>NC_081773.1:10157923-10810423 GCF_963082965.1 Carassius carassius
GAATTCAACAGAGACAGAAGTATCCAACGAGAGAATGAATCAATAAAGAAAAATGAAAAAAGGGATTCAAATAACGGGGTCAGGCTTTCCCCAGATGGAGCACAGCGGCAGCACATTTTTTTCATTTTCCAATGGTCTTCAAACCATAACAGAAGTCCTATTTGATTTATTTGTTCACTGCAGATTAGCAATGAGAATAGATTAGCAAAGTCTATGTCTGAAATCCCAATAGGATTATACCATACAATCATGTGCAGTCTGAGCGAGGATAGACAGACTAGATAAATATTACTATAACCGCTTACACCAGTTCCATAATAGTAAGACTGTAAGTCTACTGAGAATATATTTTAAAATATAATTTGAAAATATTTTATTACTTTATTTTAAAATGTAATTCATTCCTGTGATGGCAAAACTGAATTTGTAGCTTCATTCCTCCAGTCTTCAGTGTCACATGATCCTTCAGAAATCATTATAATATGCTGATTTGCTGCTCAAGGAACAATTCTTATTATTATCTATGCAGTGCTGCTTAATATTTCTGTGAAAACAAAGATATTTTTTTTCTGGATACTTTAATGAATAGACAGTTCAAAAGAGCAGCATTTGAAATGGCAAAGAAATTTGTTAGAAAATATCTTCGTAGCTTTTTAACAATTGAGTACATCTTTGCTGAATAAAAGTAATAATTTCTTTGACAATTTAGACTAACCCCAAACTTTTGAACCATAGTCTAATTTTGCATGAGTCTATTATACTGTACTTTTATTGTTATGTATTTTCAGCCGCATAGACATCTGTTTTAAGTGTATTACTATAAGTATTTTTTTTTTTTATGGTGACAAATCAAATGTATTATCTGAGGTATATTTTTGATGGAGTTGTACTGAACTTGCATGTAGAACATGCCTTCAACTGAACCCTTGCCTTGTCTAATTTTTGAGTGTGTGAGTCAGAGGCCTCATGTGCTGGGCTGCTCTGTATGTAGGTCCTGAGCGATCATGCGTGTGGCCATAGCCTACATCTCCAGGGCTGCAGTTTTTCCACTCTTTGCTCTTTCAGTGGAGGGAGAATAAGGCAGAGATCTAGTGGTAGGGTACAGAATATCCGCCAGATGGACTGTGCTAAAATCCCTTTAATAAAAAGAGCAGCGGAGGTCTTTTTTTGGAGGTATTTTGCGCAAGTTAATGGATTGTTGCAGTTTATAATGAGGAATGATGTGTTTTTGCCCCTCTGGCTTAATGAGATCAAAAATAGATGTTCACACGTGTAAATTGATGCATGCATGCAAGAAAAAAAAGTGTGTTTTCATGCATAAAACATTTTTAATTTTCATGTTGTTTCATTCTAGTCAAACTCTGAGATTTTTCTTTTTTGGCAGGTTTGTTTGTTTTTTCATTGAGGGTTAAGCATGTTGAGGTTAAAGGTCACTGACTTATTGTCAAGGTGTGGCAGAATCATGCTTAATCCAGATATAAATCTGTGTCTGACAGGATACTTGTCAGTGTACAAGGCAAACATTAAACTTGTCAGTTCACACTAGGGGTGTAACGGTACGCAAAAATCACGGTTCGGTACGTACCTCGGTTTTAAAGTCACGGTTCGGTTCATTTTCGGTACAGTAAGGGAAAGAAATGCAAACATTAAACTGCAGGTTGTTTATTACTATAAACTTTTTTTAACAATTTGTTTACACTTTTTTTTTTTTTTAAATACTTTTTAATAAATTATATATAAAATAAAAAAAGAATAAGAAATAAAATACTGCTGCAAAGTTCTCCACTAAATAAAATACTCTGTCTCAAACCAATATCATATAATAAAATATAATGAAAAATATAAATAAATAACTATGATTACAGTGCAGCATTAGCAATCCCAGCTTGAAGGCCTGCTCATATTTAAAAAATATATATAACTTTTCCAAAGTGTAAATTGCAGCATCAACAGTTTCAGTTTTGAGACCTGCTCAGATTTCGTTATTGCGTTGGACCGATCAGAATTAAGAGCAAAGGTCTGTTTAAATGCCGACGGGAGCTGCGTTTGAATTACAATCGTTTTTTTCCTAGTTGTAGTGATGTTCACATTCGCGTGATGCCTTTTGAAAACCTTAGGCCGGTGACACACTGGCATATTGCACCTGTCAAACATAGTCAATACTGTTGACGGTGTCCTTTATCAGTAGGCTTTATATTTATGCTCAACATGAAGTATAGATATTGTTGTCATGAAGACAAGATCCTGATCTGTCGGCGTCTTGGCGGCCTCCCTCTATGTCACCTACAGTAGCAGCTGTGCGCCAGCGCTGCGTCAGGCACCATTCTGGTGTGTAAAGACACAGAAAGCGCGAAGCAGCCGTCACGCAACTGACAAACAGCAGAAACGCCACGCTCACGCCACACAGCCAGTGTGTCACCAGCCTTAGAATCAGCTGCAGGGCGGGATTTGCGCTGAATGCGGAGACTTCCGCCACTTAATATGTTCATTTGGAAACACGAAAATTTACCTATGTTCTGCACACAAAATATTGCATTCGGTCATTCGGTACACACGTGCACCGTACCGAAAGCCCTGTACCGAAACGGTCCGGTACGAATACACGTACCGTTACACCCCTAGTTCACACCACATACCACCGACGCCCCTTGAAGAAAAAATGATTTAAGTAAATGTGTTTTTCTTTGTTTCTTTACAAATATATATACAGTTTATCATACGTTTTAAGTTTTATTTAAATAATACTTCTGGAACTCGCAGCTCTCATGTAGAATTTGTAGTTGATGTATCAATTTGATTTACCTCAGTGGGTTTTAAGGCTTGACCTATTTTAAATTTGTCTAGTGCATGCAGTTTGTTACATACTTTCTCATCCTAAATGTCTTCAGGGTACTTTCCCTCTATTAAATAGTCCAAGGGATCTTTATAGTCTGTAAAGAGAGCAGGACTGAAGGGTTTATATTTGGATAAATGTCAATTTTCCTTACAGATCATTGGATCTCTTGTAGCCCGGTTTACTTCATGATTTAGACGTGGACTACTAAACCTAAAAATCTTTAGTACACAATCACTTTATTATACATCAGAATGTGTTTTCAAGGAGAAATGAAAGTGTTCTGCAACTGTAAATGGACGAAATTTCCAAAGATGTTCTCCTCATTGATTTTTAAATAGCAAACCATTTTCATACTAGCTACACTTTGTTTTTTCAGAGAGAATCTTTGAGGACCATGAGAACCTGGTTGAGAACTTGTTGAACTGGACCAGGGACAGCACCAACAGACTGATGTTCATCGAACGCATTGAGAAATATGCACTTTTCAAGAACCCTCAGGTAATACTACATATATTACTGAAGGTAATGCTAGTGTATATACAGGTTATTCTAGTAATATAACATCTGTCAGCTGTGCTCAGGTCTGTTATAGCAGCAAAAAATGGTTCCATGTAACTTCTTACATTTCACTTACAAGTCTTCTGTAACCTACAATAGCATTGTTAAAAACTGTGTACACTATAAAGTTTGGAGTTGAAATTTTTATTTAAATGTTTTCGAAAAATAGTATCTTATGCTCACCAAGGCTGCATTTATTTAAGCAAAAATACCTTTATGAATGTGAAATTTAAAGGCAAGATTTTCATTGAATAATGCTTTCGTTTTCAGTATTACAGCATTTATGTTTTTGAGTGAACGGTCCCTTATTGCCCATGCAATTACTAGATGTGATGTGCAGTTTTGTCACCAAAGATATGCAGGAGAAAGGTTACTGAGTTTCAGAGTGACAGTAATATAGGTTTGTTCTGTATGGATGTTCTGCTTGTGCAGTGCTCTATGGATCAGAAGTTTATTAGTGTATGTGATTAATGTAGGTCAGTGTCATGTAAATGCTCAGCTATAATGAATAATTGATCTCAGCAGAGGCTGGTTAAAGTGTGTACACTGTCCAGACGGAGTGTCTGGCTGTTGCTTTGGCCGTTTTTAAACACCCCTGACAGACCATGCAACCCTAAAATGGCACATTCAGATATCTAAAGATAGTAAATCTATATAGTCATAGATTAATATCTCCCTGCATCATTTGTTTCCTCAGAACTATTTGCTGGGGCGTAAGGAGACGTGTGAGATGGCAGACAGAAATAAAGAGGCTCTGTTGGAGGTGAGACAGACTGTGAACCTACTTACACACACAGAATTACTTATTTAGGTCATATCAGGCATGTTGTACTCACTGGAGTGACCAATAATGTGTTTGTGCATGTGTTTTTGAGCAGGAGTGCTTCTGTGGAAGCTCTATTAGTGTGCCTGAGATGGAAGGGGTGCTCTGGCTCAAAGATGACGGCAAGAAATCCTGGAAGAAGCGCTACTTCCTGTTACGAGCCTCTGGGTTATATTACGTGCCAAAGGGTAAAGCCAAGGTCAGTTGCGAGTCTCAATCTTCCCTTGCCTCATAGTCTGTTTGCTGTGAATCCATGATGTTCAAAATGTCAGAACATTAAAAGGCGTCTGACCAGATCATATTTGTAAAATCACATTTCTTTAGGCTCTGCCGAAACATGAGGCAATCGTATATTTTTTCGACATTTTCTGTTGTTGTTGCGGGTAATCAAAACATATTCATACACTGACTAATTTACAGTCAAACTGGGCAGCACTAATCATAAATCTGTGGATAGTGTTAGATTACTATTAAGGATTCAGTCCCAGAACAAGATGCTCCATAATCTAATCCACTCGCAAACTGAATGATCTCTAAAAGCATGAAAAGAGATTCTGGGATTATGTGCGCATATGACTGAGATGATTATGTGCACAATCACATATGCTCGTATTATGCATGTACTTAAGTGTTCACACATATATGTGCAGATACACTATGAAGCCTGAGCAGTGATAATACACAAGAGCTATGTAAATCAGCATTCATGGAAATCTTCCCTTTCCATTTTACGTTACGCGCAATGACCAATGACGTTTGGCATCATTGATGTCAAACCTGGCATAAACACATCTTGTGAATGTGAAAATGTGATTGAGGTTTGAGAGCTGAAGCATGAACACACTTGTTTGTCAGTAACATAATAATTCCTGTGCTTTTCAAGAGATAAAGGGCCTGCTGGCTCTGTGCTTAACACATCCATGTCTAGAGATCAGTTAATGAGTTCAAGTTCAGAGCAGATATGGGCCAGTGTCTGCTCATTATCCACAGACCACAGGGAGCCAGAGGGTGATCGAGAAAGAGAGATAAAAGAGCAGCTGCTGTACATCCTCAGGTCATCACTCTGGATTTGACAGCTGCTGCCCATCTGCATCACTAACATACTCACATCCTGTTTCATACTTAACACTGATGCTTAACACATGACCCGTCTCATTCAACATGCAACAAGTACAGAATCTCAGTTCTTAAAAAAAAAACAAAAAAAAACATTCAGGACCCCCTTTTGTGCACTAATTCTATGCACTTTTTTACCAATATAGTGCTCCCCCTAGTGGATTGAATAGCGAAGTAGCATTTAGGTTTATTGCTGCTTATTTAAAAGCTCATTTTAAAAACTAATTTTCATTGTCACAATATAAGCAAACAAATGGATTAAACAGCAGATCAGGTGTGTGGCATGATGTTTTAAACATAATTGTAAAATGAATGATCATTCTTAAAATAGTAAGAGATAAGATGCAAGCATATGCATGTAGACAATCTATTTATAATTTGCATTAGCGTTATTACCAACATTCCCTACAGGTGCATTCAAAAACAAAGATTTCCCTTTGTTATGTACTAACAATGCAGTCTTTTTCCTTCCATCCTGTGTCATCTGTAGGCCTCTAGAGACCTGGTTTGCTTCCTGCAGCTGGATCATGTTAACGTGTACCTGGGTCAGGACTACCGCAGCAAGTATAAAGCCCCAACTGACTACTGCATGGTCTTGAAGGTGAGGGATGACAATATTTTTTGTACTTTGTATCAGACATTGCAGTTTTATGCAAAAATCGTCTAAAATCTCAAAGTTTTAATTCCTTGTTATCAGATGTCAGTCAAACTGCTTTGTTCCTGAAGAGGAAGATGAGTTGAAGCCATGTGTTCTTAAAATGCATTTACTTAAATGATTAAAAAGTAATTTGTAAGTAGTGGAAGCAGTAAAACAAGAATTTGCCTGTCCATATCTCTAGAGTTTATAATAATTTTCCAGATGTCTATATGGTTAAAGCGGACAGCAGTAAGAAGCTTTTGCCAGAGAACATTTTAAGTGCTGGGATCTGTAAAAGCCAGATCTCAGTCTGCATTATAATTTATGATTCTGGACTGAACAACATATTTCTTCAGTTTGTGCAGACACCCTCAGAAGGAAATCAAAGCCACAGAAGTGAGACAAACATAAATATAGCCTGTTTTTGGTCAGTGTTTGGCTTTCCTTTGACATAACTTATCTGCTGTTGACCTTATCTGGTGTAATCTTTGCATAAACAAAGTTTTGACTACATCATAAAGGATAGACCACATTGCAGCTTATTATTGTGAAGAACTGCCTACTTAGACAGAAAGAGACCATCTGAAAAGTGACCAAACACAGTATGTGTTTTACGCTCCATTTAGAGATGAGTTCATCTGAAACAGTTTATACCACAAATTGTACCTGACAATCTAATTCAGATTATGGTACAACATCAGCCAGCAACTAACAGCATAGAAATCACACAGACATCGGATCCCACTTTGGCAAAGAAGCGTTTATTGTATCAGACTGATACTGAATTGAACTTTGTTTTCAAGGATTGGTCAGAAATTGCATAAAAGCCATTTAATCAGTTTTACCTTTTTGGTAGTGCTTGCGAGTCTTGTGTTTAATACGCATCAGACATTTAGTGATAAAACTGTGTAATCAGTTGTGGCTGAATTTACTCAAACCATAGTCTAATACAGTGAAAAAGTACACACTATAAAATGCATCAGTATAGGTAACATCTCTGATTTTGCCACACAGCACCCACAGATTCAAAAGAAATCACAGTACATCAAATACCTGTGCTGTGATGATATCAGAACGCTGCATCAGTGGGTCAATGGAATACGCATTGCCAAGGTAACATCTCGTCATGATGACATCACCCTGCTTAGTGTATAATGTATATGCAGTAACTAGGTTTTGTGGCTGAATCTGTGTGATTTGTAATGCAGTATGGGAAGCAGCTGTATTTGAACTACCAGGAGGCCATGAGACGCACAGAGGCCGCTCATGACTGGTCCTCCCTCTCCAGCTCCAGTATCAAGTCTGGCTCCAGCTCCTCCAGTCTACCAGGTGAGTTCAGCAGTGAGGCAGCAGAAATATAGAAATCTCAAATGAGACAGTGCGTGTTCAATGTTTTATGCGTCCACCCGTTTACTCGACTTTGTGATTCTTTCATGCAAACAGAATCTCAGTCCAACCACTCCAGCCAATCAGACAGCGGCGTGTCTGAGATCACATCCTCTGGTCATGTGCGCTCTCAGAGTGTTGTCAGCTCCATCTTCTCTGAGGCATGGAAGAGAGGCAGTCAGGCAGATGAACCCAAGGTGACCCTTTGAAGAACTTTACTAGTCTCTTTACTTGCTCTGATTTGTTTCAACTCTGTTTCTTCATCATGGTGTCATTATCATCTCTTCTGTGTCTCAATCCATTTTGAAAGATCTATTGTTTGCAATATTGTATAAAAAAAATAGGGTTCACAATGTGTACAATACACCAGTCAGCATTCATCTGTTTTATATTAGTTGAAATGAAAACCTGAAAGAAAATGTACGCATTTACCAAGCAGAAAACAATGAGGTTTGTATGGTTTGATGGTGTCAGGGATAGAATTGTACTTCCGATTTTCTCCAGTTTAATTAAAACTGGAATTTGCTGAAGTTGGATATGGCATATTGTCAGCTACATCCTAGTAGTGTTAAGTTTAATTACTTAGAGGACAAGGGCAATTTAAGCTACAATTAAGAGACTCTTTGGGTAATTGTGGGACATTACTTGTATCGCACTGTCCCCAGATATATTACTTGTTAATTGGTCCACTCTCTGTTTGTCTACCCAGGATGAGAAGTCTGGAAAAGCTATACACTGGTGGGGATTGAGGTTAGGAGTGTGATAATACCTCACACTCTAGCTGTTTATATTTGATATAATTCTCACATGTGAACCTCCTAAAGCAACTAACCACTGACATGATGTGTGTGGTGGGCAGTTCAACTTTTTTTTGAATGCTGGGTAATTTGGGACTGGTGTGAGACACCTACTGTAATAGTTTGTGTTAACTCTTAACAGAGCACTGGTGTTGTATTTTGAATAACCTGTTACATGAGGTTTGGTGTGTTTTGGTTTGGTGTGTTATAAATGATGGATATTGTCAGAGAAGGTAAGCACGACAAAAATACAGGATAACTCCAGTTTTTTTTATGCACACTGAATTGCTGTTGTCTTATTTGGTGATTTTTAGTCTGAGCTCTACATCTCAATGATTCTATGTTGTGAGAACAGTGTTTGGATGAGCAGATCTTAATTAATACTAACAGTTCATAGCTTCTCCCTTAAAGGGTTAGTTCATCAAAAAAATCATAATTATGTTATTAATAACTCGCCCTTCATGTTGTTCCAAACCCGTGAGACCTCTTTGTTTAAGAGATTTTAGATTTAGTCCGAGAGCTCTCAGTCCTTCCATTGAAACTGTGTGTACGGTATACTGTCCATGTCCAGAAAGGTAAGAAAAACATCATGAAAGTAGTCCATGTGACATCAGAGGGTCAGTTAGAATTTTTTGAAACATGGAAAATTTTGGTCCAAAAATAGCAAAAACTACGACTTTATTCATCATTGTCTTCTCTTCCGTGTCTGTTGTGAGAGAGTTCAAAACAAAGCAGTTTGTCGGACGCGTCTGACAGAAACGGTTCTTGACTCGAGAAGAGTCAATCTTTTGTTCGTTATCTGGCTTGGCTCGGTGTTCATCTTCAGTTCTCTCTTCACAGCAGTTCAGTCAGTGTACTGTTTGAGTGAGCCTGTCCTCCAATAAAAATCCACCATATAGGTCGTTTGTACAAGCACCTTATTACGACCCATATTTACGTTTTAAAGTTAAGCACCATCTAGCGGGCGTAAAAATAATGAAAGTATCGCGTTGCGTCTGTCGTCATGAAATGACGTATCACGTCATTACCAATCAAAACGCACGTTTATTTAAATGCAATGTGTGGGCTTTTTACACCGATCTCACAGTATTTCCTACATATTTTACTAGGTTGCTTATTCGTTCGAATGACCACACCTAACCCCACCCCTAAACCTAACCCTCACAGAAATCATGCTAATTTATGATTTATTGAGCATATACTTTTTCGTGCACGTCCGTTCCCTGGGATCGAACCCATGATAGCATGATTACATATCAAGGTATAACGCAATAATCTACCAACTGAGCTACACGAAACACAAACCAGAGTGCAAATAAAAGAATACAAAACATTAATATGAAAATGACGTTTTGCCGATAGGGGCGCAATTGTAGGATACGCTCTGATGGGTCGTATTTCAGGGATTTGGACAAACGACCTATACGAGCGTATTGGTTGGAGGACAGGTTGGTTTGAGTACATGAATTACTCCGGGATATTGGTTTGTTTTAACTCAGAGGGAGTGTCAGCCACATTAAAAAAGTTAACAGCTTAAGTCATTTGTGGATTAATGCGTATTGGAGATGCGAACCGTTTAAAACGATTCAGTTCGATTTGGTGAACTGGTTCAAAAAGAACCGGTTACATCGAATGATTCGTTCGCTAACCGGATATGACAAACTGCTTTGTTTTGAACTCTCTCACAACAGACACGGAAGAGAAGACAATGATGAATAAAGTTGTAGTTTTTGCTATTTTTGGACCAAAATGTATTTTCGATGCTTAAAAAAAGTCTAACTGACCCTCTGATGTCACATGGACTACTTTGATGATGTTTTTCTTACCTTTCTGGACATGGACAGTAGACCGTGCACACAGTTTCAATGGAGGGACTGAGAGCTCTCAGACTAAATCTAAAATATCTTAAACTGTGTTCAGAAGATAAACAGAGGTCTTACGGGTTTGGAACGACATGAGGGTGAGTTATTAATAACATAATTATGATTTTTCGATGAACTAACCCTTTAATACTTTATTTCATTTCATGTTATTTCACACTTTTAATTGCACTGTCTGCATAATATCTTATGGCACACCACTAATATATATCGTTCAAAACAATATAAATCATTGTGAACTAGATCTGTTCTAATTGAGCCATTTTGATAATTTCCACAGGTGAGAATGGATGGCCCACCAGCACAGCCTGCTAGAGCCTCTTACCCTCTACAACTTCCCCAACTGCCCCAATCTCGTAGCAGCTTCAGTGGTGTGTCCCCCTCCTCGCCCCCATCTCCACCACCACCTCCCCCTCTCCCCAACCCCACGCACCACTCCACCCCGATTATGTTCACTAAATACAGCACCCTCGCTAGGTTGCAAAACATCTCCCAGGCTCCAAATCATTACAAGCAGACCCCCTTATTGGCAGCACAGCAGCAACCTATGTCCCCAACACCGCCCCCACAGTGTCTCAAACCTGTAATGGATAATATGGCAGATATTGCCAGCAGTCCTCCTCCACCCCCACCACCTCCTCCTCCAGAGATGCCACTGCCAGGGTCAGCCATGGCTGTGTTGAAGCATGCCCCCCTCAGCCCCCAATACGTTGCCCTCCCACCTCCAGAGGATGACCAGCTGCCACCTCCACCCCACCTACACAGCAATGGCTACTTGCCTCCACCACCACCCCCAGAACAGCTAAAATACCCACCTCCCCTCAGCACCAATGGGCTCCAGCAGTTCTTAGCTCAAAAGTTCCCTAATATGACCTATGACTTCTCATCTGTCCAACAAGATGAAGAGCCTCCACCACCTCCTCCAGTGTGTTTCTCTCCAACCCCTCAGCAGTCAGGTCCACCTGCCCCACCTAAAACATTCACTGGTGGCTTTCCACCCCAAACAGCTCCGAAACCCGCCCACGGCATTTCCCCCATTTCCCCTGTGCCAACTTCTTTGTCTCCAACCCCTTCGGCCACCATGAAGAAACAGCAAAGCCTCTCCAGTGGTCACAGCCCCAATCAACCTCCACCTACCCTTCCCAAGCAATATAGCCTTTCTTCCAAAGCTGCATCTGTATCTGCCCCCATCTCTCCCACCCAGTCGCTTGTAAAGCAGATTGTAAACCAGTTCCCTGGTGCCCCTGATGGATCTAAAGGTCCCATATCTCCTCCTGTGGTAAAATCCAAACCAAAATGGCAGCCAGGAGGGCAGGCTCAACCACTATCTCCTGAATTTCCTCCACCCCCACCAGAAAGTACCCTTGAATTCCCTCCACCTCCTGCTCCAAGTCCCCCTCCTGCCCCACAGCCTTCTGGCAAAATGGGATCACCAATCAAGAAGTCCCCATCGACGTCATCAAATTCTTCTACTGGTTCAGGAGGGAAGAAGCCTCCTCAAACCCCACAGCGCAACTCCAGCATGAAGTCCACCTCTTCCGTTGAGTACCAGGAGTCCAAGAAAGTGGAGGATTTGGTTAGCATGTTTGCCCAAACCAGTCCAGCCCCACCCAGCTCCTTCTCAACTCCATCCTCTACGACAGGATCACCTTCCAAGGACTCTTCCACAGGTCCCCCTGCACCACTAAAACCAGGCAAGATCAATTTAGCTAATCTGCCGCTGGCTCTCCAGGGGAAGCCAGGTCAGTATCAGCAATCCAGCTCAGACTTCCCCTCTCCTCCTTCCGAATGTGACTTTCCTCCTCCGCCACCGGACTCAGAACTCCTGCCTCCTCCACCTCTCCCCTCAGAACTGCACACCGGGGCTCCCAGAGTGGCCGTGGTGAACCCTCAACCCCAACACTCCTCCATCTCCACATCCTCACGGAAGCAAAGCTCCTTGAAGAAAATGCCCCATCCGACTATGCACCGCCGCAGCAGTGGCCCAACCGAGCCACTTGCCCTTTCTCCAGCTCCTCAACCTATGCCTCTGTCCTCTTTTAACTCTCAGATCCCACCAACTTCCCCCAAGGCCAGTCTGTCAGTCCAACCCAACTTCTTGGAAGACCTCAACAGAACTCTCAAAAGGAAGTCCATGACTCGACATGGCTCCCTCTCGTCCTCGAGAATCTCGGCCAAGCTGGAGCCAGTAACCACCATGGACGATATGGCCCTTCCGCCCCCTCCTCCAGAGCTGCTGGGCCAGCAAAAAAAGGGCGGATACATGAGCGGCAACATCTCAGGCTATGCAACATTACGGCGGGGTCCTCCGCCGGCTCCACCCAAACGGGACCAAAACACTAAACTGACAAGCGAGTGGTAGTTGGGACATATACTGAGTACGGATATGCTACTCTCCTTTTCCACTCTGTTTATTTTCAACAGCTGAAACATCTGCATTAAAATACTACTCATTTTAACCCCAGATTATAACCACAATATGAAAAAGCCAAACCATCTATACATAAGGTTCTCTGCATATTTGTGCCGCTTTGCTATTAAGTGTAGCATATATATTAAAAAAAGAAAAATGGAGAAAAAAAAGAGGCGTTGTTATTATAGGTACTGCATGGACACTGCTGTGAGGAAAGTGGATAATGTATGATAAAATATATATGTGGAACAGTCGGGGTGGGAGGGAACTTGTACTTTTTATATGAAATTATTTAATACCTGAAATATATTCTTATTTTAAAGTTTAGTTTTGAAACCCTTGACTGTAAACGTTAAACGTGAATAGAAAATCAGGGTTGTTCAACAGATGCTTGTGTGTGTGCGTGCATTTCGTCTGAGTGATTTGGTTGATCCACTCTCAGAAAAACAGCAAGGGCCGCCCTTGCTTGTCATTATATGTGCAAATCCCAATGAGGGAATAGCACTTGTGTAGCATACATTCTAAATGAAGTATTCTACCAAACTTTCTACATTTAATTTAAAAGGTTTAGAAACTTCCACTTAAAATATCAAGAAAGAAAAAAACAACTACCATTGTTATTGATAAATCTGTTATGTTGTGTCGCTGTGGACCCTTACTTTTCATGAAGATGTCCAAATGTTAGACAAAGATGAAAATGAGCCTGTTGCCGCTTGAGCACTGCTCGGCGTGTAGCTGGCCTGTGAATGGGGTGTGATGTCTGTTTATGTTGGTTACATTGCTATCTATCTGTACATACAGCTGCAGTTCCTGACTTTATCAATGTGCGTTAGCTCTGCATGGGCCAAACACACCCTAGGAAGTAATGTCGTTCTCCTTATTTTGACCTCTGTCTATACATAGTGCTGTATTAAAGTGTGTCACATATCTGGAACATTTTTTTTTCATGTCAAGGCAATGCCACAATGTACTGACGTTAATCCAGCATGCATGCTTCCATAGTATGGTTGCCTAAGATTGAGCACTTTGTACGGTTTTAAGACCATAGCCACAAAATAAAAGGTGTCATGTCAAGTTTACTTGACTTACAATGCAAAAAATTCACTGTGTGCCTACTATCATTGTCATCCCTATAACAAACTCGAATGCGTAGGTTGAGAAAACATGTACCTGTTGGTTTTGCATCTCCAAAAGACTTTCAGTTTTGAAAGGCTGAGTAATGAAATGTAGGAACAGATAGTTCTCTTTACAGGGAGGAGGACAGAGCTAATGCTGCTTCTTAAAGTCAGGAACCTTTAGTTAAATAAATGGGGACTTAAATGTTACATTTAAACTGAACAATATAAATGTGTAAATCACACAGAATGTTGTCCACGTTCTTATTTTGATGGTTCATTATCATCATACAATTAAACGCTGCTTATGCTGAATCTTCTGTTTTACAATGAATAACAATGTTAGTCCATTATGGACAATACACTCTACATAACACATGGATAATGTTTAAAAAATCTACAAATATAGCTAGCTACAAATATGTGTTGCACATGTTTATATGTTTGATTAAACTACAACCCGAATTCCGGAAAAGTTGGGACGTTTTTTTAAATTTTAATAAAATGAAAACTAAAGGAATTTCAAATCACATGAGCCAATATTTTATTCACAATAGAACATAGATAACGTAGCAAATGTTTAAACTGAGAAATTTTACACTTTTATCCACTTAATTAGCTCATTTAAAATTGAATGCCTGCTACAGGTCTCAAAAAAGTTGGCACGGGGGCAACAAATGGCTAAAAAAGCAAGCAGTTTTGAAAAGATTCAGCTGGGAGAACATCTAGTGATTAATTAAGTTAATTGATATCAGGTCTGTAACATGATTAGCTATAAAAGCTTTGTCTTAGAGAAGCAGAGTCTCTGAGAAGTAAAGATGGGCAGAGGCTCTCCAATCTGTGAAAAAAATTGTGGAAAACTTTAAAAACAATGTTCCTCAACGTCAAATTGCAAAGGCTTTGCAAATCTCATCATATACAGTGCATAACATCATCAAAAGATTCAGAGAAACTGGAGAAATCTCTGTGCGTAAGGGACAAGGCCGGAGACCTTTATTGGATGCCCGTGGTCTTCGGGCTCTCAGACGACACTGCATCACTCATCGGCATGATTGTGTCAATGACATTACTAAATGGGCCCAGGAATACTTTCAGAAACCACTGTCGGTAAACACAATCCGCCGTGCCATCAGCAGATGCCAACTAAAGCTCTATCATGCAAAAAGGAAGCCATATGTGAACATGGTCCAGAAGCGCCGTCGTGTCCTGTGGGCCAAGGCTCATTTAAAATGGACTATTTCAAAGTGGAATAGTGTTTTATGGTCAGACGAGTCCAAATTTGACATTCTTGTTGGAAATCACGGACGCCGTGTCCTCCGGGCTAAAGAGGAGGGAGACCTTCCAGCATGTTATCAGCGTTCAGTTCAAAAGCCAGCATCTCTGATGGTATGGGGGTGCATAAGTGCATACGGTATGGGCAGCTTGCATGTTTTGGAAGGCTCTGTGAATGCTGAAAGGTATATAAAGGTTTTAGAGCAACATATGCTTCCCTCCAAACAACGTCTATTTCAGGGAAGGCCTTGTTTATTTCAGCAGGACAATGCAAAACCACATACTGCAGCTATAACAACAGCATGGCTTCGTCGTAGAAGAGTCCGTGTGCTAACCTGGCCTGCCTGCAGTCCAGATCTTTCACCTATAGAGAACATTTGGCGCATCATTAAACGAAAAATACGTCAAAGACAACCACGAACTCTTCAGCAGCTGGAAATCTATATAAGGCAAGAATGGGACCAAATTCCAACAGCAAAACTCCAGCAATTCATAGCCTCAATGCCCAGACGTCTTCAAACTGTTTTGAAAAGAAAAGGAGATGCTACACCATGGTAAACATGCCCCGTCCCAACTATTTTGAGACCTGTAGCAGAAATCAAAATTGAAATGAGCTCATTTTGTGCATAAAATTGTAAACTTTCTCAGTTTAAACATTTGCTATGTTATCTATGTTCTATTGTGAATAAAATATTGGCTCATGTGATTTGAAAGTCTTTTAGTTTTCATTTTATTAAAATTTAAAAAACGTCCCAACTTTTCCGGAATTCGGGTTGTATGATGGAACTGTAAAAGAATGTGCCTTGGGTTGAATGTTGCTCAAGCGATTAAATCTATACTGCAGCAATTAACTACACACACTTTTAATTTTAATCATTTCATTTTATAAGACACCCTTCTTGTTTGTTTACCACATAAGGAGATAATTCTTTGATTATTTTCTTGGTTGAAAATGTATATTTTTAAAGCAAAACAATTTCATGTAAAGTTACTGTTTTATTTGAAACATCACTTGAAGGTCTGTCTTTTTTAATCACACTTTATTAAATCACAGGAGTAATCTGGAAGAGTTAAACTCTCCTTGACACAGAATGACTCCTGAAGACAGAGCTCAGAGGAAGCCGTACTTTCCGCTGGATAATGACCTCTTCACTGCTGGACTCTGAGCTGGACCCAAAAGCAGCTGTATCAGCCAGACAACTGATGCCCAGAGGAGCTGCAGAAATGCTGCCAACATGCACAAGACTGGAGCACAATTTCTTTGACTTGAGAAAGAGAAGAAACGGTGAGAAATAGCTTAGTGTGATGTTGGTACGTGTGACCTGCAACATTCAGAAGGGAGACAGTAAAAACATTAAATCTCGACTTACCACAAGCTGTCCCTGTTTGAAATGGCAACTACTGCTGTTTGGTTTCCTAGTATCTTTCAGACAGACCGTCTCCTTTATTCCGAAATCAAGCAGGATATCATATGTATTATAACGTCCCCGTGTGATCTTCAATGACAAAGATCAAACAAGTCTGTCATTTAATCTGTATTAAAATTCTATTCTTTCAAAATAGTATTAATGTTTTGAAAAAAACAAGAGAAACCATCACAGAACTTGTAATGGATTCACTAGTTATATAATTGGAACTGTGCCTGTTGGTCTTTACTGGGAATTTGGGCACCTTCTATTGGTGGCTTGTTAAAACCCCTAAATCTTAAAGGAATGTGTCCCAAAACACACTTCATGAAACCATATTTAGGTGAATTTCTTTTTTTTTTTTTTTGAAGGTTTCTATTGTTTTTGCAGCAGGCAGTTCAACTTTCTTGATTTCTAAGTTTATTTAGGCTATTTAGTCATAGCTGAATTTAGGAAATAAATGACAAGCAAAATAAAAAAACAAATTGAAATTGTCAGAAGTTAATGACTGTAGGCTGACCTTAAATGAACCTAAATTTATGGTGCTTTTACTTTGAATTTTGACAGACGTCAAGAATGCCGTTTAATAACTTAACTTTTGTGTTTAATAAAAACAGCATATGGATTTAAAGACGAACGAGGGCATAATGTTTGTTTTTTTGTGAATTATTATTTTTTTAGCGAGGGTTAAGTGTAACCCAGTTCCTTGTTGACTTGAGTTCATATAGCCACTAGAGGAAGCTAGTGCACTCTGAGAAACTGCTTGACTTCTGCTGGGAGTAGTATTCCTGAGGCTGCTAGTATTTGTTGTTGGCAGATCAAATAGAAATCTTCCACTTTATCTTCTACTTAAAAACAAAAGCACATATTATTACCTGTCGGACCACACTGCTTGTTGGCCTGTGCAGGTTGAAATTGCTGGACTGCCTGTTGACTTCATCGACAGAAACTTTCAATGCCAGGTTAGCCAGATGACTGAATTTATATCCAAGCTGCCCTGTTTAATTAGAGTTAAATGAAAACACTATCATAACTATCAAAATTTTTTATTTTTTAATTATTATAATTTTTGGAGTCCCTTGCACTTACCTGATAAAAAAAAAAAAAAAAAAGCCTAAGCTGGTTGGTCTTAGCTGTAAGTAGCTGGTTTTAGCTGGTCTCCCAGCCTGACCAGCTAAGAAAGTGGCCAAAACCCCTCTAAGACCAGCCTAGATGATCAGCCAACCACCTTATGTTGGTTTTAGCTTTTTATTTATTTATTTTTTTCAGCAGGCATTTATTTTATATTTGAGAAAAAAAAAATCCAGAAAACCCATTATTATTGTGAAATATTATTCTTGTATATACTGACTTTTTTGTATTTTAAAATACTTTATTTTAATGTGTAATTTGTTCTTTTCATGGCGAAACAGAATTTTCAGCAGCCATTACCCCATTCTTCATCGTCACTTGATCCTTCAGAAATGATACATGCTTAACTGCTGCTTAAAAACATTTCATATTATCATCAGTGCGGAAAACAGTTGAGATGCTTAATATTTATTTTCATGGAAACTGTAGCCTAATGTTTCCATGAACATTTTAATAGTATTGTTTTCCAACATTTTTTGGATGAATAGAAAGTTCAAAAGAATATAATTTATTTAAAGCAATATTAGTATAGGCTAAATATCCCAAAATATTTTCAAAAATTTGTTGTAAATGCATTTACTGCATTTACTGCGACTTTGGTCAATTGAATGTCCTTGCAGAATAAAAATAGTTATAAAATTTTTTACTTAAAATAAGGAAGAGAAAGAAAAAAAGAACAAGAGCTGTCACTGGAACAGTAACTTCTCATGTAAGAGCCAATACTTCATGTATTAATATGTAGGCCTAATTTTAATGTACTAATATGCATCTTTTAGGGGTAAAAAAAAAAAAAAAAAAAAAAAAGGAAACGAGTACCACTGAGACTGACAACTTTTGTATCTCTTTTCTGAATGGTGAAAGGTGTACATTACACACATTAAAATATTTATACATGATATTTTCAAGACATGCCGTAAAGATGTTAATCACTATATGATTGTTGATGACTTGAAACATTTGTAAAGTGTTACTAAAGAAATGAAGTCATTATTATGTCCATATAATATTTACAGATTAAATTATTTAGATTAAATCATGAATGTTTTCTTACCTGAGACACAGCAGCACTGAAAGAAGAGCAGCAGAATGTAGGCTGGTGTCATCTTTTTTCCTTATTTCTTTTGTAACTCACTTTTGCTGTTCTCACTATGTGAATGTATTTGTCTCCACTGCAGTGCTAAGTAAACAATTTTCCAGCGATGCAATGTTTCAAGCCCTGCCTTGGCTTTGACCACAAAGTAAATGCTTTGCAGTTTTAATTGAGCTTTCATAAAAGACCTGAAGACATTATGGTTTAGAGTCTGAAAATGCTGAATGGTATTTCACAATGGCTGCATACATGTGGCTCTTGAAATGTCAACAGGGCTTGTGATAATAAAAAAAAATTTAAAACATGATTGTGTCATGTATTTCCATCACTCTTTGTCCTGAATTTATACATGCTTAACTTTAATCAGTAGTAAACTGATGATGTATCCAATTCAGAGATATATGACGTGTTTGAGCAACTAAAGGGAGCCACAAGAGAATCAGTCTTACCAGTGGTGGTTGGACTGCCATTGTGTGGATTATTGTGATGTTTTTTTTTTTTTTTTCAATAACTCCCATTCTGACGGCACCCATTCACTGCAGAGGATTCAATGGTGAGCAAGTGATTTAATGCCACTTCTCTTCAAATCTATTCTGATTAAGAAAATAAACACAAGCAAATTTACATTTTTTGGTTAATTATTCCATAAAGCATTCAAAATTAATAATTTAAAAAAGAAGAAAATGGTAACGAAAACACGAAAAGGTAACAAAACAATTTTGGCTAACAGATTTCATTAATTGTATGAAATTATATAAAACATGGCAGCCTGCCATGCCATTTGTGATCAATCCTTTTGTCCTGGAAACTTTAACTTAACTCCAGTCTTTCATGGGTATCATCTACAGGTGCTGGTCATATAATTAGAATATCATCAAAAAGTTTATTTATTTCCCTAATTCAATTCAAAAAGTGAAACTTGTATATTATATTCATTCCTTACACACAGACTGATATATTTCAAATGTTTATTTCTTTTAATTTTGATGATTATAACTGACAACTAAGGAAAATCCCAAATTCAGTATCTCAGAAAATGTGAATATTGTGAAAAGGTTCAATATTGAAGACACCTGGTGCTACACTCTAATCAGCTAATTAACTCAAAAAACCTGCAAAGGGCTTTAAATGGTCTCTCAGTCTAGTTCTGTAGGCTACACAATCATGGGGAAGACTGCTGACATGACAGTTGTCCAAAAGATGACCACTGACACTTTGCACAAGGAGGGCAAGACACAAAAGGTCATTGCAAAAGAGGCTGGCTGTTCACAGAGCTCTGTGTCCAAGCACATTAATAGAGAGGCGAAGGGAAGGAAAAGTGTACAAGCAATAGGGATAACCGTGCCCTGGAGAGGATTGTGAAACAAAACCCATTCAAAAATGTGGGGGAGATTCACAAAGAGTGGACTGCAGCTGGAGTCAGTGCTTCAAGAACCACTACGAACAGACGTATGCAAGACATGGGCTTCAGCTGTCAGATTCCTTGTGTCAAGCCACTCTTGAACAACAGACAGCGTCAGAAGCGTCTCGCCTGGGCTAAAGACAAAAAGGACTGGACTGCTGCTGAGTGGTCCAAAGTTATGTTCTCTGATGAAAGTAAATTTTGCATTTCCTTTGGATATCAGGGTCCCAGAGTCTGGAGGAAGAGAGGAGAGGCACACAATCCACGTTGCTTAAGGTCCAGTGTAGTTTCCACAGTCTGTGATGGTTTGCGGTGCCATGTCATCTGCTGGTGTTGTTCCACTGTGTTTTCTGAGGTCCAAGGTCAGTGCAGCCGTATACCAGGAAGTTTTAGAGCACATCATGCTTCCTGCTGCTGACCAACTTTATGGAGATGCAGATTTCACTTTCCAACAGGACTTGGCACCTGCACACAGTGCCAAAGCTACCAGTACCTGGTTTAAGGACCATGGTATCCTTGTTCTTAATTGGCCAGCAAACTTGCATGACCTTAACCCTATAGAAAATCTATGAGGTATTCTGAAGAGGAAGATGCGATATGCCAGACCCAAGAATGCAGAAGAGCTGAAGGCCACTATCAGAGCATCCTGGGCTCTCATAACAACTGAGCAGTGCCACAGACTGATCGACTCCATGCCATTACGCATTGCTGCAGTAATTCAGGCAAAAGGAGCCCCAACTAAGTATTGAGTGCTGTACATGCTCATACTTTTCATGTTCATATTTTTCAGTTGGCCAAGATTTCTAAAAATCCTTTCTTTGTATTGGTCTTGTTATATTCTAATTTTCTGAGATACTGAATTTGGGATTTTCCTTAGTTGTCAGTTATAATCAAAATTAAAAGAAATAAACATTTGAAATATATCAGTCTCTGTTAAATGAATGAATAAAATATACAAGTTTCACTTTTTGAACGGAATTAGTGAAATATATCAACTTTTTGATGATATTCTAATTATATGACCAGCACCTGTATATAACAACAGGAAACCGGAATGAAAAATATTCTGCCGACTTCTAACAGAGAACTGCTCACTTGATATCGTGTTTCACACCATGGACACATTGATTTTCACACTTCAACACATTCACTTCCTCTTGGTTGCAATTTTTGCTGTGTGGATACTGCAGCTCTATTTATTACTTTAAAAATAAAATCACACTATGTAAAGATATAAATATGTTGAGAATCTCATAGCTTCATCAAAGCAGAATAAGTGCTCTTCTTCTCGGTCTCCGCAGCTAACAGCCTGTGAGTGTGTGAGTGTGCAAACCTCCAGCAATCTTACGTACGTCTCAAGCCATCTGGACCCCTGATTGCTGCCAAGTTACATAAGTCTGAAAAAGAACATGGGCGTGTATTACAAAAAGAGCTCTGCACTATAACAACACCATCTGAGGAGAAGACATTTCACTATAATCTCTTTTACTGTCTATGCTATAAACTCAACACAACCTAGACAGCATGGGAAGTCGTCGAAATTTTTTTTGTACCATAAGCACAATTTTTCAATTGTGGTCAAAGGTGAAACATTTCTGTTAAGAGATCTCTGAGTCACATGGAAAGTTCCTTTAACGAAAAAAAAAAGGTGGTTCACATTTAATGTTAGAGAATTTGCACATTCGTTTCATCGACTCACACATGGAAATCCTGATGTCCATACTTTTATTCAGTTATATATACACACATATATTTGCACATAAGAATATAGACTTGATGGATTTAATTGCTTACAAAAAATTACTCTTCATTAAAATATGTCAACACTGGTGTTTAGAATGATGTGCTTTCAGACATGTAAATTATGCCTCTAAACATCACATTTTGCCAGGTATTGCTGGGTAGAGAGATATGCTCACCTGGCTCTACCCTGCTTTAAACAACTCCATCTGTTCTTTACATAAGATTCAAATTAAAGTTCACTATCGAGACGCTTGCCTATTTTAGGACCTGCAAAATGGAAAACTCTTTTAGTAGCAGGAGAAAAAGAGATAAGTGTTTGTCAAATAGTAGCTTAAACACATTTCAATAATACTACAAAATGGCACAATATATTTAGCATAAACACAAAGAGCACCCAAATTAATACTGTAATATTTGGACTTACTGTCCATGTAACATGAATGTCTTAAACTGGGTATAAGAAGTCATCAAGAACAAACGTGTAAAACGAATTAAATTATATATATATATATATATATATATATATATATATATATATATATATATATATATATTTTTTTTTTTTTTTCCCCAATGTCAGGTACTAACTAACAGGTACTATTAATGTGTAAACCTCTCAAAATGTCCCACAACCAGAAGGATGTTTCATGCAGGTATAATTGCAGTTTTAGTTGATGAAATATTTCAGAACAGCTGTAGAAAATGTTGAGAAGATAGGAAATCACTAGTTTAACATTTCCAGATTTTTCAGGTTTTCCATGATTGTGGGAACCCTAAATAAATAAAACGTGAAAGGGAAAAAAAAGAAAAGAAAAATTAAAATGTCAATAAGTTTATTTTCATTAAGCATTCAGTCTATGAATCACTACATACACTTATCGTAGATTATCCAAATGGTTAGCATCATGACACAATATTTAAATGTAAAACAAACAAACAAAAAAAGCAAAGTTTTAAGTACATGAGGTTATTGGATATGTCTAGTACTGCATGTGTGTTGGGGCTGACCGATTCTCATGAGGGAATAAAAGTAAATAAACATTAAATATATTTAATGATCAAGTTAAAAAGTAAAACCAAGGTGAGACCTTTGTGCAAATATTTCCTATATCATCTGGCTCAAACTAATTTTAATTAGATGGGAGAGAATAAATCAAACAATTACTAAAAAACACTTTACAGAGACAAATTAAAAAACCATGAGCTTTCACAACATGTAATAAATAGAAAGCTACTTCTCTATATTCAATCTTTCTGTTCAGTTCCACACATTCCTTGTACCTTAAAACATAACATGAATGTAATGACCTCCGTTTTTGAGTGTGACCTCACTGTAAAGCATTCCCTGAACCCACCTCAGGCCGTTCAAAAAACAAATCCATTTCAGAGACATCAGTCAGCCCCCGTGCTGCCTTCCAAAACACTGCAATGCTGTGGAATGAGCAAAGGTCATGAAAAATGAAAAAATAAAAACAATGTACCCACACTAAATCTAGCTTATGCATATCATGAACTTCAAACTCTGTATCCTTCATTCAACAGTAAACAGATTATTGGCTTTTATTTTTACAATGTTATTTCTCTAATAGTGTTTCCTCAGTCCTTGGTGCAAAAGTCTGGTCTGCAACATCTGGATGTTCAGCTTCACATCGCTTCGTCTTTTCAGTTGCACCTCTCATCTCAGAAGTCTCACGGCCTGTTATTAGCATGGTTTGTATGCACACATGCACTCTTCTGCAGTGTAAGATTAGCACTGGTGGGCCTCAAGGGTTGGGGGAGAGACTGAGGACACTCTCACTCCGTGTAGTGCATGATGGACTCCACGTAGTTTCCAGGGAAGAGACCTGTAGTGCCGCTCATCACACCTTCAAACCAGCCATCATCATTCTTTTTAATGACATAAATGATGGCCCCCTCCTGGAAAGACAATTCATCTTCCTTGTCCTGCATGTAGTCGTAGATCGCCACCACTGAAAGCAGGAACAACAAAGATACAAGTCAAGTTACAAGGTAAGTGTCAAATGATGAGGCCCATGTACATTTTTGCCTTTATTATGATATGACAGATCAGAACTGACAGGAAGTGAAGTGGGAGAGAGATAGGGAGCAGGATCAGGAAAGTTCCTTAAATCAGGATTCGAACCCGGGAGAGCTGTAGCGCAACGCCACTGTATTTCGACACACTGCCCACAGGGCTATTGGTGCCAAACCATGTGGGAATTTGAGTGCCAATCAAATTTGATGATTCTTTCAGTAATCCCTCTTTCAGAAGTCATATTTGGAGAGTAACTGTGCAAATACACAAATCTGCATTGTACCTCAGTGATACATTTTGTGCATTTGGAGTGTGATTTCTTGGAGGAGAATTGAGTACTGTGATTCTACTAACCCAGGAACACATGGTCAGTTTCATGATTGTCAGATGTAAACAGCTGTCTATTATTTCTTAATACTAAATAAACATGAATGCTCGTTTATCTACAATTTATCGTAACAACCATAGAGCATATGTAAAATTCTCTTAAAAAGGAAGGCTGCCTAAAACATTCTTAATTTTGATACCTTTAAATATATCAAAACATAATTTTTGATTAGTAATATGCATTGCTAAGGTCTTCATTTGGATAAAAAACTTTGAAACCATAGTAATAGCCTATTTTAAATGATCACTATTATTTTTTCCTTTTCCTTCTTAAAAGCTCCCAATCACTGCAGTGGAGCAGTGATTGGGTGAGTGGTCGCCCCCTGGTGAGTGGTCCTAGTATAGGTCATAAACCCCGCCTCCCCATGTTATTCAATGGGACGCGAGACCAACTAAACAATTAAATTACCCTTCAAATATCTTTTTTTCCGAAGCTGTTTTTTGTCATTTACTGTAGTTTGTATCACGCTAATGTAAATTCAAGTGTTTGTTTTTAAAATAAGTTGTTTTTTAGATAGTTATTTAATGCTCTAAAAACGGTGGTGTGACGCCGTGATTGACAGCTGTGATTGACAGCTCTCTGAGCCAGGAGGCACTGAAGCGTCAACAGGCTTTTTTCATGATCTTCGGAGGACTGAGGAGATTGTATTTACCTTATTTTAATGAGATTGGAGTGGAACGGAGCAGACAGAGTTCACAGGAGCAGGACTCCACTTCCAAAACAGTGCAGATTACGGTATGTGCATTCTGCGAGGGAGAGTGAGGGCGGGGCACAGGGGCGGGGCCGTTGATTTCGCGGCTTTAAGGCTTTACTTCCTGCTTGCTACTGCGCATAGCTACTGCGCAGAACTGGTCCCTAGATCGCTATCTGCGCAGGCGCAAGTCCAAGATGTCAGCGCCATATCGGGACACTGGCGGCTTCAGTTTTGACCAATGGAAGAGAGCGAAGGCGAGTCGTCCATCTTTTTTTTACAGTCTATGCTTCAGCCTGATATCAATGAAAGCGTATGTCCCACCCTCCCTGCAAATCACTGTTCAAAGCCATGCCCCCTGAACACTCGAACGCAAACAGATAAAACATTACTACAATACATCATTCACCGGTGTTTGTCTGCCATTCTCGCTCTGTCTGCACACAACACAGATGATGCATCCCGTCTGCGTGAACCATGTGCGCAGAGGTATGCAAATGCATATGTTGACAGGCAGGTAGGAAAGTCAATCAAAATGCTCAGAACTAGCGTTTTGATTGGACGAACAGTTCTTAAACCCACACCTTCCACAGAATATATAAATGTATATGAATACATTTAAAACACTTAATGATTGCTATAGAGATGTGAAGAGATGCAATAAGCATAAGAATTTTTTTTTCTGAAGTGAATCACCTATTGCACTTTTAACATTATTCTTGAAAATGGTTTCCTGAAATTTATTAACATTTTCTTTTTGTTACATGTGTGCACAGTAGTGATATGCGGGTCTGGTTTTGTTCCTACCCGCAGGTCCCGCTTTTATGAAATTATTTGGCCCGCCCCAGTCTGCCCCGCAAATAAAGTAAAATTTCTTTACGCAAGTTTGCAAGACCTTTGTATTGTAACCTTATCAAAGAACCTAATAAAATATGAAAATATATATCCCAGATATTTAATATAGGCTATAGGAAATTGCACTAGTGATGGTGCATTCGTGAACGAATCTTTTAGGTGAACGAATCGTTCTCGTTCATGTAATCCACTGACTCATATCTCTCGTTCACTGAAGTTCCTCCCTCCACAGCAGCGCGGCACTATTAGCAGCTCGGTGAACAGCTCTGTGAACCATTTCATCCTGTCAAAGAGTTACTCAACCTTCAAGTATGAGATGTGACGGAGCATGTGATTTGTTGAATGTAGTGAACGAATACGCCCTTCACTGAACGAGATTGAGAGATCTTGTTCGTGAACAAGTTGAATGAACTGATACATCTCGTTCGAAAATGAAATGACTGGGAGTAGTATACCGGGTCAGTCGGTAAATCTTGATCAGCAATCAGCAGATACAAAGTGCAGTTATAGGTACTGTGCACATACGCTTGTTTTCATATTTAGAATACAGAACACAACTCCACGTTTAATCCCCGATTTATTAATGTGAATATATTATATATGAACTGTCTGACCAAACAATTAAAATGTTAATTATGCAAGAAAACCTTGTGCTTTATTCATCTGAACAACTTATTTAGACTATTTTTTTAATGTGATTATGCACACATTTTAATAAAGCCAAATCAGTTTTTGTATGAAATGAATAAATCTCTTAAAGGAATCAAAATTTTCACCACTAAATTGCACGCAACATAAATGGATTTAAAATTTTGTTTTTAGTGACCCGCCCCGCAAATAAAGAGCCAATTTCTTTACCCGCCCCAACCCGCGGGTTATGAGACGACCCGCGCATCACTAGTGCACAGTACTGTGAAGTGTAGTAGTTATTCTACAGTACTTGCTAGTGGTCAAATAGGATTTACAAAACAACATTTCATAAAAATATTTTCAGTGTACCTTTCTCCAAGTACGTTTGTGGAGCCCAGGGTGGGTCTTCTTCAGTGTAAGGGTCACTGTATTCCACCACAGAAGACTCCTCTTCCTCAAAGCCTTCTGGAGGTGGAACTGGGTTTTGTGTCTCCTCAAACACCGGCTCTTCTGAAGGGGGAGGTGGGGGAGGCGCATCTGAAACTGAGAGATGAGAAATGAACAGGACACTCACGGACCAGGACTCATTTAGATGAGAAGGCCTTGCAAGCTCATGAATCCATGCAGAAAGAACAAGAGGTAAATAAGGATATGGATGTTTAACTGTGAGAGAAACAGTGATGCAAGTTTGACTACTAATATTCTCAGAGCACATACACGCACGAATGCACCTGTGTAAAAAAGAAAAGGAAAAAAAAATAGACAATGCAATCAGCCTGTCTTTAAAAAATCATACAAAAGGACTGTTTTGTATTAACTATGAAAATAATACAGTATGTAATGCTTGGGTGTAACACTACATTAAAACTACTGACTTTTAAAACTGCAAAATTACATTTGACACATTACATACATTTAAGAAATTTTAAATATAGAATTTTATTTTAGTTTAATTTCGTAATAATACTAAATAAACATGAATGCTCATATATCTACAATATATTGTTACACCCATAGGGCATATGTAACATTCTCTTTAAAAGGAGGGCTGCCTAAGACATTCTTAATTTTGATCACTTTAAATACATCAAAACTTAATTTGCGATTGGTAATATGGATTGCTAAAGACTTCATTTGGACAACTTTAAATGTGATTCACAATATATAGATTTTTTCACCCTCAGGTTTCCAGATTTTCAAATAGTTGTATCTCAGCCAAATACTGTCCTATCCTAACAAACCATACGTCAATTGAAAACGTATTTATTCAGCTTTCAGATGATGTATAAATCTCGCTTTCAAAAAATGGCTCTTATAATTGGTGTTGTCGTCCAGGGTCACATTTAACATGAATATAATTAATAATAAAGACTTTTTAATTTATAAAAGCAAGTAGATTTTAAATAAATTGACAGCCCTGAAACAAGGATATATTTCCAAGCTTTCAACAGCATGTCTTGTGATGAGAAGCCATATTGAGCTGAATGTGTGTAAGAGTGTCTCTGAACGTAGAAGGGTCTCATCAGAAGTTCAAAGCCACTTACTGGTTTCCTGTACGCGAGCCACAAAACCCGTCAGTGGAAGCTGGGGTGTGATCTGCAGTACGGAGGGTGGAGGGGGGGCCACTGAGGCTAGTCCACAAGACCACAAAAAGCACAGAGAAACAGAGGAAGGGGGGCGTGTGTGCACATGATAAAGAAAGTGAAGGTGAAAGGGAAAACCAGAAGACAGTCAGCAGTTAGTTTAGTGTGCAAACACTGTCTGACAAACAGGAAGTGGTCACGTTGGAGCAGAAAGAATAAAGGGTGAATCTACACCAGCAAGAGAATATTATACATCAAAGCACCAATCTAACTATGTTAACTGCACATTATCATTAAGAACCTGGTGAGAGAGATGTTACTAGAGAACAAAGATATGATGGTGTGTCAAATACAAATGTTAAAAGAAAGTAGACTACAGGTAGGGGGTCCATTATGTACTCCGTCTCAGAGAACAAATGAAACTACATTTGACGAATCACCAGAACAAATGTTCTGAAAGATGTCAGGTCTGAATACTGAGAGCAGTACCTTGGTTCTGATTGTAATAGGGCCCTCCGTTCGGCTGGCTGGGGGGCATGGAAGTCTGACCCGAGATCGAGGGCGGCCGGCGATACGGCAGCGAACCCCCCACTGTGGGCGCGATCTGTTTGGGGACGGGCCTGTTCATGCTGTAGAACTGAGGACCACCTGCATGAACAACACCACCATGAGATGGAGAAAACACTGACTGCAGACGGATCACAAACATAACACCTTTATTCCCTATTAACAGAAAAAGAAAAATAATAAATAAGGTGGTGGTCTACAGTCAGACCATTCAAAAACAAGCATTTTGACAATGACCGTGATTGTCATGAAAATGATGTTTAAACTGATCTGGACTAAGGAAGTTTTCTCACTAGGTCTTTTTTATGTTTACCAAAATATGTTTGATAACAGCAGTACAAGGATGGTTCACATTCGCTATAAGTCTGGAATCCATGGCAGCTTTCTTTGGCCAATGCCCGACCGACATATCAAACAACAAATCATAGTTCCTTTCATTCAGCGTCACGTTTCGAGGCGTGGAAATGACGCCACAATAACAGACTGGTGTGTAAAACTCTTAGACGTATTTTAAAGATTCTATGGCGCAAACTTATATTTCACATACTTTTGAAACTCCAGTGTTTAGTTGATGCTGATAAGTGCTCGTCATCACAGTTGTAAACACTCCCGCTTTCTTCTTTCGTGAGGGGGTTTGATGCCACGGCATTTTTGTTTCCAGGCGGAACATTAAAGAACGCGACACGCACGTCTCCTGGAAATCCTGTAGAATTCAACCAATCCGATGACGACTTCCACACTCCTGAAGTTTTTCCACTTTTGTGTCCCATATGCATCAGACGTTTAGCCAACGGTCCGTGGGCATGACGTCTGAGGCTGAGATTCTCTGGATTGTAGCGTGACGGCGCTTTATGCCATAATTTTAATACGCAATATGCAATTTTTTTATGCTTTGACATGCTCTCACAAATTGTTCCAACTCCATTTTTTAAAATAAGCATAATGGTAATGGCATTGAAGTCATGTGATCATGGTGTACTTTATTTATACTCTACTTTCAGCTTTTTGGCAATTGAATAAGGGCTTCATAAATTGATTAAAAAAAATGATGAATGATGAATAATACATGTCTGCTGGCCAGAGTTTGTTTTCTGCAATAATCCAAACATCAAATGGAAAAATCTTACTGGGTTTAGGTCAGGGGAACCAGGTTGATGCTAAACCTACAAAATTACGTAATCACTGCAGGATTCTAGAGAAATATCAAAAGAGATTAATCAGCTTGTATTTAAGTAACATGACACTCAAAATAATGCAGCATGTAATCTTGTTTAAAAAGCTGTTGTATTCAAGCAAATAAATTGCATCTTTTTTTATTTTTATTAAAACGACAATGTGAGTTGGAACAAACAATGAAACAATATGTAAAACCAGCCTGCGAAACTCATGAGGAAGCAAAATGATTAGGACACAAAGACCAAAAATTCACCACAGAATAACGTGATGTATCAGCAGGTGGGTAATGAAACAAGGGCAGAAGGTGTGACTGATGGGCTAGAAATGGGCCGGACAGAGGCAGACTCACCTGTCCCAGGGTTGGTGCTGGATGTAGCACTAGCTTCAGCTGAAGCGAGGAGTGGTTGAGAGGGAGGAGAGCCATTATCTGGAGTCAGAGAGCTCTCATTGGAGTCGGGTTGAGTGGGGAGAGATTCAGGGATTGAGGTGGGGTTGGCTGAGGGTTGTGTGGGAGTTAAATTAGAGGACGTAACAGAAGACTGAGTGGAGTTAGTTGTAGCTGAGGGTGTGCTGGCACCAGCAGCTTGAGGTTAAAAATAAAAAAAGAAGAGAAGGAGGGAGGAAACCAAATGAGAAATGCTTTTGCATTTCACTTAAAGGGAACTGATGTGGGGCAAGCCAGAAAGATGTCTTGCTTTAAGCACAAACTATACTTTGTCTTTGTACACATACTATAGCATTTGCATGGTTATTAAACTACTATTCTGGAGACAAACCTTTTGTCACGTGCACTGTATGTATACCCACATGCATAAAAACTGAAGCATACTTTGGCCTCAAGTATCAGAGATCATGAAGGAAAAAAGACTGAGCTTAAAATCTGGTCACAATTCAGCTTTTGTGAAGACCAAGTATATCAGTGGCTGCTAATCTTGCTCCTGTAGGGCAACTTTTCAGCATTTTAGATCAAGCCCTAACTTAACACACCTGAACTAGTTAATAAAGGTCTTCAGGATGACTAGAATCTTCCAGGAAAATGTTAAAACTAAGCTCTGCAGGACAGTGGCCCTTGAGGATCGAATGTGTATGCAAATCTCATTCAAAAATTCCTCGTTTCAATTCAGCAAAAAAAATAAACAAAAATAATAATAATAATATTTTATATATATATATATATATATATATATATATATATATAAACATATAAACATTTACTTATGTCATCCAAGATGCTTTTTCAATGCACAGAAATGAACGGTAAAATGAAAAATGAACAAAAGTACCATAAAAATAGTGTATTATATTGTATTGTTCCTGTAGCTCCAACAACTGTTTAGCTGGTTGTGGGATCGATTCCCCGAGAATAATTGGGAAACACATGGGAAAAAAGTGACTTTTGATATAGGAATATAGGTTGATTGCATATATAAATGGTATTTATGTATATATAAATGTGAATGTTATTCTACCAACCTATATGGACATTTTCTGAAGCTATACAATAGTTTTGTGAAGACTAATATTTGTAGCAGTTGTTCACTGGAAATCTTGACTGAAAACTACAGCATTTACAATACATTTGAAAACATCTTTTCTAGCAGTCAACACCATAAAAGGACAAAAACTACATGCATTTGAATTAGTTCTTGCTTGCATCGTCAAATGTTTTTCTGTGGAAATATAACTGACTAACTAACTCATTTTGTGTTCCATGAAAACAAAACAAAAATGACCGCAGCCAGACTGCAAGTGGTATATGTGTTGTTAATAGGGGTGTAACAGTATGTGTATTCGTACCGGACCATTTCGGTACAGGGCTTTCGGTACGGTGCACGTGTGTACCGAATGACCGAATGCAATATTTTGTGTGCGGAACATAGGCACACTGGCTGCGTGGCGTGAGCGTGGCGTTTCTGCTGTTTGTCAGTTGCGTGACACCTGCTTCACGTTTTCTGTGTCTTTACACACCAGAATGGTGCCTGACGCGGCGCTGACGTGCTGCTGCTACTGTAGGTGACAAAGAGGGAGACCGCCGAGGCGCCGACAGACCAGGCTCTTGTCTTCACTACAACAATATCTATACTTCATGTTGAGCATAAATATAAAGCCTACTGATAAAGGACACCGTCAACAGTATTGACTGTGTTTGACAGGTGCAATATGCCAGTGTGTCACCGGCCTAAAGTTTTCAAAAGGCATCACGAGAGTGTAAACAAAAAAAAAAAAACTAGGATTGTAATTCAAACGCAGCTCCTGTCGGCATTTAAACAGACCTTTGCTCTTAATTCTGATCGGTCCAACGCTATAACGAAATCTGAGCAGGTCTCAAAACTGAAACTGTTCATGCTGCACTTTACACTTTGGATAGGTTATATATATTTTTTAAATATGAGCAAGCCTACAAGCTGGAATTGGTAATGCTGCACTGTAATCATAGTTATTTATTTATATTTTTCATTATATTTTATTGTATGATATTGGTTTGAGACTGAGAGTATTTTATTTAGTGGAGAACTTAGCAGAAGTATTTTATTTCTTATTCTTTTTTTATTTTATATATATTTTATTAAAAAGTATTTAAAAAAAAGTGTAAACAAATTGTTAAAAAAAAGTTTATAGTAATAAACAACCTGCAGTTTAATGTTTGCATTTCTTGCATTGTACCGAAAATGAACCGAACCGTGACTTTAAAACCGAGGTGCGTACCGAACCGTGATTTTTGCGTACCGTTACACCCCTAGTTGTTAAGTGTGCTTTCTGTGATGAAGGTGTCACCTGGGAAGGCGCTGGGTGGAGAGGGTGTAGGAACGGCGATTGGAACACCCACACTGCCGCTGCCGCTGTTTTCACGACTGCTGCTGCGACTGCTGGGATGACTGCCGCCGCTGCTCCCACTGCTGAACACATGCTACAGATTACACACCTCACACACGTGTGTCTCATGTTATACACATACTGACATCCAGAGACTACACAACAGTTGAATCATAAATGCTCTCAAACACACGTTCATCATACAAAGACACACACAGATATATAGATGAACCAAGAGCCCGCACGACAGGAATACAGACAGCAGCATGGGTTGGTTCAGTGTCTATGATATAAAAAACATGATATGGCAGCATTTGTGAGTCACAGAAAGAACAGAAAGGAGCACACTCATCTTGAATGCACAAATGCGGAGCACATGGGGCACAGACTGCATGAGCTCATGTGCTTGAGATGCAGAGAAAGAGAAAGAAGAAATCCACAAATCAATCAGTAGTGAGATGAAGGTCCTTGAGACACTGTTTTGAGATGAAAAGACACAGCAATGCCAGGCAAAAATAGAGCTGAAGCAGCTGACGAGACATTCATTAAATGGCTGAAGAGAAAAACAAACTGTCAGCAACTTTAGAGTTAGCAGCGATTATTATTTTCTTAGTCCAATGAACTAGATATTCACCTATTTTTTAATGCATATTACTGATCTGACTGAGCAACTGAAAAAAAATCTTTAATTCATTAAAGATTCTCTCTAATTAAATCAAACCTGCTCTTTTCTTGAGGCCCCAAACTAGTCACAGTAAAACTTAGTTTTTTCACTTAGTGGTAAAAAAGTTTGAAATATGTAATCAGCAGTTTACGGTTAGCTTGCAACCCATCATCGATGGTTCAAAGTTTAAAAAGCTTCTGAAACTTTTCAGAAAAGTTAACCCTGGCAAGCTGATTTGAACTCCCAAAACAAATTCCTTCATTTTAGCCTAATTTTGTTCGAGATGATGTCACAGCGGTTCAATCTTTGATTTCACTTGAAGTATATCAGGGACTGCACTACGGCCAAGTCTTTACTTCGCAGTTTTCGTGAAATTTACCCTTGTAGGCTCTAAAATTATGAGGGTAAAGGAGATTTGGACACAACACAAAACCCCCTTTCTTAAAGTGCTACAAATCCAATGTATCAGGATCACGTGTGTTACCACAATAACAAAGCTCCAGCAACTTCAACTTTCTGTAGCCTTTAGATGCAAGATCAAGGCTGAACTCTGTTTGATGATATTTAAGTGTTCTCAAATATGAATTTGAATATGTTCAAATCATCAGCCCTTCTGAACTTCAGAAGGGAACAAATATTGTTATTTCTGTCCAAGATGTCCAATAACATTTCCAACTGGCAAACAGATGGGAGATAGCTGGGGGAAAACAGCACTAAACGCTTTTTTGGATCCTGAAATGACAAGAGGCAGTCGTAAGGAACATACGATAGGACTTCAACCTACATTGATTGTTTAGGGTGAAAACATGAGAAATGATTAGAATTGTTTTCAGTCAGGTAGGAGAGTGTATTGAACAGTGTTCCTGCTCAACAAGTAAAACATAGGACGCTAAAAACAACAAGGTCAGAATCCCAGGAAACACACATTATAAAATTGCTTTAGCTAAAATTGTCAGCCAAATGCATAAATGAAGACGTTACAGGCATCCCTGCAGATGGCACAGAGATCAAAAGAGAACAAGTGAGAGTGGTTACATAATTTCAGACACAGCTGAAAAGGTCTGAGCTTCAAAGGAAAGACCCAGAGAGAACTATCTGCAAGAGTCTATCTGTGCTTGTTCTGCAATGTAGTGGACATGATCTTTAAAATCCTCAGAAAAAAATCAAACAAGGAAGGAAAAGTTTAAGATGGGAGAAGACAAGAATGTCAGAGAAGGAAGGGCTCTGCATTCATCTGAGAGCATCTTCAGACTTCAGTCTTTATCCTCCATGACTGATGATGTGTTTATGTGAGCAGTGCTAACATCACTCGCAACTGGTTGCCAGGGTTTCAGATTATGCAATTGTGCAGACAATCAGCGATGCTTGTTTTAGAAGTGCTGAGGAAAAGCGATGTCTTTGTGAAAGGGCTCTGCAGCAAAACCGACTAATCAATGTTAGCTAATAAATACATGTGCATTCAGTCACAGTGCCAAAAGGTCCCAAACTGCTTTAAGTCAGAAAATACAGACATGCATGCACATTGAGAGCAGTGCGAGAGATCTGCTCCGACAGAGAGGGTGATGAGGGTAATGGTACCTGTAAGTGCGGTTCCTCTGATTAACAGATGCTGTGCGCACAGGACTTTGCTGCAGAATGGGCACTATATTGCGTGTGGGGCTGGGGACATAGTCATTTGGTACCACCGGAGGCCGCACTGGCTCAAGTGTTCTGTAGGGGGAGTGTCTCCTGGAGGGAAATACAGCTGGTCAATAACTTTGGGAAGATGTAATCAGACAATTATCAGCCTAGAAAACTGCAATACGTATGTTTTGCCACTTTGTCGCCATCTCGGTTTGAAAACCTGCAATGGCAGCAGTGTGCTGAATTATGTTCCTTGCCATGTTCCTCTGCCATGTCTGTTCTGACCAACTGAGGAAAAAAAGGCATTAGCAACCAGAATAAACTATTAGCATACATGAATAATTAAAACAATTTATTGCTATTTTAATCAACTTATTTGTCTCTTCATCACAGGAAAAACGGCATCTTGATTTTTTTTTATTTACTTTAAAAGATGTGCTATTTTTACCAAAATACAGTGCTTCTTGACTATGGCACACATGTAACAATTAACTTTTTTTTAAATGAAAGAAATAGTGACGGAAAATTAAACACTGAAGCAACAGTAGACAAATCCTCACAGAAAAAAAAAACAAGACAAAAAACTAACAGACAGACGATGAAACTCAAAATTTGTTTTCATTTGTTTTCACCTTATAACAAATTACAGTATTAAAAAAAAAAATCTGCAAATACTACTTTTTTCAACTGTACAATAATGTGAATTCACCCAAAAATGCACTTTATTGTCATGGAAATAAATGTCACAAAGAAAGATGCCAAGAAAATCTTAATGGTCCTTTAAAATAGGCTTTTTAATACAACTATTAACATCTTGACAAGTTTTGTGAGATTCACCCAACAGTTTTAACAGATATACACGGATTTACTATTTCCATCACTTGCATATGGATTTTATGAGGGAACAAGCTTTAGTTGGTGTTATGTTGCTGACCTGTCCATTCAGCAGCACACAATCTGGCCTGCAATGACCAGCCATCATGGGGCGACACAGGAAACAAAAAGAGCGCCAATCTGCACAGCTGGTGCTCAGAAAACAGGGCAGGACACACCCTCTCTCCTCAATGCTCAAACATCAAGCTCACCCTTAATAATGAACACACTTTAAAAATTTAGCATATCTGATCTTTCATAATCACTGTTTCTGACGCTTGCACAATTTTAGATGCCAAAGCATATTTAGCACGCCTCTTTTCTGACTCAAATATAAAATCAAGCTCTTCACTGGGATAAAGGCCAACAAGGGATGTGAAGGATAATGTCATCTGTGGGGCTGAGGCTGAATTCTCCCTGAGGACTAAAAAGACATGACCCACACATGTGCTCCTGAACTCAACTAGAGCTGTGTGTGACCTGCACTGAAAAACAGGCTTTTACTAGGAAATAAAAACCTTACTGTTGTTGTAGAAATGTTATGATAAAAAACATTGTTTTAAATTATCTGATAAGTTGAAATCATCATAAAGGACCAGCCAAATGTTTGAACACACTTGATGTTCTACATACTGGAAATTACTACTGTAACAACAACGAATAAATAGGTGTGCCGAGTCAAGAAGGATATGTCATTCACTTAATTTATCATAAAAACTTTCCAGAATACATGTAAATCAAAACATTTTGTGCTGTTCAAGGACCTCAGAGATGTGAATATTATGAGCAAACAATTGAAAGGAGTTATTCACTGCCATAACCTCAGTGTCCGATTCTCACATTTCTGACTGCTAGATCTACAAAGTGCACATACATACCCTATGGTGCCTTTGCCTGGCATTGGGGGGCTTGGTGGTTTCTGTGTGGGAGGTGTGGTGCGAAGAAGACCGCCAATCTTCATGTTCTGGGTGTTGACCTATGACAACAACAAATCAACAACATCAAAAACAGCCTTCAGTTGTAAACAAAAACATTTCAGTTTCACAGAAAAGGACGAAAAACAGTATCCAAGTTAAAAATAGCCTAGAACAGCCGCAAAAAATGTAGAGCCACAGAAAGAGAGAGTTTTATCACAATTAGTTTTAAGAGAAAACAAAGGAAAGCCCAAACAAACAGAAAAAGCTCACACTCACACACACACACACACACACACACACACCTACTACTGAGCAACATGCAACAATGATTAAAATGCAAATGTGATATGGAAATGATGAAAGAAGAAACAGGAATGATTGCCATATGGTTGTTCAATTATTATTCCCTCCATTCTTGTATATATAAGACATTTCTGAGCATCCAAATATTGTTTTTGTATTAACTGACAAGCCTTTAAACCTATAATGAATCAATCAAATACAGAATATAAGTATTCTCAGTCCATATTAGGTCATATGAACTCCGGAATCAAACCTTATTCCTTCCCCATTCATATCACCTGATCATAAGACAGCTGTAAAGCCCCTTACCTTGAACCTAAGCAACCACTTAAACCAAGAGCGAAGCAGAGAACAGAGGTGAGAGGAAGCACAGAGAGGTTAGTCACACATCTCAGACACAAAGAAAACCCACGTCAGATTCTGGCATTTGTTAGTTCAAAACAAACATGTTAGTCAGAAAAATCGTTCCTCTCAAGCTGAGCCCATGTCCTACCTTCACACCGTGACCGATATCGTCCAGCGTGCTGTAATCGATAGGTTTGCGAATGTACCGCACTGGCCTCTCGGGATTGGCTGGAGCAATGATTTTATGCGTGCGGGAGGTGTTCTTATTGGTTGTGAGGATGCCTATCTCCCGCCTCGCCACTTTTTCTTTGTGGATGTCCACCGTCTGGAGGACAAATTTAAAGTTTGAAAAGTTTAAAGAACTTTGAACTTACTAAAGCCAAACTGGGTCATTCAGAACTATAACCATATTTGTATTCATGATAGATCATGATAATAATAATATAGGACATTTGCATACAAAAGTTTTAAAGCTACAGTGGTACTGCATTGGAGCAAGAAACAACTTGAGGAAAAATGGCCTCTTTAAACTTTACATTTGTGGAATCAAGTTACAAAACACAAGAGTATGTGAGGCGTGTAGTTGTGAGGTCTGAAATCTCCGTCAGCAGAGTTCGGTTTCATTTCACACGGAAATTTGGGAGAGAATCGTGTCAAAAGCACTTCACGAGAAGAGCTGCATTAGTTGTGCCACTGTGTTTAATCGCTTTAGATCCCATGCTGTTGACAGCTGTTAAATAAAAGATAAAATAGGAAACATGGGGGGCGGTTGGGCAATAAGCCGCCGCTGCTGGCATCTCAAACACAGCTAAATGGTTTTCAGCATTAAGTGACAGTGATATGGTAAACAGGGATCGAGTCCAGAGCAACAGCTGAGTCCACAGATGAGGGCAGTCGTGAGAAGACGGATCAGAAAAAAAAAGTATGAAAAGTGGAAGAGAGAAATCATCCAGGATGTAGAAATAGGCAGCTGCTGTTGACCTGGGTTGCATTTCCCAGAAACATCGCTAGCAAACTATGGTCGCAAGTTCCGTCATTAGCAACATAGTTCAACAATCCAGCGTTTAACAAAAACACAGTTCCAACGAACATTTGCAAATAGCATTGTAAAGCTGTGTGGTTGAAACTGCAGCTCTTGGCCTGTGGTTAGAAGCACAGTTTCTTTTTAGTGTGACTTGTGGATTTACAGATTATGCTCGAGTAAGATAAGTAAGATAGTGTCTTTCTTTTCCATATCCATTTATAAAATGGAGGTGGACCTTAACTAAGTATTTTTACTTCATTACTGTAGTAAAATACAGTTTTCAAGTATGCGTACTTTACTGGAGGAGTGTTTATTTTGGGAAACTTTCACTATATTCCAAATTATAATAATGTACTTTTTACTTCATTACATTTCATTAAAACTTATCATTCCTCGTTCCATTTTGAACTGGAGATTTTCATTTATTATTGTAGATGAAAATCATATTTGGGACATGGGTGTCCAATGTCTGTGAACTAAAGCTGCTGTAAAAATATTTGTGTATTGCCATCTGAATGGTGTAGGTTTTACTTAACTAAACATAACGTTAAAATAACGCAAATTAATGCCCATGCATCTACCCGACTGCTGTAGCACTTTCAAATCATGTGAAACCAGAATGTTTGGGTAGAATTCTTCTTAAAGGAGTCCTATTATGCTTTCAGTTAGTCTTTAATGTTGATGTTTGAGCATAAAAAAGATCTGCGAAGTTACAAATCTCAAAGTCCAGTTCAAAAGGAGATATTTTATTTAACAGAAATCACTTTTTAAAAACTACAACGAATGACTTGTTTAAAGTACAACTTATATTTCCCAGGAGTTGTTATATCACAAATACTGACGAATGGGATGAGACCTGGTTGAGCTGCACTAGAGAAGGCAACAAGTGTTATCACTATGTCAGAGACATGCTAGCTTTCCCAAGGCAGATGTACTTAGAGTGGTTACAATCCTCCAGGTTTAAATTGCGCTCAAATTTATTAGATTTTGATGCAATATTTACACTTAAGCTTAAAGCAGGCAGCTTTGGTAAGGGGCATGACATTTCCTGACCAGGCGCAGAGTGCTGTCAATCACAGCACGCGCTGGCCCAGCTAACCAATCACAGCACGCGCTGGCCCAGCTAACCAATCACAGCACACACTGGCCCAGCTAACCAGTAACAACACATTTCGTATTTCAGAAGGCGGGCCTTCATTTAATACTGTTGTAATAGGCGTTGTAATAATGTAAAATATGTGAAAAATGATATGTTTTTCAAACAACCTAGTATGAAATCCTGTTCTTTGTTAAAGAGCATAATAGGTTCCCTTTAAAATGCAAACACATTTTGCCCAGTATGACGTCTTGTATGTTTATATTTGGTAACACACATTTTGTTTTTCCTTATTTCATTACACTACATGGTATATTTTGTTATTTTCACTTATTTAAACACATGAATTATCAGTAATTGTTATTGCATGCATTGTATTTTTAGCAGGAGTAAATAAAATTATAAAATAAATAGAAAATATGAATTAATCAGTAGGTTTACCCAAACAAATTTTAAAAGGAGTACTTAGTACTTTTACTCAAGTATTTGATTTATGTACTGTTAAAAAAATAAAATATAACAAAATGTTATTCATTCCTGTAATGACAAAGATACATTTTCAGCATAATTACTCCAGTCTTCAGATTCACATGATCCTTCAGAAATCATTATAATATGCTGATTTGCTGCTCAAGAAACATTTCTATAATTATCAATATTGAAAGCAGTTGTGCTGCTTAATATTTCTGTAGAAACCTTAACAAATGTTCAGGATACTTTGATGAATAGAACAGCATTTATTTCAAACAAATCTTTTGTAATATTATAGATTTCTTATAACGTCCATAATCCTTTTAATCCATATTTGAGTTGCATGTGTGTGGTCTCTTGTCCAGTTTACTGTGGTGCTGTGAATAGTTACAGCTCAGAGCTTTGGGTAATGTAACAGTCCAGATGTGACGCCACAGTAAGGAGAGACGGAGAGACAGAGAGAAAGAGAGAGAAGTGGTGACGGGAGAGAGAAGGCAGGGGCATGAACACATAAATGAGTATGTGTGACTAACATTTGCTTGTATCTTTGGCTGGCACAAAACATTACAGCAGTCGCACCAGACCCCTGCAGTTACACTGCATCTGATTAACAGCTCCTTACAGTCTGTGACTCTGTGGGAAGATGTTTCATTACAGAATTAATGAGGCTCGGAAAGAGGCTAAACAAGGATCCTGTCTGATCAGCCAACCAATGATTAGAACAATTAAAACATAAAAAAGCAAGACAATCTTTGGTAACTGTACTTTTAATGTGTGGCCATTTTTGAAGGCATAATTTCTGATTAGAGTAAAGTTTAGTCTAAAGTTTTTTACACTCATTTTAGCATCAGAAACTTAAAATTCAGCCTCTTATAAACTACCTTTTACCTAACCATGTCATAGTTATTTACCCGTCTACTCCTGGCAGACTCTTCGAGCCATCAGTCGTTCTTCAGTAAATATAACCCAGAGTGTGAGATTGTGTGGGAAGGTGTGGTGTGTTGCTTGGTTACCTGAGAGATGTGGTTGATGGAGGACTCCATTCGGCGCAGCTGGGAGGCCTGGATGTCCAGCATTTGGAGCACATTGTTGGCAAGTGTGTTGATCAGGTAGGCCACACTGGCCAGTGACTGAGTGGTGTAGTTCTTTGTTTCCTCTAGAGCGGCGTGCTTGTTCGGAGACTGATGGAGAAATAAAAGAGCAATAGTCGGTGTGCCATTAAATCTGTTCAGCCATTTCAAAGTGCGATATTGGAGTACGCAGAGTGATTTTTGATGGTTAAAAATTATATTTACTGCAGCTTGTCTCCATTCATGTTTATCAACTGAGTTTTTGTTGAAGCGTTTTTTAATATGGCAACGAACAAACGGCAGGAGCTGTTTAAGCATTAGTTGTCCTAAAATCTGTCAAGCAAAATTGACACTGCTACTAACTAAAATAATCTTTGCTGAATCATTGCTCAACGAAACCAAAACAAAATCAAACTGGGACCTTGCGAGTCAGAATCGAGCCAAATCAAATGGATAAAATGAGTTGGTTACGAGCTGCTATCTTCACTGACAAGCGGTTTGAAAGTTTCATTTCTTACGATGGATGTCGGTAAATATCTACCGGATCCATCACTTTCAGCTTTCTGTCTTTAAAAGTTACCTGTTAGAGTGAAAGACTGCTGGGATTGAGTGTGTGAGTAGAGTAAAGTGTCTGGATGAATCAAACTGAATCACAAACTATTTCAGGCCTTATTTGTAACCATTTGATCAATTAAAAAAAAACAATCATTCATTAAAAAAATTTGGAATCACTAGTTCTGATTCTAAAGTGCAGAAAACAAAGGAGATTATTGCTGAAATATCACTGAAATTAATTCACCACCATCAGAAAAAAGAAATTGTCAGTAATATTTTACTGGGGCTTGTGCGACGCCACTGGTGTGGAATGTCAGGATCTAAGCAGTTCTTCTGTGACATCAAGCTGCAAAGTCACATGACCCGGGCTTTGATCCCTAGGCTGACAGAGAAAAAAAGTATACGTGTGTGTGTCTGTGTACACAATTCCTGCCTTTGTCCCAGGACGGTACCAGGAGGGAACAGTCACCTCATACATACTTTTGACTATTATAGATTGCAAACCGCTGTAACACATTCAACAGACCACCACACAACAACAGACCACCCTGGATCTCAAACCACCTTAAACAAGCACAAGAAAAAATTTAATATGAACCAATAACGACTTCTTAGTGACAAACAAAAGATCTACTGTACAGACAGTGTTGCTGATGTTATATATTGATAGATATGCAAAATTAACCAATTATCTCATAATACAATGTAATTTAACATCATGACATATGTGACCCTGGACCACAAAACCAGTCTTAAGTCACTGGGGTATATTTTTAGCAATAGCCAAAAAAACATTTAATGGATGAAAACTATAATTTTTTTCTTTTATGCCAAAAATCATTAGGATATTAAGTAAAAATCATGTTCCATGAAGATATTTTGTAATTTTCCTACTGTAAATATATCAAAACTTATTTTTTTGATTGGTAATAAGCAAGAACTTAATTTGGACAACTTTAAACAAGATTTTCTTAGTATTTTGATTTTGTTTTTTTTTTGCACCCTCAGATTCCATATACCGTATTTTCCGGACTATAAGTCGCACTTTTCTTTCATAGTTTGCCTGTCCTGCGACTTATAGTCAGGTGCGACTTATTTATCAAAATTAATTTGACATGAACCAAGAGAAATGAACCAAGAGAAAACATTACCGTCTACAGCTGCCAGAGGGCGCTCTATACTGCTCAGTGCTCCTGTAGTCTACCACTGAGCAACATAGAGCGCCCTCTTGCGGCTGTAGACTGTAAGGTTTTCTATTGGTGCTTGGTTCTAAATAAATGCGACTTATAGTCCAGTGCGACTTATATATGTTTTTTTCCTCATCGTGACGTATTTTTGGACTGATGCGACTTATACTCAGGTGCGATCTATAGTCCGAAAAATACGGTAGTTGTATCTCGGCCAAATATTGTCCTAGCCTAACAAACCATACATCAATGGAAAGCTTATTTATTCATTTTTCAGATGATGTATACATCTCACTTTCTGAAAAATTTACACTTAAGACTGGTTTGGTGGTCCATGGTCACATATAATATCTAATAGCCAAAAGGGCTGGGCAAAAAAAATAATAATTTGGTTTCTTGATTTTACGAAAAAATATTGATTCTTAAATCACAAGTATCAATTAGTCTAGCCTGGTTTCTGTTAATGAAGGAAACACAGTAGCACACCTCACATCCAATAAATCACAAAACGCTTTGTGCTTTGTTACCTTTGATATGAAACAGTCCATTTTATTACAGTATTCAATAGGGATGGGCATTTTGGGAAATTTCTCATTTTGATCATCGATAGGTTTCAAAAACGATTAATCGATTAATTGGGGGTGGGGCTTGTGCGGGGGGCAGGGCATGGACATAATGGATATAATGAAAAAATCTGAAGATTGTTATGAAAATGAATGTTAAAAATAAAAATCTGACATGAAAACCTGTCTATGAAAACATGAACACATGATTAGGACATGTTAGATTATGATGAAGCAATGTTATTAATAAAGAAGCATCTAGAAAGAAATATCTGCCTGAGGTGAAGAGTAATTTTATACCAATAAACTGAAGCTATGACATCCTTTGATAAATCAGATAACAGATACATACCAGACGTAACATTACAACTTGTATCAGCACAATAGGATGCCAAGTTATGCATTAGACAGAGAAAGAGAGAGAGAGAGTGCGGGCTCCCGCCGATGTGTTTTCATGACAGCGCGCTGAAAGATGGGCATGGACAAATTTTACTATAGATTCCTATAAAGCTCTCATTATAAGTTTATGGCATATTTGTGCTATATTTTCATCTACGTTATTAAGTGTAATAGTTGTAATTAAGTTTTATTTTTAAGTTAAGTTTTATTTTTCATCCACCTGCGCTTTTTCGAAGCCATATGAATTGAATTATGCCCACAAATATGACGAAAAAAAGCTCGGCTGCATTATTATAACATCAGTAATAAAATAATAATGAAAAAAAAAAACATCTAAAATCGATATAATCATTATTAGGGCTGCAACTAACGATTATTTTGATAATCGATTAATCTGTCGATTATTTTTACGATTAATCGATTAATCGGTTTATGTACTTATATTTTAGTTTTTTCCATTTTTTCCCCAGGTAAATTATTAATAAATGGTCTTTATCATTCAGCATAGATTTAAGAGATTTTAACCATTTTGCACTGTCATATCCTCATCAAAAATATACCTGGAGTTGTTTTATTGTGTTAGTAATCCTTTGTCGAACTCTTCTGCAATCAGAACACTGACCCATACTCTAGCAAATTTCACAAGGAGATTTCAAATAATGTTTTCACCATGGCAGTCCTTAGAGCTCCTAAAGTAGTTTAACATCCCGAACAAAGCTTATTAAGGAATCTTTCAGAACATATTTTCACGAAGAATAAGGATAAAACAGAATAAAATTGCAGTGCATTGTATTTTATTATTTACTGGGAAACAGCTTTATAGCTTTTGCTGTGAAATTGTAAACAATCCTTCAAAAAAAGTGCCAATGGCATGAAACCTGAATGGAACTCACAATTTAAAGTAAAATCCATCAGAAGGTTGTCCAGAAAAAAAATAGGACACACACAAAAAAACTGCTGTGTGAAAAAGAGCAGTGAATACTTAGAAAAAAAAAGTGCATTTCAAATATCTACATTTACCTCTCTCATTCAGTCATAATTAGGCTGCACGACTGAATTTTGAACTGGTAAACGACAAACTGATCACAGAACATGTTTGTAAAGCTTTAAATGTTAACAGTTAAAAAGCAATGTTATCAGCTTTTACGACTAAACATTTGCAAACAATATTGTACTGGAGAATCTGCACAAATGAAAGTCTTAGGCGCCGTTCACAAATCGCGCCTAAAAACGCGTGGAAAACGCTAGGCGCACCGCTTTCTCCTTCTTTCCAAAGCGCTCGCACAGAAGCGCCCCTGAGGCGTCTGCCTTTGATAAGCAACCATGACGTGCTCTCTCCTTGAAGACGCGGAAATTTCAGCAAAGGATAAATGGATTTGCAGCTCAAATAAATCGCTTGCAGTAGCTCTGCTACTAAGTTTATTTCAAAATGGAAATCCATATACAACTATGATCAGCTGTTCCTTTCATCTTGACTGAGCTTTTAACGTTGTTACGGGAAAGGATGAAGCTGATTGGTTAGTTCTTGTCACATGACCCGCGGTGCGGTTGCGGCATTCTGAAAAGTTGAGATGTTTTTAACTCGATGCGGTGCGGTGTTGGAAATAACGAACTTGAGCGCGCAAAAGACGCGATATGTGGACGTCCCCTTAAACAGTGCAGTAGAGCAGAGTTTACAGGTTACTCTTCTTTTTTAAAGGCTCAATGTAAAGTACTCCCACATCACGCTGAATGCTGCAGACATAGACATCATATGATTTCTATGGCTGCAGAGACGCTGTTCGGGAAGCACGTGACATAAAACAAGGCCAGCTATTGGCTATTCGCTACTTCTCCTGTTGTACTGGCTGAGTAAAACCTCCGGTGGCTCATTACTGCCACACTTTGGTCACCGCAGATTTGAAATATGCACGAAATGAGCCGCTTACGGCAAATAAAAGTTATTTAGCAACGAATCGATGACTAAATTAGTTGACAACTATTTTAATAATCGATTTTAATCGATTAAATCGATTCGTTGTTTCAGCTCTAATCATTATGGGGCATTGCATATATGAGCATGAAACTAATCGCTGATATGCAGCGCTTTCAGCATGTAATAATTGTTTATGCTAATTAATCAGACGTAGGCTAGCTATTACAACTTTTATCTGAAATTTTTTTTGTGCCAATGCAGATGTGAACTTGACCGAAAGTGTAACTCGGATTGCGCTTTACTAACACGAAAGTACAATAAATTCACATTAGTGTCACTATCACTACTTTTTTATGTATTCTAATATTTAATCAGTATTTTGTATTCAATTTGCACTTTCTGATCAACCAAAATGTTATTTAACGGCATGAAAATCACTGATTATTGCTAAATAATTGAATAAAATGTCAAATATATTTAAGATAAAAACTATGACAAACAAAAAAACTGTGATTTTTGATTTCAAAAAGAGTTACTCAAGATGTGACGGAGCATGTGACTTGTTGAATGTAGTGAACGAATACGATCTTCTCGTAGGTGAAAGAGTTGAATAAACGGATACATCTCGTTCGTGAATGAAATGAATGAGTATACAGGGTCAGTTGGCCAAGCATGTAAATATCAATCAGCAAATAAGCAGATACAAAGCGCACATACGCTTGTTTTCATATTTGGAATACAGAACATAACACCACGTTTAATCCCAGATAAAACCTCGTGCTTTATTAATCTGAACAATTTATTTAGACTATTTATCTAATGCGATCATGCACACACTTTAATAAAGCCAAATCAGTTTTTGTCACGAGTAAATACGTTCGTTGACTCAAGACATAACACATAAGACACTCTTTTTCGCCAACTGCTGGCGTATTTGTGTAATATGAAGAAATGGTCACTGAACGAATCAGTGAATTAATCATTTTGGTGAATGAACTGAAAATCAACAAATCTCTTGAAAGAATCAAAATTTCCACCACTAAATTCCATGCAACATAAATGGATTTTTTAAAATTTAGTTTTTAGTGACCCGCCCCAACCCACCCCGCAATAAACTGCCAATTTCTTAACCCGCCCCAACCCGACCCACCGGTTACCCGCAGGGCCCGCTGGTTATGAGACAACCCGCGCATCACTAATAAAGACCAAAGATTACCTGTTAGATTTACCCAAAACATGTTATATTTTATGTTTAACCACTAAAGAGCCATCAGAGCCAGCAGCACATATCAGAAGGTCTAGCCGAGGTGAGGCTGCTCTCGACGGATACATGAGGACTGAGCTCCTGCTGATCGCGTTGAGCTCACAGTCTCCGAACTCGGCGAGAAACATTTTTAAATAGGCGCTGTCTTTATAAATAAACCACAGATTTGAGTTTTAAACAACTACATTCTCGCTTGAAATACTTTTAAAATTACTTTTCATTAGACAATAACATTCATATTTTGAAAATGATCCGAATAAATGGTGGTTGAAATCACAATGCTGCGTGAACTGTAAAGCGCCCAAGTCCCGCCCCCGAAAGTTCCGGAACTTTGAAAAAGTACTACCTCGCCAGCAGGGACTTTCTGAGGGGCATTTTTCTACCTGGACCTTTATTTAGTTCCTGGTTCCTACAGTGGAAACACACTGAGTACCAGGCCAAAGTCCCTTGTTCCTGTGTAAAGTTCCTGCGGTGGAAACGCGGCTTTACTGAAATCTGTATCCTGTCTCATGCAATCTCTCAATCAGTGTTTTAACTGCGCAAAGATATCAATATAATAGCTTGTAAACAATGTTATGTAATATCACATTTAACTTACCTCAGATTAAAAAAAAAACAAAAAAAACATTGTGACCATAAACCTGTAAGTAGATTTTTTTTCCCTTGAGAAAATCTGGCATATACTGTACCTGATATATATCCAAAATAACCCATATCGAATCAAACTGGAAGTCGAAATTTTGTGAATCAGAATCAGAATCAAATTGAATCGTGAGATGCGTGTGAACCCCAGCCCATTTTTTTTTAAATAATTTCTTCCACAGTTTTCAGATGATTGCATCCTCCTAACTAATAAATCATTTTATCAGTAAATAACACTTCACCTGCCCATCTAAACTTACATGATTATCTTGCTGTATGAAACAGAGCAGTTAATAAGTGACCAAACACATGTGTCAAAAAAGAAATCATTCAGTCGCATGGATGAACTTATTCTCAATTTGCACCACTGAATGCATTTAATGCACTGAAATGCTGCAGACCCAGAAGAAGCTGTGGGCTTGCAGTGGGCAGGCTTTTAGGCCAGGAAGGCCCGTCCTCCCCCGGGACACACAACGACACACTGACACTAATATGCAGATGCAGTGCACTGACCCACGCTGATGACATCACAGCTGCATCTGAGCAGAGAGAGTGGAGGAGAGACCGTCCCACACAGAGCTGACCCTTTAAACTATGAGAAGCAGCGGCTGGAGATAAAACACGTCCCTCACAACCGCTGCAATGCACCGCTCATGTGTCCCTGTTTTTGTTGTGTCCCTTTTGATCCATGGGGCATAAAAATGTCAATAACTAGAATCATTTTTCATGTGCGTGATAATTGCTCTGACTGGCTATTATGTTGTATGTGAATCTGGATGACTTGACAGACAGAAGCAGATGATTATCATTGGTAGTGTTAATTTCTTAACGTTAACGAAAACTATGATGAAAAATGTTCGTTGACTAGCTTTTTTCCCATGACTAAAATGAGACGAAGACGAGATGACAATAAGGTCAATAAACGATAACTATGACTATATCAACTTGCAATTTTGTTGACAAAATAAGACGAGACTAAAATGTATTAAAAAAATATCTTAACTGAAAAACCTTTTTATTTTTTCATCAAAAAAAGAACTGCAGACTGCTGTACACTCCTCTACTATGCGAGCTTTCATGTGTGTGGACGGTTGCCACATATCAAGTGTTTAAATCCCCGAATCAGAGCTTCGCTGTTTCAAGAATACATTTTCTGCCTGGTGTTTTGCTTATTTTAAGCAATTTTGGCAACCAGGCACTCGAATCGAAGTGAAAGTGTCATTAAGCCGGTCTGCGTTTTGTCATTAAATCTCGACAACATTGTTTGCAATTGTTGTTGCTGAATAAATGCACTTACTCAATAACTGTTGTTTTAATAGAGAAATAGGCTATTGCAATTTGAAATTAGTGGAAATTTTTTTGTTTTCGATTTTTTTTTTTTAAATGTCTACACTGTTGACTGTACAGTTTTAGGCTGTTCATTCAAATAAAATATCCATTCTTACAACGGTCTAAAAAATATTACCATATAAATACTGTATAGTAAACACTCATAATTCATCATTAGTTCATAAGCAATCGTTTGGCATAAATGTGCACTATTTATTAATTAAACCCGCACTGAAGCAGTCAGAAGTGCTGCTGCGCAAGTCTGTAGAGCGCGTAACAATTCCGCGTTTTACCGCTGTTACAATGCAAAAGTACTACCACATAAGACATCAGTCCTCCTGACTGAATCTGATTGGACATCTTCCCAAACTGTCCTTGTCTAACATTTTTTTGTCTTGTTTTTATTAATTGACAAAAATTACAGTATATTTTAGTATATAAACTTTAAATTAGTATTTTAAACTAGTTTTTTTTTATTATGTTATCGCCTCGGTTTTGTTTGTGAAAAAATTTTGTTGACGAAAATAATTTGTAAATGGAATTAACACTGGATAAGTGGTTCAGTGAGTCAAATGCTTATCAGTTCAATAAAAAGCTTTCTTGCCCGTGAGTATTTTTGTGTATTTAAAAAATAAAAAAGTGTGTCTGTGACCCCTGAACTGACGTGGGTCTGCAGGGCAGGTTTGGAAGAGGTGAATGTCTGCTCATTATTTCAGCTGCTTTTGTCTGAATTGAAAAGAGAGCAGGTACAGGAGTCATTTACTGGCCAGCCCACTGAAGCACACAGTACATCTCTTTGTTTCAGTCACACACAAATGGAAGCAGGGTCTGTGGGTAATTACACTGTAGTGTGCCCATTAATGACCATTCAGCTGTGTGCTCACAGCACTGACCACAGCAAAAGAACACATTGATTTTTCAGTGATGACTCAAATAATTACACTCTGAAAATGAACAGGTGGGTAGAACCAGAGATGCTGATGACACTTTTGTTCCTCGAGCTCACAGCTCTATTCATCAGACACCTCTACCGAGACCTCTTTCAACAGTAAGAGCTTTTCAAACAGGGTGTCAGACCGCTGGTAACTACTGACGTGACTACACTTTTCTGAAGCGTGACTGTGGCACAGCTCAACTGAAAGCAATGAACCTTACAGATGAGTTGAAGCAATAATCACTGTCAAAAGGATGTCTCAAGTAGTGCAGTATAATTCAATTGAGCAAATCTGTACATTCAGAGGGTTCTTATCAATAAAGCTTTCAAAAAGAGAATGAAAGTGGGAGAGAGTTTCCTTTTCATTTCATCAAGATTTTTGTCTAAGAATGGCCATTTATCCCCTGCTTTCTATATATTGCCATCATGCATCAAAACCGTATATTGGTCGACAAGACGTGACTCAATTGTGTACCCAGAAGCACTTTAAACCTCTTTTAAAAGGGATAGATACCCCAAAAATGAAAATGTTGTTACTATTTACTCACTCGTAGATTGTTCCAAACCTGAAAAAGTTTCTTTCTTTTGTTAAACACAAAATGAGATATTTTGAAGAATGCTGGTAAACGAACAGTTGATGGCAGCCATTGACTTAGTAGTAAAAAAAAAATTCCATACTACAGAAGTCAATGGCTACTGTCAACTGTTTGGTTACCCACATTTAGGGTTGTAAAGGAGGTGGAAAAATTCTGGTAAGTTTCCGGAATGTTTCCTAAATGTACTGGAAATTCTCCACATTTTTGCAACACTAACCACATTCTTCAAAATACCTGACTTTTGCAATCGACAGGAAAAATAAACTAAGCATCATTGTCATTCTTGATCATTGACAGATTTCTCTAATCAATCCAATTTTGATCCACAAAATCTTAATTGGATTTTTATTGTGATTTAATTCAATATCCAGGTACAGTACATGTTGATTTAGAAACTTTGAAATTAATGGCATAAATTATACAGGGAATTGCTTTACTGCTATTTTTTATTTATTGCCTAAGTTAAGTGAACAATATTATGCATTCCAAAAACATTTTCAAAAAAAGTTCTTATTTTTTCTTTTTATTTATTCTAGTTAATTATAGCTTGTCATTACATTTTATTAAAAGCCTTCATAAATAACCTCCAACTGGTCTAAAATCTCAGAAGTGCACACATATCCATTCCAGAGAGAGCACAAGAAAAATTAATTTGCAATTGAATGCAACAGACCACTCCATCTTCAATCAAGCTCTTTAAAATGAACTATTTCAAATGCACAGCGTACTAAAAATGTGATTGCATGAATCTCACCCCTGAACCAGCTAATTAGGGTCTTTACAAGATCACTAGAAACTAAAAACTTCCAGAAAAATTGGATGGAGCAGGACTGGACACTTCTGACATTGACTATTACTTTTCAAAGTGATTGGACAAATTTTTTGTTTTTTACTTGGTGAACAGTAAAACGAGAGAAAAAAACTATAGACTTTCATTGCAGGATCACATCTGGCTGCAGTGTGTGTTTATATGGCTATTGAGACTTGGGGTGGACTCTTGACTTGATCCAGTAAGCATCTACCATCCACCCAGTGACCGTTTATCAACCTTTAATTGCCATAACAATGCCCTGACAACCAGCCACAAAATTAGAAACATAGGTTTCAATATATCAAACGCTGTAAATGGATAGCTTGACTACTTATATGAGTTTGCTAAAGTTTGAAGCAAAAACAACACTGATTTGTTGTCATGTGAACATGCAGTCGAGGATGTATTGCAGATGTGGAAGATTAAACCGAGAATCAAAGCAGCCCACATCGTCTCTCCTCCTACACACATGCTGGTGAAGAAGAAAGAGAGAGGAGTCTATCAATGCAGAACTGGCCAAGACGAGAAATATCAGCATCTGTCTCCCAGTACGATATTCTTTCTGTACTGCAGGAGAATTATGGCTCATGTCACCATAACTGCTGCCTGTCAGTACGTCAAACAACAGCCGGTCTGATGACAAAGATTCACACAGAGAGAGAAAAAAGGCAGATACCAAATGTGGAAAACATATATATATATATATATATATATATGGCACAGCCTCCTGTAAGCTCACACACACACACCAGACAAATAACACAATACACATTCTTCTCACAAAAACAAAACATCACCACCATTTTGACTAACAAAATGTTTCATGAAATTCAAAGTCATGAAGCAGCTTTAACATGGAGCAGAAATTGGGGGTGGGTATCGAAATGATATCAATGAAGATAATTCGTATGCATCCAATGAGAGACAAAAATAGGGTGTTGCATGCACACACAATGTAATGTCTGTTTCATTCATTCTGGAAACTGGAGGTGCTCTTGATGTAAACTCCACATACACATCACAGAAGAAATAGAACCGATGACATTCCAGGAAATCCCTACATGGACAAAGACATCCAGCTATAGCTGTAGCGGAGTAAAAAGAAGATAGAAATGCTTAAACTGATCAAACAGGAAGACAATAAACACACGATTGCGACAATATATGGTTTATCTGTGTTTTTCATGGCCGATTCCGATACTGATTTTTTTACAAGCAAACTGGCCATTTCCGATACCGATTAACAAATTTTTTTTTCTTTAAGCAACATACAAGAAAGAAGGATAGTGTGCATAAACAAGATGTTTATTTGGTATTTAATAAGCCACAAACTGCCTTTGGCTATTAAAAAAAATAACCGTAACCATCTGAAATTAACGGCAGTAACTGCACAGTAAGTAGCCTACATTCAATACAAACATAGATGTACAGACATCAGCATTTAGCTTTTGTTTTTGAATTGGGTTGAAACTACATAGAACTGGGCTTAAATGAAAAGATTAACTGTAACCATGTAAAATTAAAGTTGAAAACTGCATAGTTCTACAAGCCAATCAACACACATTCAATAAGATGTTTCTTAAATCAGCATTCAGTATTTGTTTTAGTTTTTAAATATGGTTTTAAATTAAAAAAAAAAATTTTACTGACGAGACACGCAGGACAATCACATGTGATTAATCGTGCAGCCCTAGTTTAAAAATATATATGGTCTAAAGTAGGGCTGAAACGATTACTTAAGTAACTAGATTACAAAAAATGATCGAGGCAAATTCCTCTGCCTCGAAGCCTCTTTTAATTTATTTTAAATCTCACGTCAGGTTCTATCGCAAAGATTTTTTTAATGTGACAACGCGTTTACGTCACCCACAAAGCGGAAGGAAACACAAGGGCTGAGTCTGAATTGGCATATTACAAGGAGTCAGCACTCAGCAGTGTTTTGATTTGAGGGCGCAGGCAAACGTAAAGAGAACGTCATGGCGTGTGTCCATTGCAAGATAGAGCTGGCATACCACAACTAGGGCATGATTTCCGCGATGCAGAAAACGCGGAGGAAATCGCGGAATCTAGTCATAAAAACGGATTTTACAGTTTAACACGGAATGGCACGGAATTTGCCAAATTTTGAATGAATTAATCAAAAATAGGTCATTGCCCTTACATCAAATCACGATATGGACTAATATCTGTAAATATTAAGCCGTGACAGTCTATCTAAATATGAATCCTGCATGTTCTGAGTGTCTCTGTTAAGGAATGGAGCAGAAGCACGTCTTCCTTTATCACACAAACTGAAGAGCGCGTGACGCTTCGGTAATTTCAGCGTCTGCTGTCTCACTAAATAAGGACGTGAACACATGAGGAACATCTCCAGAACTGCTCTGACAGTCACTTCATGAGCATTTGACCGTTTGATTTGAGTAAAACTAACGTCACATCACATACACAGAACTGGAAAGGTACATCAACCCGTCAAAATAAAAGTCTGGTTAAAGACTATTGTTCAGCAGAATGTTCATATTCTACTACAAAAAAAAAAAAAAAATTTTTTTAAACATTTCTTCCATGTTTTATTTTTTATAGTAAATCCCCTTTGTTTACCAAAAAGTTGTTAATTTTCAATAATTAAAAGATAAATTAATGTTTTATGTGTTTAATGTTTAATGTGCATCTCAGAAAATACTTTATTTAAAACCCCAACTGAATGGCACTTAAATGCACTTAATTCATCTTTCAATTTTATTGTCATTGTTCACAGTACAAGTACAGACTGAGAAACAATGGGTAATAATTAAATGTTTATTTTTGATGTATGCATTCTATGCATTTAAAAATGTAAAAAAAAAATTCTAAAAAAGGAAACTTAGTTGTTCATTTTAAGAGACCCAGGACTCTTGCATAATTAATATTGCACTTTAAGCAAAAACACATTTTATCCATTTACTCGATTAATCAATGGAATTTTTTGTAGAATACTCGTTTACTAAAATATTCGATAGCTACAGCCCTAGTTTAAAGAATCCTGCAAGCACTTGGATTTTTCCCCCTTGACTCGTACTGCACAAAAAGTGGTTCAATAACGTTGAATGTTACAGGAACTGATTATTGCAAATGCAGATCCCAGTGTGTTCTGGTTAAACTATTTTTATTGATTTATTTTTGCTAATGTTTGCATATGGTGGTGTTTTCTTAATGACAACTTTCCTAAAAATAGATCCCATTCCTAAAATAAGAAATTACCCAATATATTGCCATGCTTACAGTATTGCAATGTATCACAATATATCGTATCACAACCCCTGTATCGTATCACCAGATTCTTGCCCTATTTATAATGCATTACTAATCGACATAGGATTTCTGCTTCATTTTGTGATATGAAACCAGGTCTGGCTACAAAAATAAGTGATTTCAAACACTCGACCTATGCTATAAAGTGAATATGGAATAAAATTGTGTAACGAAATCTCTTGTTGGACAACAGGTTGGTAAACAAGCTCATTAACATAGTAGTACATTTATTTTCTCATGTAGTACGTTTATTCATTGCACAGAACAATTTTCTCAATCCTGGCCAAACCAATTCCAGACTGTAGAGGCAGCAGTAATAAACTCCTCAGTTTCATGTCCGCCTTCCACCATGTCACTCCACATGGCCACACACAGAAATATTTAAACGACTAGGTTTTATTGTTGTTATTGCAGGAAGACTAGTTCTTATTGTGGGAAGAACTTTTACTGGTATATTGCATATGATATCTTCCATCCCTATTACTGACTAAAACATTTGAATAGCAGAGTATATGCCCTGAAATATTGAACTATTGAAATATTGATTTGGCATTTCAAATTAATGTAGGCTGGATTAGTGCCACCTTGTACTTGCGTCACTCACACTATAAGATCAAGTGGCGATTAGGCCTGTCATGATAGAAACTTTTTGTTTTGCGAAATATATTAACACAGAAATAATTGCGATGAGTGATATTTGTGTCACACAGACCATTGTATGCCACTGAATATATAATCATAATGTATCAGCATAATAATGGAAGAAGACCTACACACTTCCAAATGACAACAAACTTAATTTTGAAGAATATTTAGATCATGGAAATTAAATGGAAATGCAAACCTTTAAAAACTTAAATAGTAAATAAACACTTTCTAACAAAAAGTGCAAAGTAACAAGTACAAATATGGAGATTTTTCCATCTACAGATTTTTTTTCCTTGACCTTATTTTCTCTGTAAATTAAGGGTGCTCATTATTTCTGAAAAACACAATCACTACTCAGCAGTCAGATGTCCATATGCTCAAAGGCACAGAATCCTGAACAAGCACCTCATGACTACACCACATTGTGTATGAGAAGCAGCAAAAGACATACTATCAAACAGGTTGGAAAATATTGTGGCGTCTGTGACTGCTTGAGACAGGTTTGGATCACGTTGCTGACCTGCTCATACTTAAACTTAAGCAACCGCAAGGAGCACCGATTTGGTCATGATCCGGGGGTTTTGTTGCAGACCTTGAAAAATCTGTTTGCAACAACAAAATCCAGCCAAAAGTCCTGTAGTGTGAGCTTGCCATAAGACAACAGCTCCTATGAATGCAGTCATTTCAACTGAGTCAATATCACAGACGTCAGTTACAACAAAAGAGCACATTCTATATAACAGGCCACGTAACAAACATCTGTGGACTATTACAAATACTAACAAAAGACAGTTTCACTTTCATTCTCTCCTTCTTACCATCTCTGTCACTTTCTCTGTGTGTGTGTGTGTTTGTGTCTCTTGCTCTCTCTAGCCTGTGTTTTGCCTGCCTGTCCCTGACACACTGTCTATTAATCTGACCTAGTTGGTCGTCTGGTTTCTCTGGCCTGAGGAGAGGGCAGCACTGCACCATGAAGCTGCAAGACAATTCACAAAAGAAATGCCTGCTTGCCTCTTTTACATCTCACTAAATTCACAAGAGGGGTGAAGAACAGAGTGTGGAGCAGGGAGAGACAGAAAGACCTAACTGCTGAGTCTGGACACAGCTCCTCCATCTTCTGTGCTGCAATCACTCTCAGATGGTGAATTACTGCACACTAAATTGTGAAATATGGGCTTCGCTGTCCTTTTCCCAAATGGCAACAAACATCTGATTCACACTCTAAATGCCTCACTGCCAATAATGAGGCAATCAAGATGACTAACAACTGAAAAACATCCCTGAGAAGCTGTTTTAAAAAAAAAAAGTACATGATAAACAAATTACTCCAGAGAGTAATAATTACCTACATTACTATAGCAAATATACAGCATGAAGACAACAAAAGTGTGTTTAGAAGCGCAAAATCAAGAGAAAGTTGTGTTTAACCCTCTGAGGTGATTTTGGGGCCTTTGAGATGTTTTGACATGCCCTGGCATTTGTCCTTATTTCAGCCACTTATACTATTGGTCAACGTTACATTTTTTTGTATTCAGCACAAACTATGCTAGAATAATATGCGAGCAAGACTGATCACATACATACACAGAACTGGAAAGGTACATCAACCCGTCAAAATAAAAGTCTGGTTAAAGACTATTGTTCAGCAGAATGTTCATATTCTACTACAAAAAAAAAAAAAAAAAAATTTTAAGGTTTAATCACACAACATTTCTTCCATGTTTTATTTTTTATAGTAAATCCCCTTTGTTTACCAAAAAGTTGTTAATTTTCAATAATTAAAAGATAAATTAATGTTTTATGTGTTTAATGTGCATCTCAGAAAATACTTTATTTAAAACCCCAACTGAATGGCACTTAAATGCACTTAATTCATCTTTCAATTTTATTGTCATTGTACACAGTACATTTTTTAGAAGAAAATTTTTTTTAGTGGTTAGCAAGTTTTGGGGAAAATAATATTCACATCAAAATTATGTGAAAATCATTGTGCTTAATCATTCACAGAAAACAATATATGATTTAAATTTTGTAATACATGCTTTGTGATAGAATAGCTGTATGCGAGGGAGTGACAATGGCCATGAATATTTAGTAAAACACACCTGAGAGACAAAGGGCTGTCCCCTAATGGCCCATCAGTGTGACTCTTACAGTGAGGCAGGTGAGAAAAAATGTCAGGAGACTGAAAGAAAGAAGTAAACCATACCTGATATTTAAGTGTTTGCCGCTTTTTTCCATGGATTCAAGAAAAACAATAAAACAAACCAGTAGTTAAGGAGCTTGTTTTACCATATAATATCAGGGTCATCTATCCTATTTGGAACATACCGTATAAATGAGCATTTGAATTACTGATTCAACCGATTCATTCAAAATGCAGATTCATTCAAAAACTAAACACAGCTCTGTTGCTTGGAGGCATACAACAAGGTAATGGCTTTATGGGTAATATTTTAATTGGCAAAACGGGGCAAAAACAGACACTACTTTGTTTAAAATATAACTCAATATTAAAGTCTGAAATCGTGACACTTTGCCAAGTATGGTAGCCCATACTCAGAATTGGTGCTCTGCATTTAACCCATCCAAGTGCACAAACACAGCAGTGATTCAGTCTGGCATCGACTTCCAGACATCCAGTGCAGTTCAACACATAAAAACCAATTCTGTGAATAACAATTCAATCACACACACTCTGAGAAGATAATTTCTAGACAGTTTCAACTTGTCCATCCTCACTAAATCAAGAATGGGCAGAAAACCACTTTTAGCACACTTCATTCTGACATTCATGTTCAACTGTCATGCGGCACAGACACCATTTCTGCAGCCATCATGTTTACTGTCTAATTACGGCTCCTTCTGGAATTACTGCTGCTAACGAACTCGGCATGATACGCTGTACAAAACGCTCTGAGAAAAATAGCACGGACAATTATCGGCTATTACTGATACATCAATGGCCAGTTTATCATCTACTGAAAAGAGCAGAGTACTAAGGCCGATGGTTAGGACTGTCATCATTACTGAGACCAAGAACAGGGTATCTGCAGAGTTTTTAATTTGAAATGTAAGACTTTTTAATGACCTACAAAAATAAAATGAATACTGTATGTTCATACAAAATAAAACCACAGAATCTCAAAATAAATAGTTTATCTTAGATACTTTATTAAACAGGGCTGTGCATCACCAGCAAAGTCACGATATGATACGCATCACTGTACAGAAGCCATAATGTGATAGGTATCATGATACGGGACTGCACTAGGGTGGTCAAAAAATGTAAATGTCGAATATTCGTCGAATTTAAAATATAAATCCACATTCGAATGCAAAAACTTTGCATTAAAATTTTAGGTGTGCATTAAGGAAGCTGCACGCTGAACAGAGCGAGAAATTTCAGACCCGGATTTGAATGCAGCTGACAGAAAATCCTGCCGCACCTCAGAGGGCAATTCACATAGTTTTCTGTTAAGTTACATTATATTCGCCCCGAATCGTTGTTAATGTACATAATGAATTGTATATTGAGCATTTTCATTGAAACGTGTGATTTGATTTAGTTAAGACTTTTGTTTTACAATTAAAGAGATTTTAGACTTTTTTTATGACCTTTAAGACACTTTCTAAGGACCCCTGGAAACCCTGAAGGTTGTTTTCTCAAGGTCTAAATTCAATATTGTTGCAATGCACTGAATAGTGATTTACTTGAAAATATGGGCGAGGAACCCAGTCTGCTTCAGAAGAATCAGAACATATTATAAGTTTTGGAGACAACAAAAATACTGTTGAGTCACTGTGCTCTTTAGCCTAATAAATCAAGATCTAACATTAATTTGGAGTTTCTCCAAATAAATAAATTCTGTCTTTTCCAAACCATCTCCTCAGGGAAATACGTAAAACTCTACGTCTTCTAAACTTGGAATCGAAGCCAGAAGAAAAGTGTGTGTCACATTATCTCCATGGCTGCCATTAAAACAAATATTCTGGAAGGGCCTCCCCACCTTCCAAGATTCCATTATTGCAAAATATCCACTATCGGACCACTCTTTTCACAATTCACATCATCCAAACATGGATCCAATTATCTCCTCAGCAATAGATAGTAAAGACAAGCTGGAATGACCTGGAATGGATACAATAGCCCACCAAAATCACACACCTTAAACACGTGAAAAACTGCCCACAGTTTTGTCATCTCCACCTTTCTCTCTAAAATCCAAGAACTCACACTTCACATGTAAAGTCAGTCGCTGATGTTCACAGACTCAAATCTGACATGTAGGCCCAGATAGCTTGCTTGAGGCAATGAAAGCAAGCATATGATTTAGCTGATAAACATAAGTAACTGATGTGATGAATCCAAACAGTCTGACATCTCTTTAATTAACAGATTTTTTTTAATCTATACAACCACATAACTCTGACTCCTCCTTCCTTCATATCTTTCCTTTCAAGCTCTGGTCCTAAACCAGTGAGCTACCTCTGAACAGCATTTTTAGGCATCATAGGGACGTGCTGGGATGTGCTGCTAAAATGATCATAAACCATCATTTGATCCGAACTGTGAGATTTGTGTTCCGTTGAACCCTTAGGACATTCCCAATGCAAACGGTTCCAAAATGTAACTTTTGATGGGTTTCATCAGTGTTAAGAAACCTGCACATTACTGACAAATGTAATGCATTCTCTCAGTCCCATTCCACTGTGCTCTTTATGTGCTGAGCCCAACCCTGAAGCAGTTACATCCTACAATAGCCAAAAGCAGTTTTATGATTCTCAGCATTGATGCATGCATTCTCTCACTTGGCAGTTCATGGAAATGTTTTTTTTTAACACCAAGGCCACATTTTAAATATTTAAATTACTTGCTTTTGGAACAGAGACGTGAATGAAATGAGACTGCCTACAGGGGTAACTGAATGGAGGGGTTTCCCAAAAGCATCAGTTGCCAACTGTGTTTTGTAAGTTTCATTGAACTATATTGTTTACGACAGAACGTGTGACCATTGCATTGCATTATAGGATCTTATAGGTGTCTTAAATTTGAATGAACACTTTTAGTAAGCAGTGTAAATTTGCTGCATCCTATTGGTTCAGCCTGCAGGCCTAATTCAAAATGTTCCTGTTCCAAAACCTGATAGACAGCAAGTCAGTTGTAGTCATTAATCGAAAAATGAACCCAAAAGTTTGGTTCCCCATTGACTCCCATTGTTTGGGCAAAACTACAATTAAAGGCAATAGTAAAAAAACAGCAGTTTGGATACCAACATTCTTCAAAATTATAAAGGTTCAATAATGAACACGTGCATTTCATGTGTTCATAATTACACACAATACACATTATGTAAACAAACTTTTATTATGGATGCCTTAAAAAAGGTGTAATGGTATGCTATTTATATTTAATTTAATTATGTGCTTTATATTAACCATTAGTCACCCTGCTAAAATATTGGCATCATATATATATATATATACAGTACAGACCAAAAGTTTGGACACACCTTCTCATTCAAAGAGTTTTCTTTATTTTCATGACTATGAAAATTGTAGAGTCACACTGAAGGCATCAAGGGCTATTTGACCAAGAAGGAGAGTGATGGGGTGCTGCGCCAGATGACCTGGCCTCCACAGTCACCAGACCTGAACCCAATCGAGATGGTTTAGGGGTGAGCTGGACCGCAGACTGAAGGCAAAAGGGCCAACAAGTGCTAAGCATCTCTCGGGGAACTCCTTCAAGACTGTTGGAAGACCATTTCAGGTGACTACCTCTTGAAGCTCATCAAGAGAATGCCAAGAGTGTGCAAAGCAGTAATCAAAGCAAAAAGTGGCTACTTTGAAGAACCTAGAATATGACATATTTTCAGTTTTTTCACACTTTTTTGTTATGTATATAATTCCACATGTGTTAATTCATAGTTTTGATGCCTTCAGTGTGAATCTACAATTTTCATAGTCATGAAAATAAAGGAAACTCTTTGAATGAGAAGGTGTGTCCAAACTTTTGGTCTGTACTGTATATATATATATATATATATATATATATAAATGGTAGACCACTCAAAATGACCCTAGTGTGCATCACTGCACTAAAACATTAATTTTAGTACATAAACATTACCATTTAATCCAATACAGATATCACTAGAGTGAGCCCATAAATATTAAATAATATTTTTGAAGAATTCCTGATCATTACTGACATTAGTGTTGAAGCTAAAGTGGTTTACTCGGAGTTAAAACAAACCTGTAATGACACATGACATCAGTGTGGAGGACTTCCAATAAGCCTCTCGCAGACTGTCAGTTTTCTTCTGCACTTGTTCGCTTTGATCATTTTCTATACATTTGTAAAAACAAACAATGGGTTGAGTTTAAGTGCAATATCAGATGTTTTACTCGCGTGGAGTAACAGAGCAAAGTTTCCCAGTGCGAGATTATCCTGTAACGTTAATCACTAATATCGACACGCTACAATCACTGCAAATCTGAGCGCATCTCGTGCAAAGTTTACTGCCTCACCTTAGAGTGCTGTAAACTTTCATGGCTTCTCTCAACAAGGGAACGCCGCAGTTGCGTGCATGCATTTAGTAGTTGGTGCTCAGCTTCAACAGATGATCAACAGCCTCCACATAGACACTCACAGCTCCTTCCCCACACAACTCCAAAAACACCGCGTATGTGGATCGTTTCGCAGTGCTTCGCCCGCTCACCTGTACGTAGTTACTTTCGCAGTAATCGGCGACTCTTTCGAGGTTGGTGAAGCTGTCCAGTAACGCTCTGCGACCCGCTGGGATTTCCTCCTCCAGCAGCATCTGCAGCTCCGCCATCTTTACATCCCTCCACGCGCCCGCCTCTCAACCAGCCACAGGAAGTACAGCGGCTTCACCTCCCGCGGAGCTTCGGGAAGAGTTTGCGGAGTTTAAAATGAATGAGGTTGCATATCATATCATATCATATCATATCATATCATATCATATCATATCATATCATATCATATCATATCATATAATATAATATAATATAATATAATATAATATAATATAATATAATATAATATAAAGCATATATTCATAACCATGTTCTACATTTAAATATGAAAAATATACACTACTGGTTAAAAGGGTGTAATAATTCTGATTTTCTTTCTTTCTTCTTCCTTTTTTTTTTTTTTTTAAAGAAGTGTCTTTTGCTTCCCAAAACTCTTTAAAAAAATAGGTTCCAAATTGTTGTTTTCGTAAAGATGCATTAAGAACCACTTTTGGTTACCCAAAAAACCTTTCGGTGATCAGTTCTTAAAATAACTTTTTTTTCTTAGTGTGAACTACATTTAAATAGTATAAACTTTCTATCACTTGTTATCAGTTATTATTATTAGTGTTCAGTTTTTAATAGCCTAGTTCTTATTATAAATGTTGAGAAAAGTTTTTGCTGCTTAATATTTTCGTAGAAACTGTTCTCAACTATGTTATAGTCAACTGTTATAACAGAATGATTTCATATACAATTTTTCTTTCTGCAAAATGCGTGTAAAATGGCCAAAAACTGGTTTTCTCACTATATATAAAGTTATGTATTTATAAACTAAATCTAATTTGTATATTAATGTGTATTTGGTGCAACATGTAATGAAAACAATAAGTGTAATAATGGGAGTAATAATTGACAAGGTTGTCATAATCATATATAATACTTCATAGAATACTGAAATATAATTTATTTTCCTATTCAATTGTTATGTCTCCCAAAATGCGGTACAAACATGCTTTTAGTGCCGGTGTCCTCATATGAGGACATGTATGAAATCAACATCCTGTTTCATAACAGAAAGTCATATTTTGATTTGAAACCTCATAACGTTTTCCTGAGATGTTGATTTATGGCACACAATTTTAAAATTAGACTGATTTAATCTTATTAGATAAAAAATTATCATTTTCCATAAGAGTGTCACTAAATTAATTTCAGACATTTTTGAAGACCAAGGAGAGAAGTGGTCATAGTGAAACCTCCAAACATTTAGTATCTCTGCAAAGCCCTGAATGTGCTCTGTAGAGGACATCCAGACTGAAACTTTGGCATGTATAGTCTCAGAGAAATTCACTAAAATATAATGCCCTCATATGAGGCCGCCGGAACTCAAGAGGATAATGTATCTTTAATCAAAATGAATGATCACACATGATATGCGTTGAAAGAATGCATTACTCTTCATCTACTGAAAAGATGCACGTTTCTGTCTCACATTCCTTTGGAAATTGCGCCCCCTGTGTTGTCATAACGTTACAGTTATCGTCAGGATTTATTTCACTCCTTTAATCTTTAGTTAGAGACAACAGTATTAAAATTCAATTTGTGATATGACTTGTGTTTGTGTGTGCATGCTCTTTAATGATGCATTCAGTGGTAACATATTGATCAAGTGATCCGCAAGTGTCCTACATTTATTCATTTAGCACACGCTTTTAGTAGCTGAAAAATCTGTTGTAATTTTTTTTAAAGAATTAAACACACCACAAGACTATTTAAATCATACTTCTAAAATACACACTTAGAAGATCAACAAAAAAGGAAGACAGGAAATTTGACCAAAAAAAAGTTTATTTATATGTTTACAGAGTTATTATCTACAGTATATAACAAGCCCAACAACAAAGTGATATTTAAAATGTTTACTTCAAAACATTTAGGACAAAACAATGTTAATTTCTGATCATTGATAAATGTAAATCACGTATCAGTGTTTTAGGCTGCCAGCTCATTTTTCTCATTGTGACGTGGATACTCCTCCACCTCCATCGCCATTAAAAACTCTGACAGTAAAGACAATACTTATGTTAGGATGTGGACTATAGAGGAATAAGATAAGTGACAATAGACACATGAAGAGGAAAAGACACACACACACACACTCATTCTGTGAAAGTCTGCTTACCTTCAGTGTAGTCCATGTCTGGTCGTGTAGCAACAAACACCCAGGCCAGACCAACCAGAAGAGCTACGACCAGGTTTACTACGATCCAGGGCTGTAGAATCTGATGTTCTGAACCCGGGGGCCTAAACAACAATCACTGCATGTGATTCAGTGAAGAATTCAACCTTGTGCTACAGATCAATTTCACTTACAGAATGATATGGTGATTGTTGCAATAATGTCTATTATGTTGGATTACATTATGCCTAGCTTGACAAACTCACCAAAGCGTTTCATTGGCTGTGGGGTAGAGATGTATACGATCACTGGTCATCTGCTGGCTCAGAGACAGGATGAGAGCAGCAAAGTATACTAGGACCAAAAACACAGAAGGTTTATAACAAAAAATATCTTTGTGTTGTCAGAGGCAGTGTTATTGTATTCTTGAGTTTTTGTCGTTTTATTAATATTTTTAATTAGGGTTTACTTATTTTTTTTTTTTCTCTGTTTAAGTAATTTTGTTGTGTGTGCTTTTGTCATTATTAATCATTTAAATGTCTACAGTATATAGTTAATTATAATAAGCCTGGTCAGAGGTAAGTGTTGTGTTGATAAAGTTGATTGATTTTCACTCACAGAAGGAAGCAAGAGCCGCTGGATCAAGTGTGAGAAATCCTCGAAGAGCAATGGATGCTTTAGCCAGATTCACCCTGATGTAAAGAGGGTGCAGATAATTTAACCTCAAAGATTTCTTCAATTTGTCATTCAAATGACATAGGCCACATTTTCAAACACTCAAATCCGAAACAAAAGATAGTTCTGCAAAAGTATCTTATCAGTTGTCTTGTAAGTCAGGGATTCAATCTTTTCCAAAACTGGGTTTTGCAAACACATAGTCGTTCGTGAGATGAAGAAAAATAAATAAATTAAATAATGAAAATGTAAAATGAAAACAAATGACTTTAAAATAAAGCTGATCAAAATAAAACACTTGCTAAAAGAGATAGAGCTGCAGCTACTGGGCTTGCGCACAACAATATAGCTTAATTTTTTATCACACTGTACAATAATAACTACTATGCGTCCTCACACCTGTCGAAGGCAGACACAGTGCTGATGGCCAGCAGCAGGTAGAGCAGAGACTGTGCTGGATAAGCCAGACTGTGGTACTGCTGGAGAAGGTTATGAAGAGTAGTCATCTGCTCTCCAGCTAACACATACACTACTATGATGTTCCACACTGCATATCCTGCCAGAAACCCATGAGAGAACAGTCCAATGATCCTACACAGAAAACAAAAGCAATTGTAGCAGTTGAGTTCAACACATAACAAGTCAACAAGCTCTAAAAAGAAAACCACATGAAAAGTTCACAGTCAGGATAAGAACTAGATAAACTCATGAAGCCCGTTGATAAGAGCTGTTAGACTGTCTCTCAACCAAACCCACCTGAAGCCGCTGTGGACCCTCATGGCGACATCTCGTGTGTTCCACATGGGCCTGACTTCCATGTACTCCTCCATATGGTCATGGGATAAATCCAAATGATCTGTCACCTGGAAGCGGCCTGGGTCAGAGGTCATAGTTTAACCTATTTTAGTGGCTACATTTATATATTATTAACTTGTCATAATACTGCATGTATATATACACACACACACACACACACACACATATACTGTATAGATGTCTTTGACATAAATCAGATCTATAAATATGGGATCTGCAATAAAACAAAATATGAGATTTTTCTTTTTTAAACATTTTAATAACTAATACATTGGCAACAATTATAGCGACTGTTAAATAATTGCATGTTAACATGCCTTTAATTAACAAACTTAATAATTAAAAAAAAAACTAATATGCATTTTAGTACTTATAAAGAACTTATTCTGCATGACCATATTCTACATCACTAATGTTATCCAATACCTAAACTTAACAACTACCTTACCATTAATAAGCAGCAAAGTTATATTGAATGATTTGTTAATAGCGAGAACTGGACCGTAAAATAAAGTGTGACCAGTGTATCATTGTTAGCATACAGTATATTTCTGTATAATGATAGTATCATTAAATGTATGAATCTAAAACGAAACTCACGGTTCTTTTCTACAAACACTTTTCCAATCGGATGACTGTGACCCAGAGGGGCTGAGAACAGAGAGCGCTGGGATATGGGTGCGTGCACATCGGTGATGATGTCATCCTCCTCCACGCCGAGCTCATTATGAGACTGGTTTTCCATCATCTTAGCCTTCCTTCAAAAAAAAAGCGGACATGATTCTCAGTAGAACAAGTAATAAAATAACAACTTCTATGAAACTACTGTATTTAGAAGTATTCACTTTCTTTTCTTTTCAAAGTTTTTGCTTCTCACCTTTTTCTCTTGCTTTTTCTGGTGACTTCTTCATCGTCTGTATGAGGCTCTTGAACATCTCCATTTGGAAAGTCTTGTTGTTCACTCGCATCTTTTAAAACAATGAAGTCAAGAACAATTAGTCTAAAAAAGAAAATAACATCCATCAATGAAATGTGAATATCATTACCATTAATTATTTACCAGTAGTATGTGCCTTCTTTTTCTTCTTCTTCTTCTGCGGTGGATTGTCCTGAGGCTCAGGGGTCAGCGGATCTCTGTGGCTCTCCAGACCCTCCATTTCTATAGCTGGCTCGGGCCCTGCTGTTGTTCATTGGGGATTATACAAATATAAAGGAGACAAATGCTGCAAGATTCTACCATTTTTATACTTGAAAGAAAAGAAGCAACTACAAAATATGTGCAGTAAGCCACTTTTGTGTTGGCATTTGAACTATTCCACTGGCTACCTGTAGAGGTAGCTGTTACACCAATGGACTACACAGGAATGTATTTGTCCAGCAGCAAATACATAAAAATGTACAAATACAATATCTCTAATGATAGTTGATCTAGATAAAAAAGTGATATTGTTAAGATCAAATAATCATTTAAAAGTGTAATTACCTTGTGGTTCCTCAACTTCATTAATGTCCTTCTTGATTTTCTTTTTCTTGGGTTTGACACTTGGCATTTTTGTCTATGTCAAAGGTAGAAATAGCATTGTGTAAAGTTTACACTAGTCTTTTATAGTAATTAAGAAATCCAAGTGCAATAGGAACTATTACTGGCTCTGGGGTTACTAAGGCTAAGAAAAATAATATAAATAATTTTATTAAAACTTCCTGTTCACGTGTTCAGATGTTCAACAAGGATAACTGACCGCTTGTGTCTTGAAGTCACACACCGGAAAATCAGGACTGAATGGAAACAAAACAAAGAAAATGAGACCCACTTCTTACAACTGACGTCCATATGTAGAGTGTTTGTGTGAGCATGTAGCTTTAAATTAGCCTCATGCTGGATATAGCACTTCACTGAGAGAAGATTATGATGCCACTTACTGTAGGTAAACAACACTGATTGAACTGCGTCCTTGTGCTTGACTTAAATGCTCACTTTCAACCACTAAGCAAATCAATGACAGTAGGCAAAAACATCCAAATATTGTAAATAGAAATTCATAATTAAGATTAATTATACATAAATACATAAAACGATAGAAAAAAAGAACAGATCTACTTCTCAAATATCTATCTATCTATCTGGTTAGATCTAGACAGATATTTGAATGAGAGGTTTTTTTTTTTTTTTTTTTTTAGATCTGATTATTTTCTTTTTAAGAAATTATTATTTTTTTTCACCAAAATGTGTTTAAGCAGCTACAGTGTCCAGACAATGCAAGTTTAAGAGGTGATTTAAATCAGTTGTGATACATGTCTGGTTATACCAGATTATAAACTGGTCACATGGTCACACAGTAATTTATGTAAACACATATGACACTACATACACAAGACAAGAGCCCAGCTGATAAAAATACATTATGTTAAGGAGGTGAATAGTAAGTGTGACTCTACTAGTGTGAACTTCACATGTACATGTCAACAGCCCAGTCAACTAACTCTGACAGCTTTATACTACCATCCAGATCATATAGAAATATAAATATAGGTTACAACTAAACCCTACACAGCTCGCTCTAATACTTGAAACAAAAATACATGGATTTTATGGGCTAAGGCTCAGTACGCGCACGAAATCCAGTGCTCTTTGTCTTTATCTTGACCAATTATCAGTCAAAGCGCACACTGCTTATCTTAAATGACTGATGCTAAGGATCTGCTATAATACTGTGTGGCATAACTTACCGTTTGTTTTCTTCTCATTCTTGTCTGGCTGGAGTCGTGGCGCAGGAGCTGTTGGTGTGAGGTGAGTCAGGCTGTCTATAATCCTGGATTTAATCCTCACAGTCTCACAGACGTGCATCTGCCAAGGAGGGAATTAGTGTGGCATAGATCGGTGAGTGACAGCCTGAGAGAACCACACACCATGACAAAACCCCTTATCTACACACCATTAACTACAGCTGTTACATCAGACGCATTTATACTGTACGGTTAATTCTTTTTTCTTTTCTTTTTTCAATAAAAAGCACATACACAAACAAAGTGAAAAGAATAAGTACACTCAGTTCAAAACATGTTTAGATTTATTTTGAAAAGGGATTCATTTTCTATCTCTCTCTGGATAGACAGACACTGGTAGGATATGCCAACATAATATGTTAACTAATACGATGTGATGCAATGCTTAATGAATGACAGAAAGGGCAGATAAAAAAAATGTCTCTAAGATGTGTTAAGATGTTTTTGGTGTTTTTTAATGCAATAATAATAATAATAATTATTAATTAAATTCTTTGCCTCCATCCTATAGTTTTGAAGATTTAAAACAGATTTAAACTTAAGCCTTCCAAACAAGTTTAGAACCATTAGCACTTTGCCAAAATTATTCAACCCTGCAAGACATTCTGCTGCCTATTCTGCAAACAATATAAGAAAAACAATACAACCAAAGCAGCGGTAATTATAGAACATTTGCACATATGGCTCTAAAAAATAATGTACAATGTTATTCAACCCCCCAAAAGACAAATTTTGCAGAGAATCGTTTCTTCCTTATTACATTTTGCCTCTAGTGCTCACAAGACTCTGAAACTCCTTCTCTTAAATCTTAGCCCAGAAGTTTTAGATGTATACTATTGGATAATTGCCCTTCAGTCCAATGATAATCACTTTCAGTCACTGTATTGAAGCCATCACAATCTTTGCCAAAATAGCCTGATACTTCAAAGAATCCATCACCAAACCACCATGTTTGACTATTGAAATGGTCTTCTGCTGCTCATAAGCTTTGCCTTTTTTTTGCACCAGACATGGGTCCATGGGTCCATAAAGTTCAGTATTATTTGTGAAGAGTGGCATTCAGTAAGGTGTCCTGACATGAAGGCCATGTTTGTATAGTGTTCTTCTGATATGCTCCATTGAAATGTTTCTTCAACATTTCATCAGGTCATCTGGCAAAACTTAAATTTTTCAAAGGCATTTGTTTTTTCAAATTCTGTTCTTTTACATTAAAGGGGTCATATGATGCGATATGGAGTGTTACAAGCTGATTGGTTATAGATAAGATCCCTGAAGTTGCAAGGACTAAAGTCTCAAATACAAAGAGACGTTCTTTAAAGTAAAGACTACCACGCCCCCCAAAACGGCTCATTCAAACACGCCCCATGTCTATGAGTGGTTTCAGTAACAGTAGTTAGTGTTGAAGCAGCCATATCAGGGAGATGCTGTGTGTAGGTGAAAGCAAAATAACTTTATTTGGCCTTCAGAAAGTAGATGCATTTAGGAATCTTTAAGATTACTTACAACAGAACAGCAACGCATTTTATGGACGACCGTTTCATGAACCTAGGAAAGGAGGCCAGTCTGACCTTGCTATGACAATCTGGCGCTTCTGAATCAGCTACTGTAAGTATGTTGCGTTATTAGTTTAAGTATTTGCTATTGAAACTTCATCACTGGGCTTGAACTGAAGATAAAACTAAGGACATTGTTAACTGTTAACTACATTTATTTTGTAAATGGATTATGGAAAGGGGCGTTACATTTCTGACGAGTGCTTGTGGTGTTCGGCCAATCACAATGCACTGGGTCAGTTGGCCAATCACAGCAGACTGCGCTTGTTAAAACGAGGGACTTTGTAGAAAACAATGCGTTTGAGAGAGGCGGGGCATAGAGGACCTACAATAATGTACAGTATCTAAAAAAAAAAACATTAAAGCATGTCAACAAATTCCGTTACACCAAATAGACAAAATTATCTTAAAGCATCACATGACTAAAAAGCAAAATTAAAAAGCATCACATGACCCCTTTAATTACAACCATTGAAAAATTCCCCTTGTTTGTTCTTATGCATGTCTGCGCATCATGGATGATCAGGAGCAAACCAGCTGGCAGAAATCCACTGTGGTTCTTCTTGAGCATGTTGTATAGCCGTGAACAGATCCATGCATGAATCTTGCAGATCATCGTTCACAATCACACAGTCAAAGTACTGACGATACTTGGCCTCCATAGTCCTGCTTGCTTCCTCAATCTCCTCAAAGTCTTTGTCCTGAGAACACCAGTGGGACAGTGTTACATGTCATAACCAGAATTCATGAACAAAATCTTTAATTTTGTTCATAGCATCTAGACAACCTGTTCAGAAACTAGAAACCTGTTCAGAAATCAGAAACGAATGTACTACAAGAAATATCAAATGCATATCTTACATAAAAGTATCTCTTGATGTATCTATTGGAAAGAAAATGTGGGTCTTTTCTTGTTTGCTTCATGCGGGCAGGAGACGGAGGCCGTACATATATGATGTAGGGCTTCAGCTTCTTGGTTCTGACTGAATTAATGCACTGGAATAAACAGATATGTGCATGGGCATCACTGTTTGCAACCAAACTAATGATAAAAACATAAGAAGTGTGCTTTTGATAATCATAAATTACACCTACATGAGGTTCAAGGTCAATAACACATATTTTTCCATTGTCCAAAACATCTTGGACCGAGTCTAAGCTGGTGCCGTACATGTGTCCATTATGCTCTCCATACTCGAGAAATCTGGACATTGTTAAAAACACACACAAAAAAAACACAGTAAGCTGAATCACAAGAACAGATTGTCAACTATATATATTTTTTAACATATTTAAACACAAGCAATAAGATTACTTGTGATTAACCACCATGCACGCGAAGACTTCCTTGGTCACAAAGTGATATTCACGCCCATTCTTCTCACCCATTTTCTGGGACCGTGTTGTGTCTTGAGCAAAACGAGACAATTTATAACATCAGACTGTTTTGTTAAATAACATAAGATGTTGTAAGCAATCCCAGACATTTTTTTTAACTTCAAACATACAGCCTTTTTTAAATCCAGCCTTCCAGCATCTGAGGGTAGTCAGGACATGTTTTCCTGATATTTTCAAAAAACTAGCTTACAGGACCTTTAAGTCAGAGGTTAAAGGGATCAAAATGGACCACATACGAGATACTGGTCCCTGGTACGTATTAGGGTTGATTTTGATTAGCTTCCTGCGCAGTTCATTTACACCAACTCCTGATGGACCTGTGAAAAACATGAAAAAGCAGTTATTAGGACAAATTTAAAACAGCCAATTGTCTTTTTATGTATGGATTAGATAACCCTGCACAAAGAGGACCATACCAATGAGCACAATGAGACGGGGGGGATCGTCTATGTGGCGCTGGTAGTGGACCACCTCTTCATAAAGGGTGGCTGAAGTGTTATGGCAGCTGCTGACTCCACAGGAATAACATGATGGCTTTCGCTTACTGTACGATTTCCTCCTCCATACACGCAGACTGTGTCGGAACCCCGCTGATTCAAACAATTCAACAATTTACTTTTCATTTAGGTGTTCATATGAGCCAAAATGTACATGTGTAATTAAGATTTCATACCTATATATAATCCCTGCATATGTTCACCATTCTCACCCTCCTCTGATACTGGGGGCAAAGTATTGAAATAGATCAGCGAATCTACATAAAATACATACAATCTAAATTATTCTCTCATTCCATAAAATGCTTTTTCCTCAGAAAAGACTTACCTACCGAACTCAAAATCTTCTTCATCTGTGAGAACAAAAAAATTAATTAAACAGTGTGTTAAATTTTATACCTAAACCTATACTATTACTATGGAAGCTTGTTTCCACTTTATTTCTCGCGATTTATAATTTATGTTAGAATTTTGATTTGACATCTCACAATCCTTTCTTGTTTTCTCTTGCAAATAAGAGTTTATTTATTAGAATCGAAATGTAAATGCAAAGTACAAAAATCACATTTCTGAGAAAAAATTCAGAATTGTGAGATGTCAATTCAAAATTGCTAATTATAAACTCAGAGAAGTCAGAATTGTGAGATGAGAAGTTGCTATTTTTCATTCCGTGCAGAAACAGGCTTTCATATACTATCACAAAGAAGTTAAATAAATGAAGGTATGGATTCAGTAATCACCTGTTTCGATGCATTTGTTTTCATCTGTTATCTCCTCTTCTCCTTCAGAACAAAGAGAGTTACACTCAACACACCACACAACTAATACAAATGTTTTATACATGTTCTTAATGAATGAAATTTACATGCAATCAAAATTGTCCCATTGTCCCACAAACCCATTTCTTACAATTCAATTCAAACCAATTCCTTATAAAAAAGTTTCATATATTTTTTTCTTGTTGAAAATTCTGTTTAGCAGAAACAAATCACATGAAACATTAAACAGATCTCAATAGTGATGATTTTAAGAAAGCAATACCTGAGACGTGCCATATTTCAAAGAGTAGAAAATTTATTAAATGTACAGTTTAAATAATAAAAACATGTTAGTCATAAATGTAAACATAAGCTAATATAAAATATGGGGAAAGACAGAAAAGATACATACCAACATCTGTTGCACTCACTTTGCATACAAAAGCAAAGAAAACGACAAAGAATTAGACTAGCAATAAATAAAGATAAAAAGTTTAAATTAATATATATTAATGCAACATTGTGGGTAATCAAATGAACAGACTGCAATTAGTAAATCATAAGCAGCATTTTTTGTACAACTTAATACATATGTAAAGATGAAATTTTTCAACATAAATAACTCTCTCTGACCTTGACATAATATACAGTAAATGAGTTGTTTCTGCTACTGTGATTAAAAAAAATCTGTTTAAAACGTTATTTGAGCTATAGGATTGTGGTTAAAAAAAGTATTATATAGTTTTAACTTCTCCATCCTTCAATAACCTCCTGAAATGAGCTTGAAATGTTCAGGGACCTTGCAAATTTCAGATGCTCCTAATTCCTCAGAAGGATATGCAGAGGAAACATCTGGTGTTTAGAAATAACAACTTTACTCTTAAAGGTTGAGCGCAAAGTGGATAGGACTGGTCAATCAGTCATGAAAGAAGGATCATGCCAAGAACAGCTCACTTTCAAGCTTCTTTAAAGTAATTAGATCAGGGTTGAGAGAGGACAGGGTTAAGAGGCTTATGATGCCAACAAACATTTTAAAGAGTGCACAGAAGTTCAAACATCTGTGTGTGTATGTGTCCGTGTGTGTTATTAACATACAGGGTCTGATGCAGGTGTGAGCCTGATAAGGTTGGGACCACCACAACTCCCTTTGCTTACTGCAAAACATAAAAATAAATAACAATCTTGCTCACATATATATTATAGACATAATTTTGAAAGAACGTAATTAAGCATAATTCAAAACTGACTATCTGAACTGGTTAGTGGAGGGGATGAGGCCACAACACAATGAGGCACTGTGGAGTTTCCTGGCCTGCCACCATCGGATGTCCCTCTGGTCGACGATCTTCAGCAAGTCTCCTTTACTGAACACCATGCCTGCATCTGGGCAGGGGATCGCAGGGTCCTGCAGAGGACTGTAATCCACCATGGCTCTCACATACAGCTAATGGGAGACAAGAGACAAACAATTAAAGGGATAGTTCACCCAAAAATAAAAATTCTGTGATTAACTACTCATCTGAATGCCGTTCTAAACCGAATTAAATTTTTTTTTAATGAAATCTGAGAGCTTTCTGACCCTGCATTGATAGCAATGCAACTTAAAAATTCAAGGCCCAGAAAGGTAGTAATGACATTGTTAAAATATAGTTCATGTAACATTGCGTCAAAGACCTACACGGAAGAGAAAAAATTGCATTGCTGTCTATGCAGGGTCAGAAAGCTCTCAGATTTCATCAAAAATATCTTAATTTGTGTTCAGAAGATGAACGAAGGTCTTACAGGTTTCAAACGACATGCAGGTGAGTAATTAATGACAGAAGTTTTCTTTTTGGAAGAATTATACCTTCAACAATAACTTTTGTAACCTTTGTAATCTTAGTCCGGGATCCTCAAATCTGGCCCACGAGATCCACTGTCCTACGGAGTTTAGCGCTTACCCTAATCAAACACACCTGAGCTTGCTAATCAGTGTCTTCAGGATCATTAGAAAATCACAGGTAGGTGGGTTTGATCAAGGTTGGAGCTAAACTCTATTCCCTCCAGGACAAGATTTGAATAACCCTGATCGAAGTCTTTATTTTAACACAGAAAGGGACTATATATAGTGAGAATTCATTAAATGTAATAATTTATTAAATATATTTGTAGAATATTCAAAATATATGTATTAAATATAATACTTGCATGCTGCAGGGTTCATATTTTATTAAGATATTTACAGTGCACTTACGGCTGGTTGGCTGTTGGTGGGTTGTGGTGTATTAGGGATCACTTTAAAAAGAATATTTCCTTGAGATTGTACCTATAAAATGTGGGACACTGCATGAATGGATACAGTCATTATCTGTAAAATAATCCCCCCCAAAATAAGTGACAGAATACGGAATGGCTTGAAAGTCTTAGATATTATGTAATGGGAAGGGAGTGGGGAAGGATTTAAGAAACACAAAAGATGTTTTTATCTTGACTTTACCAGCATCTGAATGACATGCTCGGGCTGCAGTCCCCGCACTTTCTGCCCATTCACTTCCACCAGCTTGTCACCAGGATAAAGAAGTCCTAGAAGACATGCACACACACACACACACACACACACACACACACACACACACACACACACACACACACACACACACACACACACACACACACACACACACACACACACACACACACACACACACACACACACACACACACACACACACATTAGAGACTACTACTGTCAGTCTATTACTTTTAAAAGACATGAGACATGAAAATGATCACTCTACTATTTGATGTTAATGGCTCAGAAATACACCTAACCTGCAAAATCTGCACGAAATCTATTTTCTAAATGCATTTTATTGATCTTATTTTGAATGAATCATCCATGCATGTTTTATTTAATTTTTAAAAAATTTGTCCTCATAGTTCAATATGTCAATATGTCATTAATTCTTTCAGTATAAGGACAGAGGTCTCTCTGGTTACATATTTTGGACTTCCCAAATCATTTAATCTGCTTAAACCCCAACTTTTCATACAATCGACATCCACAACTGATGTTCCTATGGTCTAAATATGTTCTATGTTCAACTGTTCTATCAACAATCGATGGATCGAACCAGTTGCCCACTGCACATTTTTTCTTTTTTGATAACCTATTTCATGGGTGTGTACAATGTGTGTACATCACAATTCAGAAGAAAAGATCTGGTGCTACTTCTGTTTCAACTTTTAACTTTTTGCATCAGTTTATTTACATGATTGAACCAATCAGAATCTTTGATAAGTATGAGCACAAAGAACAAAAACAAGTGACTCACCACTGCGATCTGCCAGTCCTCCATGTATCACTCTCGCAATAAAGAAATTTCCTGTTTTTTCATTCTTCCTAATAGTTGCCCCCTAAAAATATGAAAACAGACAAAAATGGTCAACTAGTTGGTTGTCCATTACAACAGGCATCACATGGTGAGTCCAACAGACAATCTTACTGCTGCACATGAGCAATGGAGATCACGTTATGATGAAATGTTAGGAGGACGGACACTGTGGTAATGCAATTGTGGAATCCAGTCAACATGCCTGACCTAAACTAAAAGTGTGACAAAGTTCAAAGAGGAACTTATGGGAAAGACACATAGGGTTGATGAAAGAGCTTCAGATGAAGAATGTAGAATGAAGTGTTTTTATTTAAAGGCAAGGAAACATTTTACTTCTGAACAATGTTAACAAGCACAAATCAAATGAAATGTTTCATGAATCTTGAGTGTGGATGGGATGAACAAGAGATACAATTAAGAAAAAGATCAAGTAATTGCCTGCTTGTTGGGTAGTTCCATTGTAGAGAACAATTTCATCGCAGTATTTGGTAAAATCAAAACCAGCAATTTCAGCAAAGAGTAAGGTGAAGAGAGAGAAGTGGGAACACAGTCACTCTTATTTCCTCATCTTTGACTTTCTCCTCTTGCTAGAAAGGCACATTATTGTATTACAGTCATCGTTAGGAGTGGAGGCCATCAAACCATTTGATTGGGAAGTCTGTCCAGTTTTACTTCCTGGTGTTACAGACCTGTTTCCTGTCTTGCATGATGTAGACTTGCAGGGGTTGCATTGTGGTGCTACATAAGGAACATCCATGTTACAGTTTAGAAAAGAGGAGGAAAACGATGATGTAGTTGAGGATGAAGATGATGAGGTGGAGGATGAAACACAAGGAGCATTGGCTGGTGCAATTGACTGGCCAGGCAAGTTGGGCCCGCTTGCCGTTCTCGAGACCTGTTGGGGTCTGGAAGTCACTTCTGGAGACTTGCTGGCAATAATAAGACCCTGCAGTTTGTCCACCACTTCCACCAACAGACTCAATGCCTTGGCGTTTTCCTCCACACTGTCCGTCATTCTCTCTGTTACATCTACCATCTTCTGCCTGAGATCTTGAGCTTCGCTGATGCTCTGGTCCATACTGCTGGCAACGGTATGGACAGCTGACCTCAGCTCATCCATGCTGTGTTGCTTCGTGAACACCAGAGATGGTTGAGAAGAGCAGGTGGCGCCTATAGTGTGGTGCCGTTGAAGTAGAGGGCTGGAGGGGGCTGTCTGGAAATGGGGGCCACATCCAGGTGGGCAGTATGAGCCTGGGTAGGCTAGAGATGAAGTACTGCAAGCCGTGCATTTATGGTGTTGATCTTTGACTATGGTTTTTACACCATCTGCACATTTATCTTTAAGTTATGAAGGACAAAACAGGATATATTAGTTTGGTTTCACAATTAAACACAGTAAGACCAGTCAGTTGTCAGGCCAACAGAAGATGTCTTTGGGACAGGATGAGCCTTACCCATAATCACAGAGTCATAAACATTTGAAGCTGAGACGTTCAGACCTCCTCCTGAGAGATGGGCAGTTTGGCAGCACAGGTTGCAGCTCACAGTGGACTGATACCTGGGCAGTGAGTGCGGCTGTCCTGAGGACAGCAGACCAGTGGAAGATGACAGACCGCCTGCAGACCCCAGAAGACTCTGTTCCCCTGAGCCAAAACGTCTGGCTAAAGCCAGTTTCTCCACTGTGAGTCGCCTAAGGCTGTTCCAGTAACTGGGCTTCCCCTCTTTGACACACTTATAAGTAGAAAACAGGATGAGCATGCTAACCAACAAACATTAAACCAAGACAAATCTTGGGGATATTACAATATGGCAAAATAATAGACAAGTAAAAGGGAGCACATTCTGTTGCAATGACAAAATGATCTGTCTTTACTGGGATGTAACTGGATATGGGCTAAAACAGGAAGTTTTCTCTCTGAAGCAGATTATTTTGTGACAACAACCTTCTGGATTTACATTATTCTGCTTATTAGGTTACTATCTGCCACAAAGGTAAATAACTCGACAAAAGTATTGATTTGAGTAAAAGCTTCAGTGAAGAAAAGACGAACAAATAAGATGTTACTCTTGATATGTTCTTCATTATGGTTAGATTTTGGGTTATTTGCATATAATTATTTATACATCATGTAACGTATAATACGGAGACTGTAAAAATAAAGTGTTACCCTTTTTCATTTCATTACAACATCCACCTAGGAATAAATAACATTGTAGATTATAATACAGCACCGTGATCATAAGAATGAACACTGAAGTTCAAAACCAGTGGTAGGATCAGTGGGATTTGTATTTATAAAATAAGACTCAAACATCTGATTTCAGTAGGTTTTAAAACCTGTTATTACGTAACCATACAGATCCCACCATAGATGAGAAAAAGTATTTTATGCCATATACGCCTTACGTGATATTGCACTGTAGTGCAACGAGAGACATTTAAGTGGGATTACAGCTAAGCTCTTCAGTAACACATCTGAAATTGCGGTGCTATTTATGATTTCATGCTTACCAGAGGCTGTTTATTCTTGACAAGGCAAACAATCCTCATGGCCTCCTCACTGTCAGGCAGTTTGTCAGGAAGAGGCGGCAGTACTGGACCGTAGTCCCTCTGGGCAACAGAATCATGAGCAGAGAGCAAAGCCTGGGGAGAAATACATAATAAAAGGTCAAAATGACAGACCTAAATTTAATTTACATTAATGCACCATAATCAAATTGTTATAATAGCAATAAATGCAAACCAAATTAGACTCTAACCTGCATATGAGGGCATTTCAGCAGAATATAAAGTTCTTGTGCCTCAGAGGAGGGAGCAGCCAGTCCTCGCACACTGGCCATAATCTGTGGGACAGCAGAAGACCGTTGATGAAAAGAAGATAGAGAATGACAGGATTACTTCACCTGGAAATTAAAATATTTTAATCATTTACTCATCCTTACTGTATGTATGACTTTAGAAGACGTATAATATTCTATAGCACTCAAATCATAGTTTACTCACCCTCATGTGTAGTTTTAGCAGACTTGGAATATATGGTTTCACAATTACTTATACACTGTAAAACCAGATGAGTTACGGTAATTCAAACCATTTGAGAAAAAACGCAATTGCTTTTAAAGTTCACTATACTTGTAACAAATGTTTTAAAATTTGAACGTTTTAAATGGTTTGTGAATGGTTCAATAACTATTAACCCGTGGCTAGCCATAAACTAGAATACATAAATAAACTTTCTTAAATGTGCAAAAACACAAAATAACACTTCATTTGAACATTTATTCTCCTTTAACAGTCTGAAGCAAGGCATGATGGGAAAATGGAATCTGCTGAAACTCTGCTGAAAAAAGTTCACATAACTGTTCACTATTAAATACATTGAACTTCCTGGAGTCTTTGCCGGTTTGTGGCATTATATATGACATGAGAGTTTCATGTGATTGATGACTGAAGAAAGAATCAGAGTTTGATTCTTTGTAAATTAGCCCTTCAAAGCAAAGTCAGTAATCAAATGCATTGACTGACCTCCTGAGATAGTCTGGAGGAATAAGACAGGTATGGGCTTGGGGCATCCCGACTGTGCTGCACCAGACACTCATATACCTATAGGAAATATCAAATCAAAAGGCATGTGCAAGACAGTTGCTAAGTCTTTACACACAGAGTCCAATGACCTGCCCTGGGATAATGTCGAAACTGGATAGTCATATGTGTAAGTATTGAATGAGCATGTCATACCCTGAGAAGAGAATAAAGCCAAGGAGCACTGAGGAGACTGTACAGAAGATCAGCACCGTTAATGTCTCTGTCTATGGATAGTCTCACTTCCTCTACCACTTCTGTCAAGATCTGAGCCAAACCTACATCTGTGAAAGAGAACAAGACTCCGTTTTCTGTAGCATTTGATTTGCTGGTTTACCTTTGTGCATGTCAAGGTACAACATCACTGTTCTGTGTATTTGCAAAGACACACCATTCTCATCATGTTCAGGTTGCATCACTGGATCCTCTTCCATTGATTGCCGCAGGACAAATTTCTCTGTTCATCAGATCATTGCAGTCCTATAAAACAAATCAATGTTATGAGTACAAAGGGTTTAACTTACATTTCTGCTGTAGGATTAAAAATTATAAGTGCAAAACTGGCAGAACTATTGCACGTTTGGTTGACTACAATGTAATAAAGAAACAAGAATGTTTGCTCAAAAAAACAAACAAAAAAAAACCCTTCAGTTTCAACTGGTCATTTTGATTCTGTATTCCTAATATTTTAAAGTGCATCTAACTGAAAAATTACCCAATGTACTAGAAAATTTATGAAAATAACCTAATGAAAAAAAAAAGGATTATTTAGAGAGAAAAAAACTAAATAGTTCAGCTGCTATAAAACAAAGCAATTTCAAGAACATAATTTGCATTTCTGCTGCAGAATCATAAATTATGAATTATGAGTGCGAAACTGGCAGGAACGTTACAGAGTTAGCAGATTACAGTGCTTTAAAGTACAAACTATAATAGCTTTTACTTGTCATTTTAATAAATGGTTACTGTAACATTAAAGAGTCTCAAACTGAAAAAAGTACCCATTATAAACATATTGAAATAAATTGGAATAAAAAGTATCTAATGAAAATACACCTGCTTAAAAAGAAACCCAATTACTTTATTGCCTTTATTCTGGAGATATGTTGGATATAATATAATGGTCAGTCAGTTTCTTTTGTTAGAAAGATTGTCTACAATACAATTAAACATCTCAAATGGAAGTCATCTGAAAACATAGGTGCTTCATCCATTTTAAGAATGAAATTACACATCGATTGTGATCTCTGACTTCTGTTACGAAAGCAGGTCAAGAGTCTCTCATGTGAAGATTAGATGATGATGCTACACTTACCTTCTTACACTCCTGCCACTGTTTTATTCCAAACCAAACCAAACCGAGGCTTCTTCATCCTACGTTAAGACCAGGTAGCTGTGGAGCATCTTGTTAGTTTAGCTGTATATTAAGGCGATCTACTGCTTCTGGCCGGACAACATGCATGGTAGTTTACTATAAAATGTCTCTGGAAACTCAGATTGTAATCCTTTTCTATCCCACTTAATCCTGCGAGGGGCCGGCCTCTCTCTGTGAGCACTTCCATAGGACCGCCTGCCACTCAAAGCTTCTTACCTCCTCCTGCTTTTAGAGCTCCATAGACACACTCGCACTTACACAACACGACCCTGCCAACTTTACAGATAGAATGGAAAATAAGAATCATAAAAAACATCAAATAAATCCAAAAGACTCAGCTGGTGCCACAGTCTCCTGACATTATCGTTACACAATATACAAAGATAAAAACACAATGCCAGTCGACTTAATTGCAATCAAATGAATAGACACTAAATAGACAGAAAAACATTTAATGAGGCAATGAGCATTATTTTAAAGGACCAGTTTTTCTCTAATTTTCAGTTTTCCTAATTTTCTCTAAATCTGTTCCGATGAAGAAGAAAAAAAACATCATCTTCATTTTCGATGACCTGAAGAGGAGTACATTTTCAGCAAATTTCAAATTTTTTTTTAAACTGTAAAAAAGTCAGAGCTAAAATCCAGGACATCACATTGCTGATAGTCACAGATGTTACTTTACCAGCACTAATGGTCTTAAATTGAACCTCATCAACTTTATCTATCATCTATATTATTATCGGAGCACAACAATCACAAGCAAGGTAACAAATGAAAATGACAACATAAGGGTTTTCTCCCCATTTTTATTAAAATAATGAAAGTAGTCTGCCAGAAAATTGTTTACAAAACAGTTGAATCATTGCTTTTTCATATGATTTCAATTACAAATTGTGTTGTCAAACTGTGTTCATTTGTCTGTCATTTTCAAGATGACAGTGCCTTTAGATCAACAATGACAGTAATTTATCAAAACAATTATCAAAAAACCAGTAACCTTCTGAAAAAATAACGAAATAAAATCAGCCTTTATATTTAACAGTAAAGGTACAGTTAAGGAAGGTCTTTTTGATCTTCATAAGCAATCCTTAGACAATGACAATGACCTAACTAGTGACAAAATGATGATTAATCAGACAATAATATAATTAGAAAATAATGGCACTAGAAAATAATTGCCTTGATTTTCAAAGATTACTCAAAAAATGTATAAAATTATTCTGTGAAGTTAATGTTTAATTTCTTATTAGCAAGTAATATACTGTATATATATATATATATATATACACACAGAGGCATCCTCTACGTTTTGGTTTTACAATCAGTCATTAAAAATGCACATCCTCCAAACAGATCTTACAACAAGGCTGTGTGACATCAGCAAAACTCTTTCAGTGCATGTTAAAAAGTACAAAAGATGCATTTAGAGGGAAACACACACATACACACACAAAGAGATTAATGAATAAAGGCATTCGTGAAACAAGCTAAATGTGAAGGTTACTGCTACTTTTTCCAGTGCAAAATACTAAATGCTGAGGTCTTTTAGGGGCTCTGCCATTTACATTTTATTCCCTTATTGCATAGTGTTAAATGCCACATTTTCAGTCAACGACAAATAGGCATAAAAAAAAAAAAATACTTTAGGTCTAAAAAATATCTTAAATTCACTCTGGTAAAGCTTGATAAGAATAGATAACAATTACAACAATCAAATTTCATACAGTAAAAAGTTTCATGTCAGCATGCTGTCATGCTGAAATAGAAACCACTTCTCAAAATACCCATGGTGTTTAGAAGTTACACAGATGGATTATACAGGTAATTTTTAAAATACAATCCACAATTTTTTTTTACTTTACATTTAGGGGCTTCAGTAACACTATTGAGTCAAAAATCTCTACTTGCAGTTTATAATACCTACATCGCATTAGCAAAACTTCAAATTTATTTAAAGACACTGCAGACCTGTGTAAAGTTCAAAAATGGCAACAAAACCAGAAACCCAATAAAAAAAAATATATAAAAAAATACACGGTACTTATTACAGGGATGCAGCTTTACGATTTTGTTTAGTATTGATTACAAGTTAAAAGTAGTGATACTATGAACTTGTTTACATTTTTCAGCAGGGTGACAGTAACTATTTTCAAAAATGTTGCAGTAAAAAGCTACCTTTTTTAAAAACTGATGCCGGTGCTTTACAACAGTGCAAATTATCAAAATAAAACATGCTGTCCTTGAATCTCTTTCTTAGAAAGCATCGGTAAGCCGGACTGATTTTAGTGAATTTCCTAAAGCCAGAGATAATGAACCAAGTTCCTTAAGAAGAATCATTTTTGTACACTACTGCTCAAAAAGTTTGGGATCAGAAATTTTGAAAGAAATTAAACTGTTAATCAGCAAGGATGCAATAAATTGATTAAAAGTGACCGAAATTTTCAACAGTATGCACAAAATATTAAACAGCATTACTGTTTTCAGCACTCATAATAATAATAAATATTTTGTAAGCAGCAAATCAGCATATTAGAATGATTTCTGAAGGATCGTCTGACACTGAAGACTGGAGTTATAAAAATTCAGCTTTGTATAGCAGAAATGTTTTTTTTAAATGGAAATAATATTACTTGTCAAAAAAACATTACAAAACATAAAAAATACTTACGGACCCCAAATGTTTAAACAGTAGTATAGGTGTGGGTTTTCTATAGCAAAATATTTTTAATATATTGATGTTGCTTATACAAATAAGGGTGGTTTTAGTTTATTACTTTATTTCTATAAAGGGTAAATGTAATTCTTATAGTCACTGTCAATCCGAGAGAATTCATTCAAAACCCCAAAGTTCTGATATTTGAGTATCAGTACAAAAGCCTATAAAAATATATAGTAACAAGTGTCAGTTATTACTGAAATTGCATGTAATAAATTTTGCAGAGTGCTTGTTCTGCTATATTGTATAAAATAGAAAAAGTATCTTTTCTGCCCAGGTGGGTGTTGAAATGTACATGTTTCTACTAGGGGTAACTTTATAACAATTGAAGTAATGTCTGTAGAACAGTGCTTAAGAGAGACAAGTGAGCTTATTTCTTATTTTTGAGACTTGAAATAAATAAGCATATCTTGACTTGACCTGTAATCTGTGTCTATTTAAATGGCCACTACTCCGTAAAACTGCGCAAGTTGGCAAGCTGTGGCTGCACTGCTCACAAACCAAGCCCTCCTATGTCGTCTTCTCAAGCTGAATCTGGTTGTAGCAAGCCTAAGGGCAGAGATAAACAGCCAGAAAGAGATTAAAGTTAAACATGGAAGAGAATGAAAGAGGACCAGTGATTGATTCTGTGTAATGAGATTAGCCTTAAAATTCATCAAATCCTTAAAGGGATGGATGCAACATGCTCTTTTACAAGCTGTTTGAACTGAAATGTATGTTGGCAGTGTGTATAAACAACCACACTATAATGATAAAAATCTATTTTTTTTTTAAATAATTTCCTAAAATTATTTTCCCTTTATCAAATCGAGCCGATCTGAGACGCCTGTCGGTGTGACCCCTCCCACAATAGTTTGATTGACAGTACTGTTTCAGCACAGACTGGACTGGTGTTTTACTTTAGACCCGCCCTGAGTGATCAGTCATAAGTCCACCATTATTACTCTTCTGGAGCAGATATAGACAAAAATGACTCCTAAGCGATTGAGGTGTTTGTTGTTGAATGTAATAATGAACATAGTAGTCATCATTTATTCCCAACATCTGAGACGCTAAAGAGACACAGTGGATTACGTTTCTTTTTGAAGGGAATGCACCCCTGATCTACCTAAATGTATTTATGATCATGCAGATCATTCGTGTGTAAGGTTTTTTAATTAATCTTTGGAAAATCACCTTTCCTAATAATGTGCTAGTTGGCAAGTTTTACAATGAATGCGGATAAAGTTTACCGTCTTTCAGAGAGCTGCTCGGAAGGAAGGGGCGGGGTCAGTAGAGCTCATTAACATTTAAAGCAACATGCAACAAAATGGCTTGCTCTGAAAAGAGCTGTATTTGACAGGGTAAAAAAGGTGTTGTTTTACACTACCATTGAGAAATTTAACCAAACTATGTTACAGACTTTTCATTGAGACCCTAAAGAATCATATCAACTTGTGGAAAATGGCCATCCGATGACCCCTTTAAAGACTTTAAAAGATGTCATGTCATACATTTATCATTCAGATTCAAGTTCAGAAATTTACATTAAACTTTCAAACTAAGAATTTAACAAGCCTAATCTTAAATAATTAAGGTACAAACTTATACTCTAATGACACAACCTTATGATTTTAAAAGTAATAATGTTACTTGTTTTTAAAGTTGTGTGAAAAAAAGAGAATATATAATTTCATTCTCACTTTGAGAGTTGTCAACATGAATCCAAGCTGTCCCAGCTGTAGAGTGGGGTCTGTAAGGTCCTCTATCAGACTCACTTCAGAGCCCAGGTTTCTGATCCTATACATTCACAAGCGACAGGTTCTTTATGTGTGCAGACAAACTGCACATACAGTACAACTGATAACTTTATTGCCAATAAGTCAATATGCAGTGAAATGTAAAAAAAAAAAAAGTACCGTGCACGTAGCACAACATAGAGGAAGATTGGAAAGAGGTCATCCATGCACCACAGAAAATCTTGCCCAAGCAGAGTCTGCATGTCCTGGGTGATCTCCTCAAAGGTGAGCTGTATCACCTGCAACTTGTCTGAAGGAGTGAATGCTGTGCTGTAGAAGCAAAAATAAAAAGGAGATTGCTAATGAAGTGTTCCTGTTGTTGTTTTCTGCCTTTGTTACACACGACTATCTTTACCTGATCTGTTGCAGGGTTTCAACAGCAGTTGCAAAGCAGGCGTCTTTAGTACTAGGCAAGACCTGTCCATTGAAATCGATTGAACCAATAAAGTTATATTTTACCAACAGTGTCATTACTGAGTATTTTCTTAGGAATGATTAAGTTTTACCTGCTTTTTCTCTCCCAATACAGAGATAGAAACTGGGCAGAACTTTCTGGAAAACAAAATGACATTCAACTCAACATTGTAAAAACCACTGTCCTTCCTGGCTTGGGGCTTTGATTGGTCATTACTGTATATGCAGGGGACACAAAAAGTATTTCCACACTTATGAAATTAAATGTTTATATGCTTAAAAATAGAAAAAAACACATTTACTTTTATTAGGTATGAAATATTAAACAAAGCAAATATATTGCTATTGCATGCATAATGCCTTATTAAAAACTTTTTGTACGATCTCATGAATAATCGTAACAGAAGTTATAATACATTTTTAAGTGAATGATTACTTTTAACACATGATTAACACATTATATCCAAGTTCCCATGGTTACAATGTATTATGTGTCTCATATCTTGACATTTCATCAAGTTTAATGTCTTATGGCCACCTCGTAGTATCTTATGGCTGTTTAAGAACAGACAAACCCTTGGTTACTTTACTAAAATCAGACAATGAACACTTTGAAATAATTATGACAACATTATAAAGCCTTTTAGATTACAAGAAGACTTTGACAAGATAAGGGACTTACAATCCATTACAAATATGGGAACTATACTCCATTATAAGTTAAGTGGATGTAACATGGGCTTTATTAAGTGTTATAATTTAACATACTTTGTAAAGTTATAACCACAAATAGGTTGGTATAATAATATATTAAAATGGTCATAACGATTTTTCATGAGATCATACATGCATGTTCATAAGGCACTATGCTCGCATTATAATGAAATAAGAATACTCTTATAAATGCCTGTATGAATGCACTGCATTATAAATGCATTCTTCATAGAAAGTGTTGACTGCCTACTGTGAATTGTGAAATTGTGTCAATGCCTTCTAATTAATTACCAAGGACATGATGATATTTTGGTGTCCAAATATCATATCAAATATATCCATTGTTTCATCAACCAAACTTCTTTTCAATATATTTTCATAATGTTCTATTGTTTTTGTGCTATATGTTTAAAATGAATGTCAGTTAGTTTGATATTTTCCATCTACTGCAATGACTTAAACATTCAACTACTTTTCAGGGCCATTATAACAGTTTCATAAACGCTGTAAAAGAATAATATTTCATATGGTACTGTTACTATTGTCACTTACTGTTGTACTCCAAGGAAAGCTAGAAGAGCCAGATCAGGCTGCTTGTTGAGTCTTAACACACAGCTCCAGTACACCTCCTCCTCTCTCTCTTTCTCTAGTGTGTAGAGGGTGAAGAGAGGAGGGTAAAGCCTCGGCAGCAACACCGGCAGGAGAAGACTTGAGCTGCTCACTAACCAACTGCAGTAACACAACACAAGACTGTCAGTCTTTCAGAAAGTAACTATCACTTTGTATATATTAGGGATGCATGATAAATCTTGGCTGATATTTAATGTGCATCTTGTCGGTAAAGCCGGTTCTGTAATCAAAGGTAAATCACTACACGTGTGTGATTTCAGGTGGAGCACCATTCACTACACAGAGCCGTTGTTCACTGAAAAGCTGCACCAAAACAAAATCATATTTTGAGCATGTTTTGCGCAGCTTGTCAGTGAACAACGGCTCTGACAAGCTTTAAAATGATCAAGTTACAGTAAAGAGATGGACAATGTCACTAAAGATTATATATATATATATATATATATATATTTTTTTTTTTTTTTTAATAAATGCTGTTCCTTTGAACTTTCTATTCATCAAAAATCCTGAAAAAAATTATTATGGTTTCCACAAAAATAATAAGTAGCTGAACTGTTTCCAGTATGGATAATAATAATAAATATAGCTGCAAGCAGCAATTACGGGGCCAAGCACTCCAACGGCAAATTTTGGAGCTAAGCGTGGCATGGAGCATCACACAAAGTGCAACAATGAGCAATTAAACCAATTTTAGGATGATTGTAATTGAAATGGCTGAACAATCATAAATACAACCACTAGTAATAAGATTAAATGGCCTATCACTTTTGACCAACAGGTGGCGCTGTCATCAAATAATTTTGGTGTGTTCTGTGTGAGATGACAATAACACACACAAAAAGTTTAGTGTCAATATGCTAAAGCATTGCAGAGATACAGCCTGAAGTGTCATTTTGGCATGATGCCTCAAATTCGTCGTGGTGGTATGCAAAAACAGTTTTGTGTATCGATACAAAATCCATAACATTTTGTCAGCACAGTATAAAGATCATCTGATTCAATTTTGGTGAAAATCGGACTAACGGTTGAGGAGGAGTTCGAAAAAGTAGGTTTACAACATAAATCAATATAGCGGACAGGAAGTTCGGCTTACTCTGGCATATTTGGTATCTATGTTGTCGACATAAGCCAGGGAATATTTTGAGACCAGTTTCATTGCAATAGGCTAATGCATTAAAAAGTTATTAGCATTTTTAAAAGTGTAATTATTCGTGGTTAATGAATGGTTTATTACTCTTGACCAATAGGTGGCGCTGTTACCAAATTTATGTTGCATGGTCAGTTTGAGGTGACAATAACAGATACAAAGTTTGGCGCAAATATATCAAAGCTTTGCAGAGATACAGCCTCAAATGCATTTTGGCATCGGTCCAGCAAATTCGTTGATGCGCTAAATGAGAACCGTTTCGTAAATCGACACGAAATCCATAACTTTTGGCCACTGGGGTCTGAAGATGATCCGCGTCAAATTTAGTGAAAATCTGACTAACGGTCTAGGAGGAGTTCGAAAAAGTAGATTTTGAACATTAATCAAAATGGCGGACAGGAAGTATGGCCAATTTTGGCATAATTGGAATCGATGTTCTCGGCATGATGCAAAGAATATAGAGAGACCATTTACATTTTGATAGTCTAATCGATTCAAAAGTTATTAGCATTTTTTAGATAGTTCATTATAACTCTTGACCACAAGGTGGCGCTGTCAGCAATCATGGTTATTATAACACACACCAAGTTTGGTCTTAATATTCCAAACAGTTGCCGAGATATAGCCTCACATGCATTTTTGCGTGCTTTTCGTCAAATTTATTCACGTGTCATTCGAGAACAGTTGGACAAATCAACTTGAATTCCATAACTTTTTGCCAGCATTGTCTGAAGATGATCCGAGCCAATTTTTGTGAAAATCGGACTAACCGTCTAGGACGAGTTCGAAAAAGTAGGTTTTACGAAAAATTTAAACTAGAAAAAAAACTAAACCTTGCAATTTTGGGGTTAAATCGACTTGGCATGAGCCAAGGATTCAGAGGGAAAAAAGAATGATCATTTTCTAGCTTATGGTTCAAAAGTTATTAGCTTAAAAATATTGAAACTTTGGACAAGTGGTGGTGCTAGAGTTGGAGTTAGAGACTTCAAATTTGCTACAGTTAATGTTGGGATTGTCCTCTATCAGTGTGCCAAATTATACAACTTTCCCGCAATCGGTTCTATGGGCTGCCATAGACTTGCGGTGGAAGAAAAAAATTACGCTAACGGATACAATAGGTGCTTGGCCCCTAATAATAATAACGCCAACATTTACAATAGGTGCCTACGCACCTTCGGTGCTTGGCCCCTAATAAATGTTTCTTGAGGAGAAAATCAACATAATTAAATTATCTCTGAAAGATCATGTGCACTGAAGACTGGAGAAATGACTAATGAATATAAATTACATTGCAAAATATATTAAAATAGAAAACAACTTATTTTAAACTCTAGTAATATTTAATAATACCGCTTTTACTGTTTTTCTGTTAGATATATCTATATACATACAAGCAGATGATAGGTAAATAGATAAATCTAAGTACATTTTACTTAATGTAATGCAACTAAAAAGTGCATAAATCTGAAACAACAAAACAGTAGTTGAGTCACAGTGAAGCTGTCTTACCCCTGCTGTGGCATCTCTGAATGTGGACTGCTGTTAAGAGACTCTGTGCCCTCTTCTGAGGAGCTGGAAGAATCCAAAATAAAACCTCCATCCTCAGGGAGACCAGGGTACAGAAACCTGCAGCACATATTTGTAACACAAATATTTGAAAAATAACAACATACTTCATATTCCTTATAAGGTTATAAGGAATATCAAGTATGCAGTGGTCTCTGAGGCTGTAAAGAAATGAACAGTATACCTCATTATTACATTTAGCAGAGTTCATTAAGTAATGAAGTAGTAAAATTAAAAGGACAGAACCTTCACAGCAAGTCAAATGTTGCCTATGAGCTTTGCAAAATGCTCCGCTGGCTTTTAAAGCCCTAAAGGTTTCTGGTTACTCATATTGAAGCATGAGAAGTGTTACCCGACTATTTGAAATATGCGTGTTAGATACGACTGGATCTCCTCCACTGCCTGCTGAAGAAGGCGTCTATTAGAGCCCACACCAACATAGGTCATCCTGTACACAGTCACAAGGGTCTCCAGCAGCCAGCCCAGAGGGTGATGGCGGGTATCACAGGCCTAAAGGGATTTAGTACAGTAGATTAACTGCATTATGTAAGAAATGATTCAACCAAATAGCATTTATTTTAAATAAAAATATATACATCTTACAATATCAAAAACAAATAGAAGACTATGTTACAGAAACTTTGTGGCCACCTGTCATTACTGTGCTACATCTGTGATCTATATATATAGCACAAAAAATCCCCTTCACACCAGTTGGTGTCATTGCAAACATGGCTTAGAAAAGTAAATTAGTTCTGAAAAAGCTCTAGCATAATCTGTTTGCAGATACCAACTGGATTGATATTTTGTATTTAATTCAATGCTCCAGATTGCAATACTTTTTGATGCATCTGTACAGCTGTGCAGACTTGGTGATAATAAGACTTTAAACATCTCACCTTCAAAAGATAACGACGGATGTTGTTGTAGGAGTCAGCAGTAACAGGGTCCACATGTTGAGGAATCACCTCAAGACTCTCCAGCATCTTAGTTTGAGATCGGCTCAGCTCCTCTGGACTATAGACAAACATACGTCACTTATGATTTCTTCATGCTCTGTTCACTTACATTTATGTGCATGCAAACAAAGAAGTTTTGTCTTTTGTGCACCAAAGCTCCAGTTTGGTGAACAATTGAATTAGAATTTGTTATTTAATTTAAAAAAAGAAGCCCTGGTGTGTAACATTAAACCCTTACCTATATGTTGCAGAGTATAAAACTGTACGTTACAAGCCTAGTGTGATCACACCTTTACTAATTTTAAAAATACTAAAAATTTTGCTAATTTTTCTGTGTGTGTGTGTGTGTGTACATACCGATATCTCTGTTGTCTGCGTCTGGCAGTGAGGGCAACGGCGATGTTCTCCCAGGCTTTTTCAGGCACTCCTTCACCAGGAGCTTCACTGCCTAATCGACTCCAGCACTCATCAAACACTGCCTTCCACTTATCTTCTGCAGGCACTGCGTGTTGACCAGCCAAACTACACACACACACAAACACAGATAAAAAAGAAAAATACAAATAAATATAAAGTAGGCCAAAAAGCATTATTCATGACACACTTACGGTATCTTTCTTTCTTTCCTCAAAGCTTCAAAAGGTTTTGTAAAAGTTCCTGCCACTCTTAGACCGTCTCCCCAGTGACCGTCAAAGACCCCATCCAAGGAGTCACCATTAGGCATGAACAGAACGCCCTTCACATCCATAAAACCACAGGAGATTCAGAAACACAGAAGCATTCACATGCACAAATCACAAATAGTTTCTATAGATTTACTGTGACCTAAAACTGTCAAATTATTTCAGACACCTTTCCACACAGAGTCCAGTCCTCCGAAAACTCGCCCTCAAAGACTGTGTCATCATCACAGAGAAGAGTCCCATTGCCCTACATCAGACAAAAGACATAGTAAGTTGCTCAAATAATAGTACACACTGCAAGAAGTGTATATTTAATATAAGCAAAATACAGGCACTTCAATGCAGGCATATAATAACATCTCAACTGACCATCATCTTGTTATTACAGAAGTATCCTTCATAATACAATCCAAACTGAGTTATAACGACTCCGACCCCATGACGCTGGTCATCCAGCCACATTCCCATGTATTTCTCTCCTCTGGGAGATATAAAAACAACTTAATGAATTGTTCAGGAGTATGTTTAAAATCTCAAATTTGGTAACTACAATGAACATACCTGCTGAAGTCATCATACACCCCATAGCCTGTTCTCTTGCCTTGAACCCACTGGCCCACAAACACACTACTGGAGGAAGGAGAGGCTAACTTTCCACTACGTAACATGCCGTGACCATGACACACGTTGTCCCTGAATGAGCCCTCGTAAACCTCACCTGAAGCATACCTGCAAAGACCACAATCAGACCATGAGCAAGATGATAGATGGTAACTATATTAATTTAAAATGTTCAGGGTCCCCCATTAACTGATAATGGTTCAAAGACCTTTATAATATACACATTTACATAATTACCAAAATGTGCCAAAGCCATGTATTTTCCCCTCCTTCCAGTGACCTTGGTAACGCTCAAACTTGTTTAAGGCTGTGTTGGGCGTCATAAAATCTCCAAATCTACAAAGAAAAGAGAAATGGTTATTCTCACCAAGGCTGCATTTATTTTATCAAGAAACAGTGACCAGTCATTTTGTGAAATATTATTACAATTTAAAATAAACGTTTTGTTATTAGAATCTTTAAAAAAGTCATTTATTCCTGTGATATCAAGGCTGAATTTTCAGCTGTCCTTACTCCAGTCTTCAGTGTCATATGATCATTATAATGAGTTGATTTGGTGCTCAGGAGGCCTTTTTTATTATTATTACCAGTGTTGAAAACAGTTGTGCTGCTTAATATTTTTGTGGAAACTGTCATGTGCTTTTATTATATCAGGATAATTGATGAACAGAAAGATCGAAAGAACACCATTTATTCATAACAGAAGTCTTTGCAAACACTATAAATGTCTTTATCATTCATCTTTGCAAAACATATACATTTCTTTGAAAAAAAATTTTTTCCTAGTGTATAACAAAAAATCTGCAAACCCGGGTATGCACATTAATCTTGAACTGTGCATACTGACCCATCTTCCAACCCGTTCTTGAATGTGCCACAGTAAACCGTCCCATCTGGCCATTTCAGAGTCCCTCTATTAAAGAAAGAACAGAAGGTACAGGTACATGTGATCCACAGATAATTAAACAGGCTCCAAAGTAGATTCAAAGAGAAAAGAAAAAAAAAGACAGAAGAGAAAAAAAAAGGTTTTTGCACATTAGGCAGGACTACCACCGATGATCCCTGAAAAAAATACAAATGCTTACCAGGCCTACTTAAGTGATTGAGAGCAATTTTGAAAGAATGTTTTTTATTGTATAGAGTGTGAATACAAACAGTCATTATGGGCATGCACTCACTTGCCGTAAGGTTTGCCTGACAGCCAGCGGCCTTCATACATGGCATCTTTGAGTCGGCCCTCTTTGCTGAAGGTGTAGGTTGACGTGCGTGACACAGGTGGTTCACCTTTCTGGCTGTCTCTAGACACACGTGTCCTTCCGTTCAGGCCTAAAGCAAGCACATCCTCAATGGCCTGGTTAATGGCTCTCAGCCACTTCCCCTACCAGAACAAGTGAATGGCAGAATTTACTCAAAACAGAACAACTTCTCAACCGAATTTCTACCGCATTAAGAGCATTACCTTTTCCAAAGGAGATGCTGCCAGAACAACAAAGTTATCTTCAGGTGTGGTCAGCTTAAGGCCATGTCTACAAATGACAGTCATAGTTTAAACTGGGACAGAAATATCTTTCATTGGTTGATGGGTTGACCATTCCAGACAATATAATATTTAATTACATGTCATGTGCTAAACTAAACTATGTTAAAATGAACTAAAACTGAAAATGAGCTAAGTTGGATAACTTACTGGCCCACACTTTCATCTGAGATAGGCTCCACCCAGAGTGTAGCAAGTGGATAGACGTAATGAGATGAGAACTGTAGAAACAAGAAAGAAAGAATGTAATCAGTTACATTAGAATCAAACCACTCCCTCGTCTACAGTATATTAAGAAGGGAATAAAAACTAAAGATTCTGCTCTGCTGCTGCAGATTCCTTAAAATATTATTTAAACAGGAAATACATCTAATTTGTGAATAAAAAAAAAAAAAAACACTGTCAGTTCCTCAAGGAGCTTTATCCACCCTTTTACACAAACACACACCCATGTAACTACATCAGATATATGACATGCTCTCTTGCACAAGGGAAACCACACCCAACACCCAAACACATTACTACAACTACAGGAAGAAATCAACAGTTAAGATCCATTTCATTTTAAGGAAATAAAAAGAATGCAACGAAACAGAACAATATGATGTGCTATTGCATGATATGATAGTACAGTATATGTGTAAAGTAGTGCCCCTCTGAAGTGTGTGACCAGTTAGACATTGTGAAAACAGTTATTAAAAGTGTGAGCAGACAAGGGAGGAATTGAAACATTTAAATGCTATTGCCATTTTAAAACCACTGGCAAATTAGACCAAGAAAACACTGACCATCCAAGCATGCAAAGAAAACATCACAGCAAAACATACACAGTTCAAGTTTCAAAAACCACAAAGCAATACAAGGCAATATGTCAGCATACCTGACAAACAAATACACACAAACACTATGGGTTTTTTGGTTTTATGATGACTGTACATAGACATTTATCCTGTACAAACATTATATTCTAGTATATACTAACCCTACCCCCAAACCTACCACTTACAAAAAAAGACGGTCATTTTTATAAATAATAATAAAAAAATTAAAAAAACATTATTTAGTCGGTTTTTAACAACTATTTCTGCATGGAAATCTACATTTTGTAACCACATCATCAAAAATTGCAAGTTTTACTGTCCTTGTGGGGACATGCTATACCTGGACCACACACACGATAAAAAACAACAATTGATATATTCAGTTTAAATTAATGGAGCTTCAGTGTTTGAAACTAGGACCAAAATTATTTCTTATAAGTTGCCCTAACTATTATTTTTTAATTCCATTTCTGTTTTTCTGTCATTTGACAGTTGTAGTACTACTATTTATCTACTATTATAGCATGTATTAATATTTTGAACTAGCATTTTTCATAAAATTTCCATTTTCATTTTAATCATTTTATGTCATCTCCTTCTGTCATTTCAATTGGGGTTTGTTTGTAAACATTTCTATATGGCTTTATTTTTTATATTAGTTTAACCAATTTTATTTAAATGCTTTGCCATTGCAACATTTAATTTTTTTTCATCTAACTTATATATTTTACTTAAATTAAAATTACATTTATGCATTTAGCAGATGCTTTTATCCAAAGCGACTTACAGTGCATTCAGGCAATCAATTTTTACCTATCATGTGTTCCCTGGGAATCAAACCCCCAACGCTTGATATCGCAATGCTCTACCAATTGAGCTACAGGAACACTAAAGCTTAATACTTAAGCTTTGTTTAACAGTATAGTAGTTTTAGTTAGCAATGCAAAAAAACAACAGCAATATTTTGCAAAATAAATGAACAAAACAAGTTTAACATTGAGCACCATATAGTTAGTACATTAAGATTCTATGTTAAAGCAAAGTTTAACATTCACATTTTCATCTCTGTTGGCCACTCTTTCCATTAATCTGATTACAATATAACATGACTCTACAAGTATCTTTCATTGGCAGAATAATGCACTTCAATTAGAAGCAAAAAAAAGGGGGGAAAGATGCCACCTTATGATTCAGAAGGGAGAAACGAAGGAGCCTTAGCATGGGAAACTTTCATCAAACAACAATTTCCACGTGGACATTTCAGGCTTTATGTTTTTTTTTAGGCACAAGTCAAGCCCTAAAGTATACACTGTTTCTGCGAGGGCAGGAATTTAAACACACAATACTCACAAGCTTCTTTGATGGAATAGTTCCCTGAATGAATAAAGACAATAGAAAAAAAGAAAAAAAAAAACATGAATAAAATGACCAATATGTGTAATGAAAAATACAGGGTGATAAATTTTGTGTTAAAATGAATTAACCTGTGCATGTACCAGCACATCACTGAAGAGGATGAACCAGCTGGCAGAGAATCTTCCAGCGTTCTGTAACGTCAGAGCTTTATTACTGCTCTCACAAACCAGACGACGAGACGGCTTACGCAGGGATTCCTGAGAAAGAGAAGGTCAGGTAAAGAGAACAGCACACATGCAGACACATGACATGTGCATGAATCCAGCCAGTCACACACAAGTTTCCACTTAAACTAAGCAAAAATGTATCTGAAACTTATGTGGTCATATTTGACACTATTTAGTCTTGCAGCACCCTGAGCAAGCAGGCAATTCAACTTCATTAAAGGAAATAGTAACTAGGCCAACTCAACCACATTTTACAGTGGAAGTAATATACAGCACTGTATAGTCACAAGAGCTGCGGCCAGGGAGGGAAATGAACACTACCCAAATACTGGTACATTTTCACAGTGGCAGATTACACTAAAATTGTTTTATATATGTGAAGGTTTAAATTGAAATTTTTCAGTGAATGCTGAAAGTATCTGCTGCCAATGCTTCATATGCTTTTTGATTTTGTGCGACTAAAATTACAAATTAATTCTTTTTTGCATTTGAATGGAAACCGGCTGGAAAAATGTCTGTTGGGCAAACAAGTTAATTTTCCAATCTTACTGCACAGAAAGATTTGTAATACATTAACATGTTAGACAGCACACCTAACTATTGTGAATTTAATTAAAGAGCAAGACATGCAGCAAGACAGAAGCAAACTGACGTTATTGTGACACAAAAATACAATTGAGTTGGAGGATATACTGTATAAAAGTTTGGGGTCAGTAAGTTTTTATAAAGGAATTAATACTTCTATTCAGCAAGGATGCGTTAATCAAATCTGATGTTTCAAAGGATTTCGGTTTTAAATATTCTTTCGAAATTTCTATTCAACAAAGTATCCTGAAAACTGTAAAACAGTTTCCAAAAAATATTAAGCAGCACAACTGCTTTTAAAATGGATATTTAATAAGAAATATTATGCATTGAATGACCATGTGACACTTAGGACTACAGTATTGGCTGCTTGCAAATTCAGTTTTGCCAATACAGGAATAAATTCTATATATATATATATATAATATCTAATAATATTTTACAATATTTCTATTTTAAATAGCAATAATATAACACAAAATTTCTGTTTTATTGTACTTTAATTCATTCCAGAACATTAAAAAAATATGTCCTATCATGTTGCTATCAAACGAAAACAACAGCTATGGGAGCTGCACAGTGACCTAACTATTCACATTCTGCACCATACCGAATTCTTCCCTTTGAAGTTCTTCCAGAAATTAAAAGTGGCCTCAGCATCTCTCCTCTGCTTGCTGACAAGGCGAGCTAAAGCTTCATATTTGGAGCAGCCATTTTGAATCCAATCATATTCCTCAGTGTTCTAAAAAAAGAAAAGATTATGGCATGTGTTTTTATGCCACTTCCATTCCTTTAAAGAGCATAATGAAAAATATTTTCTTACCACTTCAAAGCAGTGGGCTAGTTTTAGAAGTAATCTGTTATACCCATGCAGGTGCTGCAAGGGCATATAAAACAAGTTGACTAACAGATCATAGGGTGAGGCATTTTTCTCCTTGGACTCTAGCAGAGACTGTATCAATTCCAGTTTCTTCCCAAAGGATTCTCTGAAAAAAAAAAAAAACAGATCATGCATGACCAAACATATTATTTGCATATGTTATAATGATGCACATAGATGACACATTATGGAGTTTAACAACGCACTGTAAGGGCTTCAGCAATGACTGGAATCCTCCCATAACAAGAAAGTTTCCTACTGGGTCGCTGTACCTGAGGATAAACATCACCACTGACCTTATTATAGAGATTTGAAAATATGAAAGATGTTAACGTCTCTGGAGTTTGAATACTTACTCTTTATATGTGTCCATGAAAATTTCTGTGTTCTTGATCAAGACCAGTGTTTTGATCACTTTGCCTCGCTGCAGGAAGTTGGTGAGAGATACGGTGTGCTGTCCTGTCAGATGGCAAAGCTTGCTGAAACTACCAGCCATCTCTTGAAACAGCAACATGGAGGTCTGACCCAGAGACAAGGCCAAACTTGCTACATTACAACAGAGTGGGAACAAACAATATAAAAAAAACAGTAACAATCCACAAATTCAAAACAAAATGTGCGATGAGTAAAACACTCTGTTTCATACCACGGGCTAGAAGGGGGCTCAGGATTTCACTCTTCACCTTACTGAGGGTGCAGAAGAATTTCCTCTCTGCTGAAGCCAGTTCATGGATTGTAGCTATGAAACCCATCGCGTTTTGATCAGCCAAAGCCAAACAATTCAGCCCTCCCCCAAACACTTTACTCACATAGCCAATCTAAACAAAGGACACAGACAAATTAGAGTAAATTACATAAAACAGTAAATAACAAATTTTAAACTGAATGTGATTACCTTCCAGTATATTACACACTAACAAATCACAGATACCTGCTGGAAAAATTATGTATTCAAGTGTATCTAATGCAGTTTAAATTCATTGTTTATATACTATACATTTTGAGTTCAATTTGTATCTATCTATCTATCTATCTATATATATATATATATATTATGTTTTCAATTTTATTTTAATTTTGCTATGCGTTTTTGCATTTTGTATTAAATTGCTTTAAAAAAAATTTACAAACACTTATTTTGTTTTTATTTCGGTGTAAGCATAAGTTTATTTAGTGCTGTCAAACAATATTGCATCCAAAATAAACGTTTTTGTTTACATAATATATGAAATATGTTTTATTAACAATATAATATTATATTTATGTGTGTACTGTGTACATTATGTATATATAAATACACAAACACACATGCATGTATATATTTATGAAACATTTTGTTTATATATTACATATATTAATATATATTACAAATTGAACAACTTTATAAATAGGAATATAAATGTATGCATGTAAATATTTTATATATATATATATATATATATATATATATGTATGTATACATAATAAATATACAGTACACAGTCCACATACATATATTATGTAAACAAAAACTTTTAATTTGGATGTGATTAATCGCGATTAATCATTTGACAGCACTATTTTAATTACATTTAATTATAATTAGCAGTTTAATTAATTTCACTTGACACAGCAACATTTCCAATCTTCATTTAGTTTAATTTCATTTAGTTTTTCATCTAAGACTGCAATTTTCTTTTGGATTTATTAACAATAATACAACAAATAGTGTAACTAAAAAGTAGTTTTATTTTTAGATGTATTTTGGAAGGTCTGTTTTATTTTGGCTATTTGTTATTTTAATTATTACAAAACTATTTAATCATTAATATTTTTTTTCCCCTTTTCTTTGTCACTGATTTTTTGCTATGTATTGTAATGGTATAGCCTATGTACAAGAATCTACAGTGAAACAGGATGGCTTCAGATCATTTATAAGTTTAATTTAACCCCAATAAGTTTAATGTAACCCTAATAAATGTGGATGTTATTTTGCTAACACTATACACACAGTAAAAATAAATAACTGTAATATCAACAGAATAAACTGCCATAACGGTCTGTACGAACATTCATGCAGAAGGGCAGAAGGGTGGGCGTCTGGGTGCAGGTCCCGGAGAGGGGATGAGCACTGTCAGTGTTCTCCAGCACCTGCTCTCCGCTGTAGTACAGCATGGGCTGATAACGCTCTCCATCAGCCAGCAGCAGAGTGTGCGTTTGCCCTGCTGCCACGTCCCACACACGGATACCCTCAGAAAACTATCGTCACACAAAAGCACATTCATTTTATACAGGGAATTGAATGCCTTAAAAAGGAAAGGTCTGCAGAAAAAGTGTCTGCATATCATCAAAAATTCACCATGGTGAGATTGGGAACTGTGCTAGGAGCATTTATACGACCCAGCTGTCCAAACTTGTCACTTCCCCAGGAATAAACCTGTGAGAGAGAAGAAATACACACTTGTTATGAGGAAGAGGTGACAGAAGAGAATAGAAAAAACTGTTATACTATAACTATATACTAATACTTAAACTATTAAAAATTATTTTGCTAATCTTAATAAGGTTGAAATATAACTACTTAAAAACTTAAATGGATATTAGACTTTGGCATGTTACAGAAATAACGTCTCTAGGTTACGTATATAACCCTAGTTCCTCGAGGGAACGAGACGCTGCGTCAAACAACGCTTTGGGGAATGCGCTTAGCGTGAGCGACTCTGAATATCAGTCCAATGGAAGAGTGTGACGTCACAGACGGGGTGACGTAAGCGACCAGGAAGCTATAAAAGCACATGCCGCACAGCTGGCGTCAGCTTCGAGTACCAGAAAGCGCCGGCAGGGGTGCCGGGGGTATGGCTCCGAGATGCAGCGTCTCGTTCCCTCGAGGAACTAGGGTTACATACGTAACCTAGAGACGTTCCTCTTCAGGAACTCGAGCTGCGTCGAATAATCGTGCCTGCATCGCAGTCGAATCCCATACTACACCTAGATAGGTGGTTCTCTGAACCGAAGAAAGTACACTCTTCTTGGCGTTCAGTCTCAAACCCAGCTCCCCCATATGTGCGAGAACGACAACTCGATGCCGAGCCGCAACCTGCTCTGACTGAGCTAAAATCAACCAATTGTCGATATAGTTGAGAATGCGGATGCCCTGCATGCGCAGGGGGACCAGAGCCCCGTCTACACATTTTGTGCGGGGTGAGAGTGTAAGGCCGAATGGAAGTACTCGATTATTGGTAAGCTTCGCCCCCGAAAGCGAACCTCAGAAACTTCCTGTGTTATGGAAGGATGGATATATGGAAGTATGCATCTTTGAGATCTATTGTGACAAATCGGACCTGATCTGAGCTACAACATGCTTGATTGTGAGCATTTTGAACTTCAATCTCATAACTGAACGATTTAAGACCCTCAATTTTATAATCGGATGCAACCCCCCATCCTTCTTTGGAACTATGAAAAACCGGCTGTAAAATCCGGACTCCCTGTCTTGAGGAGGGACCACCTCGATTGCCTCCTTCTCTAAAAGGGTTTTCACTTCCTGTTCCATAACCAGACCTTGCCTGGGGCCGACTATCGTCGGGATGACCCTGTTGAATATTGGCGGCGCAGAGCCGAACTGAATACGGTAGCTTTTTTCTACTGTGTGCAGGACCCATAGAGATACATTTGGCAGTAGTTTCCACGCTGCTAAATAATCTACTAAGGGAATCAGTCTCTCGAGACTGACTTCTGGTGTAAGAGGCCCCCGCAGGGGCGGCGAGCGTCTCAGCCCCGCTACGCGCACGGGCGGAAGTTACTGAGACCGATGCTCGCTGGGGACCGCTGCTCCCTGGAGCACTGGCAGGGTTGGCAGATCAGCCCCCAGAGGGCGCTGAGGCGAGACGGGCACCGTGTACTGCGGTGTGTCCCGCTCTACCCCAACAGAGGCTGCCCTCTGAAACCCTGGGCTTTTGGCGTCAGGGTTTCTTGGCCGAGGACTTCTTAGCTTCTATGACTGCCCTAAGATCTTGTTTAGGCTTAGAAGACCACAGCCGAGAGCGTCGCTGGGACTCTCGTTCCCGACGCGGAGGAGCACGAGAGGCGAAGCTCTGTTTCTGGGCCTCGACTTGGTACGCCTGTAACACCGCCATGGTGTGCAGACTCGCACCAGCCTGACCTGCAGCTGCATACCCTTTGCCCACCAAAGCCGATGTTGTTCTGAGTGGCTTTGAGGGCAATGACGGGGCCTTCAGAGACGATGCCGCGCCGGGGGACAGATAGCTCGCGAGCGTCTGTTCCACCCGGGGCATCGCTCTAAAGCCGTGCTCTCCCATCCCCACTACGTTGCCGTAGTAGTCAGAGGAGGGGATGTAGAGGCGGGCTGAAAATGGGCATTTCCATGACCTGGCGATCTCATCATGCAGGTCGGGAAAGAATGGAAGGCCCCGGCTGGGAGGTGGCTGACTCGCGCGCAGGAAGCGTTCATTGAGCTTGCTTCGCTGCGTTTTTTTTGGCGGGCCACTCAATGCTTAATTTGGCCACCGCGTGAGTAACCACCTCCAAGAGCTCCTCATATTGCGGCGAATGGGGTGTCGAATCCCTGTCGACCGACTCCACATCGACCTCCTCGGAGGAAGAGAGGCAGCCCTGGGTGGAAGGAACCGCAGAGTGTGCTTCCGACTCCAGAGATTGGGCGCCGGATCTGGCGGAATTGGAAGGAGATAGGGAGTGGCCCGTCTCCATTCTCTCCACCAAATCCACTTGCGAACCCCACGAGTGCAGCCGCCGTTCTGCCTCGGCAGAAGCGGGACCAGCACCGCGGAGAACGCTGGCGAAGGCCCCCTCCTCGAAGAGGGCCCTCCAGGAACGAAGCAGCCGCACCGACATACGCTCACAGTGCGGACAGTCGGCCTCCTCGAGAGCCAACTCAGCGTGCTTCGCTCCCAGGCAAACCACGCACAAGCTGTGTGTATCCCCACCCGTTATATATCGTGGGCAGGGAGGAACACACAACCTATAACGTGATTTAGAATCGCCATCACTATGCTTAGATTTTGCCTTGCTCTTCGGCATGACTTGGAGCTCTAACTGGACAGACAACAGTAAATAAGACTCACAAGACAAACAAGTGACATTCACACACAGAGCGCTTGCTGAAAGACGCGAAGCTGACGGCAGCTGCGCGGCACGTGCTTTTATAGCTTCCTGGTCGCTTACGTCACCCCGCCTGTGACGTCACGTTCTTCTATTGGACTGATTACACACGATATTCAGAGTCGCTCACGCAAAGTGCATTCCCCAAAGCGTTATTCGACGCAGCTCGAGTTCCTGAAGAGGAACTAAGTTTAAGTTGAAGCACAACAATTTTTTTAATTAAACAAAAATATATTGAATGCTATAGTAAAATCTAAAAATGACAACAAAAATCACTAACAAACTATATTAAAAAATAAAAATTATAATTATATATATTTATATATATGTGTGTGTGTGTGTGTGTGTGTGTATAAAACTAAAAGAACAGACCTAACATTAACTGTGAAAAAAAGTGTTAAATCATTTGCACCGTTTCAGTCTATAACCGAAAGGAGAAATATTCTGAAGTCCCTCTCTACCTGACATTGAGCTGTCAGTGCCAATGAGTGATTTGCTCCAGCAGTGATCTTGATAACTTCCTTTTTACTTAAGCTCTTGATGCAGAGAGGCTGTAACCTGTAAGAGGAAAACCAAAATATGTTTTCACTGTGGTCAAGGACATGAACAGTTAAACATAAAACACTTATGTGGTTATTGTACCTGGGCAAATAGTCTCCATGACCTAGCTGACCTTCCTGGCCCCTCCCCCAACTCCACACCTCAGTGTAGAGGGAAGGAAGGAGATTTCTGGACTCAGAGGTACCTACTACAGCTCTTAAATGGTTGGTTCGATGGCAGCCAGAAGGCAAGGCTGAAATTTAACAGTGTATTAAAAATGATCTTCAAGCAAATAACCAACTAAATAAACTGAATTTCTACAACCTTAAGTTTTTAAAAGGAGAGTTCACCCCAAAATAATAATTCTGTAATCCTCTACTCACCCTCATGTCGTTTCCAAACCTAAACCCTAAACAGTTTTGATGACCTTTAACTTCCACTGCAGACACAAAAACACTTCTCAAAATATCTTATTTTGTGTTCTAGAGAATAAATTAGGCAGTAACAATTTATTCAAAGTGTCCTTGTTACACGTTACATGTACTTACAATTATAATAACAATAAATTATACATAATTACATGCAAGTAACACTAAACCAAACCCTAACCTTAACCCTACCTATATGGTAAGTACATGTACTTAATTAATATTACTCAGTAAATGCATATTTATACTGTAATAAGGACATCTTAAAATAAGTGTAACCAAGTAAGCCATACAGGTTTGAAACAACATGAGGGTGAGTAAATGATGACAACGCTCACTTTTGGGTGAACGATCAATTAAAAGTGCACTTGGTAACTTTGTGTCTCGCTGGCAAATATGACAGTGCTCTTGGAACTATGGTCAATGTGGATGCAGCATCATGCAAAAGTAAAGCTTTCAGTAACCGATGCACTGTAAAAAAAAACCCTGTGTGCAGTCTTCCATGATTCATTTCTTCTGCAAGTGAAAGTGTTTTGCATAAAAGGGGGGTTACCAAGATTTAAACAGTAGCAAGTACCAAGAAAAAGTACATACCGGTAGTATTTGGCAGGTCATATGTGACCCTGGACCACAAATCAAGTCATAAATAGCACAGATATAGTTGTGGCAATAGTCAACAATACACTGTATGTGTCAAAATTATATATTTTTTCTTTTATGCCAAAAATCATTAAGATATTAAGTAAAGGTCATGTTACATGGAGATATTTTGTATATTTCCTATTGTAAATATAAAAAAAACTAATTTTTCATTAGTAATATGCATTGCTAAGAATTCATTTGGACAAATTTCAAGGTAATTTTCTCAATACTTAGATTTTTATGCACCCTCATATTCCAGATTTTCAAATAGTTGTACCTCGGCCAAATATTGTCCAATCCTAACAAACCATACATCAATGGTATCTATCAATCTCTATTTTAAAAAATGTACCTTTATGACTGGTTTTGTGCTCCAAGGTCACATATGTTCTTACAATTGCTGAACAATATGGATGGCAAGCTGAAGCCAGTTGACGAAAAATTCACAAAAAAATGTACATTCAATTATTTAGCCATTTTAAATGTTTGGTTTTGTTTTCTTGCATTTCTGCGTTGGTTTTGCAAATTCTGCACGTTTATCACTAGTATAATAATATCCAGTTGGCTAAAATTGCCCAACTAAAAACAAAAGTAATATTTTGTTACGACTAGCATGTAAAATGTTGGATGGGCCGCTAAAATCTAAACTTTTTGTTAAGCCCTGATTGGTTGATTAAGACAATACACTTATGTAGAAAGAAGAAAATGTTGTAGCCAATTATTTATTTTATAAACACATTTTTCAAATAAACATTGAGGTACGCAATACCTGGTGAGAAGTCAGGTAAAGACCCTCTGCGATTACGTGCTTCAGCGTCCTCTAACGTGATGTCCGTCAGACTGGTGCTTTTCTTGCCTTGAAGAGGATCTGCTGGACAGAAGTCCAATCCAGCTGCCTCTCCTCCCTCCTCACAGGCCTCAAATAAACATCCATTGCTAATCACTTGGTCACTGATGCAAATGTCTCCATCCACACCTGAGTGCTGTGAAGAATCATCAGAAGTAGAATCCAGTGTTGGTATTAAATGGAGAGAGTGTGTCTGGTCTGTGACAGTATCTGATGCACAGAGTTCTGTGTATCTGATATCAGCTCTACTCAGTGCTGGTGAAGAGGGACGTAGTGTAAGCTCATCATTTTGGTCTGATCGGAAAGGACATGTAAGTGATGTCTGACGGCTCGGCGGATGGGAACCTCCCAAAGAGGTGGCCTCGGCCTGCTCAGCGAGGGTCTGGTCTGAAATTCTTTTGAGGTAGTCTGTCAGAGCTTGCTCATCAGGGTAGGGATTGCTTTTGGTTCGTCGTAGAAGTGGATGTCTGGTTTCAGATAAAACAGGGACTGGTTTAGACTCCTGGCTCATTGTATTTTGCTGAGATCTGACTGAAAAACCTGGGTCTTCACAGATGTTCTTCAAGGTCAACGGGGATACTTCGAAGTGGGGCGAAGAGGTTTTGCTTTGTGGTGTCTGGGCTGGAGAACTCTGCCCTGACATTCGACCTTCTTTAGAATCAGTCAGTTCCACTCCAAGTGGGCAGTAATGATCATCAGATATGATAACATGGTCATCCTTGTCAGTCATGGTGTAAACGCTCTTCTTACACTGCCCACATCTATCCCGAGTCTGCTGACTGTCCTCTGGGGGAGAAAGAATCTGAACCAGAGCCAGGCTGTGAAACCCACCACAAGCGATCTGCACCACATATCTTCCCACAAGATGCTCCACCTTCTGGGGTTTCCATACCGGGAATACGCTGGTGACTAGTCCCAGCTGGCAGCCGCTACCCCAGGCCCACACCTCATGCTTCCTTGACAGGGCCAGAGTGTGCTGCGCTCCACAGGCTACATTCAGGACTCGGACCACTTGCGGAGGATGGATCTCGCCATCCACCACACTAACGGGAGTGGGACTGGATACCTGGTCCATTCCAGAGACTCCACACTGGCCATGAGAGTTATCCCCCCACATGTGGATGAGGCCATCCTCCGTTAAAGCAGAACAGTGAAAGCTGCCCGCTGACACAGAGATCACACGCTGACCGCTCAGGACGCTTTCTATCACAGGGCCAGCAGGCTGAGAGTCGACTCTTTTCCAAGGCTGCTCGCCAAAATTATACACATGCCCATCTGAGAGAGAAACATGTATGACAATTATACAACACTGTCCAAGAGAGCAAGAGAGCAGTCTTCAGCCAGGAAGAAGGATTGGTACTATTACTAAATAAATATATTAAATTTAATTAAACAGAAATTTTATGAGAAAATACAATTTCCTAAAACAACAATATTTAAGGGGTCAGAGAGAGGGTGAAACAGCCATGAAAATGTAAAATTGTACTGATTTGTTCTCAACAAATATATTTTAGACAAATAAATTAAATGAAAAAATATATAAAAGATCAATTTAATCCTATGAATTACATACACCTTGCAGAATCTGTAAATTAAAAAAAAAGATGATGCACATTTTTCTTATTCTGCTTAAAGCTCATATTTTTATAGCTTCTTATAGAAACTAAATAAAATACTGTACTCACATGTTTCCCAAAAGGCAAAAAAAAAAGAGGACATTTACCCTGATCATCATCTTAAAAAAGATTTCTCTTGAATCATACTACTTTCCTGGGCGTCAATGAATGTCCAAAACTTGTGACTGCTGTGTTATGAAGATGAGTGCCTCAATTGTCCTCACGGTGAAAAGATGGATCTCAAAATCATACAGTACTAACACAAACATGCACATTTTAAGATCATTCTCCTTTTCTTTCTTTTTTTAATTCCGGATTTCTCAGATTCTGCAAGGTGCATGTAAACTCTTGACTACAAAAGTATGCTACTAAATTATGCAGTCATTTCATCTTCATTTATGGCTTGCTTCTGACCTTCTGTCAGCAGAAGTCCATGTGAAGTGCCCAGTGCAGCATGAAGCACTGGCCTGGACAGCAGCAGTCTCTCCGGGGTTACCCTGCAGAAATAGCCCTGCCATCTGTAGAGCACACCTTTCTCCCTAGAGCCCTCCTCTTCTCCAGAGCTGGAACAAACACACTCATTTTTGAATGTGCATGAATAACTGTTGCAAAGAGCTGGGTAAACATTCTTCAAAATTAATTTTGCATTCAAATGGACAGGAAAATAACAGCACACCGGTTTGTAAAAAGTCAAGAGGGAACATAAAGTACTTTAAAATAGTAACACATTACAACAGAAATGAGTACACACCAGCTCTGTTCTTCCATCAGCATGATTTAATCCATTTCAGACGCTGTGACAGCCACTCCAGCATCTAAATGACATAAAATAGCGATTTAAAACGGACTTCACAAGCGAAAGTAACGCCCTTGCTCACACTTACAAGCACACACGAGATGTGTATCGGAATTTAGCTTCTGACACATTAAAACCGCCCAAGAGAGTAAACAGAAAGTAGTTAAGCTCGTTTATTTCAATATCCGTAACGCATTTACAAAACTCCGCTCAATGTTTTTAGTGAAACGTAACATCCTGGAGTAGCTTACGAGAGAAAGGCTGTCCGCTTTTGACATCTATAATAGGTGAAAGCTCGAATCGCGACACAACTTGAAGTTTGTTTTGGGAACGACGGAAAGCGCGGAGGGTCATATAATAGTCTCATTGTACAGATTTAAGTAACGCGAATGTTGTCTGAAAACCATGTAAAAATGTATTATTTAGATTTCTATAATTTAGAGATGCGTGTATAATCAGGAAACTGTGAAAACAGTTGATTACATTTAAATAAAGGTCAAATGCAGCAGTTACTGGGAATAAATAGCAGCAACGCTCATTTGAGCAGCACACTGTTTCGATCACAGTTTTAATTATATTTTTTGTGTTTGTTTTTAATTTGTGTGTGTTGGTATTTTGGCAATCCAATGTATTATTTCAAGCAATCCAACCAATAAAATTGCTTTCAAATTGATAGCCTACTGGTATAATTAAAAATGCCATTTAAATGTAGGATAGTGTGTATGTTCATTAAATTAAAGAAAATCATCAAAACATTATAGAAAAATATAAACAAATGCGATGAGTGCATGTAATCGTAAATGTCGTTCAGAAACTCACTTCACAACAAATAATTTGCGTTTGTTGGAGACATTTGAAACAAAAATATGGAACATACTTTAATATTCAACATTGGCCGTTTAATCATCCAGCATTTTTAACGTTTTTCATGTAAGCCTTTACGCCTGTAAAGACTGACATATTCCGAAAAAAAATATTTGTATTGTTTGTTAAACGTTTAGACAAAATATAATAACCTACAATAGCTATAGTTTGCATATGTGTGTTTTTGTTGAGCATCATATTTGTTGTGCATCAAATCAGGCTATAAATATAGTGTGAATATATAAAAAAATGATAGCAATATAAAATGTATTCTTACATTTACTTTATAAACAAACAGTAAAGATTACACTGCAAAAGGTTATGTACAATGACCTGAAAGGAGGATTGTCAATCAGATAACAAAGGGGACATAGCTGTCCGTGTGCAACAAGTTTAACAGCAAAGTTTTGATCCAGTTGATAATTTTGAGGCCTTAGAAATGTGCATAGCATATACGCTACAGTAGGCTTTTCCCCCATCTTCCTGCATGCATAACATTCTCCGCATTCTAACCATTTCTGAGGCCCTATTGTCCATCAAAGAGACCCCATGCTTAAGAGCTATTAATTACGACTCAGCAACAGTGCAGACTCACATGTCACTCTGAATCATACAAATACTAAGAGGATCAAGAGCATGATATAGAGAAAATGAGAAAACTGTGAAACATCTTGTCATCATGGTGACTGTTCGGGTATTTTTTTTTTTTTCAGGAAAATGCAATGTGCTTCACCAGCAGGGGGCACAACACTACTAGTACATATTAGCTGGATTCTCTTTCAAGTTGATGTTAACCATGAACTATCCTGTAATGGTTTCATGGCTAATAAAGTTAGTCCTCTGAGATTTGGCAGGTCAAAGGCATAGCACCTCACTTGAAATGGTGAGATGGTATTCCTCACATAACGCTAATGTCATAACTTCCAAACGACCTCAGTTTTTGCCTAACAAACCAAAACAACAGCAACAAAAACTGAAACGATCTGTCTGACAGAACAAGACTCAGACAACCGCACTATAAAAACCATAATGTCACATAAAAGTTGGCGTGGAGGAGGAAAAAAAGGTCAACAGCAAGCAACATAAAATAGAAAACAGTAAAATGACTTGGGTTTGGGGAGGAGAAACCACGAGCAGTAAAAAAAGCCAGCGAAGGATTGGCAGGTATAAGATATCTCTGCAGGACACACGCAGGAGCCCAGAGTCTCACACGCACAACCTCCACACCTCCTCCCTGAAGCTCTTGTTCGTGATCTCAGCTTGTTTTCGCTTTTAGTGTTTTCTATATAAAACACACAACTTTGCCCTGTGGAAGTTGGCCCTACATTTTAGTATGTGTGGTCATAAACACTAACACGAAATGGTGGGAGAGGAAAGGGGTGTGTGTATGTGTGTGTGTGTGTGTGTGAGAGAGAGAGAGAGAGGGCATGTAGGTTGAACTTCACAACACATCTGTCCTTACTTCTGTAAGTGGACCCATCAGGCCGTGCAGACTCAAGCATGTTTAATGGTCACCTTGTCTGTTTAGACCAATTAGTTAAGTCCGTCTGTCACTCTCAGCATGTGTCAGGCCTCGCTCGACCTCTGCATCTGTTCTCTTTCACGCTGTGGAGATATGGGGAGAATTAGTTAATTCAGCACTGATTTAACTAGACAAGTATTGGATGGGAATTTTAGGAATGTTTCACACCCGTTGCCAAGTCTTTTATAAAAGCAATTAACATATGATTAATTAGAACCTTCCTGCATAAGTTCACCGTTGTGATGATGAAAACAATAATGATAAGGATAAACAACATACTGTAAAAAAAGATTTGGATTATGCTCTCCAAAAATTGAGAAACAAAACTAACTAAAACTTATTTTTTAGAGAATATACAACCGGTGAAAGGTTTGGAATAATTTATATTTTTCAATGTTTTTGAAAGTTTTAATGTTCACCAAGGCATCATTTATTAGATAAAAAAATACAGTAATATTATTGCAATTTAAAATAACTGTTAGAAGATATTAGAATGATTTCTGAAGGATCATGTGACACTGAAGACTGGAGTAATGGCTGCTGAAAATACAGTTATACCATCACAGGAATAAACTACATTTTAAGTATATTCAAATAGAAATAAGAATAAGATAAGAATAAGAATAAGCATAAGAATCTTTTTCAAAAACATATAAAAATGTAAATTAATCCAAGACTTTCACCTGATCTCTAAAAGTTTGTTTAATTGAGAATATAATTTTTAAAAATTAAAAAAAAAATCCAGTTAAAAAAAACTAAACAAAATAAAAACAACCTTTAAACAAAATAAAGTAAAAAAAAAAAAAGTCTAAATATGTAGCTCTATTATTTTCCATATTTGCTCTTCAATAAAGGATGTGTTTTCACATGTTGCTTTGTCTTATGAATTGGGAGATAGTAGCTCCCTCTTGTAATTTCCAATGTTTTACTGTTGTTTCACGCTGTGGCTGTGGCGACTCTTCTGCCACCATTCATTGGTCATTATGTCACTTAGTGTCTGTCGTCATGCTCTCCCACAGCTCTCTGCTGTTCTTTATTCCATCAGCATGTGCTTCTAATACAGCCCCTGTATCAGGGCTTATCTGCAGCTGGTCTCCTCCGCTGTGTGTTCGTTCATCTGTGTGGGAACAGAATATGAGTTCAATGTGTTTCTGCATTAATGCAGTACTCATGCACTGACTGTGGTCCAACCTAACAAAGACCTGAGCCAATGATCTCGAATGAGCCAAAATAAAGCATGCTCACCAGCGCTGCAGCCCACCTGCGCTGTTTCTTGTGTATTTACTGATACTCTTTTGAACTGAAAAGAAATTTCATTTTCGCTGCATTCCCAGTTTTAGACAGCTAGATGAAATGATCCACTGAGGAATCAAATGATCTGAGAGCAACAGTAGAGAAACTTCTCATTGTCTATAACAGGAAGCAGCTTTGCTTTAATTACCAAGGAGGTTTTTAACAGCGGAGCCGCAACATGACAACAGAGACTTGCTCTCTTGTAACCCGTCCTGCTGGAAAGACCATCTCAAATGATATGATTCTCCATGCTGGCTGTTGCTAGTGGTAAGCAAAAACATACCAGAGCTGGTATTATCTGAAACAGCTGATTTTCTTGTTTAATTAGATGTGTTACGCTTGAAACTTTTTGAGCAGATGGGGTGAGCAATAGCACTCTCATCATTTACTTCATTTACTGTAAAAATGTCATAAAATGCATACTGCAAAAAGTGTTAGCCTGTAACTGCATTAAAGAGCTATTTCTGCCAGATTTAACCCATATAAAGTAGCTTTTGTGGTATAAATTAATATATTTGGGTTTATTAAGCAACATTTTTTACAGGTTTTTTTATGTTACAATTTTTCAGTGCATGAAAACACACACACACACACACACACACACACACACACACACAGTTTTTGTTTTCTTTTTTTTTCAGTTTGTATGTTTTATATATTTGTTCAATAATTTCTCCAACTTCTTCAGTGTTTTAGAAATATAGCCTGAAACTGTTACATTAAAGAGCTATTTAACCCCTATAAAGTAGCTTTGGTGGTATAAATTAATATATTTGGGTTTATTCAGTGACATTTTTGACATTTAAATGTTACCATTTTTCACACACATTGTGTTTTTTCTTTTATATTTGTTAAATAATGTACTTTTTTTTTTTTTTTTTTTTTTACAATTTTTTATTTTTTTTTGTCAAATAAATACAGCAAAAAAACAACAACACATCAGACTCATAAATTACACAGACTGTGCATTTGGCCTTTACATGACTAGGCCACAGAGAAGCAATTTCACTTTACACAATGGACCAAAATAATTTGAAAAATGACTAAAACACAGTATTATTTACAACAATCACTTTGCTTGATTCCAGCGCACATTCTCTAGTGTGCAGAGCATTTAGCGGCTGCATGATGCAATAACCACGGGAGACATCATTTCAAAAAACGCTGCTCTAAGCAAATTGGTGAGTGATGCACTGAATGCTCTGATCCTGCTCGTTTCCATCATTCTGCAGGCAGAGGAAGCAGCTGGGCTCAGAAGAGTGCTGAGGTCTCTTTGGGGAACCAGGGGGAGAGATCCAGGCCTCTACAACCATCACAGACCCATAGCGGCGGATCAGTGATCAAAGCGAGACATGTGGCGGGTGTGATAGGCAGAGGGAAATGAGGTGGGTTGCGCGGTGTGGATGGGGGTGGATGATGTAGCGCGTTGGGCCCTGGATGGAGAGGGGGATAGAGTGGGTGTAGGAGAGTTGGCTTAGGAATGAGAGCATAGCAGTGGAGGGTGACACGGAGGCCTCATTGCAACATCATAGGGACAAATGTGAGGAGACGGCTGTAGTATTAATTGCTTTAACATGTGCTAAGACAAAGGGCAAAGATGTGTGTGTTTGTGTGTGTGTGTGTGTGTGTGTGTGTGTGTGAGTGAGAGACACTTAAATAACTGGGTTTAAGGATTTTATGTGATGAGCTTTGCTTTCTGACACCTCCAACTAATGATTTCTAATAAATATTTTTTAAACTTTATGGTTCAAACTGTTATCATTATTTGAAGGAATAGTTCACCCAAAAATGAAATTTTTGCCATCATTTACTCACCCTCATGTCGTTCCAAACCTGTATAAGTTTCTTTCTTTTGTTGAACACAAAATATAATATTTTGAAGAATTTTGAAGAACCAAACAGTTGTTGGTCCCCATTGACTTCCAAAGTAGGGAAAGAAACTATGGAAGTCAATGGGGACCACCAACTGCTTGATTACCTGCATTCTCCTTCTTCTTCTTCTTCTTCTTCTTCTTCTTCTTCTTTTTCTTTTTCTTCAAAAAAAAAAAAAAAAAAAAAATTTATATATATATATATATATATATATATAGACACACAGAATTTTCTACTGCATTTCCTGAGTTTATGTTATACTATTATGCATTGTTAATTCATTTTCATTCAAACATTAATTAACTACATTGTTTAACAAGAACAATGGAAAATAATATTTTATAAACAATTTATTCATTTTAATTTCAATCTTTACTAATACTATACATTATTAAAATCAAACATTGTATCTGTTCATATTATTTGATGGACCTGAGATATCATGAACTATCAATGAACCATTAAAAAATACACTGCGCAATGTTAGTTAATCCATTTATGTTAATTAATGGGACTTTATAGTAAAATGTTACTTTAAAACTTTACATTTATAAAAAAACAATTATATTAACTTAGATATACTGTATAAATGTTCTAAAAGTATTGTTCATTATTATTATTAAATTGTCCATTATTATAATTATTACTATCATTATTTTTCTTAATAACAAAATGTTATTGGCATAAGTAGGCATATTCTAATATGGGCGTTTTCAAAGTATTTCAATTTATTGTTTTACTTTGAAAGTGCCCGTATCAGTATATGCCTACTATAACAACATGGCGGATGGAGTATGTTTTGGTTGTATTTAATAATAATAATATTAATGTGTACTGCACACATAGAATGCACTCGACGGGCAAGAAGTTCTTTATCAAACTGCAGTATACACAAAATCAGACACTTAGTCTTTACACATTTGGGGGTTACTTATCACTACACATTGAGTTGGGATAGGATAAAATATTGTTATAATAAAACATTTCATATTTCACCTTTAAGCAACCCTGCAGGCATTGAATGTAATTACATCTGTATGTTTGAGCAGTCAAAATAACATAGACTCAACTAGGGTGTGTGTGTGTCCAAATAATGGAAGACTTATTGTTTCAGAAGTGTTGTTATAAGTGTTTTTTGGCGTTGTTAGTGGTGTGGAAACCACACTTTACCTTTAAGAGTATATGGGGCACGCTTTTGGAGGACGGTAGAGGAATGGTCTTCTGACGAATTCTGACAGCCGTGCTGGAGGACTCTGAGCGGCAGACTGCGCAGCTCTCACATGCCTGACCAGGAAATGAGAAACAGGTGCACAGATGAAAGAAGAGTATCTACAAAGGGGCCCTGAAAAGTGAAGGCCTCAGCCCTACTTCTCCTTGGCTCTTTCCCCCACATCACCTGTCATACACTATGTCTCTCTTGCTGAGATGACATGTAACCCAAGGACACTAAATGAAGCGCCATATATTGGTCTTTTTTTATTAGAAGTTACTGGACTCCTCACACAGGGGGAACTTCCTGTCTTCTGTTGCCACCTTCTCTAACTGCTTTGGGTATATTACTTTCTGTTTTATTCATGCTGTATGTTTTCTGGTTGTGACTGCTTGAGGAACAGCTGTTTTTCAGAGTTTAAATGATCTGTCTTAAATCTCTGCTTCTTGTAAAGGCAGAGTATCATTACAATGGTTGTGATGTTACATAAGTTGACCGTCAATATGATTCTATTAACAGTGGGTGAACCTTACAAAACCAATTAAATCATATTTTACTTGAAAAGGTAATCATCATTATTAAATATATATATATATATATATAATTATATAATATAAGTATATATATGTGTGTGGGTGTGTAATTGTTATATTATATAATTAATATAAATCGATAAATAACAAAAAATTATAATAATAATTACAATTATTATTAATGATTTAAATAAGCAAAATACTGTCAAATTTAAATACTGTATTACAGTTACAAGAATCTAATGTAAAATATACAAAAAAGTGAAATGTCTGGAGAAGTTTAAAAAAAATTTTCATTTAGTATTTATTTTTTTTAAAAATCCTTTTTTGTTTTTTTTTGGTAAAAATGTGATTAGGACATGTTTTTGTGAGATTCCACCCTCGGTGTCAGTTGTTCTGAATGTGCTGTAAAAAATTGTTACGAGGAGATGTAAAGGATTTTGAGAAATGTAAGGTCGGCATGGTCTAAGTCCAAACTAGTAAAACATACCAAGGTTTCCTCTGAGAGGTTAAAAAATGTTTTTCAGTTCTGTCCACCTCATTATTTTCACATTTGGAATGCACATCTGTGGTTGATGTGACATTTAGACCTGATTAAAGCTGAGGTGGTATGAGCACTACTTCCCTTATGCTCCAGTGACCCGCAATGCTTGAGAATTCCATCCAAACTTGTAAACCTCCAGTCCAAACCCTCTTTTGCCTGAGTGCCGGGGCTTTACGAGGTTGTCAGGTGGTGTGTGTGCTGTGTGAGCGCAGTAACGCGCCAGCAGGGATTGAACCCAGCCCAGTGAGGAACGGTCTTCCCAAGGGCAGGAACTGAGTCACGCAGAGGGAAGCAAACTCAGCAAGGCCGACGATGTCCTGTCAATAAATATATTTACAGAAATGAATATCTCGAATCCTATTATTGATCCTTAAATGCCAAGCATTCAGTCATTGGGCACCTATGTAGAATATATTGATATTTCAAAGCAAAATACTAATTGAAATAATTTTCTGAGAACTAGAAACCTGACCAAAGTGTAGTGATAACTGATTATTAAATCCTAAACCTAATTAGTTACTCAAAGTTTGCTTAAAAATGGCATTAACACAATGATTCAAAGAATACTGTTCACAGGAACAAAAACCAATCCTATAATCAGTTTAACAAAGGCCTTTCCATGTCTGAGGAGATGTGAACTTTAGGTAAAAGTAGCTCTATTTTGTTACAGACAGTCTTGCTGCTCAAATAAAAAGGCGGCTTTTGGCATGAGTACACTTGTACTCTTGCTTTCAAGTACATTGAAAACACATGTGTGGAAGCTGATAAAAGGCACACTTTTCCTCCATAAATTGGCAGAGACTGTACATTCGCACACATATATAAATTTATGGACTAAGCATTGCAGTAATGTCATCAAGCACATTACTCTTATTTGGATAGCTGTATCATGACCTCTCCAGCGACTACGTATTTATGAGCCCTTCAAAATCCCTGGCCATTGCGAGAACAAATTATGAAGATAAGCAATACATGGCCTGTGTTCAATTCATTCCTCCATCGCTCCTATGCTGTGTTTATGAGTGTCCAGCCTAATGACAGCTACGCTGTTAACCAAGTGCATCTCAGTTACAAAAATACAGTACCTCCAGACATATTCTAAAGGGCAAAGTATATTGCTTTCATAACCTACATTAGGGACTGTATACTTTTCCTGTAGAATTTGCAGCAGAGCTGAACTCTGTTCCTGTCATTCATTTACATATTATACTAAAAACAGCAGTACAGAATAAAGACTACCACTTTTTACCCTAAAACTAAGTGCGGTTGTTAATTGGTTAGTGCTTGAAATGGCACCTTTAGGGTGTTCATGAAAGTTAAACGTTTGTTTAGAAACCTTTACAGTTTTACAGACCAACTGATATTACAATAGCGTGGAAAATTTCATTTATTTCAGTAATTCAACTCAAACTGTGAAACTTGTGTATTAAATAAATTAAATGCACACCGACTGAAGTAGTTTAAGTCTTTGGTTCTTTTAATTATGATGATTTTGGCTCACATTTAACAAAAACCTAATTAGAATCAACAAATTAGAATATGGTGACATGCCAATCAGCTAATTAACTCAAAACACCTGAAAGGTTTCCTGAGCCTTTAAAATGGTCTCTCAGTTTGGTTCACTATGCTACACAATCATGGGGAAGACTGCTAATATTTTTGTCAGCAAAAGGTCGCCGGGTGACACAAAACACACTATTTGGCAGACTTTTGTGAAAAAACAGATCATACTTCAGTGTTTGATCAGTCAGATTGAACCCAGTGCATTATGAGTATATCAATCTATATGCATATAAAGATCACTTTTCTACAGCAGAGAAAGCCCAATTTTGTTAAAGGCCCATCTTTCAAGGTTTAATTCACCCCTTTTACATATACTGCAAACAGGCAGTATTTTCTGTACAGTACCATGAACTAAGGTACACATTTACATTCTGTCACAATTACAAATTATAATAGAAACAAAAAAACAATAATATGCAAGTGCTATGACAAGTTTACACACACACACACACACACAAACACAAAAGGAAAAAAAAAAATAGATAAACTAGAAAGAGAACTCAGAAAGCTAGTGTTAGATGCCTTTTTTAAGAAAACAAGCAGTTAGAAAATGAATAGAGTGCAAGGGTTAGAGTGTCAAGTAAACAAATAGATAAAATAGAATTAGAATAGAGAGTGCTAGATTTACAGGGTCAAATAAAGATGGGAGTGATGGGTTTGTAGTCATTTCTTGAAGATGGCTAAGGTCTCAGTGTCACAGCTATGGTGAGATAAACACACAAAGAAGATGAAGATTAATGTAAACAGCCTTTAAAGCCACACAAGAGTAAATCCAGGACAGAACAGGCAAGAGCACACATAGGGACGTAGTACACCAGATGAAAAACAGTGAACTGAACACAACTAATATAGAAGAGTTGATGAGGGTAATTAATGACACATACCTAAAACCAATGACAATAATCAGACGGAGACAGAAACTACAGAGCACATGAGGGATGAAAACAACAAAAACAGTCCAGGGGTGTGACACTTAGCCATTCAAATTTAATACTTTGTAGGAAATACTTTCTTTATTTCATTATAAAATCTGCCTCTTTGCACTCTATATACAACCTTTGAATTGTGATATTAATGAATACTGCTACAATGAAAACCTTCACAAACAGCATGTGTAACTGTGCAGCTCAACAGCAGAGGGCAGCGTACATGTCCAGCTGCAGACATCTGTTTCAGAAGAGAGCTGTGATTGAGCCCCCTGCTGTGCGCTGGTGGAAACAGAGCCTTCACAGCACCAGCACACCATACTTTTGATGATACAGTGTAACATAACAGACAATTCCACATTATACCACAACTGGCCCAGCTGCTTTTGGAGGCGACGCTTCTGAGGTTTTTGGCAGTTTTTATTTATGATTACTCAGCAGCAGCATGAGCAGCTGTATTTCCATGATGACAGAAGACATACACATCCCTAAGCTCTCTCCAGTTCTGCATTTATTTAGTTGTGATCATGCCCTCAGAGGCTGTTAACACAAAAACCACGGCCAAGCACAGTTACTTATGTGCGTCTGGATTGTTAGTCAGATTTTTGCACGATGGGCAAAACAAAAATGAGATTAAATTACCGTTCAACACAAGCTCAGCAGTCAGCTCAGATCTAAAACAAATATCCATTAAACCAGTGTTTTCTTCATGGTTTTAAGTTCAGAAAACTGGTGTTGTCCTGTTCTCTCTCCTTCTCTGTGCCTTTCTGTCGTTCTTCCTCCCTCTCACTAAGAATCTGTCATTTGCGTTGCTGTGTGTGAGCACAACACATTAATCATACAGTATGCACTTCTGCTGTTTATGATTCTAGGTGATGACAAGCAGAAACCTCAACAATACAGAGACAGCTTAAAGGAGGATGTTTCTGTCCTATGCCTTCTGTATACTTATATTTGTCTTAATGGTAGAGAAAAAACAAAGATTGATTTCATTGTATTCCCTCGCCAGATCTCCGACACAAATTCTGCTGTTTGCTGCAACCACAGTAGATTGGTGTAAGCTGACTATACGTCCATATATAATTAAACACCTACAGAAGTACAAAAAGAAAAAGAAGGGAAAAAAACAGCGTGAGCACTGAGAAAATACAGCTTTCTCTATAATTGATGACAAGAATCAAATGTTAAGTCATGAATACGACAGATCTTGCGTCATTTAAAATACACACCGTAGAAATGATGAAAACAAGCATATGCTTTTTTAGTAGACTGTGAGTGTGTGTTTGCAGGCAATGGGACAGAAGCAATCCATTTGTCCAGTACAGACATGTTTAGCTTTCTGTATGTTTTTTATTCTGCATTTTTTTATATAATATAATATAATAATTGCTATATTGACACTCACACAAGTGTCATACTGCTTCTATATAACTGTTCAGTAATCAAACAATATCATATTACAATCTACCTGCACTCTTTCATTTAATCCTGGATGGATCTCAAAACACCATAATCTTACAGTGAATCATCATCAATATAATCATTACAGTATATACAGTATGATATTTTCTATCCCCTAATCATAAACATAACTCACAGAAACCATTCTACATTACGATTTCCGGCCCCTTTATATTAAGTGGCCTTGACTACTACAGTATGTACTTACATTTAAATTAATCATTTTATACAAGGCACTTATTCTATACATGCATGTTTAAATTGTACTTATAAAAAAAAACACTTGCATGTAATTACATCTATAATTAATTTCTGTAAATGCATTCATAATTGCATAATAGCAGCAAAAGTGTTTTACAATACAATATAAACACAATAAGTACATTGTTCTCATTTTTGATGTGAGTACATAGTAGTTAAGGCCACTTAATATAAAGTGGGACCTGATTTTCATTTAAAGCAGTGTGTTTCACTGTAGGTGATTTCAGGTTTTATTGTAAGTGTTAAGACATTTGGTCCTCTCTATAGGTAAAACCTGAACTACACACACAAAAACAGACACAGACTAGCCTCTCTGTGCCCTCTCTCTTTAAGGGCGTGTGGTAGGGCTGTGGAAGAGCTTGGCATGGCCACAAGCATGTGTGTAATTTTATACAGGGGTTCCGTTCTCATTGCATGCCAGTTCACACATCCGCCATTTCAAACTGCTTGCCCTGTAAAAATGCATACGGCCTCCGCATACCACAAAACATGGAGCGTTCACTTGGCACGCAATGCTCCGAGTGCACGCACACACACACACACACACAAACACACACACAAACACACACACACACACACACACACACACACACACACACACACACACACACACACACACTTACATACATTTGCATGTCCGTATCTTGTCCCTGCATTGTCTCATCTCACTTACTGTAGGTTTAATGGGGGCCACACATGCTTTCCATTTTATTCACCATGACATCACAATTGCCAAATGAGCAGATGATGTTTGGGGAGGAGAAGTGAATGAAGAGCAACTGGATTTGACATATAATGATATCCTGTTGAAATGAAATTCATCAAATGGTAATTACACTCCTTCAAAAACAAACCGAATTTTGAACAGTTCAATGTTCGTCACTGGAAATTGGTGGACTGAAATTAAAACTGATTGAAAATACAGAAGCTTAGGAAAGAAAAACACTACACTTTCATTTAGTTAGGCAGATCTGGCCACAAACTATAGCTAGCAGCGTGCTGAAAGTTTGTCTGCTCTATTTAGTTCAATATCAAAACTACGATCCCTCAAGAATCTTCAGTCTTCAGGGAGAAGATATCAGAGGAGGATTTTTATAGCTCAGGTATGAGTGAACAAATAGTGAAGCACAATGCACCTCTCATCCGTTCAGGTGCTCACTAAAGAGCTTTGACTTTCACAAATGTTTCTTAAATGCAAACAGCATTTGTGATTTGGGTTGTGAGGAGTGTGTCTGTAATCATACAGCGTTAACAGCAGGTCACAAAAATGTTGAAGTATGTGGCGAGGAGTCATGGAGAACAGGAACTGCTCACCACACAAGACAGGAAGTTGTTTTAGACACAGCTGATCCTGGGAATGTGAAGAGCGTGAGATGAATACATGACATGCTGGACAGAAATAAATGTGAACCAACATACAGTATACAAATACATTCATAGATTCAGTAATGTGGTGACACTTTACAAAAAGTCCTATTAATTAATGTTTGTTAATGCATTAATATTAATGGTGGGCAATACATTTGTCACAATATTGATAACTTTGGTAATGTAAGATAAATACTGTTCATTATTAGTTCATGTCAGCTCAGAACCATTAAATAATATTAACAGATACAACTTTTACATTTAATAATGTATAAGTAAAGCTAAAATGAACATTAACTATGAAATGCTTTAGATTTATTTTTGATTGTTAGTTCATGTTAACTAATGCACTTTAGCAAATGGAACTTTACTGTTAAGTGTTGCTTGTAATGCATTATGCTTCTAGACATATAACACACTTTATATCAACTTTCTTGCACATGATTAATCATCTTGTGTGCGATGTATTACTGTATTTGATCTTCCATTAAAATGTAAATAAAAATAATGAAGAGGAAAGTAAAGTAAATACTGTCTGTACCTCCAAAATTATTTTTAGTTTCTGCTAATGTATGCAGTTTTATGTTTTCGGCACAGATGGCGATAGAGACGACAAAGCTCTTCAGAAGTTCTTCAAGGTTTAGTGCAGGTTTGAGGAATAACATCATAGCCTAACATGTTTCAGCCCTTCCCATTTGATTAAATCTTAAAATCACACCCAACATTATTTCTCAGTGAATGTTTGGATTCATATTGTTACATTACAGATATTGAAGTAAAAGTTATATAATTTATTCCTCATCATGCCATTTTAACTCTGTATTATTTAATTCTTCTGTGAATCACAAATATTTAACGTTATCAGAAAGTCCAAGCTACACTTTTACATATAATGAAAGTGGCTGTTGATTTATACAGCCAAGCTCTAAAACTGATTTAAAAATACATGATATTTGTGACCCTGGACCACAAAACCATAAGGGTAAATTTTTCGAAATAAGATTTATACATCATCTGAAAGCTGAATAAATAAGTTTTCCATTGATGAATGTTTATTAGGTCGGACAATATTTGGCCGAGATAAAACTATTTCAAAATCTGGAATCCGAGGGTACAAAAAAAAAAAAATCTAAATATTGAGAAAATTGCCTTTAAAGTTGTCCAAATTAAGTTCTTAACAATGCATATTACTAATCAAGCGACTTAAGCGACTTAAGAATGGTTTTGTGCTCCAGGGTCACATTTATGGCTTATTTGTTATAACCGAAAAAGCAACTACAAATGATTTGTATAGTTTGGTCCTTTCTAATTCATCATCCACTTTCACTGTACAGCAAATACAAGTTCAGGTTCGTTTTTTGGATGAACTTATCATCTGAATGTGTCACGAAAGCCATTCCATGTTTCTTTAGCTACAGAGATTTTGACATGTGCGAAGTGTTGCCTAAGGATTTTTTGCAGAAAAATCAATAAATACAAAGGCCCAAACACTCTCTGATGCTCAGGCACATGTAAACAACACAATGCTTGTGGCTTATGTCCAGAGGGTTAGTAATCAAACATTTAACAATAAAGACTCAGTAAATAACATCTGGCCTGTGTTTATCCACAACATAAGATACCCGGCCTGTATATATTCTATACAGATCTTGTGATGATAAAATGGAATGTGTGTGTGTGTGTGTGATGCGAGGGCGTTTGGGCCAAACAGCTGGAGTCCTTGTGTAGACGCCTCAGAGTTCCTGTCCAGCTGAGCAGAGGGTGGAGAAGACTTTACACCTCTCTGACACACACAAACAAACCAGCTCTCTTACACTCTCAGACAAACAAACAGAGGGCTCAAAATATCATCCAAGAAGTGCAAGTGAAGACTGATCTGATGCTTTTCCAGGGTTAGGTTTGAGCCCTTTTTTCTTTCACTGTCTTTTATGTCTTTCACTGCCGGTCTCTGTATATATCACTCACTCCATCTGCCCACATGATTTGAATTTAGTTCGGACTGACTACCTCTCATCAAATAAGACAGACTGGCCGTTCGATGGAAAAGCTGACACGCTGAGTGACTGTGTAAATAAAAGACTGTTTAAGCATTTAGATGTGTGTGTGTTTGTGAGTGTGGCTGGATGGAATGTGTGAACAAGTGTGTGAATATTAATAAGAGAATATTTGGGTTTTGGAAACGGTGGAAAATAGGAGACTGAAAACGGGATGGTCGGCTAGAACACATTCATCTACACACCATCCAATTACAACTGTTTAGATAAAAATAAAATTTTGATTAAAAGATTTGATGTGCTTGTTTGTTGGGATAATAATAAATTCTTATTATTAAATACAAATATTAAATAAAAGAATTACATTTTTTCTTTAAAAGGTTTTATTTTGATACGCAGCATTCGCGTGTACCACAGATAATAAAAACTTAATTTGAATATGGATATTTTTCTTACTCAAACACACCACTTCCCTCAGAAGAGCCATGTGGAGTACTTTTATGATGGATGGATGTGTTTTTTGGGGGCCTCGAAATCTAGACCCCCATTCACTGCCATTATAAAGCTTGGAAGAGCCAGGACATTTTTTTATATATATATAACTCTGACTGTATTCACCTGAAAGAACAAAGTCATATAGACCTAGGATTACTTGAGCTGAGGAATAATTTTCATTTTTGGGATAAACTATCCCTTTAATACTCAAACTGTACACAATTATTTTAGGTGCATAGAGTAGGTTCATGCCTTAATCATTCTGGTATGTAATAGCCATTGTAATGAAGCAATCCATTCCTGATGACAAAAGTTTATCCCACTCTTTGTTCCAGTTCATGCTGAAATACATTACATGACTCAAGTTAAACCATGAATGATACAGAAATTCCTCCTCTGGGTCAACCAGTGGTTTCAAATCCTGATCCACAGAAACAGAAGGATTGTGTGAACTCTTCTTTGGTGTATATAGTGGTATATAAGTGACTCCACAACACTGGTTTGTGTACACATTTCAAAGCGCTCAGCAGACAGACAAATACTGAGTAAGTTCAAGTGAAGGATAACCACAGAGACATTATAGAAAACCAACCTCTTGTGTCTCCCGCTGTCTCACTGATAGGGCAGCATAGCAAAGACATTACCCATCAAACAGAGGGTGTTTTTGCTCTCTTGTTCGGTGTCTAGTGGTTTACCACAGTTTGGTGGGATTAACTTGATTAATGGCCCAAATATTCTCTGCACAGATCTGCAATGCAGTATTTCTCACCATTATCTTGACCTGATTATTTTGAAATGATTTAAATGCCTCCATTCCTGCCAAACAAATATGAATCTGTCTTCTCAAAAATATTTTGGTTTTATTCAAGGGCTACATTATGTTTTATTCCGGAGTTATTTTATGTTTCACCTAAGAAACAAAGTAATACAGGTTTGGAATGACATGAGTAAATTATGACAGATTTTTCATTTTTAAGTCAACTGTCCCTTGAAGCAATTTGAGCGAAAACATCTAAAAGATTGATATGTATCTGAAACACAGTCATAAACTCCGTTAGGCCTCCACTAAGTTATGAACGAGGAAACTCTGAGCGACAAAAATGTCCTTTAGGCATGCATATGATCTTGGTGTATGTGTGGATGTATAAGAACTTCCTCTCTCCCAAGTTCTCTTTGTCTTTGGGACTGCGCTGTACTGCTGGAATCAGAGGGGATGGAGTGTGCTGTGGATCATGTAACAGAGCACATCTATCACTTAGCCTCCATTTGTGCAGGCCTGGCCTCTGAGCACATGGAGAGGGAAGAGGAGAGCGAGGGAAGGTGGGAGAGAGGAAAAGAGGGGGGTTGGCATGAACAGGAGTGTCTTTGTAAAGCACCCGGGCATTCCGTGCTCCGAGTGCTGTGAGATCCAACCCCTCACAATGGGGCTCCTTTAAGACTCCAGGAGCGGACCTTGGGGAACACGGAGGGGAAATGAGTTAGTACAACTCTACAATCCCACATCAAATTCACTGTCATGGCCTCAGCAGGGAGCCATGCAGCCTGAGCTTGGGCCTGTACGTCACCTCAAATTCACCCAAATCCTCTATTTTCACATACCATTAAAGGCAGTGGCCTGTGACTCTACAAACTCATCTGATGTAAACCCACGTCCAGATCTCAGATGGTGGTAATGGAAACTTTATTACAAAGTTCAAGACATGAAATTTCCGACCATTTACTTCATCTTGACCCTCCTGCAACTATGAATTACCACATGTATTTTTTGGCAGATGGAGATTTCAAAGTATCTAAATTTGACCTTGTAGAATGACCTCGCATTCAGAGCTCATGTTAACCCTCTGAATGATCCAAGACTAATAAATGCAATACCCATCTTATAAAGAAACATTCGTTGAACTCTGTCCCGACCACCAGTTACATGCTGATCGAGTTGGTCTCTGTGTCCTAACCTGAACCAAATCTTGTTATTCCTCGCTCATCTTTCTATGAAAATGACTTAAAGGGATTGAAATGAATATGAATAGTTCTATATAATATAATACATTTAAAATGCACATGCTAATATTTTTGTGAAACATAAAAGAATAAAAAAAAAGAAGAAGAAAAAAAATAAGGTAAATAACATCAGTCCTGTTTTTTGCTATTTTTTTAGTTAATGGTTAATAATGTTTGATTTGGATAACTCAAGTTCAATGTTCAAGTCAACATGGAAGATCTGACTATAAAATGTCAAGCTTAAAGTTCACATAAAGTGGAAAATGCATCCATCTTTTGCCCCCTATTTTGATATTAGAACATGTGAAACAGTATTTTGATCATGAAAAAGTGGATGAACTTGATTCTGACTGAATCCTTGAATTGTTTTTGTTTGCTAGAAAAGTCTCCAGTTGTCATCTCTTGCCTATTTGAACAATCCACTGTGTTAATGATGTTGCTTATTAGTTATGACTATAAGCTGTTAGAACTATTAAAACACTATTTCTTTTTTTTACAGACATGATGTTACCGTGCTGACTAGAAAATTTTCACAAAATCCAACCTAATACCTCAAACTATAAACTATAAATAATTACAAATAATGAATAATGGAGCTCATGTTATAACCACTGAATGATCCAAGACTAATAAATGCAATTCCCATCTTATAAAGAAACATTAGTTGAACTCTGTCCCGACCACCAGTTACATGCTGATCGAGTTGGTCTCTGTGTCCTAACCTGAACCAAATCTTGTTATTCCTCGCTCATCTTTCTATGAAAATGACTTAAAGGGATAGAAATGAATATGAATATTTCTATATGAATATTTTGTCATAATTTACTCAACTTCATATAATTTCAAACCTCATTGTTTTTGTACATACCATGAAAGTTAATGGGGGTTAATGTTGTTTTCCACCCCAATGAATCCCAATGTATGTACAAAAACACTAGAAACTTTTTATAAAATATCTTATTTCGTGGTCAGATATAATATAATATAATATAATATAATATAATATAATATAATATAATATAATATAATATAATATAATATAATATAATATAATATAATATAATATAATATAATATAATATAATATAATATAATATAATATGTAAAATGTAAAATGCACATGTTAATATTTTTGTGAAACATAAAATAATATTTTTTTAAAAATAGAAAAATAAGGTGAATGTCATCAGTCCTGTCATCATTAGTTAATGGTTAATAAGTGGAAAATGCATCCATCTTTTGCCCCCTATTTTGATATAAAACCATGTGAAACAGTATCTCAATCATGACAAAGGGGGTAAACTTGATTCTGACTGAATCCTTGAATTGTTTTTGTTTGCTAGAAAAAGTCTCCAGTTGTCATCTCTTGCCTTTTTGAACAATCCAGTGTGTTAATGATGTTGCTTATTTGTTATGACTATAAGCTGTTAGAACTATTAAAACACTATTGTGGGAGGGGGGGCGTGGTTTAGTGAAGTCTGCAGCAGGATAGAGAATCAGGAGACGAGCGGTAAGTGAGTGTTTTGGGAAACCGAAACCGGAAAGAGTAAACCGAAAGTGTTGTGCCAACGTGTCAGAATAGAAGTCACCATTTGGTGTTTGTGAAGTTTCATTTATATTTGTTGTTAAATAAATACGTCAGCAGTCCAGCCGACCCCTTTGTCCTCTTCCTTTCCTCCAACGAACTTGCTACACTGGTGCCGAAACCCGGGAAGGAAGCAGGACCGCCGCCGCCGCCATGCAAAGCCCGTCCTCCACGCCGCTTGCGGACATCATCGCTTCCCTCGCGGTCCTGCACCGCACCAGGCAGCAGGAGGACCGCGAGAGGTTCTGGAGCTGGATCGATCAGGAGGTTCGCGCCGAGGCCGCCGGGCCGCCCACCGTGCCCATGCACCTGCCTCTTCACAAGAAGGGGCCTCAGGATTATCCGGAGGCCTTCCTGGAGCTGTTCCAGAAGTCGGCGGAGGCGTGTGGCTGGCCCCGCCAGCAGTGGCCGGTGCGCCTCATTCCACTGCTCTCCGGCGAAGCCCAGGTGGCTGCGGTTCATCGCTCGGCTGCCCAAGAAGACGGCCGAGTGGGTCCAGTGCCACCGCCCCACGTCGCTGGACTCGGCCATCCATCTGGCGGAGGACCACATGGTGGCGTGCCCAGGGGTCGACGAACCCCTGCCCTCTAACTCTCTCTCTTCTTCTCTCTCTTCCCCCTCTCTCTCTCGCCCTGTCCCTCTCCCTAGGTCCGGTCCAGCTGGCCCTCCTCGTGTCCCGCCCCGGGTTCAGACTGAATTAGGCACTTTGATTGACATGGGGATAATAGAAGAATACAACAGTAACTGGGCGAGCCCGATAGTTTTAGTTCCGAAAACGGACGGCTGAGTCCGGTTCTGTGTGGATTATCGCAAGGTGAATGCTGTGTCGAAATTCGACGCGTATCCAATGCCGCGGGTTGACGAGTTGCTTGATCGGCTAGGCACGGCTCGTTTTTATTCGACATTGGACTTAACAAAGGGCTATTGGCAGATCCCCTTGTCTCCATTATCCAGAGAAAAGACAGCTTTCACAACACCGTTTGGATTACACCAATTTGTTACCCTTCCGTTTGGCTTGTTCGGGGCACCTGCTACCTTTCAGGGCCTCATGGATAAGATTCTGCGGCCCCATGCTGCATATGCGGCTGCCTACCTGGATGATATCATTATATTTAGTAATGATTGGCAGCGGCATATGCAGCATCTGAGGGCTGTCCTGAGGTCGCTGAGGGGAGCGGGGCTCACGGCCAACCCAAAGAAGTGTGCGATTGGGCGTGTGGAAGTAAGGTATCTGGGCTTCCACTTGGGGCATGGACAGGTGCGTCCCCAATTTGATAAGACAGCCGCTATTGCGACCTGCCCACGTCCCAAGACCAAAAAGGAGGTAAGACAGTTCTTGGGGCTGGCGGGATATTATAGACGGTTTATTCCTAATTATTCGGACCTCACCAGCCCTTTGACTGACCTTACTAAAAAGGAAGTGCCAGATACGGTCCAGTGGACGGAGCCGTGCCAGCAGGCCTTTACCCAGGTCAAGGCTGCTCTGTGTGGCGGGCCGTTGTTACACTCTCCTGATTTTTCTCTCCCTTTTCTGTTGCAGACAGACACGTCGGACAGGGGGCTGGGGGCAGTCCTGTCCCAGGAGATAGAGGGGGAGGAACGGCCGGTGCTGTACATTAGCCAGAAGCTCTCGAAGAGAAAGGCTAAGTACAGCACCATAGAGAAAGAGTGCCTTGCCATCAGATGGGCCATCCTCACCCTCCGCTATTATCTCCTGGGACGGGAGTTCACCCTCTGTTTCGGACCACGCTCCGCTGCAGTGGCTCCACCGCATTAAGGATACAAACGCGCGGATCACTCGTTGGTATCTAGCTCTTCAGCCTTTTAAGTTCAAGGTGGTCCACAGGCCGGGTGTTCAGATGGTGGTGGCCGACTTCCTCTCCAGAAATGGGGGGGGGGGGGGCTGCAGGCCGGATGGCTCCCCGGCCTGAGTTGGGCGGTGGGGGTATGTGGCAGGGGGGGCGTGGTTTAGCGAAGTCTGCAGCGGGAGAGAGAATCAGGAGACGAGCGGTAAGTGAGTGGTTTGGGCAAAAATTATCATCACCTGTTTCTTGTTCCAGTAATTGGCGTGGAGAGAGTATAAAACGCCAGGAGAGACGGAAGCAAGCGAGAGAGAGACGGACTGCTGACCCGAACCGGAAACCGAAACCGGAAAGAGTAAACCGAAAGTGTTGTGCCAACGTGTCAGAATAGAAGTCACCATTTGGTGTTTGTGAAGTTTCATTTATATTTGTTGTTAAATAAATACGTCAGCAGTCCAGCCGACCCCTTTGTCCTCTTCCTTTCCTCCAACGAACTTGCTACAACTATATACTCTTTTTTTTTTTTTTACAGACATGATGTAACCGTGCAAAGATGGCTGACTAGAAATTTTTCACACAATCTAACCTAATACCTCAAACTATAAATAATTACAAACTTACAATTTTTAAAACCGTTTTACCATTTTAGGGGCTTGCTTAAAAATGGATTTCTGTTCTGGATTTCTAGTGCACCTTCAAAAAAATACAACCTCAAACCCAGCAATTTTACTTGGCTGGTTGAATGAGTTGAATGTCCTGAGGGCAGAGGCACTCTCAAACATCCAACTGGTCTTTCAAATGTTGTGTTAACATTCAAAACTCCATAGTGACTTTCCTTTAGGGCAGAGAAATTCAAATCACTTTGATTTTAGTTTCTCTCCAGTGGCAGCTGGAGCCCAGAGTCAAATCCGTACACTACCAGATGGCATGGCGTTTGACAGTATGTCGATGTGTGTTTGTATTTGTATGTGTGTGCAGCATAATGTGTGGCCTTCAAAGCTCTTCTGACTGCTCAGAGGCAGCGAGAGATGGAGGGCAAAAATAAGAAATGAAGGAATAAATAGGATGGAGGACAAGAGGAGGGAGAGGGATAGTTTTGGATTTTGAACATAGGTCTGTTTGAGTTTGATTAATAGGACTCTTTCTTCCTGTTTTTGTATCCACAGTTTTAATTAAAGGGACCCCCTGGAGAGAGGGAACACTGCATACCCTGACAGATATGACTGCTGAGCAAAGAAAGGCAGTCAGTTACAGAAATGTAAATATAACTGAGCACACAAAGGAATTTGCACAGACATTTAGCCTGCCCAATTAATGAGCTCTAACTATGATTTCAAGATTCTTTGTTTGTTTCCATTTCTCTATCCTTGGGTTACTCCTGTGTCAACATCAACAGCAGGTTAACATATATGTGTGTGTGTGTGTGTGTGTGTGTGCTCTTGTTTTTGTGACATATCAGGACACAACTCTGTATAATGACATGGGTATGACACAGGTATTACAAGGAGAGGGTGACTTATGAGGACATAACCCATGTCCCCATTTTTCAAAACGCTTCTAAATCATACAGAATTTTTTTGAGAAAGTAAAAGAGAAAAAGAGTTTTTTTGAGAAAGTAAAAATGCACAAAGTTTCCTGTTAGGGTTAGGGTTAGGTGTGGGGTTGGTGTAGGGGCACAGAATATACAGTTTGTACAGTATAAAAACCATTACGCCTGTGGGATGTCCCCACTGTGTGTGTGTGTGTGTGTGTGTGTGTGTGTGTGTGTGTGTGTAAAACAACACCAATGTTACAAATATGACATTAAAAAGTGTATAAATTAACAATATTTACCGAGCTTTGGTGATTTAAGATCTGAAAAATTCAAACTATTAAAAAGGATAGCTGAACAAAAGTTTACAAATAAAATATATTATTTAAATTTTAACTGCAGTACTGCAAGGCATGCAGTGAGTTATTATTTTGGAATAAATGTAAAATGCTTAAAAACACTAACTTGATGAGATTTATACTTGGCTTGAATATATAATATTAATTACACTGTTAATGTAAAAATACAAAATAGGTATATATATATATATATATATATATATATATATATATATATATATATATATATATATATATATATATATATATATTTTATTTATTTATTTTTTTTTTGACAGTGTAAGTTTATTTAACCAAGAAAATGTGACCGGGACATGAATTTACTTTTATTTTATATATACATATTATTATTTATTTATTTTTTACTTTGCCTCCTCATTTCAGAACACTTCATCTGAATATATACATATATACAGATGAAGAGCTTATCCAAATAATGATTGGGAGCAGCAATTAAGGATCAGTATACTGAAAAAACAGAGCAACTGCCAGTTTTTTGGGAGGAACAAAAATGCATATTCAGTAATTAGCTTCTTGGCTTACACTTGTGACCAAGTATGAACTTCTTTGTTTTATTACACTACTGGCAAGACCATTAGTGGAGAAGGATCAGTAGTTGGGTTTTGGCCGTGTTAACATCAGAAGCGCCTTGCCTTGTACTCTCTGATACCAAGCCCCTCCTCACACCAATTAAAGCTCATTTAGATGCAGCTTTGTCCTTTTTCCTCCTGGTTTTCTTTCCTGGATGCCTTATTTTTCTATTTAGCACCTTATTATGATCTTTCTCCTGCTCTAACGAGATGAGAAAATACTTGCTCAGTACGTGCTCCTTTGGGAGAGCAGAGCAGAAAAGAAAGAGCAGAATAGAAGAAGGAGTGATGGATAAGTGTAGGTGAAATGAGATAAAAACAGGAGAGGTGAAAGCTCAGATTCACGGTGAATACAGAAGCTGTGAACTGTGCTCTATAAAATATATTTTTTATTCTGGAGACGAGATGCAAGAAAGTGAGGAACAGACTGCACTGCTCGTACATCAGTCATATCTCACAGGACTGATTATTTGGTTAGTACACTGTCTGTGGCTTTATTCTTTGTGGAATATTTCTCAAGCAGCAAAATCATATTTCAAAAACTAGCAAAGATGTAAATTCCATCATAAGCGATTCACATTTCATAGGTTCTTTCCCTTTACGACCGCAACATTAATCATTGGTGGCCTGGCTGAGGGTCAAGACCACAAAATTGTACGATCAAGCGAGCAGACAAGGAAATTCTGATTCAGACTTTCATAATCCATATTTCTAAACTGTATGAGTTTACATAGAAGCCTGTTTCCACCACAGAAATTACACTGAAGTCACACTGTGATACATAAAGTTACAATTAAAGGAAATAAATCCACAAATGCAAGATACAGTCACATTGTGAGAAAGTCACAGGTACAAAAAAAAAGACACAAAGAAAAATAATTTGCAATTGTGAAATTTCACTTAAAAAGTCTCTTGTGAAATGTTAAATAGTGATTTATGGGTTTAGACAATGCTAACACTAATTATCTTCCTGCTTGACACTTTCTGGAGATTATGGCCCTGTCCTAAATGGAACATTTCATGTGCACTTGCGGTCTGGTGTCCATTAAGTCCACGAGACCGTAGGGTGTCTCATTTTAGTCTTCAAAAGGGTACTCGAGGGCGCCTCCTTTGTGGCCGCGATGCATCCTCAATGCACATTTCCGCAGCAGACTTCTACCCAACAGTCAAAGAGGCATTACGTCACGAAAGTGCGGACTCAGAGGAAGACCTTGAGGGTTTAGGGTGCCATTTGGGATTGGGCATATGAGTGAAGTGATCAAGGATATATGGTTTAAATTTTATTAAATCGGAAGTATAGAAATCAGAATTATCGGTATTACTGCCAAGATCATTAGTGCTGTGGAGAAGGATCAGTAGCCTACCTGGAGTTATGGTCATCAGAAACGCCTTGTACAGTTTTCTGATACCAAACCCCTCCTCACGCCAATTAAAGGACATTTAGATGCAGCTTTGTCCTCTCTCATCTTGCTTTTCTTTCCTTGATGCCTTATTTTTCTATTTAGCTCCTTACTATTATCTTCCTCCTGCTCTAACGAGATGAGAAAACACTCATCACGAGTATCTGCTCCTATGGGAAAGCAGAGCAGAAAAGAAAAGAAAGAGCAGAATGGAAGGAGTAATGGATAACTGTTCCATTTTAATGAATATTCCGTTGAGGAATAGAATTTTGTTCTTATGCACCACTGACAACAACGATCTCAGGTTTTTCTCTGTGCAGTCAGGTGGTGTCCGTGACCAGCTGATGAAGTTAACATTAACCCAATGATGACAGTGCAACTTGCTACAAACCTGGCAGCCTGCTGTAAAGTGCATCTGTCTGACACACACTCACACACTTGCTACAGCTGGGTATACACGCTTACTCTACTTTGATGTTCAGGGCCTGTGCATCAGCGCTCCAAAAATAAATGCAAGAGCAGTTTGCCACTCTAGAGACACATATTCCAATGAGTCACCCTGTCAGTCCCCAAAGAACACGGCACAGAAGAGAGACAAGGCAAAGAACGAGGAGAACCTGAGCGACAACTGACAGAGGCATGTATATATATATATATATATATATATATATATATATATATATATGCAAAATTCTTACAGTATGTGTTTATGGCCATGGTTTGATCCCATAAATGTAATTTGCTGACTTAAAAGAACATTCAAGGGTAAATGTAAGTATACAGAACTGACTTATAGAAACTAATTTAAATATGCAATCAAAAAATATACACTACTGTTCACAAGTCAGATTTTTTTTCATGTGTTTGAAAGAGGTTTTTATGTTCACCAAGGCTGCATTTATTTGATAAATTATATATTAAAAAGTTCAGAATTTTCAGCAACCATTACTTCAGTCTTCAGTGTCACATGATCCTTCAGAAATAATTCCAATATTCTGATCAATGCTGAAAACTGACCAATATTTTGTGATAGCTGACATATTTTATTATGAATTCTTTGATGAATAGAAAGTTTAAAATAACCACATTTATTTGAAATAGAAATTCTTTGTAACAAATGTCTTTTTGTCTCTTTTCCTTTAAAAAAAACAAACTTTTACAAATTTTACACATTACTGTATACATACACATAAACATACATACAAACACCAACAGTTTTCCCCCCAACATTTCTGCTTTTATATTATCCAGAAAAGATGTTCTATTATAAATGAATTTCTGTTTTTCATACAGTCATTTGTTTTTAACCTGGAGCATCATGGGTGTTTACTGTTTCTTTATTATAACAGGGTTTCTGACCTTTAAAGAAGTGTAGTTGGACTGTGTTCTGGATCCAGAGAAGACATTTTTCAGAGTTTCTGCAAACACGGACATCGTTTCTCTGCAAAAACACAGTGAACTGAATTACAAAAACATTACATGGCAAAAATGTATAATTGGCTGTTCCAACACATGCACTCCTCTGCAAGAAATAGGATAACATTGAGCACACCCTGTTCAAACAGAGAATGAGAATGACTGCACTGAAAGCTAAGGATAATAGTGATGGTGAAAGGGTTGGCTAGATTCCTTTCTTGAATATTAATCACTTATTATTTAAGTTTAATTTGAAACATTTGAATAGTCTGACTAGTCTACATAATTCCAAGTGATTTTACTTTTATTCATTGGAATTTTCAAATGGAACAGCAAATCAGAATCTTTACTGAATTGGGAATAAAACTCAGCACTGCTGTTATTTTGTCATCTGCTCTGTTCTCATGTGGTTTTTAGCAACGTGCTGGAGTCCTTGTTGTTGCGCTATCCTCGTGATAACACTCCCAGCGGTATCAGTTGCCCCAAAATGTTCAAATGTGTGTGGTTTGTGTGGACGTCCTCTAAACAGAGTCCCCCCCCCCCCCCCCCACACACACACACACACACACTCAGATGTGGATAAATGACAGCAGCTTGTTTCATGCGCCGGGCCTCATCAGACACTACAGCCTCCCAGGAAAATGAACCATCATTACATAGAGAGAGAGAGAGAGAGAATCATTGGTACTGGGATGCTGGTAGATGGGAGAAATAAGTACAAGCATAATTATGATAATCAGAGAAGGACAGCAGGGAGAAGGTAGATATTAATGACAGCTCATTATCACAGTCAGAGACATCAAGCACATCTCTCTCTCCCTCCTCATCTGTATGTCAGAATCAGACCGTTTTTTTTTTTTTTTTGCAGTGCATCCAAAAGCAGTCACATGAATCTATTTCTGATTTTGTCATTCTCTTCATCTTTATTTTCTCTCCATCCTTTTCTCAAGCAGCCTTAAATTGACAGTTCATCTAAAAATGAAAATTCTTTCATCATTTATTCACCCTCATGTCATTCCAAACTTGTATAACTTACTTTCTTCTGCTGAACACAAAATAAGATATTTTGAGGTAAGTGAACAACAGTTGATGGTACCCACTGACTTTCATAGTATCTTTTTATACTCTCAAGAAAATGGCTACCATGAACTGTTTGGTTACCAACTTTAGGGAGAGTAAATAAGAAAAAATTTCATTTTTGAGTGAACTCTCCCTTTATCACAGTTCTCTCTCTCTCTCTCTCTCTATATATATATATATATATTATTAATATTATTATTGGCATAAATTTCAGTAAAACGTCAAATGAATTGCATAAATTCACTTGTTACATTTTATGTATTTTGGTGTAATGTTTTTTTTTTACCCTACAGCTTCAAATTAGATTTTGAATGTGGTCTCAGACGTTAGGACCTCACTGTATATATTAAAGAAGTGTGACTGCCGCACAGAGGGGAAGGATGTGGAAGTGGATGCTTTTTTTTTTTTTTCTTAAGAAGCATTTCATTCATTAGAACATGGGAACAGGAGGGATGCAATTTATCCCATGTGCCTTTGTTCTGTGAAAATAAAACACTCTGTGAAACATAACTGGTAACAGCCTCGGAGGAAAACACACACACAGCAGAAATATCAATTCAGGTTGGGGGGCAGAACTGGTCTAGTATTGCTTTTTTTTCAGGTATATTGTGTGATTATATCTGTGTAATGTCAGATCAGAGACCCAAAATATTTCTGAGGATGAGAGCGCGGGAGGAAGAGGAGATCCGGCTCATAAGCCACTCAGTAGTTCTGGAGAACATCCAGGGGCAGAGAGACTCAGAGGGTGCATGGTCTCCTCACCGTCTTGGAATGCTTCGAAGCCCAAAAGGGGAGGAGGGTCACGCCTGTGTTAAATTCAGACCCAAGGCCTCATTTTGGAAATAAGCCATCCCACCATGTGCAATCATCCAAACTGCACGCGCCCCAGTGGTCTGCACGGGCTCTTAATTTTGCTAATTAGCAAGCCCCCTGCTTTTTATCATGCCTGCTTTTCCAGCACTCTCCCTGTCCCATGACTTTTTCCAGCCTAAAGGGCTTTCAGGGAGGACACTAACAGACAAAACCTTGGCTAATGAGGAAAAGAGCAAGACCTTGATGATCATGGGGGGCCCATGAATTATATTATAACCAGTAAATCCTTTGTTTGAGCTCATTTCGTTTGGCTTTGTTACTATCCTGTGATATTCACTGGTGTTTTCCCTGAGCCTGGAATTTAGTAACTGAGCCTTTGTGGACATGATGAATCATAGTCTTAGGAAAAGGACCAAAGCAGATACTGTCTACACAATCACAGCAGGAGCTCACTGTAAAAAAGTGTTCAGAGCAGAATATTAACCTACTGTTAACTATTTAAGGTGCAGTATAATAGCATTTGGAAACAATTCACCTTATGTTACAGTAAACATTTTTAACATTACTATGCTATTTGGTTTCGGATCTTGTTTACATTACACATTTTAGAGAATGATTAAGTTATCAAATCAAAATAACACTTTTTTACCAGTCAGAGCTAAAAACTAACTAAGAACAAAATATTAGGACTGTGGCAGATGTTACTTTCAGTGCAATCGTTTGGAGGGAAAGTCAAGTCAAATGCATTACATTGTACTGGGATGTTTTCCCCCCTGTTAAATACATTTATAACCATTCATTAAACATTAAGTAAATATTTCATTGAATAACCAACCTGATCTCATGGCAGCTCATACATATTTCACAAGGTTGCTAATACGTAAGAGTGAATTTTGCTAAATCGTACATATTTTACGAGTTCCCCAATTCGTATGAATTCATACAAATGATCTAACCCTAAACCCACTTCTGGGTCACATTTCATACAAAATTGAACAAGTGAGGTAATACAAATTAGTCACCTGGTAAAATACGTACAAATTGGTCGTGAGATAGCGTTGGAGTAACTTACATTTTGGACACAATGTTTCAGTTACTTTTGTTCCACCAGAGGAAACAGTTGGGCGTCTCCGAGCAATGCACAGTATACTACTAGTATTGTTTTGTTTGTGATTAAGTCTGAATAAAATAATAAAAATCTATTTGGTTCATTAAGTGATTCAATGACTTTCTCAAAAAGACAGTCACTTGTTTTGTTAATGACTGACAGTATGTCTGGAAGACACACACAAAAAAGTGGAGTAAAATCTGATTGGCCATTAGGGCTGCAACTAACGATTATTTTGATATATTCGATTAATCTGTCGATTATTTTTACGATTAATCGATTAATCGGTTTATGTACTTATATTTTAGTTTTTCCCATTTTTTTCCCCAAGTAAATTATTAATAAATGGTCTTTATCCTTCAGCATAGATTTTTAAGAGATTTTAACCATTTTGCACTGTCATATCCTAATCAAAAATATACCTGGAGTTGTTTTATTGTGTTAGTAATCCTTTGTCGAACTCTTCTGCAATCAGAACACTGACCCATACTCTAGCAAATTTCACAAGGAGATTTAAAATAATGTTTTCACCATGGCAGTCCTTAGAGCTCCTAAAGTAGTTTAACATCCCGAACGAAGCTTATTAAGGAATCTTTCAGAACATATTTTCACGAAGAATAAGGATAAAACAGAATAAAATTGCAGTGCATTGTATTTTATTATTTACTGGGAAACAGCTTTATAGCTTTTGCTGTGAAATTGTAAACAATCCTTCGAATAAAGTGCCAGTGGCATGAAACCTGAATGGAACTCACAATTTAAAGTAAAATCCATCAGAAGGTTGTCCAGAAAAAAAAAATGGACAGTCACACACAAAAAAAACAGTGAAAAAGAGCAGTGAATACTTAGAAAAAAAAGTGCATTTCAAATATCTTTAAACATTTACCTCTCTCATTCAGTCATAATTAGGCTGCACGACTGAATTTTGAACTGGTAAACTACAAACTGATCACAGAACATGTTTGTAAAGCTTTAAATGTTAACTGTTAAAAAGCAATGTTATCAGCTTTTACGACTAAACATTTGCAAACAACATTGTACTGGAGAATCTGCACAAATAAAAGTCTTAGGGGCCATTTACATATCGTGCCTAAAAACGCGTGGAAAACGCTAGGCGCGCCGCTTTCTCCTTCTTTCCAAAGCGCTCGGGCAGAAGCGCCCCTGAGGCGTCTGCCTTTGATAAGCAACCATGACGTGCTCTCTCCTTGAAGACGCGGAAATTTCAGCAAAGGATAAATGGATTTGCAGCTCAAAAAATCGCTTGCAGTAGCTCTGCTACTAAATTTATTTTAAAATGGAAATCCATATACAACTATGATCAGCTGTTCCTTTCATCTTGACTGAGCTTTTAACGTTGTTACGGGAAAGGATGAAGCTGATTGGTTAGTTCTTGTCACATGACCCGCGATGCGCTTGCAGCATTCTGAAAAGTTGAGATGTTTTTAACTCGATGCGGTGCGGTGTTGGAAATAACGAACTTGAGCGCGCCAAAGACGCGATATGTGAACGTCCCCTTAAACAGTTCAGTAGTGCAGAGTTTACAGGTTACTCTTCTTTTTTGAAGGCTCAAAGTAAAGTACTCCCAGTCTCCCACATCCCGCTAAATGCTGCAGAGACGCTGTTCGGGAAGCACATGACATAAAACGAGGCCAGCTATTGGCTATTCGCTACTTCTCCTGCTGTACTGGCTGAGTAAAACCTCCGGTGGCTCATTACTGCCACACTTTGGTCACCGCAGATTTGAAATATGCACGAGATGAGCCGCTTACGGCAAATAAAAGTTATTTAGCAACGAATCGATGACTAAATTAGTTGACAACTATTTTAATAATCGATTTTAATCGATTAAATCGATTCGTTGTTTCAGCTCTATTGGCCATCATTTATTTTCTTCTTTTTTAATATGACATTTAGGGAGAAGGTACATCTGAAATCAGTAAAACTTAGACGGCATAGACAGTAATGCAGCAAACAGCCATCCAACAGTTGTACAAATAATACCAATGAATTTATTGCAAAATGCGTATTGGCTCTTTAGTAAGAATTTCCTTCTGTATTAAAATAATAAACACTGATTATTTTAATAAGTTCCAATTATTTATTTGAAGCCAGCCAATCAGATTGGAGCTTGAAACTAGTTTGATCTTAATTCAAGTCTCACTTTAGATTACCATAAATTTAGTCAGCTTAATTTGAGTTTACTCAACATCAAGATATCTTGGCAGCACTTCAGAGAAACAGTTTATATCAAGCCATATCACTCTGTCATTCTTACATTCCCTTTCTCTCTCTTCACTGGTTGAGAATAGAAGGATACCTGTATCATACTGTAGCAAAGAGGAGAAGTGCCATGTTAAAACCACAAGTGCTCCTTTGTTGTGGAAACTGTAGACAGAGCTACGAAAGTCAGCATCAGGGAGAAACATCTCACCTTCTGCACACTGATCTGAAGAGCCGTGCTGAAATACTTAAGCTGCATTCTCTATATTTTGACTGCAATGACAGATAAATACACATATCCACACATATATTCCTGCAAAAATAAGTTGACAGACTCACTGCAACACCATCCCTGGTGTCATAAGCTCCGTGCAATGAATTGCTTTTTTTCTACTGCATTTTTACCTTGTTTGTATGAAATAGTTGATGTTCCATGACTTCAAACGATGTGGCATTTTTGGAAAATTGTGCTTTGTGCTTTGAGGATAAGATCTTGCCAATCGACATCCGCCGCCTGCCTTCATTTGCCACCCGTGACTACAGGCCGGCCTGTATTTCCCTGCTTTTTGACTATTCTTCTTCATTAGATCAGTGTGTGGGTGGCCTGGTGGTCAAATAGCTAAGTCTGCTCTGTTGTCGGAGAAATCGCAAGAGCAATTCATTTCACACATACAATTTTTGGCCCAAGGGAACGCTGCTGGTTCTTTAAGGCCAACTTTGCCCTGCAGACTCTCCCAGATGGTTCCCAGAACACCAGTTTTGATGTACTGATACTAAAAAAAAAAAATCTTCATTTTGCTATATTCTGAATTCGGCTATAAGCATTGTGCAAAATACTAAGTACAAATAAAATAAAAATGGTTAATTACTTGCACAGGGTTTTTTGTCGTCACTGCTCTGGGCAACTAAATCTTCTGCATTCTCTCCTAAAGTCCCAGTGCTGACCTTATATAAGCTCAAAGGTCAGGGGATATGGACAAGGGTGTTTTATTTCAATAAAACCAGTGTCTTGGGACCTCTGTTTGCCCGGGAGTGTAAAATCAGTAGACACACAAAATGTACAATTGATATAAAGAGACAAACATCATTGGAATGTGTGTAGAAATATTATTTGAACAGTATCTTCTCAGCACAGTTTCATAAGAACATAATATTACTGCTTTAAAGTTTTATAGTAGTTTACGTAAATACGTATTCACCAAAAAGCCAGGTTACAGAAGTAAAAGTCCCATTCATTTTCTCAATATAGGGGAATTTTAATGAAAATTGATGAACATTGATTTGATTAAAAACAGACCTACTGTGAGCTACAATGATGTGAATTTATGGTATATGCTTTCGTTGAGTCATATTTAACAGCAGAATTTAGTATTACGCCTCCCACTCCCTTGAAGCTTATACTACTTAAATATTTGTGTATTTGGTTTGTTTTTGGATCTATAGTCAACATATTTTAAACATTAGCCTTTTATTTTTTAAATCTTTTTCAATTGGATTGTATCATTAGCAATGTTTTTCATACACAAACATATAGCTTCAAATCAATGATTGTAATGTTGTGATTCACCTCATGGCTGGTTGGTTTGGTGCATGGCATACAACAATAACTTTTTAACAAAAACTTTTTAAAATTTCTATGGGAAAAACATTTTGGAAAGAAAAATGCTTACGGAACCAATGCTGCTGAGCAAGAGGGTTGGTGCTGTTGTTGCTTAATTTGAGCATTATATCTAGCATCTGTATGAAACTGAAAACTTTTTTCCTTTTTTTTTCCAAAATTAATACATCATCCAATAGACACTGACATTAAACATAAATATTTAAAAAAAAATGATAAACATAGACAGTAACAAATAAAGACCTTGAGTGCAGTGACAGGAAAATACCTCCAAAGATGGAGTTTAGCAGGACTGTAATCCATTCTTGCTTCGAAAAACGTAAAACAACAACAAATACAAGAGCAAACATGATCTTGGGTTAGAAAATGCTAAATATTATTTCTGTTTTTCATTCCCTCCTGACTCTACCTACAATAATCACCTGCAGCATGAAAAGTTTTGAGGATTTCTAATTTTCATTTTTACCAACAAAATTGGATGAATCTGGATGTAACCCAGCAACAGACTGAGCATCTGGAGCACTGGGAGAATTTCACCTGTGGACGAGATAGAAATAAATACATTTATTAAACCCTGGCAGGTTGTTTGAGTTTGCTGGCCAAATGATTCACAACATCTATAACATCTATAAATCTGAATGATGTTGGCCAGATAACTGATCCAACTTCGATCCAAGAATCCAGTCTCATCCATTCCTCATTTCAGCTCGTGCTGCTGCCTCACACCAACTGTGACACCTACTTTCCATTGTCCAATGTTTGAAAAACACTGGGAAATTAACCCCTGCAGTTGGTTGAACAAACAGTCTGTGACCACAATGAAGCAACCACTCTACTGTTTACTCATATCACTTATTACTTATATTCCCATTAGAGCTTCCATACATTGTCTTCTTAATCAAGACCTTATATGAAGACCTCACCATGCACCCCTGCAGAGGAGACTGATGTCCCAGTCAAGAGTAAGTGTGTGTATGTGTGTGTTTGCCCGCTCCTCTAACAGGATTATTAGCCAAATTGGTTCCAGTTGAAAGAGATTAGGAACGCAATTATTTAGGAGCAGGGGACATGCCTGTCTCTCTCTATCTGGCTCTCTCTTTATCTCCTTCACTGTTATCTTCTCCACAACCACTGGGAACCATATGGATGTTTGTGTATGTATCCAATACTTCAACCTTTCAGTGATGTCAGGGAGAAAATAATGAGATTTTAAGGCTGAGGCAAATCCAATCAGATTTCTCTGTGTATATTTTTCCTTCAGAGAACCGCCTTCCGCTTTTGATGTTGTAATTAGTGTATATATATTTATCGACACTGACTTATGTGGGACTTATTACTTTTTCATTTTTGATTAATGAACATTTGAACAGCGCTGGAGAAATCAGAATGTCATCAGAATATCTCAAATTAAATAAGCCTTTAAAAATACACCGTTAACTTTGGTGTAGTGGCAAAAAAAACAGCAACGCTTTAACAATTTATGAAGAACGGTTGAGTCTCAGACTAGAGGTTCAAAAGAAAAACGTTATGTACAAGCAGGGACATGCACACATAGACAAACACACACACACACACACACACACAGACACACACACACCATACCATGTGTCTCCGTCTCTGTTTACACAGTACCTTATGAGGACCAGTGTTGGGGAAGATAATTTCAAACTAGCTTAAACCACATGCTAATTGATAATCTAAGGTATAATCTAGTGTGCTTGTAGGGTTTTTAAAATGTATATTTCTTTAAAAAAAATACTATTTGCAGACTGTAATGCAAATTAAATAAAAGGCCACTTCAGTGTACTTAAAGTGCACTTTCTTATGTTTCTAAAGTATACTTTAAAAAAATCTACTTGTCAAATCAAGTTTTATTTTAAATTACATTAAATCATTGTTTTAATAAACTTTTGTAAAACTTTAAAGTTTTACACTTACTTTGAAGTGTTGACAGAACTCAAGAACATAAATGATTATACTTTTAACTGTAGTCATATTTTAAAATATCTAATGTTATTAATTCTACTAAATGGCAACGTCTAATGTGTAACACATCCTATGTATATATGCAAATAAATGACACAAGTTTAAACAGAAATTGTTTAAAAAAACATTCAGTTTGCACTTAAGTACACTATTTCAGTAATACATTTTCGTTTTGAGTACTTTTCTGCAAGGGACCACTTTTAGAAAAAATTAGGAACTCAATTGGAGTAACAGCATTAAAATAAACACATTTATTTCCACAACATACAATTAATAAAGATAGAAACAAAATTACTTACTTAAATTTAAATGATTTGGATACATATTGTGTAGAAATCAATTAGCAAATTAATTTTGCTACAAAAAGCATACAATTATATAGCTCAATTGAACCAGTGAATTGTTTCCTTTGAATATATTCATTAACAATATAATAATGTGGACATCCCTTATATGATAGTGAAAACTTTCTAGAAAAGCTGATTACTTGGTTTGATAATTCGGCTGAACATATGCTTGTGCAAAACAATGTGACTGAACACAGTTTTCTTAGGCTGCGTGTGGAAAAATGCTTATTAGTGCAAAAATGACACTATTAAGAAACGCAGCTGAGTTAGAAGCAACACTACTTTCAGTAAGTTAGTGGTTTTTTTCAAATATTTATTTAGCTATTTTTTGCTTTTATTGGTATAGTAGAGAGTGCAGGGATTCAACCTCGGCTCACGGAGTGTCAGAGCGCTGCCCACAAGTCTACTGCCTCTGACCAGCAGTGCATTTCTGCTTAAAATGAAATCTGAAATGAATGATGGCTCGCAGCAGACGGCGGTTGAGAAGGAGGCTGAGGAGAGATGTGAGCAAGTGTGAGAGAAAGAGGCAGAGATCCAGGGACCCAGACATTCATAAGTCAGTCATAACTCACAGTGTGTCCAGAGCCCTCTTAACATGTCTTCACCCCTTCACTCATTATCATGTGGAGCTGAGCTCAGTAATCCTGGATCTGTGCTGTGTTCCTGTCCAACTCTGGCACATTCATCACCTTTCATCACTTTAAGCTTTACATCCCTCTCTGGACCACATCTCCCAAGCATGTGTGTGTGTGTGTGTGTGTGTGTTTGTGCTCTGCTGGTGGATTTGGGGTGTTAAGAAATAAAGGCAGCTGCTCTGGCACAAGTAGGGCGAAGAGATTTACCAAGAACAAAGATAGAAGCAGAAATAAAAATACACTGTGATAAGATTGCCTTTTAATGGCTCAAGGAAATAGAGATATCCAACTTGTTAACTTTAGAGAACCAATCGATGAGTAATTTTTCACTGTTTTGGTTAATAAAATGTGAATTTAAAGGGTTAGTTCACCAGAAAATGAAAATAAGCCTGTTTTATTCAGCCTCGAGGCATCCTAGGCATCCTTCTTTCAGACGAACGGAGTTATATTAAAAATTGTCCTGGCTCTTCTGAGCTCTATCATTGCAGTCAGCAGGTGTTTCTGTTTAACATTCCACAAGACGTCAAATAAAGTGTGCACATCCATAATAAAATTTGCCTCACATGGCTCCGGGTGGTGAATTTTCATAAGAAAAACATCCATATTTCAAACGTAATAAACACTTCTCTCTCACTTAATTTATCTGTCATACACGGAAGGCTTTCCAGCGGATGATGTAGGATGTTGGCAAAGTGATGTAGGATTAGTGACGAACACAGAGAGAGAATAAAACAAAGTGCCTGTCACGAATTAGAAGTACAAACCCAGGATTTGTAAAGAAAAATGTTGAAAGATTTAGATATAATGGAGAATGGTTTTCCTTATAAGAAAACTTTGCTTCCTTTGCCCCTATAAACAAACTCACGAGACTATCTCAGAGGTGCATGCAGCGCATACATCCTACATCGTCTGCCGGAACGACTTCCACGTATGACAGATACCAAAAGTGAGAGAAAACAGTTTATAATGTTTAAAATATAAAAAAATTTTCTTATGAAAATGCATGGATTCAACACCCCCATTTTGCGCTTTATTTGCCAACTTGTGGACAGTTGAATTGCAACTCCTACTTACTGCAATGACAGAGCTTTGAATAGCCTGAACAATTTTTAATATAACTCCAATATGATTCATCTGAAAGAAGAAAGTCATATACACCTAGGATGTTTCGAGGGATAGTAAAACACAGGCTAATTTTCATTTTTCGGTGAACCAACCCTTTAAAGAAATATATCAACGAAAAATTGTTTTTTGAAAATCTTCCTTTCCTTGAACTACAGCTGATTAACAGTGTTTCATTTGAGAGTTGAAATGAAAAGGAACATTTTCAACAAGTAAATAATGGGAATTTTGTACATAATGTACAAAATTATTACCAATAAATACCAATTTTGAATGATAAATGAATTGCCTTTTTTGTTCTCTTTACATATTGAACTGTGGATGCAATAACATTTTTCAGTCAATTCAAATGCTCAGATGAACACAATGAAAAAAAAGAAAAATGTAAACCTGGAATGCAATCTATAAGTGGCTTTAGTTAAGTGTGTGCTAAATACAAAAATATACACTGGTTTGCATTTTATGCTATGATATGACTGTAACAGAGAGTGGATAAAGAAAATATTGTATGGAAAAGAACATTGCTGCTCTATAACAGGATCTTCCACTGGTGACAACCGCAGCAAACACAGCAAAACATTAAACACTTCACATTCCAGTGCTGACATCGACAATCATCAGACTAACACACACTAACATAATGAAATTCCTGCTACTATTCCTCTGTATTAGATGCATCCCTGCCATGAGCTAGTTTTTATTCATAAACAGAAAAAAGATGGAAAAAGTTTAAGGGACAAAAATCGGTCATGGAAAATAGAGATGAGGACGTACCATAAACAACGCCTACAACAATAATAATATCCAGATGTGCATTTTGTTCAAGGCTGTAAAATGTACCTTTTTATAATGTCTTGTCATAAAATAATGACTTATGACAATATACTATGCTGAACAATACATGTATGTGGGACATTTGGTTTTATGCATTGGGTGGATGATTTTATCCAAAGCACTAAAGGCATACTTTTTATCATTTGATACATGACGTTGATGTTGCTAGCGCCACACTCATTCGATTCCTATAGTCTATCAAGATGGTGACATGGGTTTCATGGTTTGAAACCCAGATAATGTGTTAAATGATAAAATACCTTCCATTGCTCCATTACTAAAACATCATTCATGCAAACAATGAAAAGTTATCAGATAATGCTGGGATATGCACTATTGTTCAAAAGTTGAGTTTAGCAACGTAGAGAAAGTGAAAAAACAGACTGACTAAATAATGGATAAAGGAAACAAGAGAGGCATGATGTCATTGATATTCTACAAAGACTGGGATTTTTTGGCACTTAGAAGAATCAGATGCTGTTGTGGACTTAATAGTGCAATAACCACATGCTCAATTTGATTTCATTATATACTGTAATAATTAAATGGGTTTCTGTCTTTGGGAACATTTTGTTCCACAACTCAGACTGAATCTACTGAGGAGAAATCTCTTATTTTCTGATTTTGTGAGATTATATGTTTGGGTCTGTTTGGCAGTCTGACAGAAAGAGAGGAAGATGAACTGGAAAGTGTATGGGATATTCGTTCAGTCTGACATGTCTTTGAACTGGGTGTCGTGACTCAGGCAGGCCCTGTAACCGCTACATTACAGTCTGGCAAAAGTTCCAGCCTAATTAATTTTCAGAAAATCACTCATATACAATCATTCTCAAAGCACTCGCATACATTCTAGTCTCTCACTGGTACATGCTCACTTCCTCTCTGTGCACATATCTAATGCATATACATCTTCCACATCTGCTTTCAACGGTATAGTAGGCAAGATAAGCACTTTTTTCAATTAACACTGAAACATGAATGAAATTTTTTTTTTTTTTTTTTTTTTTTGCTGGCAATTGAGCGGGAAGAAGAGCCTTCACATTTCACATTTGATTTATTTTATTACTATTTTACATGTCTCTAAAGCTATTAATATGTTTAGCACCTTTAGTGTGTATTAACTGTCCAAACAGCTTCTTCGTGCGGTGAGCGTGATTTCACCAAGTACAACATGTTCCTGGATCAACATCCTTGTTGATCCTGGAACAACATTTCAATCAACCAATCAATAGAGATATAATTTTGCAGGAAATATCTGTGTTAGGCTTAAAATCAGGGTTAGGTGCTTCTTCACCCTTGTAAATCAGCTATCATTTCCCACTGATTTTAGGAATAAATTATGGGTAGGGTTAGGTTTAGGGGTAGGGATTGGGTTAAGTCTATATTTTGGACAATCATTTTTATCCAGGATCATCAAAACATGTTGATCCAGGAACATGTCTTACTTGGCAAAATCACGTCGACCCGCTTCGCACTCTCTTAGTGATCAGAGAGTAGAGGTCATTATGATTTCATGAACCTCTGAAGCACAGAGTTAACTTTCAACAAGCACATCAAGCCTAAAGGGCTTTCAAAAGCCATCAGAGAATGTTACAAGAGAAGAACAACACCTTTTTCTTTCTTGCATTTTCTTTTTTAACTTTACATTATCAAAAGTTCAAAACTTATCAACTTTTACTCCTCTGTCTAAAACTCTGAAATCAAGACAGAAATTGCATTTCACTAGAAATGATGGTACAGATGATGTTGTGAGCAATGTTGTAAACTGTAGTAATGTCACAATATCAGATTTTAACTACATGGACAAAAGAACATTGATAATATTAGTACAATATATACATTTATTTAAAAAATGCTCCCAGTCAAATTAAACTTTAACTTTATTTTGTCTTTTCTCTTTTTGGGATAGTGAATCACACATTTTTTTTTTTTTGGTGTGTAGACTGTAGAGTGTCTTGCTTTCACCCGTCATCTACTCCGACATGATTTTGTTTGGCAGTATTATCTATATACCACATCTTCTTATTTCTTCTTTATTGATTGGTGGCAACCAGATTTAATGTGCACCATAAACACCTACTACTTTGGTTTCTATAAGGGTTCAATTTAGTCATAGGAAACGGAAAATTATTAGAGTGAATTCATGTAAATTGGAATGCATTTTGCCATAGTGGTGACTAGGAAAAATTCCTTAAATAATTATTCTTTATTTTATTATTTTACAAAATGTCAATATAAACAACAGATAAAAGTGCAGTATGAATGATACTAATGCTGTCAACAAAAAAAGATACAACTCAAGTTTCTGGTTTCCCCATGGTGCTGAGATTCCCACTAATTTGGAGGCCCACACTGAATCCTAACATTCTCTATTAGCAATTACAAAGTCTGAAAACACATCAAACAACTGCGGAACAATGCAATTCCATTGGTGATGTCCAATTAGTTTGAAGCTCCATTGTTTGCTTTTGGTAGTTACCATGCAGAAAAGCATGCTATCAGTCATAAAACATTGTATGGCTATTTATTTACAAATGACTTTTGAATGCAGCTTCAAGTAAATCTCAGAATCTTGACGGCTGATCTTCATTTGCTTAATTTAATTGAACAGCCTCATTTGCATACTAATTTGACGAGGAGCTTCACAGGTGCCCTCCCAGCAAAGCAGTTTGAGAGGGGGTGTGAAATGGCTTTGCTCGGCATGTTTTGCCTTCGCAATCACCACGGGTGTGACGGAACCAATCAAAAGCTGAATATGACGGGATGGTGTGAGGGTGGGAGTGCGTTTGTGTGTGTTGGGGGTTTATAATGGGCACTGCTGGGGATGAAAGTGGCCCACCAGTTGGTCACATGATAACTGCGCTTGATGATTCTCTCCCCAGGGGCTCTGTCTATTCCTGGTTTCTAGTCCAGGGTAACTCCCTTGATGGGTAAATAACAATACATTTGCATTTTCTTCTTAATTTAGGCTAGCCGTAATTTTCATCTGTATGCAAATGCGAGTGTGAAAATAGCTTTACAGGTTTCAGATGGGTGTGTGTTTGGCGTATGTGTGCAAGTACGAGATAGCGAGAAGAAGAGGCAGAGAGAGCAAACGAGGAGATCTTCTCCCTCTATAAGTATTCCGCGCTGTGCTCAGATGCAGATTGCTGTGGGATTCTGGTTTGACAGGCTGGCTCACATCAAATGCTGCCAGATAATGTTGTTTAAAGAGAGAATCAGCAGACACTCATCGCCAGCAGCCCCAGAGGAGAGAAGCACCTCATTAAACTGAGCTGCACGTCTGCGTGTCCTCACACAGCTAGAGAAGAGCGTTACGTGAGAGCGCCAATCTCACTCTGTGATTAAAAGGAAGGGAGCAGAGATCTGTCCTTCTGCTTGGCAGGGCCATAGTACAGAACAAGTGCGAGCGATGTGGAAATGTGTTCACTAGACTGCTGCGTAACACATGATGAGTCCTATTGTTTTGCCAACACAATTACAAATCACCGTTTCATCTGTGAGCAATAGAGTGATGACACGTTTAACAGAGCATGTTTCTACAAGGCTTGTGTTCAGGCCTATAGCTACTGATTCTGCTTTAGCTTCATTTAGAAGAAGGGGTGGGGCTATTATCATTCGAAACATGATATTTTAAAATGAAATATGGAAATTCTGGTTGACACACTAGTAGGTGGCGCTTATTTACATACACATTAACATCTGTCAATAAAACTTAAAAAAGGTGATGACACTGGCTATATTACTGCCATACAAAATCATGTCAGACAACAACAAGAAACTGTACACACACCAGAAGTTTTTTGGATTTGGTTAAAAAAAAAACTGCTAATTTAGTACTTAATGCACTTTAATTGTACAGAACTAGTGCTGAAGTCCAACTAGTTATGAATGTGCTAAAGTGGAACTATTGCAAGTATACTTTAGATACACTCTAAATATCTTACATTTAAAGACCGATAATATTCAAATATCATACAGTCCTCATCAATAGTGACATTAAAACACATTTTAGGCCTAATATTAAGAAATATGCATTGTACAGTAGTAGTACTCCAAATAAAGTTGAATTATTATTTTTATATCAGTAAGTCTTGAGCGATATGTAAGTAAATATATTAATAGATAAATGTCTTTAAATAAATTTAAGTAAATAAATGTATTTTAAATATACTACTTTTTACTAGGTTGCCACAATGTCATTATTGTGTGTGTGTGTGTGTGTGTGTGTGTGTGTGTGTGTGTGTGTGTGTGTGTGTAATTATATAGTAAGAGTAACATGCTTTTACGCTATTCCAAATTCAGCCAATCACTTCCTGAATGAATCAGTGTTGTTAAAACACTGTTGTTAAGTGAACACTATTGTTAAGTGAATGATGACAAGCCCATAAAGATATTCACTTGTATTGTTCCTGAATGAATTAGTGATTTTAAAGAAACTGGTTGAACGAATCAATCAATGACTCACTCACAGTCACTTTTCATCACAGACGATCTACCTAACCTGCAGAAATAGTCTGTGAAAAATCCCCATCAGTAATAAAGAGACAGACGGTATGTTTAGAACAAAACACAGACACGCGGAGTGATACAAACGATGATGTTAGCGGCTCGACCGATCAAATTCGAGGATCGCGACTAACTACTGGATAAACTGTTTAAACATTAGATTAAAAACGATAGGAGGAGGCACAAAACAAAGCAGATTATACAAAGTTGTTTTCTGTCTGGGCTAACAGAAAACTGTCTGAAGTGAATTTACATCTCTGTCACATGGCTGCTCTTTGCAGACGTCTGTATGGTAAATGAATCAAAACTGTTTATCTCCAATTAAATCAGTTAGTTTATCATGTGTATTGTGAGTATAATTGGTGGGTCGGAGCAGTCAGCGCTTCCTGCTTTCATCAGACCAAATTAAAAGACAAACACACATCAGTGTAGTGCTAACTCCATCTGTTGAACGGCGTAAATCCAACGGTCCTGGCCACCTGATCCATTTTCTCACCTCTTCTGTGGCCCATTTGGAGAGATACCCATGCAGGTGGCAACACACACACCTTTATCTGAGCCAAGTCTCATTCACATTTTGGGAGTTTGGTTTCACCAGAGGTCATGCATTACAAAACATGACTGCATTTCTCCTGTTGGCCTACAGAGGGCTCTCCATTTCCTAAAACTGGCTCTCAATCTCTGTAATTGAATGTGTCATTTTAGCTTTTAATTATTTACAGCTCAGCCCAGTAATGAGGTAACACTAATTAGGTTTGCATTCCTGTGCATTGTGTGGAGATCCACTGTAACTGTTTTGAGTGAGACACAAAGCCAGGAGATATCTAATCACGGGAATGATTATCTGCTGTGTCTTGCAAAGTGCTATCATGAGAGATGTGTATTGAGCTCGCTTTGATGAGAGAGCAAAGTTTTAACAGCGGTGCAGGCCTGGGACTCTCTAGAATGAATTTACGCGCCAAAGGTGCACATAGCATTTGGGGGTGAAACGAGTGATCAGATTTCACCGATATAGAAAACGAAGAGAGATCCCATCAGAAGATGGTAAGTCAGAGCAATGTTAGTGTATTTTGAAGCAGTTAAGACATTAACATCAAAATCTGCAGCTATGATTGAACGTTCCCTTGGGGAGGAAGATGCTTTTGGCATATCAAAACTACAGATCTCTCATTGTTATGAAATTGGGTAACTCTTGAAGCCAAGATATATTATGTTTTATAAAAGGTATTTAGAATGGCTTATACTTCAGACATTTGATTATCTAGCAATCAAAAAAAAATGTGAAACATGCAAAAACTATTTCAGAAAGAAAAAAAACACTAAAAAACATGTCTTTTTCAGGTCTTGTGGCAGCATTTCCAAACCAAACAAAAACGTTTTATCAAAAGTTTACTCATTTAGCAAGATGCTAAGCAAGACAGAATTTTTAGTAATACTGTTTTCTATTTTCATATATTTTAAAACACAATTCAATTATTGAACCCATACTTTTGAATGACGGTGTAAATTATAATGTGAAGTAGCTTTATAATGCATCATATACAAGAGCCTGTGAAATGGCAGCAGCTTTTTTTCTAGCTCGGGTTCATGCGTCATGTTTTAAGCCTGATCAATGGAGCCCCGTGTAGACTTGACCCACTGGAGCGGATCCCTGAGATGCTGGTTGAGTGTAACCGGATGATAAATCATAAAGGGACACTCTGATGGCCATATGGCCCCAGGCTGCTCTCTGCCCTCTCTCCCTGCAGGACCCACCACCACACAGCATGGACACACTGACCCTCTCTCTAGAGGCCTGGTCCCTGCCTCGGCCTCCATTAACTCACACAGACAAATGGCCACATTCCCTCCCCCCGACACGCACAGTCCCTGTTTGTCTCTTGCTTTTTGTCAGCGCTCTGCCTCTTCTTATTATCTCATTGATACAATGTATTTTGCTCAAATGCGGCACAGCAAGCTCCATCAGTTGATGACAGGTTTTAAAGTTCCTCAGCTCATTTCGTATAGATGCTGTGTCTTTTTATTCTGTCATGCTGCGGAAAACGGTGTGACAAATAAAACTTCTCAGAGGTTAAAGGAAAAAGCATGTCTTATTTTTTTTTCCTGGTCTTATTTTGTCAGTACATTCAGCGTTTAGAGTCAAAGCTGCTTAAAATGGAAAACGAATTTTTTTTTATATCATTTAAAAAAAAAAATTAAGTCAAGTCAAGTCAAGTCACCTTTATTTATATAGCGCTTTAAACAAAATACATTGCGTCAAAGCAACTGAACAACATTCATTAGGAAAACAGTGTGTCAGTAATGCAAAATGATAGTTAAAGGCAGTTCATCATTGAATTCAGTGATGTCATCTCTGTTCAGTTAAATAGTGTCTGTGCATTTATTTGCAATCAAGTCAACGATATCGCTGTAGATGAAGTGACCCCAACTAAGCAAGCCAGAGGCGACAGCTGCAAGGAACCGAAACTCCATCGGTGACAGAATGGAGAAAAAAACCTTGGGAGAAACCAGGCTCAGTTGGGGGCGGCAGTTCTCCTCTGACCAGACGAAGCCAGTAGTTCAATACCAGGCTGCAGCAAAGTCAGATTGTGCAGAAGAATCATCTGTTTCCTGTGGTCTTGTCCTGGTGGTCCTCTGAGACAAGGTCTTACAGGGGATCTGTATCTGGGGCTCTAGGGCAGTAGAGGTCCTTTCTAGGTGCTGATCCACCATCTGGTCTGGATACGTACTGGATCCGGGTGACTGCAGTGACCCTCTGATCTGGATACAGACTGGATCTGGTGGCTACGGTGACCTCGGAATAAGAGAGAAACAGACAAATATTAGCGTAGATGCCATTCTTCTAATGATGTAGCAAGTACATAGGGTGTTATGTGAAGTGTTCCTGGTTCCGGTTTACCTAATTAATGCAGCCTAAAAATCCTTTAACGGATTTGGATATTAAAAGCATATTAGTATTTTATGTGTAAACCAGGTTAAAGAGATGGGTCTTTAATCTATATTTAAACTGCAAGAGTGTGTCTGCCTCCCGAACAATGTTAGGTAGGTTATTCCAGAGTTTAGGCGCCAAATAGGAAAAGGATCTGCCGCCCGCAGTTGATTTTGATATTCAAGGTATTATCAAATTGCCTGAGTTTTGAGAACGTAGCGGACGTAGAGGATTATAATGTAAAAGGAGCTCATTCAAATACTGAGGTGCTAAACCATTCAGGGCTTTATAAGTAATAAGCAATATTTTAAAATCTATACGATGTTTGATAGGGAGCCAGTGCAGTGTTGACAGGACCGGCTAATATGGTCATACTTCCTGGTTCTAGTAAGAACTCTTGCTGCTGCATTTTGGACTAGCTGTAGTTTGTTTACTAAGCGTGCAGAACAACCACCCAATAAAGCATTACAATAATCTAACCTTGAGGTCATAAATGCATGGATTAACATTTCTGCATTTGACATTGAGAGCATAGGCCGTAATTTAGATATATTCTTGAGATGGAAAAATGCAGTTTTACAAATGCTAAAAACGTGGATTTCTAAGGAAATATTGTGATCAAATAGCACACCTAGGTTCCTAACTGATGACGAAGAATTGACAGAGCAACCATCAAGTCTAAGACAGTGTTCTAGGTTATTACAAGCAGAATTTTTAGGTCCTATAATTAACACCTCTGTTTTTTCAGAATTTAGCAGTAAGAAATTACTCGTCATCCAGTTTTTTATATCGACTATGCATTCCATTAGTTTTTCAAATTGGTGTGTTTCACCGGTCCGTGAAGAAATATAGAGCTGAGTTTCATCAGCATAACAGTGAAAGCTAACACCATGTTTCCTGATGATATCTCCCAAGGGTAACATATAAATGTCAGGAACACAACTGGACACAGATGCAGGTTACAGTGCGAGACCAATTTATTCAAAAAGTCAAAAGAAAAGCTCCCTCCAACGAACAAAAACAGGCCGGGAAATGAGGAAAAAGGTCCAACAAAAATAAGAGACTTCAATGTCCTTGCAAAAATGCCTGGCAGGGGGCGCCCAACGGCGCGGCCGGGTAGAGAGCGGTGAGGGGAGGAAGCCACGAGAGAGCCAGTGACGGAGCAAACAAAACTCTTCAGAAGTATGCCGGTGCCCGGTCTAGGAAATGAGGGAGGGGAAAAATAGAAAAACAAAACCAGTAGCAGCAAACAATGGCACGACAGAACAAGGCTTGACAGGATCAGACAGAAAGACTACACCGGGACTATTGACGAACAACGATCTGGCACCGATAGGCGCGACAGACGAGAATAAATAGAGCAAGAGATGAACAGACATTGAATTCAGGTGAGCGGAGTCAAACAATTAGAAGCGGAAACAGTAGTGATGAGGGGGAGGGAGGAACGCCACAGATAGGTGCAAGACGAACGATCAAAACCAAAACAAAACACCATGTGCACACGAGCTGCAGACATGTACAGAAACACACGCACACACCGAAGAACGGGGTGATCAGACAGCGGACATGACAGTACCCCCCCTCCGACGGACGCCACCAGGCGCCGCAGGAAGGGGCTCACCTCGTCGCCGGTAGAAGTCCTCGACCAGTGTCCGATCCAAGATGTCCCGGGCCGGGACCCAGCTACTCTCCTCTGGGCCATAGCCCTCCCAGTCCACAAGATATTGAAAGCCCCGACCCCTACGTCGGACATCTAGCAACTTCCGCACCGTATAGACCGGGAAGCCATCCACTAGACGGGGGGGAGGGGGGGTTGGGGCAGAAGGAACAAGAGGGGAATGGAACACAGGTTTAACCCTGGAAACATGGAAAACAGGGTGCACCCGACCAAGCGTGGTAGGGAGCTTGAGCTGTACCGCCGCCGGACTCAGGACCTTGGTGATCCGGTATGGGCCAATGAACCTGGGTGCCAACTTGCGTGAGGCTACCCTGAGAGGCAGGTCCTTGGTGGAGAGCCATACCCGTTGACCACACACATAGCGGGGAGCAGGAGTCCGGTGACGGTCGGCCGCTGCTTTAGTCTGGGCTACTGCTACTAGCCTGGGCCAAGGCCGCCTTAGCCCTCTTCCAGGTGCGTCGACACCGTCGGACGAAGGCCAAAGCAGACGGGACCGCAGCTTCAGGTTCCTGTGTGGGAAACAAGGGAGGTTGATAACCGACAGAACACTGGAATGGGGACATACCTGTGGCAGAAGCCGGAAGGGAGTTATGGGCGTATTCTACCCAGGATAGCTGTTGACACCAGGAGCTGGGATTTTGGGATGCCAGGCAGCGAAGAGTACGTTCCAAATCCTGGTTTGCCCGCTCGGACTGCTCGTTGGTCTGGGGATGGAATCCTGAAGACAGACTCGTAGAGGCCCTGATCTGCCGACAGAACTCCCTCCAAAACCGAGAGACAAACTGGGGACCCCTATCAGAGACCACGTTGACCGGAAGACCATGAATCCGGAACACGTGATCAACCATCACCTGAGCAGTCTCTTTGGCTGAGGGGAGCTTGGGAAGGGGAATGAAATGGGCCGCCTTAGAGAAACGGTCCACCACCGTAAGAATGACGGTGTTACCCTTAGATTCCGGAAGGCCAGTGACAAAATCAAGGGCCAAATGTGACCAGGGGCGAGAAGGGATGGGCAACGGGTGGAGCAGACCAACGGGAGGCGCATTGGAAGTCTTGTTCTGAGCGCACACCGAGCAGGCAGCCACGAACTGCCTGACATCCATGGCCATGGATGCCCACCAGAATCGCTGGCGGATGGCAGCCAGTGACCTCCGGACTCCTGGATGACAAACCAGCCTGGACGAGTGACCCCACTGGATGACTTCAGAACGCAACTTGGTGGGAACAAACAGATTACCCGCTGGACCCCCCTTCGGCACAGGCCCCTTAATTAGGGCCTCCTCTACTCGTCTCTCGATGTCCCAAGAGAGGGATGCCACCACCACCCCCTTGGGCAAGATGGTGTCTGCTGACTCCTCCCTCCCAGGAGCCTCGAAGAGACGAGAAAGAGCATCGGGCTTAACATTTTTGGACCCGGGCCTGTAAGACAGCGTGAAATTGAACCGGCCGAAGAAGAGGGCCCAGCGAGCCTGTCGGGAGCTCAGCCTCCTGGCCGAACGGATATACTCGAGGTTTTTGTGATCCGTCCAGACCAGGAAGGGCCGAGCTGCGCCCTCCAACCAGTGACGCCACTCCCCCCAAAGCCAGCCTGACCGCCAACAACTCCCGATTACCTATGTCGTAAATCCGTTCTGGGGGACTCAGGCGGTGGGAGAGGAAGGCACAGGGATGCACCTTTCCGTCCTCGTGCGACCGCTGAGATAGGACCGCGCCCACTCCGACATCGGAGGCATCCACCTCAACAATGAATTGACGTTCAGGGTCTGGAATAGACAAGACAGGAGCAGAGATAAAACGGGACTTTAATTTATCAAAGGCCTCCTGTGCCCCAGTATTCCACTTGAACGGTACCTTGGGAGAGGTGAGTGCCGTTAAAGGTGCAGCAATCTGACCAAAGTTCCGGATGAACCGCCGATAGAAGTTGGCAAACCCCAGGAACCGCTGCAGAGCTTTACGAGAGTCAGGAGCTGGCCACTCGGCAACGGCCCTTACCTTACAGGGGTCCGCTTTGATCTCCCCCGCGGAAACAACGAACCCCAGGAACGGAACCGACTGGGCATGGAAGATGCACTTCTCCGCCTTAACATAGAGCTGGTTCTCCAGCAGCCGTTGTAACACCTGGCGAACATGCTGAGTGTGTACCTGCAGAGATGGGGAAAATATCAAGATATCATCAAGATACACGAAGACAAAGCGATTCACCATGTCTCTCAACACATCGTTAACCAGGGCCTGGAAGACAGCTGGGGCATTGGTCAGACCAAATGGTAGGACCTGGTACTCAAAGTGTCCCGTGGGTGTGTTGAAAGCTGTCTTCCACTCATCCCCCTCACGTATGCGGATTAGGTGATAGGCATTCCGAAGGTCTAGCTTGGTGAAGACCTTGGCTCCCTGCAATAGCTCAAAGGCAGACGACATAAGAGGCAAGGGGTACCTGTTTTTAATAGTGATGTCATTCAGGCCTCAATAATCTATACAAGGACGCAAGGAGCCGTCCTTCTTCTTGACAAAGAAGAACCCAGCACCTGCAGGAGATGAAGAGGGTCGGATGAGACCGGCTTTGAGGGATTCATTAATATATTTGTCCATGGCTTCTCTTTCAGGACCTGAAAGGGAAAACAAGTGACCCTTGGGCGGAGAAGTGCCTGGGAGGAGCTCAATGGCACAATCATAAGGGCGATGTGGAGGTAAGGAGGTGGCCCGGGACTTACTAAACACCTGGCACAGGTCGTGGTACTCCACCGGGACCCCCTTCAAATCAGCAGCCTCCACCTGCAAGACAGGACACACAGACACAGGGAAAGAGGCAGCACCCAAACAAGACGCAAGACAGAACTTACTCCAAGACAAGACAGAGTTGCTGGACCAATCCACGTGAGGGCCATGTTGCACCAACCACGGGTGCCCCAGAACTATGGGAGCACTCGGGGATTCAAGAAGGTACAGCGTGGTCACCTCACGATGATTGCCCGAGACTATAAGATTGACAGGAGGAGTAGCATAGGAGACAGTGGTGATCAAAGTGCCATTCAATGAACGGGCAGGAATAGGTACGGAAAGAGGAATTGCAGGAATTCCCCAGCGGGTGGCTAGAGAGAGGTCCATAAAGTTGCCCTCAGCTCCCGAGTCACCAGTGCAGTACAGGAGTTAAGGACATCACCAAACTGAATGGAGACAGGAAGGAGAGTGCGAGAGGAGGGGGGGTGCAATAAAGGGGTAGCGCTCACCAGGATCCCCCTCTTTACTGGTGAGCCTTGACTTTTAGCGGACAGCCTGCTGCGAAGTGACCTGATTTGCCGCAATACAGACATAGCCCTAGGGTGAGGCGTTGCTGCTTCTGTTGAGGAGTGAGCCGAAGGCGCCCCACCTGCATGGGCTCAGGCTCAGTGGTTTCTGTGGGGGAAACAGATGACAACTCCTCAGTCCTCCAGGGTGCACGAACTGCCAGGCGTTGACGACGGCGGCGAAGGCGACCCTCGATCGGCAACGCCATGTTAACAAGATCGTCAAAATCACGTGGCAGGTCCTGAGTGGTCAGCTCATCCTGGATGTCATCCTCTAGCCCAGCACGAAACATAGCTCGACAGGCCTCCTCATTCCAATCGCAGGTAGCTGCCAGAGTCTTGAAATGAATTGCATAGTCTGTTACGGAGCGACCCGCCTGACGGAGCCGTGCTAGCTGGTCAGCCGCTTCCTGACCTCTGGCAGAGCGGTCGAATAGCCTCTCCATCTCCTGGCGGAAATCTTTAAAAGAAGCACAACACGGAGCTTTAGTCTCCCAGACGGAGGTTCCCCAGTCTCTAGCCTTGCCGGTTAGAAGAGTCAATACAAAAGCCACTTTGGACATCTCAAGTGCGTATATGCGTGGCTGCAAGGCAAACACCACAGAACACTGGGACAAGAAGGCCCGGCAGGAATTGGGGTCCCCATCATAGGGTGGTGGGTTATTGCATCGGGGCTCAGGCTCATGGCGAGGAAGATGGTGAACGGCACCACCCTGAGCAGCCTCTCGTTGCAGTTCTTGGATGCGGTTGGTCAGCTCAGCCACTTGGTTGGCTAGAAACTCCACCTCCCTTGTGGCGTTCGTCAGTCTGGCTTCGTGCTGGCCCAAAAGAACACCCTGCTGGGTGACTGCGGTTCTGACAGGATCTGCACCTGCTGTGTCCATCTTGGCCAGATCGTTCTGTCAGGAACACAACTGGACACAGATGCAGGTTACAGTGCGAGACCAATTTATTCAAAAAGTCAAAAGAAAAGCTCCCTCCAACGAACAAAAACAGGCCGGGAAATGAGGAAAAAGGTCCAACAAAAATAAGAGACTTCAATGTCCTTCCAAAAATGCCCGGCAGGGGGCGCCCAACGGCGCGGCCGCGTAGAGAGCGGTGAGGGGAGGAAGCCACGAGAGAGCCAGTGAGGGAGCAAACAAAACTCTTCAGAAGTATGCCGGTGCCCGGTCTAGGAAATGAGGGACTACTACGCTGCCTCACTGTCACCCAGTTGCCCTGCCCCTTATGAAACAAAAATATATTGCAGTATATTGGAAAATATCATGTAATATATTAGGCATATATTCTTATATATATTTATTTTTTCCAATATATTGCAATATATTGAAAGCGGCAATCATTTGTATATTTTGCAATATATTATATAATATATGTATCATTACTATATTATTAAATGTATTAAAATATATAAAATATTAGAAAAAAAAGGGAAAATAATATATTACAATATATCACAATATATTTTAAGAAATATATTGGTAAATATATTTTCCTTTCGTAAGGGGCTGCAGGGGCTCTGTTGCCGGAACCGAACAATGTACAGGAATCCCTGAGCTAGACGCATCCAAAGCCGTATCTATAGCCCTAACATTCTTACTGTCCTCAATTAAAGTTTGGATGCGTGTCTCTAATTCTGAAATCTTCTCTGTCAGCCTAACTATTTCCCTGCATTCATCACATGTGAATCCCTCATCTGCGACAGAGATAGATAAACTGTACATGTGGCAAAAGGTGCAAATAACAATAGCAGGAGAAGCCATTACTCACCATGCTTGATGAAATATTCTTACTGAGGTTGTTTGATGAACTTGTGAAAAACTGGAGCGAGAGAGAGGAGAGGAGAAAAGAAAACAGCAATAGGTTCGAATGAAAACGCTAATGACAAGCTAACGAGTGCTAACGCTTTGCAGGTGTACTGCACTCACGGATATAAAATAAAAGTGAACGATCAAAATTAATCTGATAAGATTAATCGATAAAATCAGAAATATGGTGTCAATTAAGTTATATTTTAGCACTTTAAAAGACAGAGAGTGATAGTAAGATAAAGATTCTAGAGAAAAAAAATAAAAAAATAAAAACAGCTACACGGAGCTACGATTAGCTACAGAAGGCCAACAGGAAGTAGAGAAAACACTCAAACACTCATTATTATACTAATAATGAAAAAAAAAAAGTTTGTACCAGTACATTTATGTCAGGCGCATTGTAAACATTATCTTGGGGGAAACGTACTGAAGAAGTCACTCATTGTGATGCATTACTTTAAATAACTTTTTTCTGCAATTAGCATGTCAACTACAAGGCCTCCTTCAGATGAAGATGGCAAAGCCCGGTGAACTAAACTGAGTAAAAAAAAAAACTTTGTTGTCAGAATGACTCAGATTGGAGTTGGTAGGGGAAGAAAGACCACTAAAAGCACCTGTTTCCCCTTCAGAAAACACACTCCAAACACACCAACACGTTTTTTCATTCGGTTGCAGGTGAGAAGAAAATACAGGAATGAGCAGCGAGGTGGAGAGAGAACAGAGGAAGCAGGTTTGAGTCGTGTTGTGTTTGGTGGTGTGTTTGTCTTTCACACTGAGTGCTGGCTCACAGCAGATGGGCTCCTCAGTGGGTGGAGCAGAGTCAAAGAGACTGAAGGATCCCCCCCTAGTGAGACCCTCCACCCTCCCTCGTGCATTACCATACTCATTCCGAGGAGGGGTCGAATTCAGTCCTGTGAGCCTTCAGGGCCTGAGTGAGTTCCCACCCCCCAAACACTAATCTGTGAGGAGGAAAAAAGATGCCAACCGCATCTGTTTACAGGACTGTAAGTAAACATAGCAAGATAAACAGGGATGCGGAGGAATAACGCTTGATTAGGGAAGACTCTAAAAGGACTGTTAAGTAATTTTTTCATTTGCAAAAGCCACTCAGTGCCACTGGTGCAGATGTTTTTGGGAATGTTCTTCACTCTTTTGTGCTTGGTTATTAAATCATGTGGTTAGTTTGACAATGCCTGCAGCTATAAATAAAAGTGAAATACTCTCAGCTCAGTTTAACGTCTTTTAGGATTTTAAATCCTTTCCACAAAATTCAGTCATATTCCACCAGGACATACACATGAAGAAATCCAATGGACTGGATTGTTTACACATAATAAATTGAAGAGATAATCAAAAGCTAATGCCAAACAGAGCAATAGGTTAGATAACATCTATGCAGATCTTAAAGGGACAGTTCGCTCAAAAATAATTTTCTTCATTATCCTCATAACAAACATTAAAGCTTCCCAGCAAATCCGAGAACAATTTTGTGGATTCCCCCAACCTTTCAGTGAACAGTTCTAAAAAGAACCATTTTTCTTAGTGTGAAAAACAAAATAACTTTTTTTCTACTATTAAAGGACCTTTTGTGAAATGGAAAGGTTCCATGAAGGTAAAGGTTCTTCCTGGAGTCATAGAAGCTTCATGATTAAAAGTTTTGTTCCGAACCTGTATAAATTTCTTCTGTGGGAAAACAAAATGAGATATTCTGAAAAATCTCTGGTTTTTGGGAGGTCCGTATAATGAAAGTCTATCTTTTCTTAGGTATCCCTTTAAGATTTTATCCACCTTAATTATCAATCATCATGTCACAATATACAGATCTAAATAAAATTCAAACCCTATATATATATATATATATATATATATATATATATATATATATATATAGGGTATATTTGCTGAAATTAAGATAAAAAAGGTATACCACAGGAAGCTGTTTTTTATACAGACAATTGTTTGTCATATTAAGTTTGGAGCCAATATGCAGCACAAACAACAAATTAGACAGATTGAGCTGCTGATTCGAGATAGGTGGCCCAAGTGAACTGGTTCCGGCGGTTGAGGGAAGACTAGGAAGACAGTAATCGAGATTAGATTCCGATCTGCAGTGGAATCTCAAACTAGACACGTAGCAATTCATCCCTTAGTCATGGTTAAAAAATAAACACATTTACAGCTGCAAAAAATCTGAACTTAAACAGCAAAGATATATGGGCTGAGTGTGTGTGTGCACTGCAGATTCAGCAGCTTTACATGGAAGAACATTGTCCACACACACTTCTCATATAGACAAGCAGGGTAAGTATTTACGGCCAGGTCGTAAAGCACTTTGTCACATTTCAGCAGGAGGCTTTCAGAGCAGGAAGGAGCTCTCATTCACCTGAGAGAGAACAATACAGCACATAAATATTTTTAGGAGTAAAATTACAAAAGTATATAAGCACATGCACCATGTAATACATGTGTTTCATGAGGCAAAACCATCACACTCTCAAACCGGATCAAAGAGAAGAAAGTACTTGATCTTCCAGTAATAACTATATGTTTCATGGAAACTTCAAGTATTTTTTAAAAGTACTGTAAAAGTAATTTCTGTGCCACTCATGGCATAAAACAGAATTGAAAATTGTCTTCAAACATGTTTTTTTTTTCAAACACCCCCCATCTTCCATTTAAACAAACAGATTCCCAAGTAATTTTCCTGAAAATCACTTAAGGCCATGGAAAAGAGGTGGTTCAGTTATGGCAGACCTATGAGAATAGTCTGGATATACTTTGTGCAAACAGGACTTTATATCATCAAATGGCTTTTATACTTCTGTATCTTTTAGAAAACATAAAATCAGATTGGGAAACACTGAAATAGAGAGTGAGAGCAATGGGAACAGGAAGATGGGATGCAAGAAAGAAAAATATAAACGTAATCTGAAACTGGTTAACATATTGCCTCTTCTAGGTCCCTAAGCGGTTGGCTTGATTTTGCCAAGTAGGACATGTTCCTGGATCAACATCTTTTGATGATCCTGGACCAACATTATTGTCCAAAAATATAGACTTAACCCAATCCCTACCCATAAACCTAACCCTAACCATAATTTATTCCTAAAATCAGTGGGAAATGATAGCTGATTAACAAGTGTGTGGAAGCACTTAACCCTGTATTTAAGCCTAAAACAGATATTTACAGAAAAGTTATATCTCTATTCTGATTGGCTGATTGAAATGTTGTTCCAGGTTCAACAAGGATGTTGATCCAGGAACATGTTGTACTTGGTGAAATCACACTCACCGTCCCTAACCACAATCAATAAATCAATATCAAACCAACACAGCCACAATTAGCAACCCATACTTCATTGATCACATAACCTCATTCACAGCCCATAATCTTCGCTGTGTGCTGTTATGAGCAGCTCTAATTGTTTGATTAAGATGGCTTTATCACACTCAGGCTGGGATCATCCACACATCTGACCTCTGACCTTTCATCCCACAGATCAGATTTGGCTTTCATTCCACTACTGAACTGTGCTGTGATCAATAATCAGATTATACAGGAGCAGAGGATAATCTGGAGGGTTTTTTATAAATTATTTGCACGAGGGATTAAACAACTTTGAAAGTAATGAAACTTGTAAAGTAACTTGAAATTTTTATTTTATTGTTGGGTACAAGGGCATGTGTGCTATCAAAATCTGGCTAAATACTTCAGTGCCATTGTGTGAGACGTGCTACCACCTCCCTTTCACTATATGTTGACAGGATTGGCTCTTTTAATCTGAAAAATATGCAGTAGAAAAGCAGAAGCTGTTGTGGTTTGAGAGATCATTTTTTTCTGTTATTTGATGTCAGAGTTTAAAAAGCAGCTCCTATTTTGTAATCAAAACAACAGATACACTTCTCCTGGTTAGCCAAAAGCTAGCCACATGACTGGTCACATGTGTCATGTGGCTAGCTGGTTTTGGTTATGAAGTGAAATCCAGGGTCAGGTACAGTAAGCTTGAGAGATTCTGGCCAAACAGGTTGAGATAAAGCAGGATTACTGGAACACAAGGCACTGCCGCAGTGACTATGGAGTGGCATTCCTCCAGCTTCACACACAATGCTCTGGCTTTACACAAACCTCCGAGGAATGTCTTTTAAGTGCCCTGCTCCGGTCCTGAGTTCAGTCTGTGAAGAGCTCTTCTACTCAGTCTCATAGCTCACCTTATGTGGACCTATGAGGTCTCATCAATCAAATGAGGTAGGGGCGTGCAATATCACAATTAAAAAAAAATATATATATATACTATGGGAATCACTGGGGACCAGCAACTGTTTGGAATAACATGAAAGTGAGCAATTAATGACAGAATTTTAATTTTTTTGGTGAATCCCTATCCCTTTAATGTTAATAAAACAGTAAAACACAAAGAGATAATCACTCACTGCTTGACTAAAGAAATGTAAGTTGACAGTTGCTTTTATAAGAATCAATGTATAATTTATACAGTGAAGTGTATAGTGCTTTATTTTTATATTTGTTCATTCAATTTCTTGAATGCTTGTTTGTTTTATTTTTATATGATGTGTATATCTGTATTTTTTAAATATAAAGATAAGATAAAATAATGACAAATAATAAAGTTTTTTTTATGTATTTACCCACTTTGGCCTAAATGTCTGCCATTCTTTTAAATTTTAAAATTTGTTACCTTATAAGGGTTTGATTTTTAAAATAGGGCAATTAGTTTGGCTGTACTGTTCAAACCATTTGAATGACAAAGAATCATGATAAATGAAAGTGACGTGACATTCATTGTGACTGTCTCGTCAATTGTGATTTTCCTGATATATATATAATTGCAATATTTCCCACTCCTAATATCAGGTCTAATATGACTAATAGATCTAATCTGGCTGCAGTGTGTGCAGTTACGTCTTTAGTTATTGTAATAAAGTACAGTTACCCAAATCGTAACCAAAAGCCATTTGGCATAATCTTTTAAAACATTACATTATCAAAAAGTGTCTCACTTTACCTGTGGTCACCCTATTTGTTTATCAATTGTGGTGCACATCCTGTCAGTGATTTATCTATCCACCTGCATGTCAAGCATAGAAATTGCTTTGACCTATAAATAGTGCTGCTGTGAGATTTACGAAAGCAACACCACGCAATGATTTGAATTGAAGCCAGAAAAACAGCCTTAAAACCCTTATCACTGCATATAAAACAAGCACCATAGCAAAACAAAATAATTTTGTTTTGAGTTAAATCAGGTGTCATGATATTCTACATCCAGCAAACAGCAGGAATGGAATAATGAAAAGCATAAGGTAACGTTATAGCAGCTTTTATTGTGACGTGTGTGAAAATTGCCGTGCTCAGATAAAGGTCTTGTTTATTCTCATTCTCAGCTCATGCGAGGACAGATTTCAAGGGTGCTCTTCACACAAACAGGATTTAACACCATCCCCCTTGTTTCCTATACTTTCCTGATCCCTCTTTTTGCCTCTTTCATTCTCTCTCACTATTTACCTCCACTCTCTCATATGAATATCAGACTGGAAAAATAAAAAGAAATGTTCCAATATGGGTTTTCTTGGTAAACTCTGCTAAAGGTTAAATGTGGGCTATATACAGTGTCTGGAGACAGGAAGGAAAAAATGCTGAATTGGGATGTGGTTATATGTATTTTAAGGGTCCGAAGATATATGAGATTATTATAAAGTGTATATTCTTTATTCATAAGAGAATTCACAATAATGGAGCAAAAACTAGAAACATAAAAAAAAACATGGGACTGGATAGATTATTTAGATGGATTAAACTCAAACATATAAGAATTGTGGACTATCGGATGATTTGAAAAAAAAATTACTATCCATAATTATTCAGAAAACTAAAATTGCATGATTTTTGTTAAAAGAAATTGATTTTTCACATGCAGCCATACCCATACATTTCAAACACCAATTAGGCAGTCTACTTTTAGTCTACTAATTTTGGTGTCTTATTATGAGTAATTTTTCACTACCGTTCAAAAGTTTGGGGTAGGTAAGCTATTTTAATATTCTTAAAATAAATTCTTAAAAATGTCCTTAATTTTATCATTTAAATGTTCTTAAAATAACGTTTGGCATCCTAGATAAACTTCTGATGGTAAATTTCACACTGAAGTAGATGAGAGTAGTGACAGTGATATAACAGTCATGTTTCTTTATGAGCAGGCAGATGATCTGCATCTGGAAAGATCAGAGCACATATGTAACATATGGAAAAACTCCCAGCATAATTACACGGCCACTTTATGTATTTGATTTTATTCACTCACATTATTTATGTCAGATAACAACAGAGAGGGTTAGACTATCATTCTTTCCATGCATTATGTTGCATTTCCTAATGAAGTTAGCAGAAAAATGGCCAATAACTTCATTTTTATTTACTCAACAAAACATTTTGGACTATTTTGAATACTAACACCATATCAGCAGTAGTCAAAACATATTGAGGCTTCTCTCTTCTCCTCACAGCTAATGGAGTGTGAGGGATTTTTCAGCAGAAAGCAAGGGCCGGGGAGGGTGTGGGGCCAGCATTTCTTCAGAGGCCCGGCTCAGGGAGAGAAGGCTCTCTTTGAGATGCAGACGGGGTTAATTCAAAGCACAATGAATTGAGCTGGCAGGGCTGGGGACTTGTTCCAAACAGTGGAGTCCGATGCCCACTGAGGCACTGAAGGGCCAGCGAGGTCGTGTTCAGCCTGTTGTGCCATTGAGCCAGGCTGAAGGGGGCTGCCAGGGGTGCGGGGAGTGGGGAGGGGTTTCGGTGGAGGCCCACGCTGTTAGGCTATGGGGGGCATTTTAATCCCCTATTACTTGGACAAGAGATTAAAAGATTCCTGCTTTATTTCTCCACATGTCCTGCTGCTTCTAGCAGTGCCTGGATGACGGCAGTTTGAGCACAGGTTTTATTTTTAGCTTAAACACACAAAATGAAGCGAGAACCTAAGGCACTCTTGATTTGGGCCACTTAGCTGAAAAATTGATGTCATTGTTCTGAAAGCTTTTTGAGGATTGTTCATAAGTCAAGCTTAGGACTGAGGTGTTGATTTGACAAGCCACTAAAACTGGGAGAACAGGGACAAAAGGTGCACGGCGACAGCGAGATGACTCTACGTGTGACTGTGAAGAGAGCAGTGTGGTGTGAGGGAATCAGAGAAAATATACAAGCGAGAGGTGGGGGTGGGCGCTAAACACTCATGAAAAAAAAAGGGGAAATTTGTGAGGAATTTGGCAATGATGAATGAACTCTGCTCAGTCCCCACAAAAATCACTCAACGGCAAATAAACATTCCCATAGTCGCTGCTGTGTCCCCTGGTGGCGGCCCACATAACCCAAATGTCTTGGTCCCATTTCGAGCCTTATTTCGAATAACAGCCTGTCAGATAGTATCTCCCCTTCAGCTCAACCTACACACAGCCATCCCGCTCTCAGCCACACAGGAGCCAGCGTGGGGTCAAGAGCTGCTAGTCAGGATCTTGTTTCTCTGTTGATCCAGGAGGGCACCTCGATGAGAGCTCTACAATGCAAACAGTCTTGTGTTCCTTGTCTTGGAGATACCAATGGTCTGCGTCTATTGTCAAAGGGCTGAGCTTCAGAATTTACCTGCTGACCCTGAATCTGTCAGCGAGGTGAGTGATGAGGGACACAGACTTACTAAATTCAAACACTGCAATCCACACTGAGAGCCAAGTGGTGAGCTCGTTCAAGACTCTCATCATTGAATCTCATTTAAATTACATGATGTGAGGATTGCAGCAATTTATGTTAATCTATGTTGCTACATTAACCCTATAGAATGCATGATACAAAATCTTACATGAATGCATGGAAAATCATGGATTCAGTGGTTTTCGTCAAAAAAAAAAAACCAGACAATGCAAATTACATTAAAAAAAATAAAATAAAAAAGAACAAAATAAAGGGAAAAAATACAAAAGAAAAAAAACAATCACAAACCAAAACAAAGCAGAACAAACACAGAGCAACACAAAAAAGCAGAACAATCACTAATCAAAACAGAACAAAACAAAAAAGCAAAACAATCACAAATCAAAACAGAACAAAACAGAACGAACACAAACAAAAACATTTGACATCACAACAAAAAGACATTTTATCTGAAGTTTCAGTGTAATTAAATTATTTTAAAACACAGTTGTTGTTGTTGTTGTTGTTGTTTATTTAATTTTTTTTTTCAGAAATATGCAAATATGAAAACTGACATTGGCACAAATTATGATTTGTAAAAAAACAAATAATAATCCATTAAGTGATAAGAAATGAACTATTATTGACAAACCATGAAAAAAAAAAAAAGAGTGAAAATTGTGAGTGACAATTTGACCCCTGGAGAAAAAAACTTTACTAATTATTTTTGTACACTTCTAAACTGTATAACTGGTCGCTGTCTCTTACACAATACTAGTCTCATGCCTCTTATCAAGTGATTCAACAAATCAATAATTCAATTAATATGTGGAATGTGTAATATGTTGGATGAATGTCCACCAGCTACTCTATTGCAAAAATAAACCTCTTCACAAGGTCTGATCTATTGATTCCATCTATTTATTTTGTGATAACAGCCAGCTGACTGTACATGATCCCCAACATATGTATTTGACATAGATGTTTTTAAAAGTTTTTTGTTTTGTACTAACTGAACCCTTATTTTTAAGAGTGTTGGAACCTGTTTTATCTCTCCACATTCCAACAGCAGCAACTGCTTAAGAAACTGATGTCTGATCAGCTCTTCAAGGTTTCTCTTCGCCCTCATGCTGTCTGTCTGAACGACGACTGATACAGCATAAGTGCGCAGGGGGTTCCCTGGGTCTGTCTTACTCACATGATGTGGTCAGGCATCTCTGCATTCCTGCAATAACATTCATTCCCCCTCACCATGTGCTGCCGTCAGGACCTGCAACTCCCCTCACACCAACCCCAGACCGCCACTCAAACCTGGATCAAAATAACCCCAGCGGGAGCAGATATCACTCATCTTAGTCAGCACAGAGTCATGATCCAAATGAAGACTTCACTGACCAGACAGCTTGAAATCCTATACAACCATGAAGATTTACTCAAAAACTAGTGACTTAGAGCAAGGCTAATAACCACCCTGATAGAGAGACTGTATGTTGAAGGGAAAATCTCATTGGTACACACTACTTCACTATCGACAATACACAACACACCTCTTTAACCCACAAAACTTCGCTAACGTGACCAGACCTTAAAGGGATATTTCACCCAAAAATGAAAAATTCTTTCATTAATTACTCACCCTTATGTCGTTCCAAACACATAAGACCTTCGTTCATATACAGAAGACAAATTAAGATAATTTGATGAAATCTGAGAGCTTTTAGACCCTGCATAGACAGCAATGCAACTACCACATTCAAGGCCCAGAAAGTTACCAAGAACATCGACAAAATAGTCCATGTGAAAACAAAAATAACAACTTCATTCAACAATTCTTCACCACTGATTGACCATCTACCACCATTATCGTTAGTACCATGACATATGCATTGTTGAAAGTCTTTTTTTTCACACAAACAGTATTCTCACAGCTTCAGAAAATTACTATTAAACAACAAATGTCACATGAACTATTTTGTCAGTGTTCTTGGTGCCTTTCTGGGCCTTGAACATGGTAGGACTCTTGGTTTCTATAGGGTCAGAAAGCTCTTGGATTTCATCAAAAATATCTTAATTTGTGTTCTGATGACGAACAAAGGCCTTACGGGTTGGGAATGACATGAGGGTGAATAATTAACAACAGAATTTTCATTTTTGGGTGAACTATCCCTTTAAGTCACCATCCTGACCTTCCTGGATCCTTGATCAACCTGAAAAGTTGTACATGGAAAGCATGTACATTTGTTGCAACTTGCTGCTACTTTCAACAGCGTTTGACCAAAGTCAGTTCACTCAGCAGCCATGTTTGCAATGCCTCTTGGAAGGCAAGAACAAAATCTTCTTGTTTGGGGAAATACTGAGAAATACTCTGTATAACATAATTCAAATCAGTGACAATATCACATGAACTGCCTAATCTTTGTATACAGTATATACAGTGGTTTGCGTTAGCATATTGCTAAGCTAACAGAAAGCAACTCTGCATAAAAACACATAGTACACAAACACTTTTAAACACTTTATTTAAAAAAATGCATACTGTTTTACATACTCTTTTATCTTTTAGTATAGCTCTGATTTCTCAGTATTGCAGAGCATGGATTTATAATTATCATTAAAATGCTAATCTAGATAAGATGTCCACTAGGTTTCAAAACACAGCGATTGTCTGATACCATTTCTGTGAGTGGATGTTTACCCCATTTAACAAATTCTTTGCCTCATCTGGAATTTAGTAAAGCTGCTTGTAAAAAGTAAGGAACAGGAAGTGTTTCCAAGGACGGTTTATTGTTCTTAGTATGTGAATGATAAAACACATTTTATCACTCATAGATCTGTTCTCTGTAAGAGCTTTAGGGATTTGTCCTGCCAGAATTAGATAATTTCCAAATCTGACATGCAAAATGTGTGCGTGTATGTATGGGTATGTGTTAGATACAGCCAGAGAGAGAGAGAGAGAGAGAGAGGGAGGGAGGGAGGGAGGAAGAGGCAAGGAAAAAGACAGAAGGGTGGAGGAAGGGAAAGGAAGAGACAAACCTTGCCATGACCCCCAGCAGAGCGGAGAGGCTGACCAGGATTTAGTGTTGTTTATGCAGCTGCTGAAAGCAGATCACAGCAGTGGAACAGACGTATACACTCAAATTCCACACCTTCACAAGTCACAAAAACACATCTAAAAGTGCTCAATGATGAAACAACCTTCTGCATTTGGAAAGATTCCTTCACCTTGTTCGTTTCCCACCGTAGGACTGAGGAGGTGAATTCAGATCCTCATCATATCATCTTGAATATCAAAACCTCTACCGCTGCCACTCAAACTCACAGGCCGTTACCTTTCACTGACATCTGAATTTCTCAATCATTATCTTGGTCTGCCTGAATAGTGATACACAGAATTCAGATGCTTTGTATAACACTTGACATCTTTCTGCTACACATCGGCTCTAAAGAGTAACAGCAAGTCTGCAGTGGAGCAGAGGAAACCAAGGGTCTAAAGCAAACACCATTTGTCTAAGTATTATAAATCTAAGAAAATGTGTCCCACATACTGAGCAGCCTCCTTCCTCCCTGCTCACTTCAAAAACAACAGGTCACTGGTAATCAATAAGAATTTGGCAAAAGTCATGTACAGTTTTTCTGAAGTATATCATCACAAAATGAAACAAAATAGTGACAGTTTCTAGTACAGTCTCTGAAAATTGCTTCTTCGATATTCAAACTTAAAACCACTTCTACTGTATGGTGACCAGACGTACCACTTCATGGAGACACATTCTGCCCAGGATTTCTAAATTGAATAATGATCAAAGTCTGATCAAAGAATGATCGATCTGTGCAACGCAAACAGCCTAAACCGGGTTATTTTAGGCAATTTAGAAATCCTGTGCAGAGCATGTCCCCGGAAAGTAACTTCATTATAATCCCTTTCCTTTTTCCTTGTCATTTACACACTCTATTTTGTTATAGTGTATATTACACTGAAGTGTCTCTCAGCATTTTGGAAAGTGCTGGTTGGACTGAGAGCCAATCCAGAAGTCAACAGCTTTAAATAGAGGATACTCATTGCAGCTTAACGGATGCTGAAAATGTTTGACATAGTGTCTAGCAAATGACGTCAGTGTGAAATGTTTAACTAAGTTATCTGAGGCATTTTTATTTTTAGTCTACTGAATCAATCCTGTTAAAGATGTGCATATATGACCTTCATAACAATAATAAAAGTTCTGAGCAAATAACAGAAATGTTCAATTCAGGGGCATTTTTAACCAGATCTGACACTGTGCTGGGATTTGCAGCGGGTCTGATTTATTTGTGGGAAAATATAGTCATATTTCTGGTGCTGCAGGAGGGTTATGAGAGGGGGTGTGGAGATGAGACATCCCTGTTAGCTGAGCACTATTTTCAGGATCAGGCTGTCATGTGCCCAGGGGCTCAGAGTATCTCCATACAGTTTAGCTGTTTGAACAGTCTGAGAGAGAGAGGGAGGCATGTCAGACATGGGCCCTGTCAGTTAACCTCAAAAAGACTAAAATAATAATATTCCAAAAAAAAAAAAGAAGTCCCAGATGCCAAGACCACAAATATAGCTTTAAATTAGACAACATGCCCTTAGAGCGTACTCAAAACTACCTCTGCTGAAACAACAGCAGCAGGAAGCTTCAGCAAACCTGTGAACAACCTCAGAAACGAGACATATACCAAAAAAACCCAAAAAAAACATACAGAATAAGTAGAATTAAAATTGGCATCCCAATCAGAATGTGAATTTGAATGGAGAAAAAAAACAAAACACAACAAAAAAAATACAAAAACATACTTAATAAAAAAAAATAAAATAGTGAGTTTGGGGTGTGAACAAAGGCATTTGGAAAACCTGCTTGAAAACTAAAAATGTAAAAAGTCAATTATCAATAAAAAATTTCAATTCTCTACCCACCTAACAAAAACGATACGCAAAACAACAGATGAACTTCTTGTTCCTCTTACCAAAACACGTTCCTTCAGCTTCTTCCTTCAGGCCATCTGATGCACTACAACTGCTGCACAAATGTAACACTGATATAACAATACAACACACATATCCACATTATATGCTGTACTATGTATATGCCTACCGTAATTCAATTTCCTGGTGTTACGTATATTATGTGTACCTATTGTATTGTCGATGCTAATGTCAGTATTGTCTGTGCATATATGTATACCTATTTATCTGTTTATACTGTATATACAACAGCATTGTGCATATTTGTACATGTGCAATGCCTTGAACACCCACCAAAGCTTTTCACACATCATTTATTTGTAAATGCTGTAGTGACAATAAAAGTGAGCGAGTTGAGCTGAGTTAGATATACTTGAAGGACAGACAGGCAAACATGACAGACTTACCGAAAGAAGACAGGCTAGTGATTTACTGCACATACACCGCAGTAGTAATGCAAATACACTTTTTAACCCCATGCAGTAACAATGAAGAAAATTCTTAACACTTTGCTCCCCATTTTACAAAGCACTAAGTTTATTCAGTGATGGCTAACAGATACAAACTGTTAGATGAAACCACAACTGAGCTAGTGTTTCCATAACAGGATGAACCCCATGAAACCTCAAGAACATGTCTGGCTCATATTTCACCCTCAAGAAATGATGTTATATTTTGCTTAAACAAAATGAATTTGTTTTCTTTTTTCCCTTTCTTAGGGCTGGTACACACAGAAAAGAGAACATTCAGGACATTAGAATGGAAAAACAATCACCTTTGGACAAGTTTTTAAAACTTATTTAAAGTTGAGCATCACGTTTTTAGAACGGTGTGTCATGCGCACAAAAACAAGTTCTGTATGAACGTTCTGTTTCAATAACTTTAATAAAAATACAACTTAAAGCCAAGCAAAAATACAAGTATCTATGCATAATTCTATTTGTGTTTTTGCTATAAAAATAATTGCCTTACAACATTACAGTAACAAGAAAATAGGGGTACCTACTTTTACTTACTTTTTTCTTTTAATTTACTGGGTGAAATGTGATCTGGACATGTTTTTGTGAGATTCACTTATCCAAATCCTCAATGCTTAAAATGAGATTTTAGCCTGAAAATACCATTGTGTGTACTGTATATGCTTTCAAATGCAACACGCCAATAAATCATCCTCTTCTGAAATCAGATTCATTAGAGGGGAGACATTGTGTCCATAAAGGTTTCATGAAACTAAGTCAGTTGCGACATTGTGCAAGATGAGAGGACAGTGAGGAGCCGAGGGAGTAGAGCTGAAAAACATAATGTTGAAAAGATGAAAAGTAATGAGGGAATGTGAGGAATGAGCTGGGTTTTGTCAGTCACTCACTCCAAGCTCAAGTGAGAGCGGTTCCCATTCCTCTTTTCTCTCCGTCCAACAGTCCCTTGGCCATTGACTCTCTTCTTTCACTCCTTCCTCAGCTCCTCTTCTAAAGAGCTAAAGCTCTCTCTTTTCTGCTTTTGGGATCTTGCTCAGAAACACACACACACATACTCACTGATTCATTTGACTTCAAAGCAGCACCACATCGACCTTTCTCTCCCCACAAATCACTTTTCTTTCTATCCGTACTCTCCACCCTTTTATTCTCTCTCCCCTCATTCTCTCGAGTCCCACAGCCCAGCAGCTGTAGAGTTACAAAGTGAGACGGTGAAGGAGGGAGCCATTTAAAGAGATTGCTGAAAGACAGCGCCGCTTCGAAATAAAAGACTTCACGGGTAAACAAATCTCCATACCATCTACTGTTTTCAGCCTCTAAGCTTAATTAGTCTTTTCTCTCCATCTCATCACCCGTCTATCTTTCCGTCACCCTCACCTACAGACATTCCTGCGCTGTTAGTCACTCTCTTTCTCTCTAAGAGAGCAAAAAGCCCAACACAGCTCTGCTTTAGTGTCCTGCTGGGAAAGATCAGGTGGGGATGATGGGAAGACTTCTCCTGCATAGCGTGAGTGTTTAACCTCCTCATGCTGGCACAGTCGAGGATAAAGCAGACGTTTGCGCACCAGCAGAGAGCCGCCTGGTCGGCAGCACACTAGAGATAAACACTAGATGAGAGATTGACATGTTTGGTTGAGTTTCCCATTGAGATTGGCCTTTTTTAAGTCAAATCTGGTCAAATATATAATAAATAAAAAATTCTAGATTCTAGCTCCAGGTAAAGATGGCCTCACGTTTCTCTTGCTTGTGCTAAAGAACAATAAAAAAATAAATAAAAGAAACTGGCAAAATTAATGGTCAGAAAAAAAAAAATATTGGCACAATATATCTATGTGAATATAATGTATAGCAAGTATTTATATATAATAAATATAATTAATATTCATGTAAATATACACTACTGTTCAAATTTTAGGGTCAGTAAGATTTTTGTATTTTAAAGAAATTAATACTTTTATTCAGGTAAGATGGATTGTATTGATCAAAAGTGAGGGTAACGACATTTACAGTGTAACAATTATTTTCTATTTTAAATAAAGGTTTTTCATTTAAACTTACTATTCATCATCACATTGCAAAAGTGATTTAAGAAGCACAACTGTTTACAACACTAATAACAATAAGAAATGTTTCAGCCACTGATCTATAATATAGTTCTATCCATCAATGTCAACTCTGCTAGAAACAGAGACAGTATTATTATATATTTTTTAAATTAGATTTATTCCTGTGATGGCAAAGTTTAATTTCCAACAGCCATTACTCCAGTCTTCATTGTCACTGAAATCATTTTAATATGCTGAAACCACTGATCTATATATATATGACATATTTAAAAAATATTAAAACAGAAAATAGTTATTTTTAATTGCAATACCCCCACAATATTTCTATTTGACTGTATTTTTGATCAAATAAATGCAGTCTTTGTGAGCACAAGAGCATAAAAAAATCTTTCCAGTCCTGTATTTATTTTTTTTGTAGTGGTATATATTCAATCCCCTACAGATGACATGTAAATCTAATAAACAAGTTCAAGAGGAAATGAACACTGAAGACCTCTTTACAGAAACACTTAAGTGAAGCCAAGTGAACAACAAGCCCCTTTTATGCCTTCTAAACAAAATTACTTTAGTGACATTCGCATTCCTGTAGATAAAACTTGTAAGTACAAACATCACCATGAAACTGATTTCCAGGACATGTGCATAATGAAATAATGAGAAGTGCGAAAACCGTAAAAACAAAGTAAAAGTGTCTACTCAATGCATAAACCTAATATTGCATTGCTGTTCCAGCTCCAAAGAAATACTGTCTCTGTTTCTAGCAGAGTTGACATACCTGTATTATCACCACAAAACTTTCAAAAGAGCCAAAACCTGTTTTCTACATTGTAAGAAAAGATAAAACAATAGCATTGGCCTACCCATTAAACACCAACAATTACCTTTGTTAAAAGAGCAGGGTAAGTAAGTATGATGATAGAAGCAGTTCTGAGTGGAGCCATGAGAAAAGCACAGCTTTCATCAGGTATATAACTGACACCACTTTCCTTCCACTGATCCAGCAGGCTCCTCCATATCAGAGTTCACACACACAGTTTCTCAGGCTCAGAATTAATGAATGTGTCTACACCGGATGCATTAAAGCGTGCACAGCCACACTGAGTACAGCACTGGAATTTCTGTCTCCTAGACGGACGGTCACCACAGCAGGGTGGGCTTCAGATAAGAGCGGTATAGAGAAATCAGGTATCCACTGCCACAGGGGCCTCTGTGATAACCTGATGGGACCTTAGATGGAGCAGAGGTCCTGAAAGAAAAGAGTTTGGCTTTCAGCAATGGCTTAAGTTTCATCTTTGTCAATGGCTGATCTCACAATGGATAAAAAATGGGCCAATACTACTGATAAGATGTGTATCTTAAAGAGACAGTACTAGAAATAAACACAAGAAATACTGTTCCCCTTTAAAAAGCAGTACACTTAAGCCACATATTACAATATCTTTGCATTATATAATAAATTATCAGACCAACATTCATTTTTAATAAACAAAAAATAGCAAACATGCCAGAAAAGTCAAATCATAAATTATGGGAGCCACTCATACTGAAGAAAAAATAAATGTACTTGGACACTTTCAGAAAGACTTTCAGAACTGTGGTTATTCTGCTTAAAAACCTGTGAACTTGAATAGAACTGACTTCATGCATCCACTTTTATACTACTTTGTCATTATTAAAAATGGCTTAGAAAAGTGAAGTTAGATTAAAAAAAAACAACAACAACATGCCACAAGTTTTGATATTTTGTATCGTATGCAACGACATTCATATGTTTTCAAGGGTGACTTAAAGGGACAGTTCACCAAAAAAATGAAATTTGCCATATTCTCAATCATTCATCATCATGTCATTCCAAATATTCCAAGACTTTAGAATATTTTTAAACTATTCATAATTAAACCTGAGAAGTTTCTCAATTGAAAGTCCAAGTAACCAAAACTTAAAAGATCCAAAAAGAAAAAAGTTTTGTGAAGAGTTATGATCACTATATATGATAAACAGATTTACTGTATTGTAGGCTTTCCTTAGGACCGTTTATGTCACAGTTACCTGGACTTTTAATGAATAAAAAGAAACGATTTGCAAATTAAATAAATAAATAATCTTAATTTGTGTTTAGAGGATTAACCAAGATTTAGTTTGGAATTACATAAAATAGAGGAAATGATGACAAATTATTACATTTTCATTTTTGACTACCCATTAAGTGTCCAAAAGCATCCAAATACTTTTAAAGTCAATGGTAACACTCAAGAGAAAAATGTAATTGATGGAGCAGCAGCATCTTAAAACTTTCCAAAGTAAGGTTTGCAAAAAGAGAGAAAAGGGAAGAGAGAACTGTTCTCTTCAAAGAAACATTACACAATCGAGTCAAAGTCTTTGCACTGCAACCTGTGACCTTACAACCCCCCAGGGTCACGACACAGAGAGGAGACGGCAATCACTCACTAGCCAGTTCCCAGAGAGAGAGAGAGAGAGAGAGAGAGAGAGAGAGAGAGAGAGGGAGAGAGAGAGAGAGAGAGAGAGGGGAAGGAAAAATAGGGGTGAAAGAGGAAGGGGTGGCTGCCAGTTACCAGTTTAGTAGCAGTCTCTGAGTTTAATAGAAAGGGGTGTTGACTGATTAATATTTATGAATTTGGGAACAGTTGTGTTTTTGTGTGGGACTCTGCTTTTCTCACGCAAGGTGGGACGGCCAGGGGGAGGAATGCATTACCGCTCTGAAGACCAGGAGAAGAAAGAGGAAGACAGAGCGCTGAAAGAGAGATGCTGGACAAAAGAGCAAGAGGGAGAGAGGGTCTCCTCTGCCTTTCCATCAAATGAAATAAAGAAGGGGGCGACAAAAGAAAAGAAGTTGGTCCCTAAGAGGGGGTGATATCAGATTTCTCAGACGTTTGAGTGTTGAGAGGGCTGAACATGATCCAAACTCTCGCCCTAGTGACATTAAAAGTCAGCACTGGCTACAATCATTCAGACCATTAGTCATGGCCTTTAAGTGGGGACAGATATTAAACATAGGCAAACATGCCATACTGGATAGTCATCTTGATTTGCTGGTCATTAATTATAAGAAAACAAAGGCTAACAATCGGATGAGTATGGAAATTTATTTATTTGACAACTCCTGTCCAGATAACTGGCTTTTGTGAGGCACACACACATACACACACACACGCACACACACATACACACACACACACACACACACACACAATCATGAGAAGACTTTTCTTGTAAAAAGTCTTGTATTAATAAGTAATATTAACTTGTATTAATAAGTAATTTGCATCACATATATAATTATTAAATACATTTTTATTCAAATATTAATATTCAGTAAAAGTTTAATGCAGTAAGGATCTGTTGAGCTATTATTATGTAATAATGTTTATGATTAATGAACATTAATATAAAGTGTGACCGCTCTAGTCCACAGAAACCTACAAAAACTAAATTTTAAATACTAAAACTAGGCAAGCTAGTTATAGATGCTAATAAGATTATTTATGCAGTTTTTGGCTATAATGTAATAACGATGATAATATCAGAATTAATATGATTAAATATTGATTAAGTTGTAGTCAGTATTTTTTTATTATTTATATACAATTAATAATCATTTATAGTATTATTAGCATTTTTATTTTTCGTTGTATTTTTATATGTTAAGTTTTTATTTTAAGCTTTTTTATGTACTGGACGTTTTTTTCAGTAATTGTAATACTTTTAGTAATTGTATTTGTAATAAACATATTTCAGTTAGTTGCCAAGGCAGCATATATGTAATTAAAAAAAAATAATTAATCTAACATTCATATTTTATTTCAGCTTTCTTTCAGTTACCATAAACAATAATTAATAGTTTTACTTAAAGCTGCAGTCCGTAAGTTTTGCCTCTTTGTCGCCATCTCTGTTTGAAACCTGCAATTGCAGTTATTTTCGGAATGATCATCTTTACATGGGTTTTGTGTTGGAACATTGTCTACTTCACGATGTGGAAATATTTGCGTGATGCCGCCCAAATGTTCATGCAAAGAAAGATGGCGTGGTTTCAGGAACCGCAGCAGATGTGTGTTTCTGTGCAAAAGTAAAAGCACTTTATTTGGCCTTCCGAAAGAAGATGCAATGAGGAATCATTGGTTAAGATTTATTTACAACAGAACAGCACAACCCAGATGTTCAAATTTGTGCAACGCATTTTATGGACGACAGTTTTGTAAACCTAGGAGAGAGTTCAAGGCTGGCTGTGCACAAAGGATATTAAAAAAAAAACATTTGGTCTATTCCGACTTTGCTGTGACAATCTGGCACTTCTGAATCAGCGACTGTAAGTATGTTTTGATTAAGTATTTGCTATTGACTGTTCAAATGTGGGGAAATGCATTGTGTGTGTGTGTGTGTGTGTGTGGGTGTGTGTGTGAGTGAGGGGAACAGGGTCTCATCACAGCAGAGTGTACAGCCTGTCAGAAATCATAGCACGTCAGCTGTCTTAATCACAGCTTGTGTACTAAAAAACATACAAGCCCCATCACTGTGTTTGTAACCCGACTCTGTCCCCCTTTTGGGCTTAAACTAATGGTAAAACTAACAACATTATTAACTGTCTTTATATTTAATATTACTGCGATTATGGAAAGGGGCGTTACATTTCCGACGAGTGCTTGCGGTGTTCGGCCAATCACAATGCACTGGGTCAGTTGGCCAATCACAGCAGACTGCGCTTGTCAGAACGAGGGACTTTGTAGAAAACGATGCGTTTGAGAGAGGCAGGGCATAGAGGACCTACAATAATGTATAGTATTTGAAAAATTATGTGTTTTTTGAACATTAAAGCATGTCAGCATATTCTGTTACACCAAATACACAAAATAATGATCTTTAAAATAGCATCATATGACCCCTTTAAACTTGACATCCCCGTGCATCGTTTTGAAGAAAGCAGACAGAACATTCTTCAGTTAAACTTTTGTGTTCACCAAAAGGGAAAAAGTCTTACAGGTTTGGAACATGAGTAAATGATGACAAAAATGTCACTTATGGGTTATAAGTTAAAACAGAAACTGAATAGGACAAATTTTTCTCTTTCTTTGTTCTTTCTCTCTCTCGGTGCAGCCTGGGGCCATGTGGCCTGGCTTGTCTTGTTAATGGCCCTGAATGACGCAGTAATGGGATGTAAATACCATTGTACTTTTTAACATACCACCAAAGCACACTCATTCAAAAGTAGCCTCTCCCTATCTATTCAGTATTTCTGTCCCCTCCCCATAGGCACTCAAGGAGGAGAGTGAAAGAGTGAAACTTTTCCATAGGAGATGGTGGCACAGCTGAAGAATGACTTGGAGGTCTGAGGAGGGTCACTGGTTTCTGTGACATAAGAGGACTGAGATGAGGATCTCTTGTTTAGGAATGCTGGGTTTGGAGTGGTAATGAGGGCTGAAGGGGTTTAGGCCATTCGGTGACACCACAGACAGCAGCTATTTCAGACGCAGTTGTATACCCATAAAGCCATTACCCACAACTCCACTGTCATTAGGGGATTAGAGACTCTGCCATAACCCTGACAGGCATTTAACATAAAATTACACACATTAGAAGGAAATAGAGAAAATGCTAAGAATACAGTGACACAATTAAGATGCAGCTAAATGGGTCATGTTTAGACCAAAATACGCAGCCATACCAGTCTTGCATGTTCTCTGAGCATCTTTAGCACACTTGAGGACACCAGTCTGTATTCCAGCCAATTAGTGCAGTTTCTGCTTATCTAATCCTTTGGAAAGCCGCCCATTGACATGCTTTTCAAATCCTCTAAAATTCTAGAAAGTAACAGAGCCAAGACAGCATCAAAATAGAAATGCTTCAAGTAAAATTCAGACGACACAGACGAGATGTACAGTGGAGGCTATGCACCAATATTTTGGGAAATTTTAAAACAAAGAGATATAAAATAACCTTATGACAAGTTAAATGCAACTATAACACAAATATAATTCATACTGTGAAATGTTATTACAAATTTAAATAACTATTTTTCCTTTGAATATATTTAACATTTTATTTATTCCTGTGACGGCAAAGCTGAACAAGTCTGCATTTATTTGGTCAAAAATACAGTAAAATATAATTATTTTATTATAATATACTTTAAATATTTAGCTGCTTAATATTTATGTCGAAATAATTTAATTTTGTGCAAAATAAAAGAGAGACAAACCCAATGCTAAGAAATGAATTATATTTTTTTGCTACAACTTTTCAACTTTTCACTTTCATTGCTATGTTCAATAACTTTTTTTTAATGAACAATAATATAACCATTTAGAAAAGATGACCTCCACGGTGATTAAAAAAAAATTGACTTATCTTCTGACTTTCTGCACTCATTAAAGGACATAAAGGGTTTATGATGGGCATAATTTGCTAGTCTTGGGGACAGGAAGTGTCTGGCCATGTACGTGAGGCGGATGCCACACCGACAGTTCTCAGGGAATGAAGGAAGGATGCCATCAACAAGGGGCATAAGAAGAGAATTTGAGGATGGAGTGACATGACGGAAGAAGGACATCCAAGATGGAGTGATAGGGAGGAGTAATAGATATGGATGGATATGGGCAATGAAAGGAAGAAAGGAAGAAAGGAAGGGGGTCAGTCTCCTGCTGGGGGCATCTTAGCTGATGGTCTCCACCATGGTTTTATCTGTCCTTTCTTCCTTTGTTTCAGCCTCTTCCTCCCTTAATTCCCTTTATCTCTTCGTCTTTCTCTCTCTCTGATGACTCCTTCTCCCTCCCCCTTACTCCTAAAGCAGAGAGCCCTGTTCTATCCAGGAGAGAAAGATAAACTCCTGGAGACTTCATCAGATGCTCTTTGAGGTGTTTGCTAAAGCATACACATGTGGCTTTAGCAACGTGAATAATTCTTTTGCATTGATTGAGATGTGATTATATCTTAAAAGGACAGAGAAAAAGAGCTCAGTTTCATACGGTTGCATCAGGCAGCTAGGTTGGCTAATGCACCTACCTAGCGCTGTCACAAAGTCATGACAGTAAAACTGATGAACAAGAAGAGTGGTAAAAACACACACATACAAACTTAGACTTGCTGTACTGTTTCAAAACAGACACACAGTAGCTGTAACAGTTTTGATATACATTAGTTTGAGTGATTTAAGACATGCAACATTTGAGAAAAGGGTAGATAAAGAAAAAAACATAAATAAAGGCCAAAAAAAAAATATATATATATATATATATATATATATATATATATATATATATATATATATATATATATATATATATATTATATTATTTTCAACCGATTTATCATGTAGTATTTCATCTCTACTGCTTCCAGATACACCTACTCTGGTGGACACTGAGGAAATCTTTCAAGTGAATTGGAGAGTGAAGACCATGTGAAGTGATGTGCTCATTCAGCCAGCTGCTTATAACATACGGTCAGCTAATCCTGACAGATTCACCTGAACTAAGCAGCGGGCCAAGAACAAAGAGAGAGGGAAAAGAGAAAGGACTACTAATGATCTTCCTCACAAATAACCCGGTTAAAGACTCCAAAAGTGCATTTAGCAACAAAGATTGGAACAGAAGAAAATTAGAAGTTGCGTCTGATCATGTGACTTAAACTTTCTATACATGTCAGTGATTCTCTAAAGCAATCTCTGCTGTTTCCCTTCCTCTCTCTCTGTATTTAGCCCCAAATCTTCTCTCATGCAACAGATCATTCAGCCTCAGAGCCTGAGATGATAATATATTCCAGCCACAAAGCCATCTAAACAATGCTGCCTAAAGAAAAGTCTCTTGCTGCCTTCCTGAGCAGTGCCCAGCCTCAGCCCCGTGTTTTGAGTTTCCCCCCTTCTTTAAATGACAAAGTAAATCCTCCTGGCAACCCCCTCCGAGGGCCCCCACCCCCCGAGCTCCTAAGCAGACCAACAAAAGGGCCCATTTGCACAGTGTGAAGGTATAATGCAGTTATTAGTGTGGAGAACTCTAGAGGGTCTGAGGAGGGGAACCACCCTCCTGCCCCGGGACAATGCAGGATAGTGGACAGAGCCAGGGGGCTTGGGTGCTGGTCATCTCAACTTTCTTCTGACTTTCATGGAATCGCTGTCTGAATTACGGCTTTATAAGTGTATCAGCTCTTTGGTTTTGGAAAGTACATTCACAAATAAAAACTGTAACAAAACTGACCATCTCTGGAATTACGAGAATGTTGTCTAGCAAAAAATACTTTGAAGCGAGATTAAAATAATAATAATAATAATTAAAAAAAAAACATTATCTAAAGAGACAGATGTGTTCTAGATTATTTTGAATATTTGCAAAAATATTCCTAAGTAGGTCTACAATACATTTTGAATATTGACTTTCTTTAAAAGGAGGTTTGACCTGTCTTTTAGCTCATAGTAATGAAGACTGATGATGTCTCAAGACATGCACAGTATTCTGCCATTTTAAGAAATTATTACTTTTATTTTGCAGGAAAAAAATTAGTTGATTAAAAAACAGTCTCCGTAAAGAAATTTACAATGATACAAAAGATTTCTATTTCAAATAATTACTGTTCTTCTGAACTTTCTATTCATCAAAGAATCCCCCAAAAATGGTCACAGCTTCCACAAAAATAATTATGCGGCAAAACTAATGATGCTGATGCTGAAAATTCAGCTTAGCATCACAGAAATAAATTACATTAAAATAAATATTACAATAGAAAAACAGTTATCTTAAATTATAATTCGTTTTCACAATATTACATAATATTAAATGCAGCCTCAATGAACATAAGAGCTTTAAAAACATTTTAAAAATCTTACCAAGTCCAAACTATTAAATGGTTGTGTGGCCATGCATGCTAAAATATTGAAATGGTTTATATTTATTTCACTATTTATATATGCTCAAGATACACTGCAAATGCAATGTTGTTATACTCATTTTTTGACCGTGTCTGTATGTGGTTTAAGTAATCTGATCTCAAATGTTCTGGACTCCTTTTAAACATGTATCAGTGTTGTACTCTTGTGATTAGTTCATCCAAGGCAGATGTTGATACCAGTTCTAAACAGGGTCAACATGACAGCAACTACCTCTTTTGGGTATAGTCAATTTCCCATGGCTCTGGTAAAATAGAAGATACTGTGCATGTCTTGAGACATCATCAGTCTTCATAACTATGGGCTAAAAGACAGGTCAAACCTCCATCCTCTGCCCTGAAGCCCATCCTGTCATTAACCCCCTCTTTATCCTTCTTTCTGAGGGCTGAGACATCACTTGTGCTTTGATCCAAGCCTCTGATCTATTTCTATTTCACATTCGGTTAAGGTTCTTGCGACCTGAGAGGAGGTGCCAGGCGATAAAGACTAAAGGCCGATCACGCAGCACCTCATCAGTCTGACGCAGGGTCAGGTAACATGAAATAAACCTCAAATGCACATGGAGAACTCATCACCTGCTGCTCTCTGCTCACAACATGGCAAACAAATGTGCAACTCAAGATCCACCACCTTTTCAATACAACAGTAACTCTGAAAGGTGGTTTGGCACAAAGAAGGGTGTGGGACTTTTTTGGCGGTAGTATGTAGAATATTGTGAATTCCAAAGAAAGATGCAGCTTACGTCATCCATAAGGTATGCGAATAACAAAGTGAGCACCCGTAAAACATTTAGTGTGTGGAATAAATCCACTGCACTCATCTAAACTGAGTTATGCTTTTCAGCATTTGCAGAAAAAAAATATTCTGTGGTGGTATTGCCTCTCCAATATGGATTTACAGAAAAAGCAATTATAACTCAAAGTATTTTCAAGTATGTTCCAGTTTTCAAAGTTATTGAAAAAACAACCTCTTTTTTTTAACCTTGAGACAGAAAATCAGAATATAAATTTAGTTCTTCTGACTGCTTTGCAATAGGGATCTCGCTGCTAGGCTCAAACATGGTGATAGAAAGGCCTTGTGAGCCCTTGACGAGATTCACACATGCCAAATGTAGCATCTACAGGTCTGAGGCGTTCTACTAGGGCCAGGTCGTATGAAGAGAGGCCTGGCAAGTGTCTGTTTACTGCAACAGAGCAGATGTACAATCTCCAGTCTCCTATCTATACTGGAATCCTTGGAATGCACTATGCCTCAGGAATAGCACTATCAGGACAGGGGTTAAAACTCTGTTTATTGATAAAACAGACTCTCTTTCTATCTCTTTCCTCCTTCACCATTCTTTTCTCTTTCTGCTTTCATCTAAGATATACTCAAGAACGGGCTGGCCATTGGGACTTTTCCTAATGGGTCAGATGAGCTGTGGGCTGACTCTCAATTTAAAGGGATAGTTTATCCCAAAACTGAAAACATTTACTCATGTTATTACAAATCTGTATGGCTATGTAGTTTCTGTGGAACATAGTAGATATTTTGAGAAATGTTCAATCGCGAGACAACTGAGGGTGATGGATTCATATGAATTTGTGCAAAGTAATTCTTTGACTTCATGGAAAGAAATTTAAACATGAAGGTACAGCCATAAACCCAACCACCAAGGGGATGTAAACAGATTGTACAAAATAGTGCATATGAGTTTGTATACATTAATACGAATTCTGTAAAAATGTAAACCAGCTATGTATTGCCTTTTTGTTGTTTTTGTACAATTTAATTTAATAGTAACCAAGTAACCAAAAACTCTTTGGATTATATATACTAGATGACAGCAATCAATATTTTGTATTACATGCATGTGTAATACATACAGTGGAGGATAATCTGCTTTGGGTTGTGATGGGGTGGCATTGCTACTTGGCTGCTTTTTACTCATCCCTGAGGTACAGAAGCTGTCAGAAGTGTGGAGTAGAAACAGAGCAAGATACTGAAGTGCTAAGAATAAGAATGGATTTTAAAACTTCTAGTCATGGCAGTCAAACTTTCTTTCCCAAACAGGCCGAAAGTGAGGCAAACACCTCCTGCAGCAGCACTAAGAGCAGTAATCTTCTAATCTGGTTTGCAGAGTTCATCTTAATTTTAAGTGTCATACGAACACAAAAAGGATGACAAAAATGTAAAATAAACCCTGATTGCTGTTGGTATTTAGGGGTAGATTAGTCGTCATGGATATTTAGTTAGCTGCTCTGCGCTTCCAGTTTAATCTGGAAGAAGCAGCAAATGAGAGGGGTTAAAACTGGAGCATCAGCCAACTGAAAGAGACAGTGGCAGGCGAGAATCATTCCATTAGAGAACAACAACAAATCTTCGATGGTCGTCATGGAAACTGGAGACCTGTCGTCCGTGTTTTGGAGTTGAGAACATGGAAAAAATTATAAGGAGACCACATGTGATCACACACACACATGTTGCACAAGCCACAGGAACCAGTGTCACACTTCTCGACTGAGTTATGCATGACTTCTAAAAATAAAGGTTCTTTGCAAAGAAAAAAAAAATTTCAGTTAAAGGATTCGCTTGTTATTATCTGTACAGGCTTTTCTGAGATGACTTCATGGATCTTTGAAGATGGACAATTCAATTCAAGTTTATTTGTAAAGCACTTTTTACGATACAAATCATTGCAAAGCAACTTTACAGAAAATTACGTTTCTACAATGTTTAGTAGAAGCTTATCAGTGGTGACTTTCAGTTTATGTGCATATGACAAAAATTTATGGAAAAATCAATTAAAGACATAATCAAACAGATGAACTCTATTAACAGCAATTATTATATGATGCAATCAAACTTATAGCAAAATTTGGTAGTTCTGTATGTTGTTTCAGGGTTGGCATCATTTGAGGTCCTCTGAGGGGGTGACATCATCTCTTCTCAAGTGTTCAGGATCCAGACTGGAGCTTGTGTAAATCCTAGACATAATTAACGTAGCTGTTGTACCAACCAAGTAAAATAAATTTGTTTAACCCAAGCTAAAGAATAATAATGTGCATTTGATCAGATATAACTGCAGTCCAAAATTATGAGATCCATTATTTGAATGCTTGGCAAAAGAGATGTGTTTTTAATCTAGATTTAAACAGAGAGAGTGTGTCTAAACCCCGAACATTATCAGGAAGGCTATTCCAGAGTTTGGGAGCCAAATGTGAAAAAGCTCTACCTCCTTTAGTGGACTTTGATATAGGTACTACCAAAAGTCCAGCATTTTGCGACCTTAGGGAGCGTGATGGGTTGTAGCGTGGTAGAAGAATAGGTATTCAGGAGTAACTGATGCGGACCTTAATAGGTAGTCAGTGCAGAGACTGTAGAATTGGGGTAATATGATCATATTTTCTTGACCTGGTAAGGACTCTAGCCACTGCATATTGAACTACCTGTAGCTTGTTTATTAAAGATTCAGAACAACCACCTAGCAGTGCATTACAATAGTCCAGTCTACAGGTCATGAATGCATGAACTAGCTTTTCTGCATCAGAAACAGGTAACATGTTTCATAGCTTGGCAACATTTCTAAGATGAAAGAATGCTGTTTTTGTAACATGGGAAATAAGGTATTCAAAAGACAAGTTGTTGTCTAATTTAACACCCAGATTTTTGATTGTAGAGAAAGTAAAATTACATCCATCTAGTTGCAAATTATAATATACTAGATTCTGTGTACTGTTTTTTGGTCCAATAAGTAATATCTTTGTCTTATCCTAATTTAATAGAAGAAAATTATTGGTCATCCAATCTTTTAAATTTTTAACATATCCTGTTAGCTTAAATAATTTAGCAGTTTCATCTGGTCTCGTTGAGATATATAGTTGAGTATCATCAGCATAACAGTGGAAACTAACCCCTTATTTTTGAATAATATTACCAAGGGGCAACATGTATATTGAAAATAGCAGTGGACCTAGGACAGATCCTTGTGGCACTGCCCCTGCCCCTGAATACCTGTATAGTTTTGTAATCGATCTATAAGAATGTTGTGATCTATGGCGATGGATAAAACTGAAGTATTAGATGCTGTAGAATCTTTAGTTTTGCAGAGCACAACACTGCAGACAACGGCAGTTAATGCCGTTATCAATGTTTTCCATGTTCATGGAGTAAGTATTTTTACTTTTTAAAAATGCCTGGTAGCTGCTGTTTTGTATGTGTTTGGCCAATCAGCGTCAACTTACGTCCACTGGTAGTTCCTAACTGTTTTAGACCCTACTCTGAAGTAGGAGCTAATTTAGTTCCTCCAAACAGAGTTCCTAGAACTAAAACCGTTCCTAGTTCCTGCGGTGCAAACAAGCCAAAAAGTGGATACTTCCACCAATAGTTCTAGGAACTATGAAAAGTTCTGCATACCTTTTAATAAAAATCACAAAAAAATGGCATCCTACTGTAAAACATTTTGGAACTAACTGGAAACTTTATTTTATTTGTACATAGGCATGGAATGAGCATTAATTTTTTTTAAATGCATGTAATCCTATTGTGAAATTATTTTTATTGAAGAATTTTTATTTAATTTTGACCTTCCAATCTTATGGTCCATAAACAACATTTTTTGTGTACAATGCTCACATCTCAAAATCCAGTCAACAACATATAGCCAAGTCTCCATCCTGCATTTTTCCTTTTTTTGATAATCTGTTACGCTAAGATGTATGCCACAATACAGAAGATATGTTGCTTTAGTTTCATCACAACTTTAAACATTTTCTCTGGTACATTATAGCTATACAGTTCATTCTATTTGCATGTAATGGACAGTAGCCTTACATCCACTTACTATGGATGCTTAGAGCAAAACAACCCCCCATGATAGCCATAGAGAAAAGTGTGGAGTGCTCAGAGATGATGGGTTAGAACAGAAGAAAGAGTAAAACAGATAGAATCTGAAAATAAATAAAACATGAACATGACCAGAGAGGGTACCTGTCCAGAATATAGATGTCTTCCCCTGCCTTTTACCTGTCAGAAGGACTAAAAAGCTTATTGAGGTTATAAGCCCCCTTGTCCTATGGGGTCTGGCCCTCCCTGATCTACTGTCCTGTGATACAAACCATTCGCTCATCCATCCACATCACTCAGCCTATCTTCTACCTTTCCTATGACAACCCTTCTTCTTCGTTCATCTAAAAAGGTCAGCTGTCTGACCAGCGTGCACCAGGACCAAGAGGCTTTTAAATTACAATCTAATTCCATGAATTGAACTGATTCAACTGAACTACAATGTGAATTTGAATGTAGGAGGTCACATGAAAATGACAGACAGACAGAAAGACAGAAAGATAGATAGATTTTAAAGGTTTGAAAGTGTGGTAGTATTTGACCCCATTTCTGTGCAGCTTGAAGGGTTGTGCACTGTTACTTGGATCTGTCACAATCAGCAAAGAAGACCCACACATACACAGCAGAACACAGCCAGAGGGCCGTAGCAGCAATCTGGCTCTCCAGGGGTTAATTACTATAAGCATGACTTCAGCCTCAGGGGAATATTTAGCTCAAAGAATGCTATATATAAACACACAGAATGATCTATCACTCTCACACACACATTTGCATGCAGTATTCGAACTCTACAGTTCTTTAAAATCCACATAAACTCAGCAGCCATCACAACAGCATCGCCCAAGTGGCATAAGCTGTATGAAACCGCATCCATGTGGACTGTAATGAATGCAGCAGAGAATGAATCAACCCTCATGCTCACCAGCTCACCCCACAGGCCTCATCCCTTTATCCTGCTTGTAGCTGCTGTCTTTGGTCTGGAAGTGTTAATATCCCTGACTGTGTAGCGCTAACCTCAGTAGTCCAGCTGTGAGGGGATCAATACCATACCCCAGTTCTGCTCTAGGTTATGTAAACGCCTCTTGAACTTTACAGTAAAAACACCAGGCTCCATCCCTGAGCTCCACTAAATGTTTTTCTTTTTTCTTAAAAGCCAACCGTCTGACAAGGTGAGGCGGCATCCAAAAGTCTGGGTCGACTCTGCTGTGATCAGCTGGGAACATTGATTTTATGTCAAGCTAAGAGCCAAACCTGCCAGGCACAGTTGGACTGGCTGCCTCCTTCAAGTTGAACTCTCCTAGCTGCCTGCTTGGCTGTTTGTTTAATGAAGCTGATCGATAGAGACACCCCTTAGCATCACCACAGCACAACCATTGCCAGATCAACCATATGACTCTTTCACAACAGTTCCACATCTCCTCAGAGCGAGTTACAGGGGGATCTCATTAGTATTCACATACTGCAGATATATGTATGTAATGTTTACACATACATTTTTGTACGTTTGGGTAGAGAAACTTTCAAGATCAGATAACTTTAACATTTTCTAAAATATATTGAAACAACTTCAATTTCACCAACAAATCCTGTCTTGAAGTATGAAGTATGACCAGGTGTTAAGAAGTCAAGTCCAACTGCACTTCACAACAGACATAGTTTCTAAGCAGCTCTACATAAAGTAATAATGTTATGTCTATAATTGCTTTAACAAGATTTAGGGCTTGGCAATATGATTATAACAATGATATAAGTAATTATCTACCTAGATTGTATTAATAGTTTTCCAGCAGATAAAGCATTCACATGATTTTCTTTATGTATTGTCCTGGTGTTGAAATGAAGTAGGCTACTTGTAAATATTATGAATACAATTCTTGGCCAAAACTCCAATTTTACTTAAGTGTAAAATAGTGTTTAATGAGTCAGACACAGTCCAATTGCAAAGCATACAAAAATTGGAACTTGGTGCCTAAAATATAATAATTAAATGAAATGCAGATGGGGTTAGTAAAAAAGTAATTTACTCTTTTTATTTTTAGGTAAATGAATATTATATTTTATGAAATATATTTACATATATTCTTTATGCGGCTGAATTTAGTCTTTACAATTATAATGTTATCCATTAAAACCTAAAAAGAAAAAGCTAAGTTAAGTGTAGTAAATGAATGTGATGGCTTTAAAATATTTTATTTTACATCATTATAGTAAATTATAATTTAAAAAGCATGCAATGGATTTAAAATGCCATAAAGCTAAAATACTCCTAAATATTTAATTGATTTAAAGGTGTTTATTCGAAGGATATATGCTTCAGATTTTGTGAAGATGTTAACTTTGTATGTTTCAGTTTCTGTGCAAAGGTTGTTATCTTAAAGCCACACAATAAAAAATTATTTAATTAAGTTTGAAAATGAAAATGTTTAATGTGAGATGATGACAACCTCACTTTTATACAAAAAAATTAAAATAAAAGTTTGTTTAGAAGTTTACATTTGAACACTAAAGAGATTATATTTTCTATGCGCATAAAAGCATGGAGAAAGACAGCAGCAGACACAAAGTGTTTTGAGATATAATTGAGATACGTTCTTCTCTACAACCCCCATCCACAGTTGAACATTTTTGGAGCAGCTGTTTCCTTCAGACCTTTGATTCAACTATTGGCAGCTGTCAGGGTTCAAGGGATGATATTTACCCTTATAGTAGCACAAGCACTTCATTGTTTCATCACATGTTCTTCTGCAATGAAAAAGTCTCGCCAGAAACCCGATCTAGTGAAATGAATTTAAAAGTCCAGGTGCTTCAATAAGACAGCATCAAGCAGTAACACAGCACATTTAGGCCACATTTTTCTTCCCGAAGAAGTCACAAAAAGAGAAAGTTCCCCTCTTGCTAAAGTGCAGCACATATTGAGACCCTGTGCTCCCAGCCATCCAGTGGGTCGCTCTGTTTATTAATCCTGTGTTAGAATGCCACTTTCAAACAGCACAGAGCTCCCAGAGGTGCCCTGGCCTTGCTTTTTTTCTGACATGTGATAAACACAAGATGGCTGCCTCCACCCCAGTTGGTTTACATAAGACTGTTAAAACATCCCTCCGCCTATTGCCCTCTACACCCTTCCCAGCACAACTCCACCAGCCAGAAACAGCCTGCCCGCTCATTTGCCAGCAGACCGTACGCATGGCGTATTTGTGCTGCATAAATCATCCTTTCATCGCTCAGTTTCTCCTGGTGGCCATGTTTTTTTCCAGGTTTGTGGAGGTAGCATACCTCTGCCCTGTACTGTAGCAGCTCTGTAAACCATTGACGGATCCAGTCCAGCTGGCTGGGTGAGCAGCCCTCTCTGACAGGCCCTACAGCCCTCCCCTACCACCTCCGCTGACCAAAAACAGCCTCTTTTTTTAATTCATCTCCATGTTCACTCAGAGTCAGTGAAATTAAAACCTCTGTGGAAGAAGAAATCAGGACATGTAGCAAATGTTAGTAATATGTAAAAAGCATACAAAATATCCAAAAGCATGCACAGTATATATATATATATTTATTTATTTATTTATTTATTTATTTACTTATTTTACATACAATTTCTTTAACAAGTACTATTTAGGATCAGTATTTTTAAATACAAAGCAGTTATTTAAAAAAAAAAAATTCACAATATTACTGCTTTTGCTGTATTTTGGATCAAATTAATGCAGGCTAGGTGAGCAGAAGAAACTTCCCCCAGAAAGCTTCTAATAAAAAAAAATTCAAAATCATTATAAGCATCTTTATTTTTTATTTATGAAAACAAAAAGTTAATAATAAATAAAAAAAACTTTTTTTATAGAAAATACAAAAAGCTTTCTTTAGGGGTAGGGTTTGGGTTAGTCTATAGTTTAAGTATCATTAGCTTCACATAATACTATGTCTATAGCAGTCTTATGGTATGTCCTCATTCAGATAGCTAAGCAACATTTATGTGTGTTTTCAGCCTGCAAACCTCTCCTTTCAATCTAGCCTTTGATGAGCCTATGATTCTCTAAATTGTTTTCCCTAAAATGTATATTGCCAGACGACTGTGTTTAGATTAACGGTATAGCGTGTTTATACGCAGAGTACATCTTCCACTGTAGAAAAAAAGAGAAAATCTTGCTCTGAATCAAAGGATTATAGGACAGACGCCTGCACTCTGATAGCTGGCCACTTGAGTTTTACAAATGACAGACAAACTCCATCAGTGGAAGCTTGCTGAAGTATGTCGACCAGAACAGGAGGGGGGAAAACTGTGCTTGGGGTCAGAAGGAACACACTCAGAAAAAGCAGAAGGAAAGAGTGAAAGATAAGATGAAGCTAACTTGTCAACTCACAAAACATACATAAACATGTCAAAAAGGGAGTTTACGAGTAAATGGTGTTTATACCACTAAACTGTTTGGCAATAAAACATCTTAAGCATCACATTCTGGTGCAGTTAGGGTGTGGATATCTGTCATGAAGTCCTGTGGAGAAAGCCTGGAGCTCTGTTTCCGTAACACAGTGTGATGTTCAGTAAGCTGGATGATCAGAGGGCTAAACCAAAGCTTTCCTCCCTTCTCCCGTCCCCTGTGACAGCGGTACATGGAAAGCTGGAGAGGGACTGAGCTCTTGGCACAAAGAAATAAATGAGGGAGTTTTAACTGCTAATTAATTGCAGGTCCAGCTCACACACACACACACACACACACAAACACCCTAAAAATTCTCTGACAAGCAACTACACAAGCTTTTTTCTCTCAAACACAAAAATCTTACACACAGAAACAGTCATTCAAAGCTCTTATATGTGACACATTTTAAAAGGAATTACAAATATTATGAGCTGGTTTTCCTCCTATTATGTCCCAGTTATGCCTTTACACATTATGTTTCTGACAACAGAGAGAATGGACATGATGCTGTTTATTGATTGCTTTCGGCTTTTGATTGCATAAAGAGACCTTTTTCTTGTCCAATTCAGTTCTTGGCCAATTCCAGGTTAAAAAAAGTACACTTTCATAATGTACTTAAAGTGCTTTATTTCCGCACACTAATTTTGTACTTAATTTACTAAATATGATTCTTTAGTACATCTTAAGATAAACTTAAGATCAACTAAGTGTACTTAACTGTGCTATTTGGGGGGGAAAAACATGCACCAATATACTCAAGTGTACTACAAGTGGTGACTAAATACATTTTTTAAATCAGTGATAGTATGCTATAAGCACATTTTGGTTCATATTAATGGTGTCCCAAAACAGCACAGTTCAGTACACTTAGTTGATTTTAAGAAGTACTAAATTTAATAAAATTAAGTACAAAATTAGTGTGTGAAAATATACCACTTGAAGTACATGATCAGTGCACTTTTTTTAAACCTGGGATTACATTTAATTTGCATAGTATAGTCTTCTAAAGTGATTTTGTCAAGTAAGGCATTTTTGACGATCCTGGATCAACATTATTGTCCAAAAATATAGACTTAACACAATCCTTGCCCCTAAACCTAACCCTAGCCATACTTTGTTCCTAAAATCAGAGGGAAATGATAGCTGATTAACAAGTGTGTAGACGCACCTAACCCTGATTGTAAGCCTTAAACAGATATTTACAGAAAAGTTATACCCCAGTTCTGATTGGTTTATTGGAATGTTGTTCCAAGATCAACAAGGATGTTGATCCAGGAACATGTTTTACCTGGTGAAATCACACTCACCTTTTAAAAGTATGCTAAAGTGTACTTCTTTTATTCACAAGGGTAATTCCACAGCAGAGATACAGTAAAAACATCTCCTATAAGACTCAACTTGTACACTAAGAAATAACTGGATAAACTGGAAAAATTACTGGAGTACTAAATCTAGTAACAGATGCATTGTTTGTAATTGTATTGCATTGTAAATTGGGGGCAATCTACATAAATATGTTTGCACAGATATTTAACTGTAATTTGTAAAGAAAAAAATGGTGCCCTGAAGTTGTTCCCATTTTGCACCATGGACATCATGTTTCTCTGGAGAGGCCGTGTTAACCCCCTTCCACATTACACTGGGCCGCATTAGCTGAAATGAATTAGCCTCCTGTCATTTATGATTCAATGCCTGCAGCCTATCCCCAGGCAATGCTCAAGAGTCCAGCGTAACCTGCATTCCTCTGCCTCACTCTCTCTCTCTCTCTCTCGTGACTGTCTTCATTCATTCCTTCGGCAGACACCATCCCTTCATCTGCTGCCTGCACCTCTCCCAGTGCATGAGAGCCACTGTCATAGGCAGACTTGCCTGGGGCTTTTTAAATATGTGTGTGAATCATGATACTTTCTCTTGCCATTAGCTATGGAAATATAACGCAAACAAAGGCCATTTATATGGAGCTGAATGCTGATGAATGCTGTGGCATCCTGCAGGTCCAGACCGACATAATCAGGGTATAAAACAGGGTTGTATTTTCTCTCTTACATGCACGCTATTAATTTAGACAAGAGCTAACATTTCTTCAAACATGAAAGTGTTGAGTAGTGGGTTAATATACAGGCACCACCCAGTGCAGATATATGACTATACTACATCTGGGTATATGCCTCTCGACTGAAGACTTCCAGAGAGTCTTAGCTAAATGACCACAGTGATATACACTTGGCCCGGGACGATGCGGCTCAAAGCGCTCACTGACCATCCTTAAGCGTTTTATTTACCTTGCATGTGTATGCAGTGTTGAGTTATGTGCCACAGTACTCAGTAAGTTAACGTAGGTGCCAGACTACGGGAAACCAAGGGCTTGACCAAATCAAAACAGACTCACCCGCAAATTTACGGACCTGCTACTGGAAGAACTGAATGATTTTTCTGCTTGTGCCAGTCAATTTAGCTTTTTTTCTTATTTCACTTGGTTTTGCTGTAATAAATATTAATTGAGAAAAAAGGGAGAGATATGAAAGACTAAAAACTAAAACTCTGGGACAGCAAATCCAGCATGGTGTAATGAGATTTCCTCATGCACTGAATGTCTTAAATCACGAGGCTTTGATGGGATGAGCATCAATAGATCCATGGAACAAACTCTAAAAGAAACTGCACATAATCTGGAAAACATGTTCTCCAAAATATAAGTGATTAAAACATAGCACCAATGGGAGGACATGTTCTTGGAAAATTAACAATGCATTTCCAGAATTTCCTGGAAAACATATAGTTCGTTTTCTGCAGGGTCATGTCAGAGACGTTTCACATTTAATCACGTAGTTTGTAGTTTTTGTCTCAAGGGTCTGGTGAATATTGGTGGGAGTGTCTGTCTGAGCGACTCCTTTGGGAAATCAGCTTCTCTGAAACCATCACTGATGATTAGTAAAACATATAATTCAGTTTGTTTCACTGACCTAGTTGAAAGAAACAACATCATTCTTTTGTAAGATATTATGATTTCGCAAGATTTTTTGCTTCAAATGTCAAGTCATCATTATTTTATAGTGCTTCATACAATAGCGTTTGTTTCAAAGCAGTAAAAGTAGTACTAAACTGAAAAGTAACAGAACAAAAGATGCAAACTTCAAAACGGAGGCAAATCCAAATTCTGCTGTAAAGCAGCTGTCACAAGATTATGAATAATCCTTATTCAGATCAAATCAGTTCAGTATTGGTTCAAATTAGTTCAATAAATGTGTCTTTAATTATGAAACAAATGTGAGTTCAGTTTATCATAATATATTTGTATGTTTAGATATAAGTATGTTTATAGAGCATTTGTGGTAATGAGTATATACATTTTTTTTTTCTTAGAAAATGTCTGATCCTTTCGCTATTTAAGACACTTATTCCTCAGCTGGGATCGTGTAGAGCCTTTTAAAGCTGCATAGAAACTACTATTTGGACTTTCAACCCACTGGCTTCCATTGAAGTCCACTATATGGAGAAAAATCCTGGAATGATTTCCTCAAAAAACTTAATTTCTTTTCAACTAAAGAAAGACATGAACATCTTGGATGACATCGGGGGGTGAGTAAATTATAAGGATTTTTTTTTATTCTGGAAGTAAACTAATCATTTTAACACACACACACACACACACTCACACTGAAGCTTTATTATAAACACTGTATTTTTATGCTCACCTCAGATGTCACTCAAAATGTAGAGACATGCAGAGCTCTAACTGTGCCTATAAAACACAGAAGGAACAATAAATATTGACACACTAAAAGCAGTGGATTGATTCTTTTGTCAGGATGATTAAAGGTCAAATTCCATTAGCCCCCAAAATAAGTATGATCCACAGGTTAATAAAGACACTACTCAAAGCACAGCCAAATAGAATTGGAAAGTTTAGAGTTTGAAATGAAGATCACATCATGTCAATGAATTTTCCTAACAGATGTAGTTTATTTCACTACACGCCACCCATTTTCCCTTCTTTCTCACCCTTTACTTTCTCTCTTCAATGGCTGAAGTGTAAAATTAGGAGATGAGCAGTGCAAGAGCTAATAAAGTCCAATGGGAAACCACAAACATTAATGAGGCCTACTAAAAACTCGTATAAACTTCTTGAACTGGTCTAATCATCTCTACTAAATCATTTATTTTTGACACCTCTCAATCCACCCATACCAACATATCATACCATCTCTTAAAATATACATAGTCTACATTAATGTTGTTCCTAATTTTATAGACCCTACTAAGGTACATTAAAAAAACAAAAGTACTGTATGTAGATGTGCCATAGCGCTCATTTCTGAGGCAGCAGCTTTGGGCTCTGTGTGATTGATGTTGAGGTCCATAGAGCAGATCATCTCCCTCAACCCTCACATTTACATACCGAGTAACCAGACATGCAGCTATAAAGCTCAGATCTATTTTTAAAACACACTCCAGCAGAGAGAAGATGATTTTTTATTTATGATTAAGAAAAAGTTATTTAAAAAGCCAATAGCTCTGGCTATCGCTGGTCTGTGGTCTCTGACAGTTAGTAATTAATTAGTTTATAATTGTAACAAGTTGTGAATATTCCCCATTTTTGGCACCACTGAAACAAAATCAATTATTTATTTTTCTCTTTAAATCTGGACCGTAATAAATTTCACAGAATTTTCCAGACAGATTGCATTTAGTTTTTCCCTTAATCTCTTCCTTACATGGACACACTTTTCATGTGCGTTTAATTCTCTGCATTCTTCGATCTCAAGTAGCCCAAATTGTTTAGCTGATGCTCCGCACCTGCAATGCGTGAAAATAATTCAAATGAAAATTATCAAAATATTTACCCACTTTCTAATAGGTTAACTATCCATACAGGGCTGAAAAGTAGCTGTGAGCCTTTTTCAGTAACATTTAAATAATAAATGTTACCTTTTCAAAACATCTTAAAAATAAAACTGCAACAAAAACATGTATATATTAAGAAAACAGATCTGGAAAATGTTATGTAGGCTACTCACAGGAATTATTTATATTTTTATTTATTTATTTTTGGTTTAGTTTAGCTTTTCACTTATTTAGTTATGTGATTGCCAAACTTTTAAATATAAATTAATATACACATATTTGAATGTTAAATTGCGACAATATACATAATTTACCATTTGAAAGTTTTTATTTAACAAAAGCTGTATTTGAATCGAGAAACAGCAGTATTAGTCACGTGCATGCCCAGTGAATTACTACACTTTCAGAAACCAGCCTATGGATTTTTTTCTCCGCCCTAGAAGGAAAGTTTCTGATAGCAGAAACCCTCCGCAATTATATCCAATGACCAATCAAAATCAAGACGCAAAGGAAAACAAATCCTGTGATTGGTCTAAACCGCTACTGGTTTCAAGGCGCCCCGCATGGAGGGGCAGTGAATCTGAATGAAGGGTGTGTAGAAACCGACGGCACATTATTGTATGTGCGCCTCACTTGCGCTCAAACCTTCAGTCAGAGAGAAGCGCGTCTGCAGAGCGCACGCGAGACCAGCGAGGAAAGCGCACTCTGCTCAAAATATCCGACTCAAGTTTTCCAGCAGCGACACGACTCCTAAATGTAGGTCTAAAGTCACTGGATACACAGACTTGATTTGGAGAGCCAGGTGGAAAACTTTAAAGAACAGTCGGAAGATTCTCTAACAAACCTTGAAGAAGAGAAAAAACCGATGCGCTCACTGTGGATTTAGTTTGGATTTATTCTCGGACTTGGTTTTCTTACCAGATCCACTTATTTGCCTAACATGCTTGCTTTTAGACCACGAGTGTCGTGACAGGAGCCTAATCGAGGAGTTTTTGATCGTTTAAACGCATACGATCTGTTCACACAGAAACTTTTTCTCCGAGCACCCGCAGCATAATTTCTTTCGCACCGAATCACCCCAATAACAGCTCTCTTCAAAATGCAACACTTTTGCGGGATTACTCGATACTTTCTTCTATTCCTCACCATTGCCCTGCAGCCAGCCAGCGGCCAGTACGGAGAAAAGGGCATCTCCATTCCCGAGCACGGGTTCTGCCAGCCCATATCGATACCTCTCTGCACGGACATCGCCTACAATCAGACCATCATGCCCAACCTTTTGGGTCACACCAATCAGGAGGACGCCGGGCTGGAGGTACACCAGTTCTACCCCCTAGTGAAAGTGCAGTGCTCCATGGACCTGAAGTTCTTCCTCTGCTCCATGTACGCGCCGGTTTGCACGGTGCTCGAGCAAGCCATCCCGCCGTGTCGCTCCCTGTGCGAGCGCGCGAGACAGGGCTGCGAGGCCCTCATGAACAAGTTCGGCTTCCAGTGGCCCGAGCGACTGCGCTGCGAGAATTTCCCGGTGCACGGCGCGGGGGAGATCTGCGTGGGTCAGAACACCTCGGACGCGGGCAGCCCGACCTCAAACCCGACGCCCTACGTCCCAGAGCTGATCACATTACAGCCGAGCGTGGTCAGACCCAGCCAGCAGTTCACATGTCCGCTGCAACTCAAAGTGCCCACTTATCTCAAGTACCACTTCATGGGCGAAAAAGACTGCGGGGCGCCGTGTGAGCCCACTAGACCCAACGGGCTGATGTATTTTAGAGAGGAAGAGGTCAAATTTGGGCGGCTCTGGGTTGGGATTTGGTCTATTTTGTGCTGTGTTAGTACACTGTTCACCGTTCTCACGTACTTAGTGGACATGAGGCGGTTTCGTTACCCGGAGAGGCCCATCATCTTCCTCTCCGGGTGTTACTTCATGGTGGCTGTCGCGTACGCAGCTGGTTTTTTCCTTGAAGACAAAGTCGTTTGCGTTGACAAATTCAACGATGATGGTTATAAGACCGTCGCGCAGGGCACGAAAAAAGAGGGCTGCACTATCCTCTTCATGATCCTCTATTTCTTCGGCATGGCAAGCTCAATCTGGTGGGTCATTCTGTCCCTCACATGGTTCCTCTCAGCGGGAATGAAGTGGGGTCATGAAGCCATTGAGGCCAACTCTCAGTATTTCCACCTGGCCGCTTGGGCTGTCCCAGCGGTCAAGACCATCACCATCCTCGCCATGGGCCAAGTGGATGGTGACATTCTCACAGGGGTGTGCTACGTTGGCATCTACAACGTGGACTCTCTGCGTGGCTTCGTCCTGGCCCCCCTCTTCGTTTACCTCTTCATCGGCACCTCGTTCCTCCTGGCCGGCTTCGTGTCGCTTTTCCGCATCAGAACCATCATGAAGCACGACGGCACCAAGACGGAGAAGCTGGAGAAGCTGATGGTGCGCATCGGCGTGTTCAGCGTGCTCTACACGGTCCCCGCTACCATCGTGATCGCGTGCTACTTCTACGAGCAGGCTTTCCGCGAGCAGTGGGAGAAGACCTGGCACATGCAGACGTGTAAGCGGTTCGCCGTCCCTTGCCCAATCAATAACTTCGCCCCCATGTCTCCAGACTTCACCGTGTTCATGATAAAGTATCTGATGACCATGATCGTGGGAATCACCTCTGGATTCTGGATATGGTCTGGGAAAACTCTGCAATCTTGGCGCAGGTTTTATAAAAGGCTCAGCAATAGCAACCAAGGCGAGACGACGGTATGAAAAAAGAGCGAGTCGTCCTGATAGCTTTGGTCAAGCTTTGACCATGCAACTTTTCTCTGAGATAAACGTCTCGAGCGGAAAACTGTTACGCAACTTGTTGAGTGAGTTTTGAGAACACTACTAGACGTCTCCACAGTGGAAACGGACCATCATGAACAGTGTTATCAGCACGAGACTGTTTAACCATCGGGTTTTCTCATATATTTGTATGTGAAAGAGACTATGTTTCTGTGCAACACGATATCATTTGCCGATGTGATCTCTGTAGACAATACTGAATGATTTGCGCCACATTCACGGTTCTGTACCTGAAAATATTGGACGTAATTTGCCTTATACACATGTACCATCCCTTGTTTTAACTGGGGACTTGTATGACTTTCGCAGCGCTCCGTCGACAATCGTGCATACATTGGCGCACATGGATCGTCAAGTACGCGTTAGGATTGGGATACTTATATGCATGTGTACAGCTGTGAATTTATGCAAGCTCCCTTTAAACGATGTAACGTGTAAATAATCACCTTTTTTGAAAGAATATATGTATTTATGAAAATAATCTTGCAGTTTTTTACTTGATTTTTAAAATTTGGTAAGAGACCTTTGTATCTGTACAGTTTCGCTGAATAAAATGATTAGATTTTTAACCGACTCATTTCACTTTAAAGATGGCATTACACAGTTTTGTTTGCTACCAATTATTTTTAATATCTTGAAAAAAAGACATAAAGATGTGTAGGCCTATACCACAAGTGCTCAATGATTATTTAAACTGTTGCTCCAAATGCGGTAGCCTTTTTACTCCAGACGAAAAACATGAGGCCAAATTATTTTTAATTAAAGTTATTGTAAAACAAGACAATGTCAGCCTCAGTAAATGAGACCAAATAAAATTGTGCGTCCAGGTGTGTGCTGTGGTGATATTTATTTTATTTATAGTAAACGACTAAAGAGTATTTGTGTTTATTAGAGAAACTCCTTCAGCTTTACTGAGATGAAGGGTAAGACCGGGACTCTGGCGCCACCCGCAGGTGACTGTTATGTTGAGGACACTAGAACTTTGATATATTTAAAAGCATTGCTTTTTAACAACCTTAAAAGTAGCCTACACTGTAAATGTGCGTGCTGCAAAGCAATCATCAAAATTTTATATTGCATTACATTATTATATCATATTGTGAAAAGAATACATTTTTATTTGATGAATCATATTCTGTTACAATAATAATGTCACAAACTTGAATGTCTATAGAACAAGCTGTGAACATTTAGTAAATAAACACTAGGGAAAACATTAAGATGTATAATAAAAAAAACAGCAGATGAGTACAGAAGTTGATATAAAATACATGGCATTTTGCATTATGCCAAAAGTGACTGAAATAAAGTGTAAAGAGGATACTCATTGCTGAGGTAGTATCCTTAAGTTATTTTAATCTTTACATAAATTGTTACTGCATTAATACTAATAATACTCATAATCATAATACATTTTGAGAGCAGAAAATTAACCATTTTCGTTCAATATAATCATTAATTTTTAATTATTTAAATTTGGGTCAAAAATGACTTAATGACTTTTTTTATCATCATTACAATATTCTACACAGGCAAGGTTGAGAAAAAGCAAGAGCTAAGCTCAGGTTGTGTAGGCAGGTTAACATTAAGTATCCTATCATTTTGTCCTATTAAGCCCTGCAGGTGGCCAGGCTAGGGTTCTGTTCAACGTCAAAAAGTATGATCTCACATAGCAATAAAAAGATTCGCCACATAACACAAGGCACATGGAGATGTGGTTGAAGAGGCTAGTGTTGTGGTTTAGGCTGAATAAGTCTTCCCTCTACAGTAATCTGTGAAGCTCAGTTTAAAATTACAACTTCATGGATAATAGAGTATAGTAAAACACAGGAGCTGATCGAACGATAACGACCAATGTCCTGTTTTACTAAAATATATTCATTAGCCAGACATAGCACCTGCTCACTCCATGCATCTTTCTTTGTTTCTCTTGTGGCTAAACTGTGACGGTATCCTCTAACATTATTTAAGGACATCCTGCAGGTCTTTAGCTTGAACAATTTCTCCTGTCTATTTGATTGATGGAGGGGTTTTATGTAAAGGAAGGAAAAGTCTGTTTCTTGTGGCACAGTCAATAACACTAATTAGGGATGTGCTATCCCGCGCATATGCGAGGAGGTCATGCAGGAGACCCAGTTCTGGTTATTCACAATGGCTGTGTGCTGTCATCTTCCTTTTGTTTGTATATTAGGATGGGTTTAGCTTGTCAGAGTTGCTGGCCTGACCAGGAGTGGGTAATTGTTCAGTTGCAACCAAGGCAACAACAAAACAGTAGTGAGCTGAAGAGCGGTGGAGAGCCTGGCATCTGCAAAGCTCAGTAAACACATTCGTAACATGATTCAGTAGTATGAAAAATCAGTGGGCGGGGATGCTGAACAAACACACAAATGCATTCTGAATTAGAAAGAAATGGTCACTGAGGAGAGGAGAGCTCAGCCACAAACTGAGGTACGAGAGCAAAAGCGACTCAATAAGCTGAATACGCTATTGTTTAAAAAAGAAAAACTAAATTTATTTATTTTTTTAATTCTTAAAATAATCTTTCTTTATAAAATCGAAAGTACTTTTTCAATTCTAAAGAACCTTTCAGTTCCTCCTAAGACCTGCAGTACGAGGAAAGGGCCTCTTATTCTGTATTCAGAGGATCTCGCACTGGCATACGAGACTGGCCAGGTTAACAGGAAGAGAAAGGCTCCAAGCTGCCCAAAACAGGAAGTTGAGAAGCAGCTGCACACCCTGCGAGACCTGACTGGAACTATTTTGGGTTTTGGAAAAAAGAAGGTAAATCTGAGAAGTAGAAGAATAAAGTAGGCTAATATAAAAGGGAAGTACATATAGCATATTTTTTATATTTATTATGGACAGAATACACTTTAAAAACAATATACTTAGGCCTAACTGAATTTAATGTTTTCATGTTAGTTGCAATTAAATGAAAATGTATTGTAGTCTGAAATTTATATTAAATGCAACTGGCTGAACTCGAAAGTGTTTTTATCGACCAACTTAAATAGGAATTGAAGTACATCTTTATGTTATAATTATACATTTCGGTTACACTTTATTTTTAGGTGTCCTTGTTACAGTGTAAGTAACATTAGGACTAATATTAATTAGTTATATGTACTTATTATATTTTTAGGGTTAGGATTAGGTTTATAGTTACTTGCATGTAATTATGCATAATAAATTGTTATTATAATAGTAATAGTTACTGGATGTAACATATGTAACAAGGACATCTTAAAATAAAGTTACCTACACGTCTTTGAAATATAAATAAGCAAACCTGTGTCATGTTTTTAAATATATTTGTAATTACACATTTGTAATTAAGCTGCAGTTCAGTACATTTAAAATAACTGAAATGTAATATTGTATTACAAGCTAGAGTTTAAATTATAATCAAGTAATTGACATTTACATATTTTAATCAATGCAAATTAAGTGTATTTGTAAAAAAAAGTCTTTAAATTAAAAAATGTTCTTTAAATTAAAACTTAAAAATGATACATTTTCACTTTTTTAAAGTGTACTTTAGTGTGCTAAAGATGAAAAGTTACTTATATATATTTAAACGGCCTTTAATTTGATCTGAAAGTACAGTTGTTGTTGTTGTTGTTTTTTAAAATAAGTGTTTAGTGAGTGTTCCACAAAACAATGTTGTTACTGTTGTTTTTTATGCCGAGGTCATGAAATTCTGGAGACATCATTCATATTTAAATTATTTTACTTAATAGAAAAGTAAAAAAAAAAAAAACACTGGATACTGAAAAGAACGCTGAACAGAACAGTCATCTGATTAATGTATCAGTTAACCACTTCAGCTGTTATTTTGATTTTTTGAGAATTAGGCATATGCAATATTGGACCCACCGGTGGGTCCCCAGAGTTGATGTGGTTAATGTACATGTACTTGAGACCGAGTACTGCATGAAACGAGTATCTGTCAAATTTCTTCAGTTAAGAGCCCCAGATCTACTACAAATGAACCATTGTACAGATCTGCCTGAAGTTTCCTCCTGATTGCCACAGAGCAAGAGAGGTGGGACGTAAACCTGAGGGACTGGCCAGTCCACAATAAATCTTCCAGAATTTTACTGCCCAGAAAAGTTGAAACTCAGGTTCAGGTCAGGGTGACAGACTCAGCGGCGGTATTAGTTTACCGTCTCTGATTGCCGTACATCTGCTCTACTGGCCGGAGAGGTAACCCCATCCTAAAGGCAAGTAGGTGAAATGTGGTATGTTCATTTTACATTTCACTCCATAACCTTTCACTGAGCGCTTCAGCTGCACCTGGGCCAGGCAGATAACGCTGCCGTCAGCACACACACACACACACACATGCGGTCAGTCCTCAAGGTGTCTTCAATTTCCTCACATTCCAGGTCAATCAAACTGGTGATTTACCCATAATGTGCCATTTGACCTCTGAGAGATGTGAGCTGCAAATCTTAATAAAGGTGTCCTGAGGGATTTTACATAACCACATGGTCCACAATCTATCCAATTCCCGTCCACCAAAATCTGCTAATGCTCCACAGCCCTTGACTGTTCCCTCATTATATGCATATTAATCCATCCTCTCTCCACGCCGCCGAAAATCATGAGTCGATGCAGAAAGAGATCAAAAAGATCACTGAATCAGGTGTGCATCTTGAATGAGAAAAGTAAAGCTTCTATCATCCAAACATAAACCCGCAGGAACCATCAAAAGAGAAACTGCCCGAATACTCTGTGATCAGCATGTAAAAAAAAACTTCAATGACACCGAAAAATTGCTGCGGTATTTGACCGAAATGGCACCCTCTCGGGGCAAAAGGGGAATGATCCAGGTGATGAGAGCTGAATGCAGTAATCAGTGTGTTTACCTCATAGACATGAGGGTTTGGACAGGGATTTGGAGGGGTTCCAGAGAGAAAGGCCTTCGGATGTGGGTGGCCTGTGTGAAGTCTCGATCCGTCGCGTTCAACTATGGCAGAATATAAACAACACAGGTGTGCTCCCGGGACTCAAAAATGACCGTCATGGTCATCCTCAGCAAGGCAAGCTGAATTCAGACAAATAATGCTCAGACATAATATCAGTATTATTGATAGCAAAACTAAACTAAAATAATTCCAAAATTAACTAAAATAAAATAAAACTGAACAAAAAAAATGATTTTATTTTTGCTTAAAACCGTTATAACCCACCTGCTTTCAACTTTTTAAAAAAGCACCACTTCAGCAGCCTTAAAATACCATTCAAAACCTAAAATAAAAACAAAATTGAAAAGTTAAACGGAAAACAAATAAATAAATAACATTTTAATACTATAATAACCTTCCATAACCCAAAAAACAAATAATACTTTCAATTATAACATTTAATAATTTAGAAACAAATGCTGATCAAATAAAGATAAAAGCTGTTTGTAAGTTAATCGTTTTATGTGAATAAATAATAATGACAGAAAAGTTTCTTTCAACCCTACAACACAACACATAATTTAAAATGTGGCTAAAAAAACTTCACATTCCTTCACATTAACAAAGTATACTGTGCTGTATTTTATGGACAATTTTTTTATAGGAACTGATTTCAAAGCATTGATGTCTGGCACCTGGTTTCTCTTTATTATTGTTAAATGCTCAACCCAGGAGATCAAAACATCTCGGTTCTCTTATATTCTTTTGAATCTATTGCAAGGTATTGCATCCAAAAGAATTCCAGTGTGACTTCCAGCTCGGCATTCACGTTTTCATTTTCCACTGATGTTTACTACAAAGAGGAGGCCACGTGCAGAGGAATCCATCATGCTAATACAGACAGATGATCTTGAAAATAATTGAACATTGTGTTTGAGTGCTTTCAAAAGAGATAGTTAGAGATAGTGGAACATGTTTGGAGAGGACTGGAAAATCAAACACATGTGCTCTTTATATATATATATATATATATATATATATATACAACTCGAATTCCGGAAAAATTGGGACGTTTTTAAAATTTTAATAAAATGAAAATTAAAAGACTTTCAAGTCACATGAGCCAATATTTTATTCACAATAGAACATAGATAACATAGCAAATGTTTGAACTGAGAAAGTTTACAATTTTATGCACAAAATGAGCTCATTTCAATTTTGATTTCTGCTACAGGTCTCAAAATAGTTGGGACGGGGCATGTTTACCATGGTGTAGCATCTCCTTTTCTTTTCAAAACAGTTTGAAGACGTCTGGGCATTGAGGCTATGAGTTGCTGGAGTTTTGCTGTTAGAATTTGGTCCCATTCTTGCCTTATATAGATTTCCAGCTGCTGAAGAGTTCGTGGTCGTCTTTGATGTATTTTTCGTTTAATGATGCGCCAAATGTTCTCTATAGGTGAAAGATCTGGACTGCAGGCAGGCCAGGTTAGCACCCGGACTCTTCTACGACGAAGCCATGCTGTTGTTATAGCTGCAGTATGTGGTTTTGCATTGTCCTGCTGAAATAAACAAGGCCTTCCCTGAAATAGACGTTGTTTGGAGGGAAACATATGTTGCTCTAAAACCTTTATATACCTTTCAGCATTCACAGAGCCTTCCAAAACATGCAAGCTGCCCATACCGTATGCACTTATGCACCCCCATACCATCAGAGATGCTGGCTTTTGAACGGAACGCTAATAACATGCTGGAAGGTCTCCCTCCTCTTTAGCCCGGAGGACACGGCGTCCGTGATTTCCAACAAGAATGTCAAATTTGGACTCGTCTGACCATGAAACACTATTCTACTTTGAAATAGTCCATTTTAAATGAGCCTTGGCCCACAGGACACGACGGCGCTTCTGGACCATGTTCACATATGGCTTCCTTTTTGCATGATAGAGCTTTAGTTGGCATATGCTGATGGCACGGCGGATTGTGTTTACCGACAGTGGTTTCTGAAAGTATTCCTGGGCCCATTTAGTAATGTCATTGACACAATCATGCCGATGAGTGATGCAGTGTCGTCTGAGAGCCCGAAGACCACGGGCATCCAATAAAGGTCTCCGGCCTTGTCCCTTACGCACAGAGATTTCTCCAGTTTCTCTGAATCTTTTGATGATGTTATGCACTGTAGATGATGAGATTTGCAAAGCCTTTGCAATTTGACATTGAGGAACATTGTTTTTAAAGTTTTCCACAATTTTTTTGCGCAGTCTTTCACAGATTGGAGAGCCTCTGCCCATCTTTACTTCTCAGAGACTCTGCTTCTCTAAGACAAAGCTTTTATAGCTAATCATGTTACAAACCTGATATCAATTAACTTAATTAATCACTAGATGTTCTCCCAGCTGAATCTTTTCAAAACTGCTTGCTTTTTTAGCCATTTGTTGCCCCCGTGCCAACTTTTTTGAGACCTGTAGCAGGCATTAAATTTTAAATGAGCTAATTAAGTGGATAAAAGTGTAAAATTTCTCAGTTTAAACATTTGCTACGTTATCTATGTTCTATTGTGAATAAAATATTGGCTCATGTGATTTGAAATTCCTTTAGTTTTCATTTTATTAAAATTTAAAAAACGTCCCAACTTTTCCGGAATTCGGGTTGTATATATATATATATATATACGATTCTTTGTTTCCTTTAGTCAACGGTTGGATCTCTTGCTGGTGTAACGCACCCCTTATTGCCAGATACTAAACATGCTATTCAGAAGATCAACACTCATCACAGACCTGGAGAGAAGAACTATAATTCAAGCCAGGTTAATGGTGACACTCTATAAACAATCCAGTCAATGTTTTATATATATTTTAAAGGTATATAGAATAAAGGGCAAAATGCTTTAAAATGATCTTTCATGTCTCATTGTTTTTCAGGAGAAAAAACGAATCAGTTCAGATATCAGCCACGTTTCCTCTGTTCCCCTCGGCTCAACAGGGCAGACCTGGGTCCTCTACCACCCATAACACATGGTTCAGTGCAAATCCAGGAGAAAACTCAAGCGGCTCCAGGTAGAGTTTATGAAACACAAATGACACTAACCATCAGATAAACGCTTAATATTCAAAAGCAGTTCTTGATTAGATCAACAACATCCTGTGTAGCACAGCAATGTCTGCGAACACAATGAACAAAATCAAAATATGTTTAGTTCAAATCCATTCATAGGGTGAATGTTTACATCTTTAAGAAACGCATATCAGATACCTGCCTCTGAATGCACTCTATTCATGTCGGGACTGAAAGCATTAAGTTAGGAAAATCCCACTGTGCATTGCCAAGAGGAAGTAAAAACTGATTCCTAAAATGTAAACCATTACAACCACAAGCGGCTTCTTCAGCTTCTACTTGCTGTGATATAACTGGACACAGAATAATGCTTGTTATTCTGTATACCTCTACAGTATGTTCATCTGGCTCTTTTCGTCTCTTTTCCAACACTGACCTGAAATTTCCTCTTCACTATTTAATGTACACTGTGCTTTTGGCATCATAAGACCAGACCCTTGGAAAGGTCTGCTCATAAGTAAACATCTGACCTTTAACAGCATCTGATTTCATTTTCTTGGATAATCTCTGTCACTGATGTAATATACTGCTGTTTATGTGAAGAATTTGGCTTTTAAACTTTTACAATGAAAAATGTGGAGCAGAAATGCTAAGACGAAGTAGACTTTTGATCTGAATAATAAGATCTGAATCAGTATTTAGTGTCCATTTAAAGTCTATATATGACATTCAGATACATGCTTTTCTACGTAAACTTCTGTGACGATAATGCATTGTCAAGTCGTGTCAAACATTGTCAAATATTACTGAAATATGTATTGTAAGAACACCTGGGGCTCTTATTCATGTGCAACCTCAAAATGACTATTAAGTATAAATAAATCTACAAAAATAAATTTTTGTTCTCTCTGTTCTCCACCTTTGTGCATTTTAACATCTGCTCAAGCTTCTGTATTACTCTGTACTAATCTTCCACAATGTGATTCTGTGAAAATTATAAATCAGTAAAGGATTAAATGTTAATATTGTCAAATACTGTATAAAAAACCTATTAGAAATCTTTATTATTTTAATATCATTTATTCCTGTGATGCAAATCAGAATTTTCAGCATCATTACTCCAGACTTTAGTGTCGCATGATCCTTCAGAAATCATTCTAATATGGTGATTTGATGCTCAAGAAACATCTCTTATTATCAATGTTGCAAACAGTTGTGCTGCTTAATATTTTTGTGAAAATTATGATACATTTTTCAGGATTCTTTGATTAATAGAAAGTTAAAAAGAGCAGCATTTATTTTAAGGAGAAACCTTTTGAAATCATAAATGTTACTTTTAATCAATTTAATGCATCTTTGCTGAATTAAGTAATTAATAGTTTTAAATAATTCATTATTTAAAAATTTAATCATACCCATTAAATATTTTTAACTATAAAAATATGAAAGATACAGTGTAAATGTTAAAACGACAAAAATAACATGTAATGGGATTTGTCTTGAAGAACACTATTATCAATAAACACCACATAATGAGTTAGTTCATTATGTTGCATTTTACTAACCATTCATTCTTAACTGTGCCTCAGATGACCTCAACAGGACACCTGTTAAGGAGATGGAGCCATGTGGTGATTTGGAGCATGCAGTGGGGCTAGACCGAAGAGAACAGGACCCTCATCTGACATCAAGTGCAGGATTATAGAGATGGATCTTGGAAATGTCATGTGGTCTGATGATTTAGAAAAAGGAGGTAATGATAGATTTATTTATTATTCAGGTTTAAAACAGTACAGCTGCTGATTCGCATATGACTCACAACATGCTGGTCCTAGAATTCAATGCAAACTTTTTCAAAAGACAAAAACAGATCTAATATTGTCCTGGGGCTCTTATTCAAGTGCAGAACTCAAAGTGACTCACCCTGAAAGTCAACGGCAGTGCGGTATTGAAAACTGGTGAAGTGATGAAAAAATACAAGAACACTGCCAAAACTCTGACTTGTACATGTAAACGCATTACTAATGAGTCTTGTATCAAGTGATCCCGCTAGAAATTTATAATAAAATTCAACAATACAACAGTTTAAAACAATACCATTTAAATGTATTTCACTGTAAAGTAACTTCAATTTAAACTTTCAATTTAAAAACTAACTTCACTATTGAGTTTTCTATTTGAATATATTTTCAAATATATGCTGATTTGGTTAAATGTCTTTTCCTTGAGTGACTGTTTAATTATTTTTGACCTTTCGTCGGTCATCGCACAATCCAACCAAATAATGTTTAAGTATAATTCATGATTATTTATTTGGGTAACATTTAACAAAGAGGTTAAATTGATTGACAATAGATCATCCGCTAAGTGTCATGAACCAACAATGAACAATATTTTTAAGTTTATTTAAAGGTTAAGTTTAATTTATACTAATTCTATAATACTATTATGCTAATTCAGGTTCATTCCTAATTACTAATGTTCATTTATACAACTTCAAACATTAAAAGTGTATTATTATTGTATTGAAATGAATGCTGCAAAAGTAATTAAATTAAAAAAGTTTGTAAAATTATTGTGATACCTAATGCATTGACTAATATTAATATATTAAACCTAAATTTTGTCATGTTTTGTTTGTGTTTTTGATATTTTTCTTATTTCTTCTTTTTTTAAAGTTTGTTCATCACCATGGTTACTGATTATGCTCTTCACCTGTGTTTTATTAAAGCACTAATGTGAAGCAGTGGTTTACAGTGAATTTATAACAGCTAAGGGGTGCTGTAATAAATTCACTGTACCATTGCTTCACAGGGCTTATCGCTTTTATAAAATGGTTATTCCATATACATAGTAAGGTTTCACAGAATAAAACAGAGCAAATAAAGTGTAATGATATAAACTAAAAACAGTATTCTTCCACAGAACAATGTAGTTCCTCAAAAACAGTTGTGGTTCCAACAAAGTGGTTGCAGAGTAACACAAAGAAATAAACAAATGTGTATGTTTATATAGTGTAACTTACAACAGCTTCAGATGAGGCTCAACCAATCAGAATCAAGGACCGGAACTATCCGTTTTATAATTAGTTACTCATTATCTAATCCTTGTGTATTTATATCCTTTTGTTTCCTGATGATTTGCACTGTTCCTGTGTTTCTCCTTTGCTCACATTTAATAGTGTGTTTTCTGATTGGCCTAATAAACATACCTCTTGCAAATAGATCCTTGCTTCAACTCTGTTTGCCTGAACCATACTGTGACAAATTTAAAGTCCTACCAATTTCTCATTTTCATTGTTTTGTTTTTTCCTTATTTTTAACCATCTCATTTTTCGTGCTGCCGACCGCCTTTCCTCTTCTCATTAGTTCACACATACTGTACTATCCTCAAACGAGGCTTAAATAAGCTGTAGGGTCCAGGGCTGCAGAGGCTCAGTGAGGAGGTAAAGTGCAGCCCCCCTCTGAGGGCCGAGCACCTCTTCATGTGTGGCTCAGCTTGTGCTTGGCTGCAGCTAAATGAAGTCTTTAGACAGGCAGAGCAGTGGGGAGTGAGGACAGGGTGGTGGGAGATCTCAGGGGCCGATATGGTAAATAATAACGCACAGGTAAGGTTCGGTTGTCCATTAGCGTTCAGGGACCCAGGCAAAACAAGCCTCTCTGAGAAAGCAGCGATGCTGTAGAGCATTTCTGCACAAGAACTTGTTTATATTAAGATTGTTTAACTATTGCAAGTGAAGAACTAAAGTGAAGAAGTGAATTCTTTACCTTTTATTCCCTCAGATCAACATCCCCCTCTTGGTGCATTGCCCCGGGCCGACGGGGGTTCAGGTACACAGAGCTCCATGACTGTGTACAGAGAAAACACATCAGAAGCACAAACAGGAAACACTAGAGGTTGCATCCCTCCGGAGCTCAGAGGTAACAGCATGATTCATAAAGATCCACTTAAAGGGCATTTTCAAGATATTTTCAATCTACACAACTATCGTGTAATGTTAAAATCTAAATATGCAAAATAAGTTAAATTCATGTAATTATTTATATAATTATATAATGTTACAGTATATAATATTTTATGAATTACATTATTATTATAGAAATATTTGTGTAGTTATATTTTACCATCATTTTACCATTTTATAGTCTATAGCTGTGCATATATGTAAAAAAATTTTTGATGCTGCTAAATCTTCCATATTGTGTATTTCAGCATACATTTTAACATATAAAAATGTATGCATAAACTATTAATACTAGTGAGATCAGACTGACAGTTCATAATACTGACTATAAAAAAAAAAAGTTTGACAACACATTTTTGTGAAAAGAGTGTGCCTGTGCCATCTATGCAATGACATTCATATGTTTTTACATGTGAATGACGTGTCTAATTAAGAAAGTGAAGTGACATTCAGCCAAGTATGGTGACCCATACTCAGAATTTGTGCTCTGCATTTAACCCATCCGAAATGCACACACACAGAGCAGTGAACACACACACACACACACACTGTGAGCACACACCCAGAGCAGTGGGCAGCCATTTATGCTGCGGCGCCCGGGGAGCAGTTGGGGGTTCGATGCCTTGCTCAAGGGCACCTAAGTCGTGGTATTGAAGGTGGAGAGAGAACTGTACATGCACTCCCCCCACCCACAATTCCTGCTGGCCCGGGACTCGAACCCACAACCTTTCGATTGGGAGTCCGACTCTCTAACCATTAGGCCACGACTTCCCATTATATTATCCCATTAATTATATCTTGGAGCCACTGAATGAAGAGCATTGTCTTCTTTTTCCTCTTTTAAGTTTGTTAAGTCTCACTGTTTGAATCTCTGTGTTTGTCAGAATGGCAGGGAGGCAAAGCAGTGGTCACCCTAATAATGGGTCCTGATGGTGAAATCATACGCTTGTCTCTCTGGGATCCCGCAGTTGACACTGAGGACCACCCAATAATGGGCGATGTCACACAAGATCACGGTAATCGAGGCTTTACTTGGTTTAATATTGTGCTAACCAAATAAACGCAGAACACAAAAATGTCTATACTGGCTTTTGCTCGCAAGGCTCTTAAGGAAAAGAGAAAAAAAACATTCAAACGTTCCCAAGACGTTATTCTCAACGACGTGTGTTATTAGAGTTATTATGTTGTAAACGTAACTTGTTGTCAGGGGAGACTGTATTAGTGTATTTCAAAGACAGATGAGGTGATGGGTGAGAGTTCAGGTCAAATAAAGGGAAACACAGCAGACAAAACAAAAATAGAGAGCACAGGAGGTCTGTAAAAGACATAGATGATGTTAACATGAAGAATGTACATCTTTGTTTCCAGTTCTTCTGAGGGAGGTTTGAAACAGCCTTGGATGATCCTCATACAGGACAATGATACAGTTGAAGGTTAGCATCCTACCCAAAGTACAAGAACCATTTTATTTAGGAGTGTACAGATTTATCATTAAACATGGTTCATATACCTGTACATATCACACACACACACACACACACACACACACACACACACACACATATATATATATATGAAGAGTTTAAATGCAAAAAGTGACATCTGAAATTTCCATCTAAAATGAGCATTTTTATCAAGATCCTATGTTTGGCTTCAGGCCTTTTACTCTAATGGCAATATATGGCAAATTAAAGTAAATAACTTAACTTAACAAGTATGTTATTAAGGTATTAAGTTTTTTTTTATTTACCATTTAAGAGTTTTAGGGTTAGTAAGATTTTTGCTGGTGTATATAATAATAATTATTATTATCATTAAATATTGTTAATTATTACTATTGCTAATATTAAAACATGGATAATATAATACAATACAATACAATACAATACAATACAATATAATATAATATAATATAATATAATATAATATAATATAATATAATATAATATAATATAATATAATATAATATAATATAATATAATATAATATAAAATTAGTTGTAGAATTCTATTATTTGGCTACTCTTTTATGAGATTCGATTCCCTTGGCTCACTGTCTGATGTATCCGTAGATGTTCCAGGCTTCATATGGGTTCACTTAAGAACCTTTCAACAAATTTGCATTTTTACATAACCAACCTTTTTTAGAAATTCATCCCATCCTCAAACTCATATCATATGGGCTCTAACGAGTAAAACACAAGTAAAAACCATACAGTACAATGAAACACAAACACACAAACATGCATATAAAGCACACGCCACCCCCTCCCTCCCTCCCTCCCGCTCCTATGCTGGCTGCTCCACATCTGGTAGTGGTTTGCAGCAGTGAGGTATCCCGGACAAAGAAACCCGATCCCCCCCCCCAGGCTGAGGCCTAATCCCAGCCCAGGAGTCTGTGTGACTGACAGAGGCTGTGTTTTCTCAAGGCGACCTCTGGAGCTGCTCTGTTTCCTTTATCCTGTCACTGGTCAGAAACTCAACCCCCACCGACCCGCCTTAACCCACCGAACCCCCTCCTCCATCGGCTCCCTATGCAAGCGCTCTCTTCATTCACCCCTTTCCTCTTACCCATGTCCCTTCTGAAAAAAGACCCTTTCTAAACAAAGACTCCTTGAGCAAATTGCTATCATCCTAGGAGCTAAATCTACATACCATGATATATATCAAAGCACCACAGCATAACCTTCTGATACTATCACTGTACTGCGGTACCGTGAGAGTACTAGTTTTTTGTTTTGTTTTTTTAATTCATATCAAGTTCCCCTATTGATTTATGTGAGTATTAGAAACAGCCAGATGTGTGTTACAGCCGATCATTCATCCATTAACAGACGTTAGTGCTGCAGACAGCAATTTAACCTAAAACCAAATGCCAATACGTGTGTCCTTGGGCTTATTCTGGGATTTTTTATTCTTGTCTGTCTGGACATTGACAACATGCTAACAAGTTGGTCGCTGAAAATAGCAAGGAGTGTTCAGAGGTGCCACATAGCATTCTGGGGTGTCTGGAATGCTGGAGACGGGTGGCGTTCATTACATACAGCCCCTCCACCAGCAGAAGAGAAGGGGGAAATGAATCAGTGGACATAAGAGGCAGGAATATTTCCCCTTCTTTATGAAGCTCAAAATTAAGTGGATTTTTTTCATTCCCGTTTGTCGAAATATTGATTTATTTTGAATTGAGGTTGATCTCAAAGGAAAAACATGCAGTTCCTTCAAGAAAGAGCTTCTATAGAATCAGATTCATGCAACATTTACTGCAATAACAGTCCGAAAATACCATTCATTAAATATGTACTACACTTTAAATGTACTATATATCACTGCCCTCTAATGGACATTCACATTGCAGGATTTTTAAAAACATCAGAATCACTGGCATGACAACTTGGATCATAATATTACCATAAATAGTTTATAGTTTATTTACTATTACAATTATGATTAGTTTTAAATTTGCACAGTACATTTTTCAGCTTGAACCGATAATTTTGTCATCTTGTACAAATTATTATGGCCTATAAGGCCAGTTTGAAAACATCAGAGACCTGATTCACAAAGGTTAGAAAAATTGGCATTGAAATGTTTGCTTGCAAGTTTCCACTCACTTATCTGGATTAAAAAAATAAATAAAAACAATTACTTGGTGTAAATGTGTGCAGTGTATATGCAAGTATTCAAATTACATAAAGATTAAAAATTATATATATATATATATATATATATATATATAATTTTTAATCTTTATGTAATTTGAAAACTTTCATATATATAATCAATATATATATTGTGGCGGGGTGGAAGGAATAGGCATGAGCAAACTCAAGTTTAAAGCCCCAGAGGGTGGATTTTATTGAAAAGTGAAGGGTTGCGGGGTGATGACGGTGCTTCGGCGTGCAAAAAGGTGCTCTCACTCGGGTCCAGGTGCAGGTGAGTCGGTGGAGTGCTCGTGGCAAGTCTTCCGGTCACAGGCTGCTTTCTGGTGGCAGAGAGAGAGAAGATTCAGTGTGTTTAGCTCGTGGAGAGGCTTCTCACCCTTTTCCTGTGCGCGTGCTGTTTATATGAGGCCCGGCTGATGAGAGGCAGCTGCAGGTGATCAGCCCGTGATGAGCCTCGAGCCGGTGCTCCTCGTGAGTTACCAGGGCGACGCTGATGTGGACTCGGGACGCTCGTCACACTCCCCCCCGCTAAGCGTTGTCCTGGTCTGGTGGAAAAATACGATGTTAACAGGAGTGAATAAGGGGGGGGCTGGGGAGTGACCCCTGACAGACCTGCATAAGCTGACCAGATCCGGGAAAGGCCATCGGCGTTGGAGTTGGCTGCTCTGGCCCGATGGAGCACTTCGAAGTGGAAGTCCTGGAGAACGAGGAACCATCGTGTTACCCTGGCGTTGGTGTCCTTGGCGCGAGCCATCCATTGGAGGGGCGCGTGGTCTATGAGGGGAGTAAACTTCTGCCCAAGGAGGTAATACCGCAGCTCCAGGACTGCCCACTTGATGGCCAGAGCTTCCTTTTCGACGGCGGCGTAGTTCCTTTCGGCCGGGGTCAGCTTCCTGCTGATGTATAGGATGGGATGTTCCTCACCTTCTTGAACCTGTGACAGGACAGCCCCCAGTCCTGTGTCAGAGGTATTCCGTTTGCAGCAGGAAGGGGCAGCTGAAGTCCGGGGCCCGCAGGACTGGCTCCGAGGTGACGTCCAGGTGGTCTTCCCAGCGCTCGGAGTGGATGACCACGTCATCCACGGAAGTCATTGCAGAAGCGGAGGGTGCCGTCGGGCTTGGGGACCATGAAGATAGGGCTGGACCAAGGGCTGTTCGATGGCTCAATTACCCCTAACATCAGCATTTGTTGAATTTCCTCTTCAATAGCCTGCCGAAGAGTCTCTGGGACACGGTAGGGCCGTTGCCGGACGATGACTCTGACTGGGGTGTGGATCTCATGTTGGACCACGTGGGTCCGCCCGGGGGCCGACGAGAACACATCTGGGAACTGACCGACCAGGAGTTGCAGCTCTGTCTTCTGGGTTGCTGACAGCTCCGGGGTTGATATCCACTATGACCGGGTCCCTGGTGGCGAGGGCGGCTAGCTGGTCTCTGGTCCCTACCCACCTTTTGAGTAGGTTGATGTGGTAGATTTGGTCTGGTTTCCGCCGCCCCGGCTGGCGGACTCGGTAGGTGACAGGCCCGATTTTTTCAGCAACGGTGTATGGGCCCTGCCAGCTGGCCAAGAACTTGCAGGCGGAGTTGGGGATGAGGACCATTACCCGGTCCCCGGGCTGGAACTCACGGGGCTGGGCGGCCCAGTCATAGTGCCGCTGCTGTGCTTGCTGTGCCCTGGCGAGGTGTTCCCGGACTAATGGCATGACCCGGTCGATTCTTTCCCTCATCGCCTTCACATGTTCAATGACGGAGCGGTGGGGGGCTGGCTGTTGCTCCCATGCTTCCCTGGCGACATCTAGCAGTCCCCGAGGCTGGCGCCCGAACAGCAGCTTGAAGGGAGTGAAACCCGTGGACGCCTGAGGGACCTCTCGAATGCCGAACAACACGTAGGGAATCATGAGGTCCCAGTCGCGTCTGTCTTCGGCCACGACCCGTCGTAGCATTTGCTTGAGGATATGATTGAACCGTTCCACAAGGCCGTCAGTCTGGGGGTGGTAAACAGAGGTTTTTAGCTGCTTTACCTGGAGGAGTTTGCACAGGTCAGCCATTAGCCGGGACATGAAGGGGGTCCCCTGGTCGGTCAGTATCTCCGCAGGGATGCCCACCTTCCATGGGCAGACTTAGGCAACGACCCTACGAGGTCCATCCCGATGCGCTCAAAGGGCACCCCAATGATGGGTAGTGGTATCAGCGGGCTGGGGGGAGGTTTCCGTGGGGACGTCTTCTGGCAGATTGGGCAAGCCTGGCAGAAACGTTTGACTTCTGCTTCCAGCCCGGGCCAATGGTGCGAGTGAGCCAACTCTAGCACCGTTTCCGTCTTCGTCCGGGGTACCACTAATAAAGTTTTTTCCTCCCCCCTTCGCTGTGCGACACAGTAGAGTAGGCCATTTTGGACGATGAAGTGCAGGAGAGGATGGGGCCCTGGTTTTAGTTCCTTCCCGTCTACCATGCGCACTTGGGACCAGCAATGCTTGAGACGATCATCCTCACATTGTTCTTGGGCAAATGAACCTCCCCCATTCACCTGTTGGAACAGATCATGGTAGAGGTTAGCTTCAACGACCTGGGACTCACCATCTCTCCCGCTGTCCGTGGCCAGTAGGTCCGGCTGCTGACAGGTCCCTCTTGCTGGCCTTTTCTTGGGGCGACTCCCCTTCGTGGTGGCGGGCTGTACGGCGGTGGCCAGGAGGCGGTCGATCCTCGGCCAGTCTCGGCCAAGAAGGAGGGGGACGGGCAGATCCTTCAGCACGGCCACTTCAAGGGGCCAGGCGCCCAGGAAGGCGGAGATCGTCACTCTCTGGGTCGGGACATGGCGGGTATCTCCGTGCACGCAGGTGATGGGGCAGGTAGCCTTGGTTTCTCCGCGTGGCGTGAGGATGCGAGATTGCACCAAGCTGACCGCGCTGCCGGAGTCAAGGAGGGCTTGAACTGGACGGTCGTTAATTTTCACCTCCGCTTCCGGCGCCCCCTTGGGCAGGTCACGGTGTACGATACAGCCCGCCAACCACGTCCACGTGGGAGATGCAGGGTCCGCGGTGGGCATCAGTTCGTCCTTCGGGGAGGGAGCCGCCAGCCTAGCTACTGGTCGCAAGGTGCCCTCCGGTGTGCGCCGCTCCTGGACCACCCTCCGGGGAAACGGCCTTGAGTGCTCCCCGGTGTCCCGTTGTTGGGCAGCATCCGCCAGTTCCACCGCCTCGACGAGCTCGGTGATTGAAGTAGGGTTCCGCATCCCAACCGCTTGCCAGTGAGTCCGGGGAAGGGCCCGGAGGAATCGGTCCACAACGACACGTTCTACAACTTGGGCAGCCGTGGGCTCCCCGGCAAGCAACCAATGCCGTGCGAGGCGGGATAGTTCGGCCGCCTGGGCTCGGGCTGGGAGGCGGAGTTTATAGTCCCACTCATGGAAGTGCTGGGCAGCGCAGATCGAGGAGAGCCCCAGCCGGGACAGGATTTCCTTCTTGAGCTCGCTGTAATCGTTTGCCACTTTCGTCGGCAGGGCGAAGAAGGCCCGCTGAGCTTCGCCGGTGAGGAGAGGGGCGACCAACCGCGCCCAGTCATCGCTCTCCCAGCCCTCCTGGGCGGCTGTATTTTCGAACATTTGGAGAAAGGCCTCTATATCTTCATCAGCGGTCATCTTGGGGAGTAGCTGGGACACTTTCGCTCGTGGGTCGGGAAGTGGAACGCGTCGAGCGGGCGCCGCCCGCAGCTCACAGAGTTCCTGCTCGGTCTGGTCCACTCGAGCGGCTAGGTGTTCCGTTATCTGTTGCTGATGGATGCTGACCTCCGTTAGGCGCTGGAGTATTTCTTCCATCCTTGAGGTTCGGGGAGCAGCGGCCGCCTGGCAGAGAAAAACACAAAGAAAAACAAAAAGGAGTGTGAGTTGCTGGGGAACCGCATATTTGTATTCCTTCCACGGTATTGCCCGCATTCTCCACCAGTGTGGCGGGGTGGAAGGAATAGGCAGGAGCAAACTCAAGTGTAAAGCCCCGGAGGGTGGATTTTATTCAAAAGTGAAGGGTTGCGGGGTGATGACGGTGCTACGGTGTGCAAAAAGGAGCTCTCACTCGGGTCCAGGTCCAGGTGAGTCGGTGGAGTGCTCGTGGCAAGTCTTCCGGTCACAGGCTGCTTTCTGGTGGCAGAGAGAGAGAGGCTTCTCACCCTTTTCCTGTGCGCGTGCTGTTTATATGAGGCCCGGCTGATGAGAGGCAGGTGCGGGTGATCAGCCCGTGATGAGCCTCGAGCCGGTGCTCCTCGTGAGTTACCAGGGCGACGCTGATGTGGACTCGGGACGCTCGTCACAATATATATATATATATAATATGCATATATATATATATATATATATATATATATATATATATATATATATATATATATATATATATATATATAGCATATATATATATATATATATATATATATATATATAATAAGTGAGTGTTGCACTGATATTAGACAATTTTATTTACACTGAAAAACAAGCATATGATTGCATGTAAAAATGTCTTAACATCCTATAATTTATGTTTACTTAATTGCCCAAACTATATAAATTTGGATTTTTTTAAAAACATTTAAACATATTTTACCAAATGAAATGGTTGAGAATAATTCTTGCCTAAAAACATTTTTCAGAAAAGCCTTTTATTTCGGATTACCAGATTTTTATCAAAGCAATGTAAAAGCCTAAATGGCAATAACACTCCATATCTAATATTTTCTAGTACCTTGTGAAACAAGGTAGTTTAATATGGAGAGATATATGCATATGTAAATGATATACAAATGGGGTTATTGATAGTATTATAGTATTGATAGTCTTGTATGCGCCAAACATTTCCAAATAGTGAACTTTCTGCAGGTTCTGGCATGTGTACAGATTTACACATCTGCCTTTTGTGCATCCATACAATTTTAGGATGAAATATTATACACAAAGTTTTATACATGAAGCCCCAGTTCTTTTGTGCTAAGAAATGAGAGATCAAAATAATGAGATGCATTAATCCAGACAATTTCTAAACTGTTATTTAACAAGGAAGAGGTGTGGTCAGTCTAACTACTATTAATAATAAGGTAACAAGATGTTTTATATTATATTTTATTTATGAAATATAGGCACAAGTTCAATTAATAACAATGTAGTGACCAACATTCCATTTTCACTGCCTGTTTAGACAGAAGTTCAGCAGGGGCTCAGATATAAACAGAGAAAGTAGTGAGACAGAAATCAAGAAAAGACAGAAGGAGAAATCAAGTGGAAGATCAGCCCTGTTGCTTTTCGGCAGGATTTGTTGTCACGCAGAATGAACAACTGCAGTGGATGAGTGCGTGAGATCAGAGGGTGTGGAAGGTGAGCGGGGTGTAGAGAGACAGGGCAGAGGTCTCACTCACAGCGCACACCAAGAATGTGGAACAAAATGCAGCCCCTCTCTCTTGAGGATGGGGTCGCCGCTGTGTTCACACCGCCTTACAGACAAATGTGTGAGGCTCTTTCCATCCCCCCTCGGTTACACTCGCTCCCTCATACTGTCCATCTCCTCCACACACCCGTTTCTTTGCCTCATTGACATCAAAGCAGCGCTGGAACCCATTAAAGCAGACAGACTTGCTGAAAAATAAACCATCAATGGCTGGTGCAAAATAACTGGCCGCTCTGTGTCCAGACTATAGGCCGGCCGCGCAGGCTGTGAGAGGGACAAAGAAAAACACTGCCGATCCTACAGCAGGACACTAAACATGCTCGCTGTCTCATGGTTCTGTCTCATGCAAAAGACAGAAATCTGGCATGCAAAAGTGTGTGCGAGAATATCTGTGTCAGTAAAATACACTGTACAAGTGGCAAACTGAGAAGCTGCGGTTGCTATTCTACAACCTAAATCAAACCGCACCGTAACTTCAGAACTATTTTCTCAGACAAAAACATATACTGGATTTGACTGAGAAATGACTAGACATATAAACATACTATTATGAATAAATTTAGCATGGCAAGCTGAACTGCTGTCATGTGCTGTTGAGGTTTTCTGAGCGATCATGCTTGGGACAGGCCTAAGTTTCTTGTGCCCCCTGGTGGAATGCAGCACTTTTCCACGAGGTGCGTCCACCTGATTAGAGGCGACGCTTGCATATACACTTCAGCCTTGCTTCGGACAACCCAGTGCATTTATGTCATGTCAGAAAGATTGTATTTACAAGCTGAGCACCACCATGAAGTCGTAGTTAAAAGTGGGAGATTTACCAGCACTGACTTGGTAAATTGTGTGCTAAAATAAAGATTTATGGCAGAAGCAAATTGGTATTGATCATAATGAGCTGGGATTGTTACTGTTGATGGTACAACTTACTTTGTAGGCATTTTGTGTACACTTGATGAAAAATTGGATGTAACCAATACAGAATACAAAATACAAAATACAGATAAAGGGTCAATTAAACACCTAATGTGCTCTGTTATCTAGCACTGCCGCTAAAATTTGTAGTTTATTTGTCATACTCTCAGACAATTTTTCATCTGTCTTATTTTTTTTTAAATAAGTCTCTCATGCTCACCAGTGCTGCATGTACTGTATTTAATCAACAATACAGTAAAACAGTAAGAGATTTATTTCAATTTTCAATTAGTGTTCCTGAGGCTCAAGTAGTAGAGTATTGCGTTAGCAGCGCAAGGTTCCGGGTTTGATTACCAGGAAGCACGTGTTAGGTGAAAAATGTTAGCCTGAATGCACTGTAAGTCACTTAGGATAAAAGCATCTGCTAAATGCATTAATTTAAATGAGCTACTTTCTATTTAAATAGGCCTATATTCAGGGGCGCCCCCAAGGGGTGGCCAGGGGGTGGCCGCGGCCACCCCTGTATAAACTCTGGCCACCCCTGCGGCCACCCCTAGGAAGATTTGCAGTGGGTACTATTAATTTAAATGCAGAATGTAAATTCACAATAGTTTAAGAAGTGAAAAAAAGTGCAGCACCTGCTGCAGCCACAGTTTTGCGTCTCTGAGCAACATTAAAGTGTTTCGTTCCTGAATGAATCAACCTTTTAAATGATTCAGTTCAATCGCAATGACTCACTTATTAACAGTGACTCGCTGCCACCTATTGGCGGTTTTAATTTCACATTTAATGGAACCTTTTCTTTTTGTAAATAATTTCAAACATCAGTTTACAATGTTTTATCTTTAAAATATCAAAACATTATTTATTCATTTGTAACTGCAGGTTAAAGTATTCCATGTTCCACGGAGCTGCATTAAACAATGTGTAAAAACATCTAAATGGCACTTCAGATGCAGCTTCTGTTTTATCTGCATTGCAAAGATCAATTTTGTTGATACTGATTGCATTTGCTTGGTAACAGCCCAAATGCAAGTATTTGACCTAAAATATGGTGCACACTTTTAGAAACAATGGTGTAAAGGTAAAAAAAAAATAAATAAAAAAATCAGGTGTCAGCACAATTAAAAACAAGATATCAGCACAATAACACTCAGCAAAATAGTGTAATTATCGTTATCGAAAAAATCCTAGAACTCACAGAGATATAACTTTTTGTCTATATTGCAAACCCTTAATTTTTTCTTTATTTTAATGTGCCACCCCCAAAATTTACTGTGGCCTCATTTGGCCACCCCTGTTAACATTTTCTGGGGGCGCCACTGCCTATATTTTTACAATTTATTTTTTCTGTGATGCAAAGCTGATTTGCCAGCAGTCATTACTCAGCCTTTAGTGTCTCATGATCCTTTAGAAGTCATTCTAATCTGCTGATTTGGTGCTCAATAATATTATCAATGTTGAAAATATTTGTGCTGCTTAACATTTTTGTGATAAATTCTGCTGTTACTTTTCATTAATGTGCCCTTGCAGAAAAAAAATAGGGAACCCATATATTAGAACAATAGTTTATATTTGAATGCATTTACAGTATCTCCTTTAAAAGTCATGCAGAAACGTGTTATGTCTGTTCGCAGAGGAAGACACCACAAGTAATACTGAAGAGTATACTATAACTACTTTAAACACTGAACAGCTTGACCTGACTATATACAGTATATATATATATATATATATACACATACACACACACACACACATATACATATATGTATATGTATATATAAACCTTTTTAATTCAGTTGTGAATATTTCTGTGGAGACACACATTTTTACAGGATTCTTTGATGGAAAGTGTTTATTTCAAATATGTGCCTTTTGTAATATTATAAATGTTTTACTGTCACATTTGATGAATTTTATGTGTGCTTGTGCAATAAAAGTATTATTTTTTTACTTACATATAAATAAATATATAAATACCTACATACAGTACATGCATAAATAACCCCAAACATTTGAATGGTATTGTATGATTGATGCCGTTTTCTGTAGACATTTAAGGTGAGATCCCATGCAAAGCAAACTAACACCAAGAGGAAGGAGCACTGTTTCGACTCTGACAGTGAAATAATTCAGGATGAACGGGTAATTCCTTCACTGGTATAACATGTAGCATGCCATTATGAGTTATCCATTAACACCTAGCTTAATTTTACTGAGTCTTATCCTGTCTCTCTCAAGGTCTATTTACCTGAGGAGAGATTAGAGGAAATGAGCAGCTCCACAGCTCACCAGCTCAACAAAACCGGTAACCTGAGTTACAGCTCTGCGCAGCAACATAAAGACTAATGCTGCTGATCTGGTATCTAAGCTCTGCCCTAGATTTTTCCATTTAACTCAAAGATGGTGTTGAATGTCCTCAATAACTGAACATTCAGAGAAGATGCAAAAGGTTTTTAGGATCAAAACGTTTCAAAAGTTTTACCTAAACTATAAATAGTCATGATTCACAGGAGAGGAGGCCACTAGGGTGCAAAGAAACCGAAAAGTAAAGACAACAACTTTGCAGCCGGAAGCAAAGGTGACACGGGGGTCAGGAAGTCCGAAGGTGCTACACCTGCCATCAGCCCTAAATCAACACATTTTACTCCCAGAGCACATTCACCGGAGTCTTTGTCTCCTGAAGGACAGGCAGAAATCCAGACAGGATTACCAACGGAGGCTCAGTCACATGTAATACTGAGCTCTTGTGTTTGTGTTTATAAAATCAGTACAGATGCACAGGGCTGTTAAGTATGATTGACACGCTTGTGTATTTGAATTCGAAAAGCCAAATGACAATAAATGTTCCCAGTGTGCATATGTAAGCCCTCTATCCAAATAAATGATGAATAAGGGATTGCGTTATGTTGCAAATGTTTATATTATTGTGCTAAATTGTGACCCGGTCAGAGTGAAGCTGGTAACAACATACTGCTAGAGATAACTATCAGTTATAGTTTATAATTATAGTTTATCAGAAAGGGTTGGAGGGTTTTTAATAATAAATATGTCCCAGTGCTCTTTGTAATTTCTCCCTCTGGCTTTTGGCCACTTCATCAGTTCTTACCTCTTCAATCATCAGCCTGCTTGCGTTCCCGTTGTGTTTTGGTGTACACAAAGCAGGTTGTGACTTCAGGTTACAGGTCAGGCTGAGGTCAAACAGCTTGGCTCCAAGGTTTTTGGGACTCATTAATATCCCGTCTAATCACTGTTTGCATTCCTCTCTTGTCACTCCATCCATCCCAGTCTCCGGCGCTCTTTGATTGTAGCTCAGATTTCAGCCCGAACCCTTCTCAGGCCATGTGAGTGGTGAGAAAGCAGAGAGGAGATTAGGGTATCGCTTCACATCTGAGCTCTTATCAGTAAATCTCTCTCACTCCTTCTGGGCTATATCTTAACTTCCAACACTCCTCTAAATGATTCCGATTAATATATATGATATCTGTTGTTGTTAGTTTTGACAGAAAAGGTCATTTGGAAAATGCAGGTGGAAGAGAAGACACAGAAAACATGCTGGTGGAGAAAGTGAAGAAACATCAAAAGTCTAGTAAGCAAACAGGCAAAACAAAAAGACATTGAGACCCTCAATACCAGTGTCCCTGAGGATCCCACTTCTATTTCAAAGAAAGCGAGTTACATACTAGTTCATGTGCTCTTATTGGTTAAATATGCCTTATATTCGTCATAATAGGCTCTCAACCTGCAGACGAAAAAATAAAGGGCTGAAGAAGAAAAGTAAGAGTCTATAAAAGCCCAGAATTCCATAGTTAAGGTTGAAAAGAAAACGGGTCAACCAGCATTTGCTGTAGGTAAGTTTATGTTAAGATTTAAAGGCATAGTGAATAGTTTACATTTCTATCATTAAACATTATTATGATTCAACACTTAAAATTGTCAAAACAATTGTTTAAAATAATTTAAAACCTTTTTAAAACTCATTTAAAAATTCTAAGTCAACTACTGTTCAAACGTTTGGGGTGAGTTTGAAGATATATCTTTATTTTAATATTTATTATTATTATTATTATTATATATTAGAAATTAGTACTTTTATTCAGCAAGAAACCATTAAATAGATCAAAAGTGACAGCAAAGAAATAATACATTTTCTTTTAGCACAAAATCATCATATTAGAATGATTTCTGAAGGATCATGTGACACTGAAGACTGGAGTAATGATGCTGAAAATTCAGTTTTGCCATCACAGGAATAAATTATATTGTAAAATATATTCAAATTGTAATTGTAATTTTAAATTGTAATAATATTTCACAATATAAAAAATTTTGCTCTATTTTTGATAAGATAAATGAAAACAAAAAAAAACCATTTTAAAAATCTTACTGACCCCGTATTTTTGCACAGTAGTGTTTATTTTTCTTTATTAGAGTATTGCACTGTACTTCATGACATGGAGGCTGATACAGACTACAGACACACATAAAGCACACAAAGTCTCTCCCAGATCAATTTACAGCACTACAGATCGCAGCGCTCACTTATTAAAGCCTTTCAGATGCCAGCATTCACAGACTCTCACAGAGCTCCAGCAGAACCACCTCGATGATCGATCATCCACCTGCCTCAGACCCCACTAAATCTGAGCCAGGCAATGACATGAGTTGAGTATTTCTCATTTAACAGCTATATAACACCACTATATTTTTGAATCAGTCAGACTGTCAGTGCATTAGTGGTGAGGATATTATCATGACATTGTTACTTCAGAAGTGACTGTTCATAAATAGGTCAAAAACCATTAATTCAACGATTTGTTTAAGCATACCAATTCATTCTGGAACTAAATAAGGGAGTATTTGAATTTTTCACCCAACCGATTCATTAAATAACACTCATCCAGAAACAAAACCCCATTTAATCATTGTCAGCTTACTTTTTCAGCAGCCTTGGTTTGCCAAAACTTTTTTCCCATGTAGATTAAAAAAATAAAACTAGGTAGTAAAGTTTGTGGTCAAACTTTAAGTTGGCTTGAAAAAGCCTGGCCAGAAAGTTTTAAAAATGTAGAAAGTTTAAAAAGTTTAAAAAGATTTAAAAGTTTGAAAAGTTAAGAAGTTTAAAAAAGAAAGTGATTAACATATTGCTAGCATTAAAAGCAAGTGACTACCATGTCATTAGCATGATTAGCAAAGATCCTAGCATGTTGCTAACATGATTAGCAAGTGACTAGCATGTACTTAACATGATTAGCAAGGTATCTAGCATGTCACTAGCATGATAAGCAAGTGACTAGCATGTCGCTGGCATGATTAGCAAGTTACTAGCATGTCGCTAGCATGTTACTAGCATGTTTGTAGCATGCTTAGCATGTTGCTAACATGTTTCTAGCATGATTAACATGCCGCTAGCATGTCTCTAGCATGATTAGCAAGTTGCTAGCATGATTAGCATGTTGCTAGCATGTTTCTAGCATGATTAGCACATTGATAGTATGTTGCTAACATGTTTATAACATGTTTATAACATGATTATCATGCGACTAGCATGTTGCTGGCATGATTAGCATGTTGTTAACATGTTTCTAGCATGATTAGCATGTTGCTAGCATGTCGCTAGCATTTTTCTGGCATGATTAGCATGCGGCTAGCATGTCTCTAGCATGATTAGCATGTTCCTAGCATGATTCTAGCTTGATTAGCAAGTGACTAGCATGTCACTAGCATAGCAAGTGATTGGCATGTCACTAGCATTTTAGTAACATGTTCCTAGCATAATTAGCATGTTGCTAGCATGTTTCAAGCATTATTAGCATGTCGCTAGCAATGTTGCTAGCATGATAAGCATGTTGCTAGTATGTCGCTAGCATGTTGCTAGCATTTTTCTAGCATGATTAGCATGTGGCTAGCATGTCTCTAGCATGATTAGCATGTTGCTAGCATGTTTCTAGCATGATTAGCATGTTGGTAGCATGTTGTATTTATTTCTAAAGATACACAACAATGTATAAAGGGCTCCATTACCTTCTATGTTACATTATGGCCCCGTAGAAACAGTTTTTGTAAAAATAGGCTAACTATTGCGTCATAACCACTCGACTCTCTGTCGCACAGTAGAGAAATTACCGTACAGACAGGAGGAGAAGCTCGCAGGCAATCTGGGAGACGTCAAGAGAGAAGCCCATAGATACAAGCCCTGGCGTTACATTTTAAAATACTATACAAAATAATTAATCAGAATACTTACTCCTGCTCACTCACGCCAAAGAACTCCCCGCTCAAGCTCGCCGTCTCTGCAAGATTAACGATGGCAGTTTGCACGCACAGCTACTAGAAGATTTACATCTGTCAGACAGGTTGCTGACGTCATCAAGCTTAGTTTGAGTCTGCGCGTCAGAAACGGAAGTGCTAAAAATCGCTAAAAATGGGCTTCACTTGTCTCAATTGAGTTCCAATGGGGTCGCTGTGTACATTTCTTTTACTGTCTATGCTAGCAAGTGAGTAGCATGTTGCTAGCATGACTAGCAAGTGACTAGCATGTTTCTATGCTAATCCAGGTAAAAACAGTTGATTCAGTTAGAAACCAACTAAAACCAGCCTGACAGTGGCCAAAACTACTTTAAAACCATGTTAAAAGCATGTTTCTAACCTGATTATCAAGTTACTAACATCTTGTTAACATGTTTATATGATAATCTAGCTAAAACCAGTTGATTCAGTAAAGAAAACCAGCTAAGACCAGCTAAGGCCACCGTTACAGTGGCCAAAACCACTTTAAACCATGTTAGAAGTATGTTTGTAGTCTGATTAGCAAGTTACTAGCATGTTGTCAACATTTTTCTATTCTAATCCAGCTAAAACCAGTTGATTCAGTAAAGAAAACCTGCTTAAACCAGCTAAGACCACCTAAGGCCAGCGTTACAGTGGCCAAAACCACATTAAAACCATGTCAAAAGCATGTTTCTAGCCTGATTAGTGAGTAACTAGCATGTTGTTTTCATTTTTCTATTCTAATCCAGCTAAAACCAGTTGATTCAGTAAAGAAAACCAGCTAAGACCAGCTAAGGTCAGCGTGACTGGCCAAAACCACTTTAAACCATGTTAGAAGTATGTTTCTAGTCTGATTAACAAGTAACTAGCATGTTATTAACATTTTTCTATACTAAACCAGCTAAAACCAGTTTATTCAGTAAAGAAAACCAGCTTAAACCAGCTAAGACCACATAAGGCCAGCGTGACAGTGGCCAAAACCACTTTAAAACCATGTTAAAGGCATGTTTCTAGCCTGATTAGTGAGTAATTAGCATGTTGTTAGCATGTTTCTATGCTAATCCGGCCAAAACCAGCTAAAACCAGTGGATTCAGTAAAAACCAGCTAAAACCCAGCTAAGACCAGTGTGAGAGTGGTCAAAACCACTTAAAAACCAGCTTGGGAGACTTGCCAAAACAACTGATCAGCTTAGGCTGGTTTTAGCTGTATTCTCAGTAGAGAGTTTTTAAGGTTTGCTATGGTAGTAGACAGCTTAAATACATTATAAGTCGTATTTTGTAAAAGTTTGTACCCCCTCAATGAAAGTCTATGGGATTTAAGGTTCTAGCTTGAAAGCTCTAGGAGGAGATAGTGTTTTAATTTGGCTCAGAAGAATAATAATAATAAGATTAAATAGTAGATCAGTAAGTTGGCTTTTTCAAGCCAATTTAAATATAAACCAAACCAACCAGCTACGAGCTGAAAAAAAACAATCCCTTGAAACATTGCTAATGACATAATCATATAAAAAACAAAAGATACATATCTTTTGATTTAAATGTGCTGATTACATAGTCTATATGTAAACATTATGTAAAATATACATATTATCCGTATAAATATTTAAGCAGTTTGAGGATTTAGGAAAACTTGACTCTTCTGTAGTTACATTTTTTACTAAGACCGACGTAAAATGAAAAGTTGTGATTTTCTCTAGGCCAATATGGCTAGGAACTATACTCTCATTTGGGCGTAATAATCAAGGAGCTTTGCTGCCGTACCACGGGTGCAGCAGGTGCAATGATATTACAAAGCACCTTAAAATAGTCCCCAGCTAGTTTGTGTAGTTAGGTCAGCAATAGCAGAGTTGATACAATGATCTATGCTAAGATAAGCTAAAAGTGCTACCACCAGACCTGGAGATCGGCTGAATGAATTCGAAAACCTTAAAACTCAACTGTTTAACTCTAGGGGAGTTGGAAAATGATTCTATTTTCAAAAAAAGTAGAGCGTTCCTTTGAGTAATGATAAAGATTGGTAAAACAATCACCTGTCATGTTACTGTCATATTCATATGTTATCACACCAGCAATGAGGTTCCAATCAACCAAACAGACAAAAACTGACCTAAAGGGCAGGGCGCCCTCATCTGGAGCTATGAAGAAACGGAGGGAGAGAGAGGGGAAAAGTAGAAACAGCGAGAAAAAGAGGCGAAAGAAGATAGGATGAGGCTGGAACTGGAAGAAGAACAGAGGAGGAGATCAGAGGAAGTGAGGTGCAACATGTCAATGCTCTTTGGAAACAAATACTGTAATGAAATACACAATATCCCGCAGACATTGGCAAGAAACTATCACTGCCAAATATGCAGGTTACGGAAGATTAGAGAAGAAGATGAGAGACAAAGAAGACAGTAGGAGGAGATGGAGAGAGAGGAGAAAGCAGACAGAGAAGGACAGAGAAAGAAGAGGAGAAGAGAAGGCTGCTGGAATGGCTCCAGAAACAAAGACAGGAAGAGGAGAAATGGCAGGCTGATAAAAACCTGTGCAGTCATGGTTTCTGATTGGTCGAGGTCCTTATGACATCACAGTCTTGATATCTCTTGGACTGAATTCAGCTTTTGTATGACTACTGTGAGAACATACTACAGGATCCGAAGCAAGATAATGACTATGTTCCAAACCTTTGCAAACTGCCTAGTCCCTACATAGACAACTGCCTTCGAAGATGTGAGTATGTGCCTGCCTCACTAGATTTCGGAAACAGAGCAGATATCTTACTATCTGCACAAGTTAAAACAGAGACAAAAACACAAGACAAAAACACAGTTTGGAAGAGGAATTTGCCTACAATTTTAACACTGAAATTGGACAGGAATTTTTAACTGTGCATGAGCCCTTTTGTGAAGTCTAGTGGATTTCTCTCTATGACAGGCTGAGGGCAGCACTGCAAGAGCACCTAAAGGGGTCATCGGATGGCCATTTTCCACAAGTTGATATGATTCTTTAGGGCCTTAATGAAAAGTCTGTAACATAGTTTGGTTAAAATTCTCAATGGTAGTGTAAAAAGCACTTTTTACCCTGTAAAAAACAGCTCTTTTCAGAGAAATCCGTTTTTTTAGCATTTTCTTTTAAATGTTAATGAGCTCTGTTGACCCCGCCCCTAACTTTCTCTGAGGGACTGTTTACTTTAGCCGACTTGCTAATTAACACATTATGAAAAGCGATTTTCAAAGATTCATTAAAAAAACCTTATACTCACTTTTCCTGTAGGTGAAGCTGGACCACGATTGATTCGCGCGAAGGGAAATCATTCCCATCCCCTTCAAAAACAAACAAAGTCCACTGCATTTTTAGCGTCTCAGATGTTGGGAGTAAATGACGGCTGCTATATTCATTATTACATCCAACAACAAACATCTCAATCGCTTAGGAGTTATTAATAATGGTGGACTGAATCAAGGTGTCTAAGGTAAGATGCCAGTCCAGTCTGTGCTGAAACAGTACTGTCAATCAAACTATTGTGGGAGGGGTCACACTGACTATCACTTATTTGATAAAGGGGCAAAGATACAATTTAGTAGATTAAAAAAAAACACTAGGTAAATTTTTATCATTAAAGGGTCGTTGTTTATACACTCTGCCAACATACATTTCAGTTCATACAACTTGTAAAAGTGCGTGTAGATCTGATGACCCCTTTAAAGTTTGACAGGGGTCTTTTTGTGGAGGCTGGAGGGCTGGAGCTGACACAGGATATTTCCCGGCCGTGGATTTTCTCCTGTTTCACCCTGTTGAAGCCATAGACTGTAAAAAAAAAGATGGACGACTCGCCTTCGCTCTCTTCCATTGGTCAAAACTGAAGCCGCCAGTGTCCCGATATGGCGCTGACATCTTGGACTTGCGCCTGCGCAGATAGCGATCTAGGGACCAGTTCTGCGCAGTAGCTATGCGCAGTAGCAAGCAGGAAGTAAAGCCTTAAAGCCGCGAAATCAACGGCCCCGCCCCTGTGCCCCGCCCTCACTCTCCCTCGCAGAATGCACATACCGTAATCTGCACTGTTTTGGAAGTGGAGTCCTGCTCCTGTGAACTCTGTCTGCTCCGTTCCACTCCAATCTCGTTAAAATAAGGTAAATACAATCTCCTCAGTCCTCCGAAGATCATGAAAAAAGCCTGTTGACGCTTCAGTGCCTCCTGGCTCAGAGAGCTGTCAATCACAGCTGTCAATCACGACGTCACACCACCGTTTTTAGAGCATTAAATAACTATCTAATAAACAACTTATTTTAAAAACGAACACTTGAATTTACATTAGCGTGATACAAACTACAGTAAATGACAAAAAACAGCTTCGGAAAAAAGATATTTGAAGGGTAATTTAATTATTTAGTTGGTCTCGCGTCCCATTGAATAACATGGGGAGGCGGGGTTTATGACCTATACTAGGACCACTCACCAGGGGGCGATCGAGACGTTTTGGCTTCACTTTTCAGGGCTTGTGCGGCACGCTTGGTTGAGCCTGCATATAAGGACACACTCAAAGATGTGCTGTAATTCTTGTTCATGCAGTAAATTCTCACAACTAGTGTCTTAGTTATGTGCCATTTTCTTCGGTTGGTGTTCAATCTGTGTCACATGTGAATCAGTGTGAGTTAAACTGCTGGACTGCTCCTATATTCTTAGATGTCTAACTTGATGTCATCTGAACATATAAACACTTCTTCTGAATTATAGACCTGAAAAAGTTAATTAATAAAATATTAAAACATTGGGGCATTTTTATTAAGAGTATATATTTTTCTACATATGCCAAGCACTAAAATTAATTCATGTTGTGGACTATGATGGGGAGTGAAATGAGGGTCAAAGAGGTTGAGAACCATTGGCAGAGTGAGCAGCGCCCTCTACTGTAGCTTTCGACACATAAACAAGACGGCAGGTTTATTCAGGTACAGTATGTCTTCACAGTTTGGAGTTAATTGTGTAGTCTCCTAATAATCTATAGTAGAATATGAAAGATCACAACATGCACAGCATCTAGAGGGTAAAAAGACAAGGAGGTACCAGTGAATTCATCTTTTTACTGAAGGGAATGATTATGTCTTCATGCAGATTTGGACTGCATTTTCGTTACATTTACACGAGTTTGACCAGCAGGTGTTGCCAGCGTATGTGTTCCGAGTTTATTACGACTAGGCCTCGTTTCACCCTTCAGTGCCTTGGTAAAGGAAAACGTGAGAAAAAAAAATCACAAATCTCCATATTTAAAAAAAAAAAAAATCATTTTTTTTGTGCTTTTGAGAGTGCTTGAACCTTCCAGTTTCTTTTTTGCTGCAACATCTAACGTCACGCTCCTAGAGAAAGGACTGTAGGCTTCTGATAGCAGGGAAAAGTAAAGTACATTTGGCTGAATATGAACACTTCCTCAGTCGATTAAGAACCAAATATTATTTTTTCCTTGCTGGAACAAGCAAGCATAACAAGCAAGAATAAAACATAACAAGCTTTCAGATGTTTTGCTTCTTTGTTTGCTTGACAGTTTGGCACCTGTAGGTTATGTATGTTAGTAGCAATAAGCAATATATTGCATTTAAATAATACTACATTAAAATACTACATTCCATTAAAAGGATCCATTAGGCTTCTATTAAAAAAAGAGAAGAAATTTTCCCCTGCAGGGGGAAAAAATGTTGTGAAAAAGTGCCATAGTTTGTGCGAATAAACAAATGTTTTCTGAAACAAAAAATATTTAATTTTGGTCTCATTTATTCAGTTAGACTTAATGAGAAATTCCTTTTTTTTCTTGCTGTCACCATAATAAATAAAAATGTCAATAATGGGAAATGTAAAAAATAATACTACTACATTATCAATATTGCATAAAAGTCCATGTTCACGTAATACTGTATATGATACAATGAATGAATCCTCCAGTGATCAAAGAGCTCAGGATGTTGTTTTCTTTTTCCACTGTTGTATTTCCAGCCGACACATCCACCAACACATCCACCCTCCTATTTAACTGGAGTTTGGTCCGCTGAGGGACTCAAAGCTAAACAATAAGAAACAACAATATATTTACCTGTTGTTTTCCTGATTAGAATCAGATAAGCATGGAAACCAATACAAATTTAAACGAGATCATGATGATTTCTATGCTCCCTTGAACTCACTTATGCTTGCAGGCTCCACAACCTGCACAGGAATGGCCTGTCCGTCCTCCAACAGGATCTGTGTGATGTCACCTTCAGCGGCCGAGGCCACGTTTACCAGCTGACTCATGCCGTCACACGCAGCTGTGCTTTCACCAGCACTGGGACTCGACTGCAGGAAGTGGGACGGACTCAGCAGGACAGGCTGTGGGGGCGCAGGGCTGGACAGCTCTTGGGCTTCTGCTGGTGCTGTTGTAGGTTGAACAGTTTCTTCCACGGGACACAAGGCAGGCTGGAGCTGGATTGCCTGTCAGACAAGAGAGAAGAGTCTAATGATCTGATAGTTTTAGGGAGTTTTACCACATGACATTTGACAATCTGAACTAGTCCTGCCCTTGTCATTACAATAAGACAAATTATCTGAGATTTTTGGAAACCTATTGACCTTGATGCACAGCCATGAGGGGGTTCAGGCATCCTCTCTAAGAAATAATTTCCTGTTTTATGTTGTTTATTTTTATGTTGGTTTTTAATTTGGCAGACATACGTTTGTCAGATATTAATAAGTAGTGAGAGGTTTTGGTTTATAATATATATTTTAAGAAACAAGAACAGAAACGTCCGCAGAAACACACTCATGCTTGATAGTAGAAAAAAGTAGCCATAGTTGTTTATTTGAAATCACATTCATCCAGTCCTACTCTAACTAATAAGCAATTGCCTTTTTCCCCCTGGTTGTCACCATAATCAATTAAAATACCAACAATGGAAATTTTTTTTTTTTAAAGTCAAAATTAATAAGCAGTGAAGCAGTTTTGGTTAAATATTTTTCAAAGAAATAGTAATAAAAAAGTATGCTAAATTGCATTAAAAAAAATTCTTAGGTATTAAATTATTTTAATGGCTTTTTTCTTCATTTCATTATCAGCTCAGTTAATCATCTTGAAGCATGAATTTCAGCTCCCCAAATGAATTTTAAAATTTTTATTCAACACTAAAAAATCACGCTCATCATTAAAGAGATATAAACGCTGTATTAAATGTTTGAATAGCATTTTTGATGTATTTTTAAAGTAATATTAGAATAAATTAAAACTGCAATTCTTATATCAGTTCAGCACATGGTCACCTGGAGATGTGCAAAGATCTTGGGCTGCAGTGATGAGAGAGAGCTGAAGAGCTGCACAGCTTCTGGAGAAAGAGTGTCACTTCCTTCCAGGAGCCCTTCCTTCTGAGAGGATACTGTCAATATAAGAGCAGTGCACAAGATAGTGTGGCAGGGTAAACAATGGTTATACTTTGACAGTTTGGTGCTTTCTTTTTCAAGCAAGACTTTCCTCCGCTCTCTCATACTGTCTTGAATGAATCTGAAGTGTTTAAGGCTGGAATACAGTACACTTATGTACTCTAGGCATCACACACTTGCTGACTTTGTAAATGGTTACTAGGCATCATACACTAAACGACAGTCCTCCAGACTGCAAATTGGGGCAAAATTCTGTAAATGTTCTGTAATGCATTCCAGCCATAACACATTAAACATTTATTGTTTTAATAAAATAGCTCAAATTTTAAACAACAGTATTTTACCGCCCACAGTAGCAGGAGTCAGGGCCAAGGTCAAAGTCTCCGGAAGCAAGTTATTAGCATCTGCTTTCCACTGCAAAAACACACACACATACATGAAGGCTTAATACAGAAAATAGCTTGCATATTTGTGCTTATCCATTATATTTAAAATCGTCACTTCTGTGTCTGAGGTAGCCAGTGGTCCCGTAGTCATCTGAAGAGCTTTCTGAGCCTCGTGGATGTGGTTCTTGATGTCAATGACAGTGGGAAAGAAACACAGATTGTGTCTCTCAGGCACTTCCTCCGATCTGAACATCTCACGTTCCACAAACCTCCTGTCAGGGTGTTCACAACGCGACAGTAAATAGTTGTTCAGCAAATGAAAGCGAGGAGATTTGAAAGCATCGAAGTCATACCTGAGCTGCTTGCGGACAGTGTAAACCTCGTTATGACCTTGTGCCACCAGCTCACAGATCTTCTCTGCTACGAGCGGGTGTAGTCGAGAGGGTAGGGGTGTCCCATCTTCCATCAGGACATCCAGCTCCTCTGTGTCTTCCTCTTCATTTTGTTGTTCCTCTGTGAAGCAGATCTGCTCTGGAAGAGGAGGCAGGTCTGCAGTGTCCATGTCGTGGTACAGGTGGGCGTTCTCTGTGGGGAGCTGGATGTAATACCTGTCACCAGTGTAAACGGGTGAAGTGAACCCAGCAGTAAGGTCATGTCATGGATTTTTTTTTTTAACTGTGCTGGCAAGATGTTTATACCTTACAATGCCTCCAACATCCCATAAAGTCTTCTTGAGGTTGAAGAAGGCTTTCTCCTGCTCTTGCCGCACTACCTTCTTGTCAACTTTGGGATCTGTTGGAACCTTGTACTCCAAGAATTTTCGTACTTTTTTGATATATATTCTGAAAACGGTCAAATATTATTGTTTCATAAAGTACACAGAAAATTATCGGTTGTGCTTGGCTTGACTGAAGGTTGTGTACCTGGCAGGGCAGGTGGCTTTATAGAGGATGTTTTGATTTGTTTCTTGCTCAGACCCTTTTTTAGGTTGAACGCCCTTCCTCCGTGGACCAAACTGGCATTCCATCACAATTGCTCTGCTTCCTTAAAACAGTGTTAAAAATCAAGATAAACTGACTTTGTAAACATAATGTAAAACTACGACATTATCTTTAACGACAGCATTCAATCAAGGTTTAATGAAAATGTAATATCTAAAAAAAAAAAGTATGTTAATTCTACTCTCTTTTGTGCAAGATAAATAAATAAATAATCTGATTAGTTTACCCTAAATGTATATACACTACTTTTCAAATGTTTGTTAAAACACAGTAAAAATACAGTAAAAACAGTACGATTGTGAAATATTATTGTAATTTAAAGTAAATGTTTTTTATCTGAATACATTTTAAAATATAATTTTTCCTGTGTTGCCAAAGCTGATTTATCAGCAGACATTATTCCAGTCTTAAGTGTCTTTCAGAACACCTTCTAATATACTGATTGGCTGCACAAGTAATGTTTCTTATTATTATCATCAATGTTTAAAGCAGTTGTGCTGCTTAATATTTCTGTGAAAATATGATGAGATATTTCCTTAGGATTTTTTGATAAATAGAAAGTTCAAAAGAACAGCATTTATTTGAAATATAAAATGTCTTTACTGTCTCTTTTAATCTATTTAATGCATCCTTGCTGATGTTTTTATCTTACCCCAATCAGTAGTGTATATGCTAAGTTTTAATCTGCTACAATTTTCAACCAATACCACAAGCCTACAGATAATCCAAAGTTAACAAACATCAACTAAAAAACAAAAATGTAGAATTTCTAAATTCTGGCATTAAAAAAAACATTTACACTATATGACTAAACACCTTTCAGACATAAAGTCATAACATAAATCCCACAAGCAAAAAGGGCCAAACTACCTGCATTAACAAAGGGAATGCCATCGTATGGCACATACTGTGATTTCCACATGAGTCTGGTGGCAGGTTTAGCCGGTGAGGGAGACTGACGGGTGCCAAACACGCTGTGGGTCTGCTGCTTGTGTAGAAGCAGAATGGCTTCCAGCTCTGCCTCTGTGTTACAGTAACCACGGTACGAGTCACCGATCTTCTGTTCATCATGAAACAATCATAAAAAAAGATTTAACAAGCCATATTGTTGTGTTTTGTTGCTGGAAATAAATCTGTTTGACAGAGGGCAGTTATTGGCTCTACACATTTCATCGATTTCCATGCATATTACACTTTACTTTTAATTGTTTACACTATCATAAGTTAATGTTTTGTCAAAGAATTTAATTTAGGCATCTTCTACAAGACAAACCTCACACCGGCGCAGTCTCAGAGCCCAGTTTGGTGCCCCTGGTGGAAGTGGCTTCACTGGAGGCTCAAATACATCAGGAGGACTGAAATACATGAGTAGACAGGTAAAAGAACGATCAATAAATGCAGGTACGCTTGAACTCCACTGTCTGAAGCAGAGCAGTTTCTTTTTTGTACAACCGATGATTAAATTGAGCCAGAACATGGTGTCAAATGTGGCAGAATTGTGTGCATACTGACCTTTTCCTCTGAATTTTAATATCAGTGACATTCTGAGCTGCCACTGCAGCTACACTATGAGTGCCATCACTGTCTTTTATTGATGTTATTGTCTGCTGTCTTTTCTCCACAAAGACACCTGTTTAACAAAACGGAAAGAAATGGCAGAACTGGAAAGAATCCTCTCACTCTATTATATATATACAGTACATAATTACAGAAGTAATAATCTTTATATTTAAATATAATCGAAATAATGACCTGATGACTTTGCGACATTCAACAGCTGACCATGAGGTAGTAACATTTGAGCGGCCCCCATAGACACAGATGGGACACCATATAATGGTCCATTCCCCCCTGTCACAATCACCTGGGGGGGTAAAAATCCTACTGTGTTTGGTGTGGGGAAAATGTTCATATATAGTTCAATATACAGCTCAAAATGACTTCATGGGTGGAACACAAGCTCAAAGCCAAAGTTTTACATTTTGACATACTGTATCCGGCGACTGTTATCTAGTGTGAGTAATACAGGTTATGGTGATGGGTCACGGTGTAGTGTCCTTACCAACCGATCATACTGAATAGGTTGTCCATTTTGGTCAACTATAATTAAGTTGTCCATTTGCATGGGGACAGTGGGAGGCTTCTGATTGGCTGCTTCAGTTTCTGAGGCTGGAATGACTGGTGCGAGCTCTTGTACAGTTGCATTTTCTTCAGCTTTTGGGTTTTTGTCACATTGCTAAAGCATCAAAGCGTAACAATAAATAGTCTGAACACAAAACATTGACACCCGATAATTCACAATTACCATTATTGAATATTTAACTATATATCTTGGTAAGACTGTCAAAAAAGTCATAAATCGGCTAAGAAATTATACTTTAGTAATATAATAAATGCATGAGATTCTCATTCTCATTTTATAACTGAAAAAAAAGGAAAATTAAAATTAAGTAAAAAGTTAGTTAATTGTCCTACAAAAATTGTGACAATTTTTGATTGTGTAAGTGTTCATTTAACAATATCTTTCAGTGATTATTGAGTGCTAGTCTACACATGTCCTTACCAGTCCATCCTCTCTCTCTTCAGACTGAAAAACACCCTCCACATCTCTCTCTTCCTCCTCCATTGGTTCTCAATCTGACAGACATACGCAGCACTCCAAATCAAGTCTGCATGGATTTAGGTTATTAATATGGTGCAATATTTTTGAGAAAATTATTTTGACTGGTGTCAAACTGAACTTTTTAGATATCTACAAAGCTAGCCACATTTAATTCAAGTATATGTTAAGCTATATTTCTTTTTAACAGTGGCCATCTCTGCAGATTTTTAAGTTTAAGTGCAATGTTTTGATTACATGAATAGCAGCAACAAAAGAATCTGCCATGGATTATTTTGAAACCACTCATTGACCTTAATAATATTTCATTTTAGGCAGTAATTTGTAGTGTTTTTATGCTTGAGAGTAATATAATATATCGATACTGTAATTCTGCTTTACGGAATAAACACCGTCAACGTTATACAAACGGGACAAATTAACATCATTTTAAAACAAACGCCATATTGGATCAGTGCTCGCGAGCGCAGCAGTTTCATGAAAACAGCGTATACAAGACAGAAAACAGACAGGGCTCTAGCGTTAGACTGAACAGAAATCATCTTCTTGAGTCACCGCGCTGTGACAGCGCTTCCCGATGAACGGGACACGGTCGAGCCCAGGCTTTATATACAGGAACGACGCAAAATTGAAAACGAGTCTACTCAACCTCGTCTTCGTCCAGGATTCCTCGCGTCGAAAAACGCGTCAGCTGCGCATCAGATTGAATCCTCACGGCTTCCGTAGGACACACGCTTTCTTCCACTTTAAGCTCTAAAAGGTTCTTTGAAAGGCTATGCCTTCTTTGGAAACAACAAACGATGCATTCATTCATAAAATTGTATTGCTCATTTATATATGACAAGTGCAAGTTTATATATGCGGAAATAACTCTTTAATCATTTTGCTAATAAAATCAGACCTTAAGTTATATTTCACTGCAACCAAAAAACTAAATATTATTTACAAATATGGGATTAGTAAAAGTAAAATGTCAGAACACTCATAAAAATAATATTTTGTGGGTAAATGGGGGGGGGGGGGGGTCAAATGATCGATTTTTGTTTTATGACAAAAATCATTAGGATATTAGGAAAGGATCATGTTCCATGCTTTAAAAGAATCCTACAATAAATATATCAAAACTTCATTTTTGATTAGTAATATGCATTGCTAAGAACATAATCTGGCCAACATTAAAAGCGACTTTCTCAATATTTAGATTTTTTTTTAACCCTCAGAAGTCAGATTTTCAAATATTGTCAGATTTCCTAATTTCATATTGTCCTATCCTAACAAACCATAGGCTACATCTATTTATTCATCATTTTAAAAAAAGACCCTTATGACTGACTGGTTTTGTGGTCCAGGCCAGGGTCACATATATTTTATTTAAATATGACAGGTACAGGTTTATAAGTGCAGAAATGACTATAATTTAACATTTCAATGTATTATTTGTATTAAATATATATAAATTCCCTTATATAAATGTTTTCTGTATGTTTGGACATTAATAATGAACAACTAAATTTTAAATAATAATAACACACAAAGCCCAGACTTATTATTTATTAGAAATATTATTCTTCCATCCATGATGTCGTTCATGAGAACGTTTGTTATACATACTGTACGTCTCACTGGTAAGAGGTGCTACACCTTAATAAAATCAAATGAATTCCCCCTTCAAACACCCCTCAAAGTTAACAAATCTTGCATTTTATTGAACATGTGGAAGACTTAAATAACAGTTCTCAAACGTTATGCAGTCTCTGTGCATTCCTCTGGAAAAACCAAACAGGAGCAGATCCATGGCTGTCACAGACCTGGAGGATTCTGTGTGACTGTTGAAGCAGCTGATCCTTTGTCAGGTTTAAACTAACAGGACGGTGTTTGAGCTGAGCCTGTAACAATGAGGAAACATGAGGAATCTGGGCCTGTGATCCCAGGCTGGGAGTGAGATTAGAGGCCGAGCAGCCCCGGGGCCTCAGAGGGGAATCCCACCGGCTCTCTCACACTCAGCCCCGCAGTCTCACACTGAGGTTTTGATGGAACATGTCAGCAGACTCATTTTGAGCTCAAGAACGGAGAAACAGACTCACCGGGAGAACAATTTGCTGTTTGTTCAGAAAAGATCCGGCACGGAGATGCATTCACAGACTTATATACAATGCACACTGAAAATATGTCATATTTGTGCATTCAGTCAGAAACTCCCTGCGAGGCTGTAACACACACCACATCCAATAATGTGGCCTCCCCTCGGACAAGTTTCTTTCAGCCCTCTCTCCTATTTTAGTTTCAAATAAATAAAATTTGAAATGACAAAAGAGTGCCAGACGTCTGCCTATAAGTCCATCAACAGCTTATGCATTATACGTACGTATTTTATAGTACACAGTGAAAAATCTGTTAATTGATATTCCCGCATATCCTTGCTACTGCAGTTTTTATGGTAAAGTTCTGGCAACCACATCCTGTTGTATTTATTTATTTTACAGTGTACTACGCAATTTCTCATGGTTCATTATGAGCAATGAGGTGCTGATGCATTGTGGGATTGATGTCTGTGTGTGACCTGAAATAGTGCTGTGTAATGGCCCTGTCTCCAGCGGGGGATGAGGTGGGCAGGGAGTCACTGCGGAAAAAGCCCCTGTTTGGACTGCCCTCCGTGTGAACATTTTTGCCCCTACATTCACAAAAGACTTTACAAAAAAATTTAGGGAGGGAGGGAGGGGGGTGTCAGTGGACAACGGCTGAAGAGTTTGCATGACTGAACCATTTCAAACACCTTTCAGCTACACTTACTGCACACACAAGAGCACGCCTGAGCCACAGCATCCACAGCTCGATATCACTCTCACACTGATGCGTTCACTCATGAACTCCACAGGAGATCTGTTCATCAGCCTGTTATCAGTGGATGACTCTAACTGCTGATTACAGTCCACATATGAAAGTGGCCCAGATTGAAATTAAAAATGTCTAGAGGGATTCTATTTGTGATTTAAATGTAAATTAATTGATCACTTTTGAGATTGTATTTAAATATACTTATATTTGTTCTTATAATATGGTCAATAATCATCTATTGGCATCATCTTTTTTCTTTTTTATCTTTCTCTAGCAGTTTGGTTGAAATAGTGCAGTGTTTACAGATTTAACACACCTATACTACGTTGGAGTTAGTACAATCTATTATTTTATTTTATTGTTTTAGATTTTTTTTAATGTCTCTTTTGCTCACCAAGGCTATTTGATAAATTTAGATTTATTTAATGTGTCCTTGCTGAAAAATATTAATTTCTCTCTCCAAAAACTTATTTCAAACTTTTAAACAGTAGTGTAATCAGACGGAAAAAATGTGATAGAGTGAGTATGATACATTATAATGCTTAATAACCTTCACATGAATTTCAGCTTTATATTATCAGTCATTTAGTCAAATAAAACGCCAGCCCGAGGACTGAAAAATATTCATATTTAATATTCAAAATATTCAAGTTTAATATTCCTGGGTTCGCTTTGATTCCGGCACCAACTAATAATCGTACTTCACATCATTCAACAAAGACATCTTATTATTGAAAAAACGGTTAACACCAAACTCAACTCACACATCAAATAACACCCTCAGACGTTTGGAGCGAGTGCAACTTTATTCTGTTGATTTCCATACACACGTAACAACACAAGAGATGGTGTACATGGATAAACATCCACCGAGACAGACAGCATCCCAACACAGTATCCCATCATACATCTCTGTCCCCGCGTTAAAAAGCTGTACATTAATAATATCTGATATTCCGCTCTAATTACAAAGAGTAGACCACTACCCATATTAAAGTATAGTAATATTGGCCCTACAGCGAGAGAGTTCTCTACTTCAATACATATCCTAAGGAGATATACAAAGCGCTTGATAAAACGTTATCAGTTTGCTTTTGAGCAAGAAATGTTTGGATTCTTGTGCCGTTGCCAGAAGAGCTTGCTGCTTTTACATTCCCGAGTACTGATCTACGATAGCAATCACAGGCTGTGAGATTCTTTCAGTTCAAACACAGAGGTCCCGTACTGATTCACCAATGTTGGTGTAAAAGCACTAAAGTATTCCAGGTTCACGTTGTGTGTTGTTTAAAGCTCAAAACAATACCTTAATTACAAACAATGAAAAAGAACAAGTGAACAAGAAAAAACTAACTCTGCTAAAATGCCTCCCAACAAAACAACTGTGAGGAACCTCACCCTGTACACAAGCGGACCATCCGTGACAACCTTCCCCCAGCACTTCTGCTTTAAACTGAAAATCCTAAATTACTCCTAGAAGTGAATGACGCATCGTTTAATTAATACTATTGTTGCCCATTAAAAGGATAGTTCAGTAAAAATGAACATTCTGTCATCATCGTTACTAACCTGTGTGGCATTCTTGTGTGAAACACAAAATAATATGTTTTGAAGAATGTTGGGAACTAAACAGTTTTGATGCCCATTTACTTCTTTTTTTAAGACATTTCTCAAATCATCTTACATGTTTAACAGAAGATGGGAAAATCATACAATTTTGAGTGAACTGTTCCTTGAAGTCGCCTTATAATTCCATCTTTTTTCCATCTACAATGACGGTCACTGAGTCACAGGAAGTGTTCTCTTTGGCCAAATCTACAGAAGCACTTGAGTGAGCTGCATATAATGACAATCTTTCTTCAGACACTACTTGATTTCATACAAAATAACAATAAAAACAACTACAGCATAGGAAATCAGCCTAGATGCTCAATAAGGAAGATTTGGAAAAGTCTGCTCCATGATGAAAATGACATTTAGACACTTAAAACGGAGAGAAAATCTGTGCTGTTTTTAATAGCTTGAATCTAGTGATTTACACACACACACACACACACACACACACACAGACTGAAATTTCCCAGAATGCATGCATTAAATCAATCAAATGACAATATTGTGCTCTTTCATTGGATATCACAGGAAACATTCCGTGAATGTTTTGATAGACATCTGAATTGTAAACTACCTGGACATTTATGCATTACATTTTCGCAGTTGATTTTGTACTTATGTCCTTCTTTCAAATATTCCTCGAGCTAAATCAGCTTGATCATTGCGAGAGGTGAGAAAACATCTCGTCTGTCATTCAGATCCTATCTTGCCCTCCTCTCGCTCTCTGACTTTGTTCCCTGCTGGGTTTGAAGTTCAGAGTTTGGACCCATATGCATTTGAAACGGATTTTACAACTATGCAAACAAAAGAAAGGGATTTACAGGCCACTCGTCCTGTAGCGTTCTCTCTCACACTCGCTAGTCTTATCTTTAGCACCTTTCGGTCTCCTCGCCACCAGAGAGAAAGGAAGAGGAGAAAAAGCCAACCGTTCCCTCCGTTTCCCCTGCTACTTCTGTCAGGACTGAACAGAGAAGAGAAGGCCTGCTGCTGTAAAAAACAATTCAGTCCCGGAGACCTTCATCAACCCAGAATTCACTACCAGGTCTCTAGATCTCATCTGAAATGGCATCATTTGTATTCAATAATGTGATCCAGTGCAAACTATTATAAAATATACACTGTGTCTCACAAAAACAGATCCATGCAGCCACCTCAGTACTGAAAAAAGATCATTTAGATTCATTTTCATAGCGATCTGAGACATGTTCTCAGGTTCACTCATTATCTATGAACGGTAGAGGAATAATAAAAAACTAAATAGGTTTATAACAAACCCAAACCCCCCCAAAATTGGCTTTTGTTCTTTGAGAACAAGCACAAAGCTAAAAATGTGCATAGCAAAGGAAACCGCTTTATCTTTGCACCCAACGTAAGCTGTTATTAATAACCGCTTTGTTCTTTAAGAGTCTCTTTTTATTTTTTGAATCATGTTCGATTATTAAAAATGTGCAGGGTATGCGGACGCAGTTTCTGGGACACTGGTTGAGGGGCGTGTCTAACTCTCTGACAGACAGGAGGAGGGGGAGGAGCCTGAGGGCTGCTGGGAAAGCATGCAGGTTCTTCGCGAGACTCTCGGCTCGGGTTCGGGCGTGAGACGGGCGGCGCTCTGGTTCTTCAGGTTGTTGAGCTCCTGTGTGGGCATCAGCGGTTTGGGAATGCTGACCAGGCAGAACGCAGAGCCGCTCTTGGGGATGAAATTGACCTTGTTCCTGTCTGGGCACAGGAACTGTGGGATCTCCCGTGGAGGCCTGGCCCTGAGGAGATGAAAAAGGAGGAGGAGGAGAGCGATAAGATAGTGAAAAGCCCTGACTCAGCTTTGAAGTCAGTGTAAATGTTATGCTATCATGGTTTCAAGGCTCAGGGCGCAACACAATAGTGAGTGTGGAGAGAGCAGATAAAGCAGCGGAGCAGGACACACTGCATCACTCACTGTGTTTCCTCTGTGAAGACCTTGACTCGCTCACAGCCCTCGGGTGGCTCGCGCTTGAACATGTAGCTGTTGTTCGGCTTCGGGGATGTGGCGTATTTGGGAAGGGGTGAGCTGGGGGCGAGATCTGTGAACATGGCACAAAAAATGAGAAGGATGTCAATACAGCTCAGACAGGATTATTAGTGGAGATGATACGTGTCCAATATTTAACAAAGAGCTAAACAATTAGTTGACTGTCAGTCTTAAGGAAGCCCTGTGTAATTACGGTCCACCAGATCACTGTTGTTATTGTTAACTAAAACGATTTAAAAATATCGTTCATTGAAATTAAATATAAATATTAGCCGAAGAAATAAAATTAGGAAAGTTGCATTGGCAACTATCGGAAGTAAGTGGAATTTAAAAACAAAAAGAGGAATAAAGCAACTAAATAAAGCTAAATAGAAAAAAATAAAATAAATACCACTTAACAAACTGACCAAAACTTAATAAATACTATAATAAAATCTTAATAATACTAAAATAACAGAATCATATCCTCAATTTCTAGGGATGAAAAAACAGCTAGATAAACTGCAGCGAATTGGCATTTTCAAAAGCTGTATTATTGTTTAATTGATGTAGCATCTTAAAAATGCAATGTCCATATTGTGACTAAGCAGCCATGTGTAATGCCAAGCCAGCAGAGGGAGCCCTCACCCGATCACTCCCTGTACAGTCATTTCCTGTTTGGTTGCTTTATAGCCAGCGCGGCTGCTCATGCTCATTGTGAAGTATTGCCAGTTTACCTGCCTTACCAAGTGTTTCTCTCTGATATTCTGACTTCCTGTTCCATGTATGATTCTGCCTGTTCACCGATTACCTGGATTCTTCCCCTTGTTTAGTTTGCCTAATCAGACTGATACATGTGTTTGGACCTTTTTCCTGACCCTTTTCACTTTACTGTCTACTGACACTGCCCTTAATAAACTCCCACACATGGATTCAGACTCGTTCTCATTACACCATGACGTCCATCTGCGCGTCAACACAGACCAAAATTAAGCAGTCTGCATAGTTCATTGTACAAAACTATCATAATCCTCACAAATGGAGATGTATGGATGACAGTCAGTGTGCAAATTGCTAAAATATTATTATTACATCGAAACCAAACATTGTAAAGTAAACCTACTTGGTTTGTGGATGATCAATCAGTTATTACAGCTACTAATGAAAGTACAGCACCGTCAGCCCAGCCCGTCATGTTTAAATCCGTCCAGCACATTTTCACACAATCAATGCAGAAGATGCATGTGCAGTTTCTGTGTGGGCCTCGGGACATGTGAACAGCCCTGAGTGTGTATGTGGGTGTGAAAATATGTGAGCTGTACCTTTCTCATGGCCATCAGCCAGAGTCTCGTCCTCGTGGGGAGATGGACTATCACTGCAGGGCTCACTTGGCATGTTCAGGAACGTGGGTGAGATGGACTGAGAGCGGCTGCTGCAGTTGCTGTGGTTACTGCCCGCTGCGATGCCCAGGGGCGTCTGTGTGTCAATGCTGCGGGAGCTGGCACTGCGTTGGCAGAGAGGAGGAGGAGCCCGATGCCCATCCGGAGCCTCCTGAGGCTGCCAGAGGAAAAAGTGTAACGACCATACACAACAGAACACAGAAACTAAACTTTAGTTATACACACACTCAGTGGATTCTGTGAGGACCCCAGATTATGTAGCAGAGTGTTTTTGCAGCATCATGTCAGGCACACTCACAATAAGCTGCTCCTCTCGGTCTCCTGTGTCTCGGATAATGATGCGCTCGATCTCCTGATTCAGCCCCTCCACGCTGTTCCGGAAACGAGAGACGGAGGACTTGGAGATGGGAATAGAGATCAGGACATTCTTTGGAATAGGAGCCTGGAACAGGAGAGAGTGAAGAGTGTGATTATTTGCTATAATGTGATGTTTTAATGCAGATCATGTTGGAGACTTGACCCAGTGGTTTGTGCATATGCTTAGACTCAATGGTGCTCATGTGGGAAATATGAGCTAGAACATTTTTGCTTAATTTCTGGTTATATTTACCTCATAACTTATGCAACTAATAAAAAAAATACATTATAGAATTTCATTTCTAATATACTTTTAATTTAATATTATATTAATATTACATATTTTTTAATAAAACATACTATATTATTAAATACAGTAGTAATGTTAATATAAATAAATACAAAAAACTAAAAGAGGAAGTCACTATTTGCTCCTACATTAATTTCTGGTTATATTAACCTAAGGTTATATATTTTTGTTCCTAATAAAACCTTTTTTTTTTTTTTCTCGATTTTTTCTAGACTTAAATTTTTTTATATTATTATATTATTCTATTTTAATATAATATATATTATAAAATTGTACCAATTTCTTAGTTTTTTTTATCTTTATCTTATGTAACTTATCAAAAAAATACATTACAGAATTTCATTTCTAACATATAATGTATTTAATATTATATTTATAATACATATTTTTTTATATTTTAAACATATTATATTATATTATATTATATTATATTATATTATATTATATTATATTATATTATATTATATTATATTATATTATATTATATTATATACTTGTTTTATATTATATATTATATATTTTTTATATACTTTTTATATCACTTTTTGTTTCCCAATTAAGTTCTGGTTATATTTACCTATGGTTATATATTTTGTTATTAATCAAAAATAAAGCATTTTTTAATACTTAAAAATTATATATTATTTCATGTTTAATTATATATATTATTCAAAATAAAAACACATATAAGAGGAAGTAAGTTTTTGTTCTCCCAGTTTAGCACTAACAGGCACATGTGCGTTTTTCCCCCAAGTTTGTAACTGAGTGGTCAACTAAAAGCATCAGGACAGCAATGAAGATAAAAGTGTGCATGTGGTTGGTGTGTGTGGGTGCATTGTGCGTAACAGTGACACGACTTCAAAATGAGAACAGATATGTCACTGAAAGGAAGCACTGCCTGTGTGAAAACGTACAGCAACAGCATCACACAGCAGCGGAATATCCACACACTTCAGTTTCCATATGATGCTAAACACTAACAGAGTTTCTTCTTATCACAGCGCAGCACACAGACACATTGCAAGGCAGCGTGTTGGTCTCCTCTGCAGATCAGTGAGTTATGTAACCCCGTCGCGCTGGCCGACTTCTTATCCTCACTTGCATGTCTTTGAAGCAACCTCACAACTAAACCAGGACACATAGCGAGATACAGTGACACATGCAAACAACATGCTTAGTTAAATCAGCATGCACATCTACAGTATGCTAACAGCTGCCGTTTATGACGTCTTCTGTGAGAGAGCGAACGAAAACTTCACCTTTCCTGAAAGTCCACTTCCTGTCATCCTGTCAGAGAGGGGGTCCGGTCTTCCTCCTGGTACACCGGTCTCTCTCCCTCTCTACTGAGCGCTCCGTCTCGGCTCATGCTCTGGATTTTAGTTCTCTTGGACCCCCTCCTTCCTGTCTCTTCATCATATCTGCCCCGTCTCTCTCTCTCTCTCTCTCTCCCCCTTGCTTTTCTTTTCTTGTTTTGTCTTTCTTCTCCAAGTGTGTTTCTCCATCCCACCCCTTTCTAAAAACAGAGTGCTGTGCACACCATCTGCCCTCCCCCTCTTCTTTCTCAGGGTACGAGGGAACAATGTGAGGGCATTAGCAGGACGTTGCTGAGAGCAGTGTGGCCCTGCGGTGGCCCTCGCTTAAAGCACGCCAGATCTGCTTCATTAACATCTCAATAGAGCGAGCCAAGCTTTAAACTCACATGCGCCATCACTACTGCTCCAGCCTGCATGTGTGCGTTTGGTCGGACATCATATTGTTTCAACATAAAAGTTCTCCGGAGCCTTTTCTTCTGGGTGCTTTGGTTGTTTATTTGCTCATCAGGATAGGAAACAGCTGAGAGACACCCTGACCCTCGAGGTGACCTCGAAACAATAAGTTAACAATAAAGTTAAGTGAATTCTCTGATTTCCTAGCAACTTTCTAGAGAGCAGTTGCTAGGCGGCAAATGTTTGTTTACATATCAGATTTCCAGTGGCGTGCTGTAACATTAACAGAAATAATGTATGACCTGCCCTGAATTGAAGGAGGACACGGCACTCATGGACCCCGGGTCATTCCCACACTGTCAGCGTCACTGATCTGACCGGTGTCATCTTCAGACAGAAGAAACCTGCCTCAGAAGTTTAGTCAAGTCAAGTCACCTTTATTTATTCATATAGCGCTTTAAACAACAACAACAAAAAAACTGATTGTGTCAAAGCAACTGAACAACATTAAATCAGAAAAAAAGTGATGTCTATAGAGGCCACACAGTACTGCTTATAAACCCATGCTAACTTCTTGACCACAGACGCAAGCCTCTTACATAAGATCTTTCAATTATGGTGCAGTAACCGCAGGAGTAGAAAAGAGTAGAAATTGACAGCCAGAGGTGTGAAGAGTGTGAAAAATGTTGCAGGGTAAAAAAAAAACAAATGTTTAAAATAATATATAATATAAAAATACAATTAAATATATTTTATGTGTATATATATATATATATATATATATATATATATATATATATATATATATATATATATTAGGGGTGTGCAATATGACGATTTTTGATTGTGGATGATAAAAATGTCTGACCTGTGATTTTTCTGAGCGCCACATACACAATAAGCACACGCGCTTAAGCCTGTCAAACAACGCCTGATTATTGAACTAAGTTATCTTTTGCACTAATACTGTCAAAACACACAAGGTTTACATGTAGACTCAAGTTGGTTATGTCTAAAATGAAAGTAAACAGTTGAGACAAAAACTTATAAGTGCCTCTGTATTAGATGCGTGCAGGTCTTAAAGGGACAGTAGGCCTATTAAACATGCAGCCTACTGTCAATACTGTCAAGGGATGGATCACCCTAAAATTTCATTTCTTTCATTATTTACTCACTGTCACGTTGTCTCAAACCTGTATTAATTTCTTTCTTGTGCTGAACACAAAAGAAGATATTTTGAAGAATGTGGGTAAACAAAAAAGTGGCTGGTCCACATTGAATTTGATAGTAGCAAAAAATACTTTGGAAGTCACTGTGGACCAGTAACTAATTGGTTTTCCACGTTCCTCAAAATAGCATTTATGTTCAGAAGAAAAAGAAACTCATTCATGTTTAAAACCACTTTTGAGTGAGTAAATGGTGGTATAAAAATAAAACATTGTGACATAATTGACAGACAGCTGACAGAATTTTTATTTTTGGGTGAACTATTTAACGTTAATAAAACAACAAAACACAAAGAGAAAAATCACTCACTGCTTTTGACTGAAGAAATTTTATACAGTTGCTTTAGGAATCAGTTCATATATGCTGGTTATATATGCTCTATATAATTATGTTGTGTATGTGACGAATAACAATCTTGAATCTTGAATATAGTATTTTATTTTTATATTTGTTCATTCAAATTCTTGAATGCTCCTGCTAAATACACCTGTTGTACCTGAAAATAAAGCACTGTTTGTTTTACTTGTATATTATGTGTAGTTGTAATCTGTATCTTTGTCATTCTTTTATCTCTGTTATTAAAAAAAATAAAAGTGTAAAAGTGAATTTTGCATCTGATATACCTTTTAGAAATCTATTTCCCTATATGGAGAAAATTAATGGGATTTTACCTAGAGAACCTGATTGTTGCACTCTATTTAAGTACTGCAACATTAGCTTAGCAACATGTGCTTATGCTAAACTACTGGAATTAACCAGGAGTTGCAATGCTCATGAGCTTCATGTGAGCAGCTACATAGTTTCAGTTTCTACGTAGCACGTTCCAAATTATTCGACTTATGAGGCTTCAATTCGGTTGGGATGCCGCCTTAAAATTCAACTGCAGTTGAGGGGTGAATGTGGACTGAAATAAAACAGAAAATATAAACAACTTAAGTTTCTCTGTTGCTTTTAATGGCACCAAAATTACAAGGATTAAACAAACTCAGTGTCCATGGAAATGCAGTTTGAAGCCTCAGTAAAAGAGTTGTCTTCCCGACAGCATGTAAAGGGACTTTCTTCACTGGTATGGAGGCCTGTATTGGTTACCACAGTCTGCCTTTAAAACAAGAGACAGAAGAATGCCTTTGAAAGGTCTCCAGGCCTCGATAGCTATACTGGACACTTTCACGGCAGCCTGTCTTGGCCTCAGTGGTCTTTATAAAAACAAGAGATTCATGGGGTTGAAGTTGTTGACCAGTGCCTAACGGAGAGACATAAAAGCACGACCCCCTCCAAAGCCACACGCAAGTTCAAATGACTCACAAAGCATCTCTTCTGTCTCCCTGGATTCACAACACAAAAAAATTAAAGTTCAGAACCACTCAAAAAAACTCAGATCAAACAAAACCCGAGAAGCTTCTATTGTTGTGGTCACTGTGTGAATAGGTTAGAAAAATACAAGTCACAAGTGATCAAAAAACATAATCCATCAGAAGTACTGCCAACGAATTCATCAACCCCCACAAAAACAATCAGTTTTTTTTGTTGTTGATGAAAAAGTAGGTTTTATACAAAATGGTTAAAGAAAATCGACAGAGAACAAAAACACATGGTTCAGATTCTGTTGATTCTGTTGATCGATTTGTATTTAAACTGAAATGTCGCTTTAATGGAGTCCAAATCTAAGACTTCGGAATGTGATCAAACTAAAGCTAAGCTGAGAAGCGTGCTTCATCATTTCCTCCAAATGCACCAGGGACAGCACACAGACTGCCTCTGCACTCCTCATTTCTGACACTAGCAGGCACTGCGGACTCCACACAGAGAATGGCAAGAATGCAGGAAAAGATGTGCTCAATCCTTCAGACACAAAAACACCAGTCAAGCCCAGAAAGCTGTTGTTGATCAATGTTAATTATTGATCATCGAGCACAGCACATGACAGAAAAGATGAGCAGAGGAGAAAGAGAACAAAGCTAGTAGGTGTGTGTTTGTGTTTGGATCCTGTATCATTGGCCTTTACCCTGCAATCCATCACATATGGATATATATATATATATATATATATTTTTTTTTTATAATGTGAACCAAAACAACGGACAGAAGTAGAGTAATGTGTCATGCTATCTTAAACGGATCATGAAATGCATTTTCAGATCTTTTTTTGTGTTTTAAAAGGTTAGCTTATACAATTAATATGTTTTGCACCAAAAAGTTTGAATATTATATTAATATTGTATTATATTAACTATATTAAATGTATTTAAAAAATGATGATATGATGATACACTCGGTCACAGTTTCAAACATTGGCTTGAAATTTAATACAAACACTCTTGAAGGTTATAAATAAATGTACTTACTGGCATCTAAGGACAAAATAATTGGAAATAACTTGGCTTTTAATACAAGATTTTTTTTTTTTTTTTTTAAACAGCGGCATATTGAAGACAAATTGTTGAGAAAAATTGTGACAATGACTGGGGCGATTTCAAATATGTTTTGTAAAGGTGGAACACTTTGAAATCTTTGAGCTATGAGACTTGCAGTTGCATATTTGTATTGTTGAGCAACCACTTATGTGTAAACATCAAGGATATTTTGACTGTCCATTTCATGACCCCTTTCCACATGCACCACTCATGCACTCCAGAGCTGTTTGTCCACTGGACATTTGTGTGAAAAGACACATTCTCACAGTTACTGACATACTGCTTATACACCTGGCATGGCTAAGGAGTACAAATCGAGAAGGTAATTGATATGAATTTGAGTCAGAATGCCAAAATGAGGCTGTGAGGGAAGGAAGTAGAGTCTGCTTAACATTTCATAACTTCAGGTCCAAGGTCATGCTTCATTTTCACAAAACTTGTTGTTTATTGTCCACTGGAGATTTGTGGAAAGATTAAGTTCAATGTGACAATTTACACAAGAACGGATTTATGAACGATTTACACAGCTATTCATTTTGCTGATGTTTCATGAATGAGGCCCATTAAACGGATATGCAAGAACTCTACATCTAGGGAGTAACAGAGGACTTATATGATGGATGTATTGTTATTAAGTCACGGTGGACACCACATTAACTTTTAACATGAATGAAATGACATGTTTTAATGTATTTAGAGATGAACTGTTGACACACGGGTATATGACAGTATAACACAGACTGGACAGTTACTACCAACTTGTATTAGTTTGTAACAAATATGGCATCTACTCTAAAGTTATTGATAAAGTTGGTTGATTCTGTTACAAAGCATATCCCAAGCCTGTAGAAGATGTGTACATCTCCACAGCTGTTCGTCCCATGTTTCTGTGTCTCCTCTGATGTTCTTCTTCTTCTTTTCTTCTCATGGAGCTGCTGAACTTATGGCCAGATCTCTCATAAAGGTCTTCAAATGCAACTTTCATTCCTACTCTTTTCTTATTCCCCCTCTTCAGGGCTTTTATTTCTGGAAAGAATGCCATTTTCATGACTGCCACTTCATCTTTAGCTGCTTTCCATGCACATAATGGGAAGAACACCCCCATGTATACCCGACGCAGCCCTTGAGACGACACACACCCACACACACATCCCTCCCCCTCGACAGAGGTCACGCTGTGTGTGTTCTTTAGGAAAGTGCTTTTACATCAGAGTGCCAAGACAAAAAGGAAGAAGACGACAGAAAAAAAATTGAGGTTTACAATAAAATTTGGGGGTTGAACTTGGTCAGACTAAAGTGCCTACGATCATCAAGCAATTACAGACAGTTCATGTGATGGAAGTGAGAGAGTTTACAGTCTACATCACCCACTGGGCGGCACCCGACCCCAATGGCCCAGCAGAGAAACCTCACAGCCACTCAGCCTGAGGCCCAGAAACATGCCCTCTCACCTCACGTCCAAATAAATCCATGCTTGTTATAATTACCAGGCCTGGGCATCTCTCCGGCTCTAAACTCAACCTCAGCTGCTTCAAATTACGGCTAATACACAGCAGAGAAACTCTCTGAATAAATAAACCTTCAAAAGACAAATGCAGCTCCACTTCGGCTGCTATGAAGAGAACTACAGGAATCTGGAGGCAGAATGAAAAGGCATTGACTAATGATACATCCTTCAATCAACCCCGCGTACATCTGCTGGAGGGGACGGCGCTTACAGATGCGAGTGTGTGTTTGTGTATAGTTAAATGATCACATGGTAGTCTGGGTTCCTGGAATAGCAGATTAGCACTTCCATATGTTTTCTCACACTGAGGCTATGCTGTGAGAAAACAAGCAAGGTCGAGTGAGGGGAGAGAAAAGTTTTGGTCTTGAGGGGCCGAAACCATGAACCTCTCACAGATCGCACCAAAAATCTATCTATCATCTATCTATCTATAACTGATATCGATTGACACAAACTACCATTCAAATGTTTGGGGTCAGTAAGTTTCTTTTACTGTGTTTTTGAAATAAGTCTCTTATGTTCACCAAGGGTGCATTTATTTGATCATTACTCCAGTCTTCAGTGTCACACGATCCTTCAGAAATCATTCTAATATGCTGATTTGGTGCTCAAGAAACATTTCTTATTATTATCAATGTTGTCAAAGGGCTGCCATATACCATAATGCAATGCAAACAACCTTGTTCTGACTCCTTATTTGACCCAGAAAGCCAAATGTTGAGACATTTGTTCACCAAATTGAATTTAAGTTAATAAAGTTAATAACTGGATGCCACTAATTATACATAGGATATAATGGGGTCATGTGACAATGATTCATTGTACTACCAAATATCTAAGTTATTTTTTAAAGTAGGCAACACGATGTATACAGAATACTACACATTCAATGAATAGTAAGCTAGTATTCCATTCTGAACATGGACTTTGAGTGGGGACTCTGTAAGGTGTTTGACTTGGGGATATGCCGGTCTCAAATTTTTAGAGCTGAAACAACTAATCGATTTAATCGATTAAAATCGATTATTAAAATAGTTGTCAACTAATTTAGTCATCGATTAGTTGCTAAATAACTTTTATTTGCCGTAAGTGGCTCATTTCATGCTTATTTTAAATCTGCGGTGACCAAAGTGTGGCAGTAATGAGCCACCGGAGGTTTTACTCAGCCAGTACAGCAGGAGAAGTAGTGAATAGCCAATAGCTGGCCTCGTTTTATGTCACGTGCTTCCCGAACAGCGTCTCTGCAGCATTCAGCGTGATGGTGGAGGCAGACGGCAGTGGAGTAAGCTCGAGAAAGAAAGAAAAAAAAGCGGAAGATAAAACTAATCGAACGAAGTCATCCAAAGTGTGGGAGTACTTTACTTTGAGCCTTCAAAAAAAAAAAGAGTAACCTCTAAACTTTGCACTACTGAACTGACTTTTATATGTTCAGATTCTCCAGTACAATGTTGTTTGCAAATGTTTAGATTTTTAGTCGTAAAAGCTGATAACATTGCTTTTTAACAGTTAACATTTAAAGCTTTACAAACATGTTCTGTGATCAGTTTTTCGTTTACCAGTTCATAATTCAGTCTTGCAGCCTAATTATGACTGAATGAGAGAAGTAAATGTTTAAATGTATTTGAAATGCACTTTTTTTTCTAAGTATTCACTGCTCTTTTTCACACAGCAAGTTTTTTGTTGTCCATTTTTTTTCATATTTTTTCAATACATTTTTTATGATGGATTTTACTTTAAAATGTGAGTTCCATTCAGGATTCATGCCATTGGCACTTTATTCGAATGACTGTTTACAATTTCACAGCATAAGCTATGAAGCTGTTTCCCAGGTATAAGTTGTGTGTTTACAGGAAAAAAAAATAATAATAAAATGCAATGTACTGCAATTTTATTCTGTTTTATTCTTATTCTTAGTGAAAATATGTTCTGAAAGATTACTTAATAAGCTTTGTTCGGGATGTTAAACTACTTTAGGAGCCCTAAGGACTGCCATGGTAAAAACATTATTTGAAATCTCCTTGTGAAATTTGCTAGAGTACGTATGGGTCAGTGTTTTGATTGCAGAAGAGTTCGACAAAGGATTACTAGCACATAATAAAACACAACTCCAGGTATGTTTTTGATGAGGAAATGACAATGCAAAATGGTTAAAATCTCTAAAAAGTCTGTTGAATGATAAAGACTCATTAATAATAAGTTACTTGGGGGGGAAAATGGGCAAAACAAAAATATAAGTACATAAATCGATTAATCGTAAAAATAATCGACAGATTAATCGATTATCAAAATAATCGTTAGTTGCAGCCCTACAAATTTTCATGTTGCGGTTAATTGCAAAGGTTTTTATCACATTATACGGTATCATCATGATATTGAAATTTAGTTGCAAAAAAAGTATTGTCATAATAAAGTATAACAGGTTTAATAAAATAAAAAAAATAAAAAATAAACATTTAAGTGCAGTATAATTCATTTATAAAGACCAATATCACTTTACAATAAGATCTCATTAGTTAACTGTAGTTAATCCATTATTGTTTACGAGCAATAGCTACATTTACTACAGAAGTTACTAATCTTTGTAGAAAAATACACTACATGTTCATGTTTAGCTCATTAAATAACACAGCTGCAACTTTTGATTTTAACAACGTGTTATTAAATATCGAAATTACCTAAGATTAATGAATTTTTAGAAGTTTTGGTGAACTAATGAATTAACTACTGTTAACTAATGAAGCCCTAATGTAAAGTGTGACCAAACAATAAAGAATCAAAACATTTTCAAACAATATCTAGAGCATGTTGTAGTCCAGATTAAAATGTAAAAAAAAGTTAGAAAATAAATCGCATATTAAGTCGAAGTGTTTGCCGCGGTGATGAACACCATAGCGAATATAAAAATCTGAATGCTTATTTAAATAATTTAAACCTTTCAGAAACAGAAAGCTGTTTTGTCTACGGGGTTTCAGCTCTATTATGTTTAGCGCTATCTGCTGTTTATATCAGAGTGCGCATGCATATTTCACGCAGCATACAGCGGTGTTGTGCATTGTTACCAGTTCATGGGAAAAGTATTCTTAAAATGCATTCCAAATTCGGGAATAACTTGTAATAAATAATTATTATCTTTATTTCCAAGGGCCCATGATGACTAGGGATGTCCGGATCCAATCACGTGATCGGAAATCGGGCCCGATCGCGTGGATTCAGACTCGATCGGAATCGGACGTTACCTCCCGATCAGGACTCGGATATATATATATATATATATATTTATATATTATTCTCATTAATATTTAACACATCTTTAGTTACACGGTGGCACAGAGTTAGACCCTTTTGACTCCACACAGAAACAGCAATGCGTGCGGCATGACATCACTTTGTTTTCAAGAGCTGGTGTGAATAAATATAGATTCAAACTCAAAGAGACATGATAGTCTGCGCATGACCTGATATTTCATTCGGACTCAGGATACAGCGAGATGAACATCACAGAGCGCTAAACTCTCATGCAGTGTGTGTCTCATTCATACTCGAAGCCGGAGCACGCTCTCGCGCTGATATCATGATATTCCTAATATGGACAAAAGCGTCCAGGTATGCTGTGGTGCTCACAGGAAAACAGAAACTTATGCAAACACGAAGACATTAATATACGATCAAGACAATAAATTGTTTTTCAAGTCATCTCCAGCAGGTGATAAATAAAGTAATTGAACAATGCAGTGCTAATTGACATAGCATTTATTACAGTATAGAAACTATTCTGCATTATTATGTGATAAACAGTGTTTGTAGTATATAAACAAATCATTATTATTTGTTATTGTCCAGCATTTATAGATTTCTAAGCCAATTTAAAGCTAGAAATTAGAGAAAAAATTTAAGTTGCCTATACTACCAGTCAGAAGTTTTTGAACAGTAAGCTTGTTAATGTTTTTTTTAAAGAAGTCCCTTCTGTTCACCAAGCCTGCATTTATTTGATCCAAAGTACAGCAAAACAGTAAGATTTTGAAATATTTTACTAGCCTATTTAAAATAGCTGTTTTATATTTTAATATATTTCAAAATGTAATTTATTGAACATCTTGGATCTGTTTTTTCACTCTTCTTTATTCTTTTTTTAATGTATTATAGAAGTATCGGATCGGGACTCATTATCGGCAGATACTCAAAATCAAATGACTCGGACTCGAGGGCAAAAAAACCTGATCGGGACATCCCTAATGATAACAATATCGTACATATTCATTATCATGATATATCACATTCCCGAATACCGGCACATGTCTAGTTTGACTGCACCGGTCAAATCAGTATTCTTGTCCAATTCAGGTTGAGCTGTGAATAGTCTGGTGTTTTGTGCAACATAGGGGTAGAGTCTGAGTACAGTTTAGAGGATTAAATACAAAAGATGAATACAGTGAGACGACAGATGGTGCTTGAGCCCGCCACATGCAGTTAAACAAAAAAAAAGAGCCCCAGCCGCACAACGGGCCCCAAAAACACACATCCAGCAGGCCGGACAGAGTGTGGCCTTTAATTGACTGGCTGGCAGCTATAGTACAGTAAAGACCAGGCGTGCGGCACATTCACCACATGCTGGACTAATTCATGGACAAACACAAAACAGAGTGAGAGCGAGAAAAGGATGGAGGCAGGGAGGGAGGGAGACATGGCCAAGCAGCAGGCCGCAGTAATTTATTCACTGTTCCTGTCTTCGTGAAGAGAGGTCTTTCACTCTGAAACAGCCTGCAAGCTTGCACCTGGCTTTGCCAATTAAGACCAAAGTGCAAGCGCACACACACACTATGACACGCTTTTACACAGTGGTATGCACACTTACCCACTCACATGCTTTGAGAATGAGTGAAACAGAGAACGTGGCAAAACTATGCAGAAATTCAGTGGCTTATAGTGTGGGGAGTTATTATAAAGGGGAAAAGGGAGATGACTTCTAGTTACCAAATCATTTTGTCACATTCAAAACTGCTGTGTTGATGATACACAACATTTGTGTTTGGTTTCTTCTTCTGCTTATATGGCGTTTAGTCCACTCACTGCACTGTGCTACACTTATGTCAATAAATAGTCTTCGGCTCTCTCATGCATCATTAATACGGCAGACATGACTGGCAGAGGATGCACACGAGTTGCATGGCTTTTAGAATGTGTAAGATATCTACGATTACTGGAAAGTTAAGTTGTTGTTTTTTCAGATGAAAAGAAAAAAAAGCATCTGCTAAATTAATAAATGTAAATAATGTACTCTACCACACATACATCTGGGGTTAGTAAGGTTTTTTTTTTTTTATAAATTAATAATTTTATCAGCAATGGCACATTAAATTGATTAAAAGTGAAAACATGTTCAATGTTACACAATATTTCTAATGAATGCAGTTCCTTTGGATTTTTTTCTTCAAAGAATCCTGAAAACAGTTTTCAACATTAATAATAAGAAATGAATTTTGAGAAGCAAATCAGCATATTAAAATGATTTTTGAAGGATCATATGACACTAAAGAGTAATGATGCTGAAAATTCGGTTACAGGAATAAATTACATTTAAAAATATGTAAATAAATATAAAACAGTTCATTTAATTTATAATAATATTTCACAGTATTTCAGTTTTACTGTAATTTTGATCAAATAAATAAAGTCTTAAGAGCATAACACTTCAAAAACTGAAAATTTTACCATTTAAAATATATACACTATTAAATTTGGCCAAACAAACAAAAAAACGGATGGTTTGTGATTCACTGGTATAGAGGTAAAAACTAAAGCAAGAAACTCAAAAACAACAGTGTTCTTGTTGGTAACCATCACCACACCACCCCAGGTAACCTTCTCCACTGGGTCTTCTGGGTTCAGAGCGAATGAGAAAGAGCTCACCTGTGATTGGCTGAAAACAGCAAGGTTGCCATTGAAGGGAGATTTGCGTTCCTTGTCACGATGGTGACGGCTGCTGTGTTTACTGCGCTGGAGCTGCTGTCTCAGCTTCACAATCTGAATCATGGAGAGAGAGAGAGAGACTGTCAGGACAGGATCATTTTAAAATCTCTTGTTTAAATATAAGACAGGATATAATTAAACTACATTGAGGGTGAAAACATCAGGGTTTATTGTTAATTGTTCTGTATGTTATGACTTATTAAACTGGTCAGATGGTATTGTTGATTGTCTCATGGCACTACATTCCTCACCGCATTCAAGTAATTTGTTACATACACCAATAAACACCCAAACCCTCTCTCCACCCCAAACACATGCTTTCAAAATCACTTATGATAAATTACATTTGTACTCTTTCCTTTCTAAACATCCGTCTGTTAAACAAAAAACAGATACACCCTCCCGCTCACTCTCTCTTTACCCCAGCCTATGGAAAGAAAGTCAATACATGTACAGATGGGATCAGATGTCAAGTTTAAATCCAGCCTCAAGTCAGTAAATAGTTGCTCTACAGTTTTTTCAATTTCAGTTCCTCTCATTCAATTTTTCTCATCCATCCATCTATCCATATATATCTCTACATGTGTCCATCTATCCATCCATCTACTTATCCATCCATTCACCTACCTACCTGCATACCCATCTATCCATCTATCTATCCATACTTCCATCCATCCATCTACTTATCCATCCACCTACCTATCCATCCATGCATCCATCCACCTACTCCCCTACCTAGACTTCCATCTATATATTTACTGATCCATCAATCCACCCATCTGGCTATCCATCCATCCATCTATGCATCCACCTAGTACATACCTATCCATCCATCCACCCACCCATCCATACTTCCATCCATCCACAAGCCTAACTATCCATTATTTCACACATCCACCCACCTACGTATATGTCTATCCATCCATCATCTACCTATACATTCATCTATCCATTCCTCCATCCAATCCATCCACCCATCTAGCTATCTATCGATCTATGCTTCCACCCACCCACCCATATATTTATGCACGTACTTAACCATCCATCCCTGAATGGCTCCAAGTAGAGACTGTTAGTTGTCATTTTTTAATTCCTACAAGACATTTAAATTTACAGATCTATATTCTTGGAATACCATTTAGTAATGAATAAACAAATAACATTTTCTTCACTCAGTCCTATATCTTACATGTTTTTTCCCTAATGCACAGCAAAGAATAATGCAATGCAGTGCATTCTAGGGTAACCTTCTGTCTACTGCCTTACAATTCAGATCAAGCAAGATATGCCATTACAGATCTTCTATGATATATCTAAACGTTGTCAAGGTAAGGCAGCTCACTTGGTCTCCATCGGATTTGCCTACAGCGTGTTTGAGTGCACACATGACCTGCTGACTGTTTAAAGAATGATTAACTATGAAGTAGAACACTAGAACACACACACACACATGTTTAGAGTCGACTGAGCGGGTGAGAGATGGCAGTTGAGATAACGAGTGGCAGAAGATAATGTGTGTACAGACGTCTGTGAAAGCCTGGCACTCAAGGGGCACAGCAGAGACATATGAAGGGAGGAGACCCTTAAAGTGGTGGAGGAGAGGAAGAAGACAAGCTGAATAGAGAGAACAGTGTATGAAGCCACTGGAGGATGTGACAGGGGAAGGAAGGGTGCACACACAAACAGGAGGAAGGGAGGGTGACACCAGGCTGTTTCTGGTTCACTAGAGCCTGCCAATAATATGATAATGACACAGCCTCCATCTTCCCCTCCACACCAACCCCGACAGCCTGTTGCTGAACCCTCTCCTCATCTACAGTCTCACACAAGGGAGATAAAAACAACGAGGGGGTCCAGCCCCGGCCCTGCCTCTGCTGAATGGAACAAAGCACGGGGGAGGACAGGAGATCAGACCCTAAATGCGTCCTGACCTCTTTTAGTTGGTCAGAGCTGCCGCAGGAGGCTGAGCGCTTGTGACAGCCCCTCTTCTTCTCTTCGCATTCATCGGCCCAGGCGCTGGGGGTCTGTGGGAGACACACATGAGACCGTCATGAAACAACAATACGTTTTGATCATGACAGCATTGCATTGTTTCTTGACTCGTGAGTATGCTGATACAGTCTTTTGACTCTTGTCCAAAATAAACACTCGCCAAAGCCAACTGACAATAAAAATTTGGGCTGCTTGCCATTTAGTTTGTAACGTTGGGAATTACAATGTTACTAGGTTTAAATGAATTTGTGTGTCACATAAATCAAATTGACGTGCACGTCTTTGACGTCAGTGGAAAAGTTATCAGAAGTTTATCAAGAACGTTGTTGTTTTTGCCAGAACTCGATGTGATGATTTTTTTTTTGCTCTTATTTTTTCTCATTAAGCCAAAAAAACCTAAACAAGACAATGAAACCATGATGTTTCGACTACAAATATTATATACATATAGTACAAATAAAACTTTGCCAATTAATTTTGGGCTCTGTACACCTTTATAAAGAGTGTTTTACTGTAAAAAAAAAAAAACTGAAAAAATAGAAGAAAACAAACCAGATTTCCATGCTCCATGACCATATCAATGGGCTGTCTGGCCTGCCCTTTAAATTCATTCATGCACAATGTCACAAAAAGACCCCTGACAGGAGAGATCTCCCTCACCCACACATGCACACCAGAAAAGGCATGAAGCCGGGGGATGGTGAATCTAATTTAGGACACCATCCTGTATACAAACTGCTTAATGCTCATCTTTACACAGAAAAAGGCTGGTGTAACTTCTTTGCAAACTTCCTTCCTAAATGTAAAAAAACAGCTGGTGTTGCCAAAGACAAGTATGGAGAGGCACACAAGGGCGTAGGGCGGCTGGCTTGAGCTTCCTTTGAGTGAAGTCTCTGCATCTCAACTGTGATACAGCTCTTTAAAAAGATAACCGCAAACACTGCAACAAGAGCAGGTACGGGTGATGTCTTCAGGGCTGTATACACACCCACACACACTGTCTATATTTTCGAAAAGCATGCTTCAAATGAAAACAGGCATTAAGCCATTATATTGTCTGATTTATCAACCTCCCAATCTAACCAATGCTGAAGATAAGCTAATTACTCATGTGGTCACCGATGCATCACAAATCTACTGCATGCACATTTTCTAAAAAAACTTAAAATGTATGTGAACTGGACATATTATGCAACTATAAATGTTTCAAACAAATGCTATATTGTTTGTCAAGATTAATTCAACAAGTGGCAATCCAGCTCTCATCTTGGAAAAACAATCAAAATAAAAAATTTGAATGCAAGTTTAGTGTAAATAATAAGCCAAGAAAGAGACATTAACAATCATGGTATATTCATTTTGGCATTTTGTCACACTGGAATATAAGGTTAAGTTGTTCGCATTGCACTTTGAGATTCTATATTCTTTGCATATTTTATCAATTGCAGTAAATCATTCTAGTATTCCATGGGTAGGGTAAAGAAAATGTGTACTGTAAACTATGAACATACATATCACATAATGAAGAAACAGTAAGTTTTTTGCATGTAGCATGGGTTTTAATTCCAACTTGCCCTCAGAGAACTGAAAAAAGTCATCAGAAACACTAATAAGAGCAGAAAACATGAACAACATTCCTCAAACATGTGACATACTTCATTAAAACAGCATTCTGTGATAAAAAGTAGTTTTTGGTAGTTCGAAGTTGCTAACACACAACTGGGAAACACTTCAGTTTCCTACAGCTTTAATAATCAGAAGTCAACGTCAGCCTAGAGAGTCATTAGAATCACTCAGCTGTGAGTAGGCCTATGTGCACACCATGGCCTTACTTATGCACTCTGATCACTTATTGGTACATATTACCTCACTATGAGTACAAACACAAACACACACTCAAAGATTTGTTTGGAAACCTCTCGTCTCTGTCCCTCCCCTCTGGGTAAGTGCAGCCAGAGATTCAGCTTGTGGGTTTACACCATCAACAACTCTAGATCATTCTACAGCCAATACACTCAACGTGTCTGTACTAGCAAGTTCACAAACTTCCACTCAGAACGCCGTATGGAAATTTATTACCGGACAGCTATGGCCTTATTTAGATATCTGGCAGAGACTGGGCGTGATCTTATGTTGAGGAGGTATGGAAAAGTAATCTGGTTGCCTCAGCCTCTCTCAATCACTTAAAGGTGTGAGCCAAAACTGTAAAACACTAAAGAAAAAAATAAAATCTATGGCACTGGAAACAGCCCAAGGCATTAGCTGTCAAAACTCAACCAATCAAATGCACTTTAACAAGCAAACATGCTCTTTTTCTCTGTGACGTGCATCATGACATTAAAACCGCAATCCTGTTTTGTTCCTTACTGGTGTCAAAATTCATCCATGTTTAACAGATTGTTTTCATGCAAGCATCCTCGCACACCATTAATTAGCAGGTCCATTTATCAGGGAGACACACACATTGACACACTTTCTTAGTCCTTGGCGCAAATGGTGATAAACATGTGCAGGGAAACCAGTCTTCTCTGTACAGCCTGAGGCTCTGTCTCTCAACACTTAAAAGACATTCGTTCCAATTCACACTCCCTTCAAACAAACACTTAACGTCAGCGGACATCACACACAAGTGTATATGATCAAAGCTAAACCTCTTACATGGTTTAAAGAAAATATTACAGCAAAATTACTTTCTTAACTGTTCCTTAACTGTACTTTCTTAATCCTGTCTTGCATTATATATTTATAGTTAAACATTCACTTTTCGCTCAGAAATGCATCCGAATTAAAACTAATAGTTTTTTTTTGTGTGTGTGTGTGTTTTAAAGGAAAACACCACACTTTAGATGAAGTGTCTTATGGATTTCAGAGCAAAAGAAGGGGAAAAAGTAGGGCGGGATTTCATTTTATACAAATAGAATGGATTGTGAAAAGTTGACATAACATACCAGGGTTTATAGGGAAGAACAAATCTTTCTCTGAAACTCTTCTGACACCTGTTGATTACAACATTAGTGGCCTTGATGAAGCCAGTCAAAAAGGAAAGGTGTTGCAGAGGTGGAGCAAGTTATAGCACAATAAAATCATGAAAGAATATCAGTCAATTTGATTTCATGCTGACTTTATATATGAATAGGAAGCATTCACAGAAATATGTCAGACATGTTAAAATTCTGACAAGTTAAAAGAACAAAAACAAAGCTAAAGACACAACGAGAGAGAAAGCAAGATGTGGCTGAACGAGCCAGTGGGATACATTTTTTCTTCTTAATTAACTTCATGCCCTGTGTGTGAACCTCCACGAGTCGAGCCGGAGGAACGGTGGCTCCTGTGCCCGGGTGTACCTCTCCTACCCCTCCCCAACATTTATTATTCCTCTAAATTCCTTTCTTTCTTTGTTTAATTAATCCGTGCATGTGCTTCTTTGTTCCATAGCTCTTTTCCGCTTCTCTCGCTATTGTTCGGCTGGTTTCCTCACACTCATCTCGGTCTGATCCCTCTTTTCTTCATCTCTTTTTTTTCTCCTCTTCATCACTGCATACTCCCTTTATACACTTCTGCTTTTTCTACCTCCTCCTCTGATTTCATGCTCCCTGCAGGCTTCCTCTTTTCCCATGTGTGTGTTAAAGTAGATGGTGACCAAGCGCTTTGTAATGGTGTGGCATTCAGTTCTAGTTTGCATCACATGGGCTTGTTGGCATTCGGTATGAACATCTGCCTCCGATGATACGATAAACAAATGAAATTAATATGAAAAAGAAATTAAAATAAGTTCAATAAATCCATAAAAAAAATAAAAGAACTACATTAAATAATGAAAATATGATATGATCATACTACCCCAATTCTACAGTCTCTGCACGGGCTACCTATTGAGTTCTGTATCAGTTACAAAATGTTATTACTCACCTACAAGGCCCTTAATGGTTTAGCTCCTGCATGCACCTTACTTGTCTTCTACCACGCTACAATCCATCACACTCCCTAAGGTTAAAAAACATTGTGTACTAAGACCGATGGAAAACTGTAACTTTTCATTTTCCGTCGGTCTTAGTACACGATGTAACTACAGAAGAGTCAAGTTTTAAATAGGAAAAATATAGAAACTCTTTGGTCATTTTTGAGCGAGATGCTAACGGTCTAATCAGATTCAATGATCTATGCTAAGCTAAGCTAAAAGTGCTACCGCAAGACCTGGAGATCGTCTGAATCGATTCGAAAACGGAAACACTCAACTGTTTAACTCTAGGGGAGTTGGAAAATGAGCCTATTTTCAAATATAGTGGAGTATTCATTTAACAGTGTTCATCATCTGTTTGATTACATCATTAACTGAATTTTACCATATATTTCTGCCATATGTAACATCAATTTGACAGTCACCACTGACAAGCTTCTACTTAATATTTCTGTTGAAACTTAATTTTCTGTAAATCTGCTTTGCAATGTATTGTGAAAGTAGTATTTAGTGCTGTCCAATTTTGATCGGACAAAACAATATTCCGATCTTGATTTATGCCCTCTCCACTGTCCCAGAATATTTTACGACTGTGACTTTAGTCGGGCCTGTGATAGCTCAGTCTGACTACTTAGTTGATTGCTTTAAGATAGACAACAAACAGCCCATCTCTTTCTGAATGCTGCTGCAAGTGTGTGTGTGTCGTCTTTCAGCTGTGCTGCTCTACAGCAGTTCAGCTCCATGACTGATTCTGTTGTGTTTGAGTGCAGGACTGGGCCGCCCAGCTCCTGACTCACTCTCAGAGCTGCAGCCAACTGCCAGGATCACTTCCTTCTTCCCAGCAGTTTAAGATTTCCAGCGGAGCAGGCTGGTTAGACACAAACACAGCTCTGTTCAGCAGCTGTGGGGTCGCTGCACAGAGGGATCCTCTGCCGAGGAGGAGGAGCATCTGTCTGCTCAGGCCTGCCAGGACATTCAAGGTCCGTGTGATACTCGCTTTCACACGTGTTTACAGATACACAAGCAGTTTGTCAGTCCAATTTAGAAGTTTGTGCCACGGATTTGGCATGCAAACACGATGTGTTTTGTCTCGTCTTTTCTACAAATCTCAACCAGATATTATTTCTGCACCCAGATGGACGACACATCAGTACAGCCCTTACTTGCTGCAAAAATGTACCACAGTAAGCACTTGCATTGAAATACTGGACAATAAGCTAATAAATATTCATGTTATGGCCAATAACTGAACTTAAAATGTTATACTTTGTCTAAATTAAAACTCATTTAAATTTAAATGCTACATGTCTAGGCATCACAACTTTATATTGTACAGTATGAACTTTTAGATTCAATATAGCTCACATTTAACAGTGTTATTCAATTATTAGTGGTTAGTTTTTTTTTTTTTTATAATTAGAAGTTTGATTTGATATCAACTGAAACTTATAAACAAAAAATAAAAAAATCCAATACTGGTCAATAACCAATAAGGTACCAATTATTTTGGTCAAAAAGTCATAGTTAGTTACACTAAGATTTTTTTTTATATGTATTACCATGGTTGTGGTATCATGGTGATGCATCCTTTAAAATAGGACGCACTGAAGTGTGGTATTTTGACAGAAAAAAAAATTACATTTTTGTAAAGGAAGCACGAGTGTGGTTTTCTAGGGTTGAAGTTACAGTAGGGCCCACGCTCAGAGCAGATTAACACAGAAACAAAGGGCTCTTTATAAACAGAGGGGTGCTGTGTTTGGACTCGCTTTGAAGCACAGGTCATGAGTGGAGGCCCTAGGTGTGTGATGTAACCCCAGTCAGCCAGTGAAAACTCATGAGCAAAGTCACTGGAGTATAGTACAAAAAAAAATATGCAAAACGATGGTGGGAATCAAAAGGACAAAATGTCACAAAAATACACACCACCTTTACAGCAGATCAATTCTCCTATGAACTCCTCACAAAAAAAAGAGAGAGAGAGAGAAGGGAAATTCCCAATTCCACTACGTAAATCATAGTATTTGCATGTCCTGCCTGACACGTGAGGGCCCGTTGTCGTATATCACACACAGAAAGGTATTTGTATTCGAACAATTCTGACATACAGTACTTAAATAAGACAAGATAATTATCAACCATTTTGCATTAAAAAAGAAAGACATTAAAACATTAAGACTGGAGTAGTGACTGCTGAAAAATCAGCTTTGCATCACAGGAATGAATTAGATTTTAAAACATTTTACATTATGATAATATTTCACAATATTAAAATTTTTACTGTATTTTTGATCAAATAAATGCAGCCTTGGAGAACATAACATTTATTGTCAAAAACACCCACTTTTTGTTTAAAAAGTGTACGTTTATAAATAATAATGTTATTTGCATTCGACACTAGCAAAAATGGCTCTGAAAAGTGTTAGTTCTTATTGACACAAAAAAAGTCCCGATAACTTATGTTCTGAAAATTCGATAGCTAATGCTGTGACATTCAGATATTTTTAAGTGTAGCTTTAGCTTTAGTCTCCAAACATCGTTTGGGGCCACTGTACATTAAACCCTGATAGAAGGCAGTTTCAGGTCCTCACTGGAGAGCAGAGCACTGTCTGGATAATCTGCCAGCTAAGCTTTTCTGTAACCCTATGAGCTCTCGTAGAGTGGTGAATTCCCCTCGGACAGGCTCTTACTCAGTATTCACCTGTCTCTCTTTCAGCTGGACTTGAACACAAGGCCTGTTACTGAGAGAGTGCCAAATTTACCACAGGCTTTCTGAACACTGAACACCAGTGTTGGAAAATACTTCAGATTTTTAGCCTGTCAGTGCAGAAGGGGATTATCATGACAAAAAGAACTTTGTTGTTAAAAAGTAACAAAGCTGGCAGGGCCACTGAGGTTTGTGAGCCAAGTGTGAGCACGGCTACGAATAGATCGCAGTAACGTGGACACTTGTTAAAGTTTAATGCTTTTCTTCCACAGGTACATGGTGTTGTAAACCTTACAAAAGGAAATCCCCCTGGCAACAGCACAGATGCATCCCACTCAATATTTTCTGACCTAAAAACATTCCTCACATCAGAAAATCCATGTGGTTGTTAAATGGAGGTAGGAATCCACATGCACATATTTGTCTTCACAAATGGATAGCTCTCTGATAGTTCACACATTCCACACATATCAAAACCAAGTCTAAAAATGTGTGGTCTTTAGTACACGTGAAAGGATGCTCATGTAGACATGGCATGGAAATGCAAGTGGCGTTTTCCTGTGCAAACATGACTCTACAATGTTCTTCGGGTGGGGGAGGGGGTTGATAAGATATTGTTGGCATGTTGCTAGGGGTGTTTTGGGTGGTTGCTTAGTCAAAGGAGCCCACCCACAAGTCGCTATGGCATTCTGAACCCTGTAAATGAGTAAAAGGATTTAACTTGGCGGTAGCCCTTTGGTCACTCACTATATATGGAAGACATCCATGACTGCAGTCAGTGAAGAGACTGGGATGTGTAAGTATTATGGTGATAGCTCTATACAAGCAAAACCTAAGGTAAAACTATGAAAACTACAAAAACGTCCTTCTTTATCCTTATCTGTGTCCTCCTTGCCCGCCTGTGATTCCTCAGCATGTCAGCTTACTGTATATGTGAATGTGTAAACAATGATTTCAGTGTCCATTCCCTATGGCAAGGAGCTGCTCGGTGTCTTTGTTCTTGTACTTTTGCACATGTGGATCAGTTCGGGACCATAACCACGGCACGCTCAAATCGGATATCGAACACATTTAAAAATTAAATAATAAAATTTAAAAGATCTGAACAATAAATCAGACTTCAGCACTAAAGCTTGCAGTGTGAACATCTGTAGAGAGGCCATTCACACAGAATGTGTTCTTGAGTTTAAAGATGTGAGGCACAGTGCAGCAGATTGGAAAAAACGCAAGGTTTTGAGGCATGTTTTCAAAACTGAACTACTTTTAACTTGACGTGGCATCTTAAAATTGTGGAAAAAGCTGAAAAAAATGTAATAATTAGATCTAGAGCATTTTTACATAGGAAAAATACTTAAAAAGCAGCATAGGTGAACAAGAAGTCACAGAAATTAGAAAAGATACTAGTAATATGGGCATTCATTTCCATAAATGGTCGGTTCCTTTTCACATTATTTCTTTGTTTACTATAGATATTTAACATAGTAAGGCTAAATAATGTATTGAATTTTTACTTCCTTTGAAAAGACTTTAAAAAAGTGTTGAACTTATTAACTGAAATTATCTCACCATATGGAATTGTTTTAATTGTTATTTATTTTTAACATATTGATTTTTTTAAATAAAAAGTAAAGAAAAAAAATTACTACTCGTAAAAGTTAGGAATCTGCACCAATATATTCTTCAGGTTTCCTATCCCTAAGTCACACTATTTGAGATATCAATCTTGTTAGCAGCTCAAAAGGTGACATACCAAAGGGTTTGTCCAACTCTACCTATGAGCAACAGTAATAGTGATTCTGAAGCTTGCCGTAACAAGCACTACTAAAAGTAGTATGACAATGTATTTCCTCACAATTCCCTCTGTAGAGTCACATTTCTCATTGTAAGCTTCAAAAATGAGTAGTAACCTTTCACCATCAGACACCCGGAGGGCTAGTCCATAACCATGAGGAATGTTGCTACGTAGTAAAAAACCATTCCCAATAAAAAACGTTTCAGAGATTTCATTCCAAGGATCCAGGCTCTTCCCCAAGGGTGTGAGCTGATGTAATTTCAGCACTCATTTATCTTAAATGAGCAAGTTTTCAGATCTGGTTCTTGAGAGAACAGCTTAGTGTGCGTGTCTGATCAGGTTTCTTTATTATTGTAATTATGATGCACCGTGGCAGAAGGCTCATGGAGAACTTGTCTCTTTTTCCCCTCCCATGATTTTCTCAGGGCGTCTGACAAAGCATGAAACATAACCTACAGCACTGGATCTAGCAGCTTCAACACTTGTGTTGTGAAGTCCATAGAAGTACAAAACCTCTATGTTACAGAACGCACACTCTGCTGATCCTGTGTTGGCTATAAATCTGTTACAGCTGGTGTATACAGATTCACACAGAGCGCATTCATGTGTGTGTGTGGCTGCATATTTCTCAGAGAGAGCAGCAAAGGCCTTCATTCTTTGTTGTTGTTTGGTCACTAGGTGTGAGCTCAGCTCCCTGGCAACTGACCCCGTTGTCCAGATCCAAGATCTGGTTATTTTGGCCTGATGGTCAAGGGAGATAGAGAGAGCTCTGCAAATGTCGGCCAAATTCCACACTCGCCTCCAACTCGCCAAGTTCCCCTTTGCACTCATTGTAAGATAGGCACACTGCTGACAAAAAGAGCTGGGTGGAGGTCTGGGATCTCCAGAGGAAACACACACACACACACACACACACACACATAAGCTCAGGCTTTGATGAGAGAGGGTTAGTGAAGATCCTAGAGAACCAGGGCGTATAATCTGTGATGCTGTTTTGTATGGGTTTGAGTGACCTAATCAACACCATGCCTCTGACATCACTTCTTTTTTAATATATCCCTCTTCACTCATAAAATCAGAAACATCAATAACTCATTTGTCAAAATGACAGCAATAAATAATTAAGAAAAATATTTTTTTCTGTGAGTGAGTGAATGTTTTGTTAATGTTCAGATATGTACTGGCCCTGTGATGCTTCTGGAAGAAAAAACAAGCTGGAAAAAACAGGCAGCTTCAGGAAAGAATGCAGCTTGATGGTGGACGCTCTGCCTTCACCAGAAATATGCCGCAGTTTCCTCTCATCTCTCAACAAACCAGGGACAGGCTTCCTCCTTTTCACTCTCTCTCTCCACTCTCGATTTTATTTCATGCATAATAACTTTCACATTATACTTCTCTTTATTTGTAGTTAAATTCAGTTCTTTTGTAAAATGCTTAATTAACGTCAGTGTTTTGACCTGTGGAAAAACAACATTAAAATCCCAGAGTAGATGTTAATAGCTAGTCAGAAATAAAGGCAAGAGCATGCAGGTGACAACACATCTGTGTGGCCTACGCACTCATCACAAAAGAGGTACAAGACTGATGGTTTGTTTTGAGAGGTGTTTATTTTGCATTTATCCATTAATAAAGTTTGTATTTGATTTGGTGCAATTACAGCATTATTCTACTGGCAAACAATGACTCAAGCTTAATACAGACTGATTGATTGTAATATTTGTTTATTTAACCAAGACTAAATTCATCTTGCCTTAAAGGGATAGTTCACCCCAAACTTTTAATCATTTCCTCACCCTCATGTTGTTCCAAGCTTGAATGACTTTATTTATTCTATAGAACATACAAGAAGATCATTTGAAGAACTGTTTTTGTCTATACAATCCAATGAAAGTCAGACCCCTAATGATTTTCATTGTAGTGACCAAACACACACACACACACACACAAAAATCTTCATTTGGTGTTTCAGAAACAAGAAAGTCACACAAGTTTAGAACGACATGAGGGTGAGTAAATATGACAGATCAGTTGAGCGTTCAGTTTAAGACTCAGTGTTGCACTACAGACCCACAATAGTCAAAGACTGGTGATGCATATTGCATAGTTTGATTTTGAAACATTTAGTGATGTACATTTTTTTTTAAATATTCTAACAATTTAACCTAACTGTTTTCTATTAGAATTTTTTTTTTAATGTAATTTATTCCTGTGATGGTAAATCTGAATTTTCAGCATCATTACCCCAGTCTTCAATGTCTTCAGAAATCATTCTAATATGATGATTTTCTGCTCAAGGAACATTTCTTCTTATTATAAATGATAACAACAGTTTTTTTTTTTTGTGGAAACAGTGATTGATTATTTTTTTCAAGATTCCTTGATGAATAGAAAGTTCAGAAGAACAGCATTTATTTGAAACAGAAATCTTTTTGATCATTTGTCACTTTTGATCATTTTAATGCATACTTGCTGAATAAAAGTAACATTAAATAAATAAATAAAAAATACAGACTAACTAAAAACTATTACTAACCCCAAACCTTTGAACGGTAATGCATAATTAAAGATGTTTGCAAAACACGTGTCTCTGCAAGTAGGTATTTGATGTCGGAGAGCATTGAGTGGAAAGTTTTTGGAGAGAAATTAATGGCTGATTGACGGGAGGTGTAAGATGTTGGATAATGTACAACGTGTTTCTGAACTGGGTAATAACATCTTTTGTACAACTGGTGTAACTCACCTGGGTGGATTTGTCCCTCATGCAAGGGGCACAAGGGGCGTGGTTGGCCTCCCGGGGCCAGTGTCCAGACAGGTAAGGGGCTGTGAGCGTGTCCAAAGAGGAGGTGCGACGAATGCAACCGTTATTGCTGGTGGTACACCAAGACCCTGCCACAGGAAGTCTATGCTTGTCTGCAAGACAGCAAGAAAGCACAGAAGAGATAAAGAGAGGAAGGAAGGATGGGGAGGAGAGACAGGGGTCGAATGAAAGTATATGAACGAGACGTGTGGGGTAGAATAAAACAGATGGGAGGGAAACAGAAGAACAACATACGTTAGAGGCATGTTATGAACACAATGCGTCATCACAGTAAATGCTCAGAGACGCTCCTCAAGTGTGTGGCTGTGTGTGTTTGAGATTACACCAGCTTGAGTGTAAATGTCCGCTGGACTGGTGGTGATGAATACTAAAACCCAGCAGATTGAGACAGAATTAGTCTGGTGTCCAGTAGCTCTTTTAATAAAGCTAAAGCTGATTAACTGCTCGATTGGCGTGGAGGAAGAGGCCCGCGTGTCTTGACCTACATTTAGTGCGTCTCCACAAGTAATTGCCCCCTTCACTATTCTCTCAGCTCTCTTTTTCTCTCATTTGTTCTTTATAGCACACAATCGATGGCTTTCTCTCCCTCTCTTGTCATTCTGAGTCTTTGAAAGACTACTCTTTTATGTAAATTCACACTATTGAATACACAGCGCAGATGTACAGTAAAAAAGTGCAGCTTGCTGTTTTGTACCACTCTAAAGAGACGACGTCTGTGAGGGATTTTACACAGGAAGTACAGCATATGTGCTTTTCAGAACAGTTTTTTAAGAAAGTCCCATTCTCTTTCGCCGCATAGGTGACATCAGTCTTTTTGTGTGTGTGTGTGTGTGTGTGTGTGTGTGTCAGGGAAGCAAATCAGAAGGGAACAATTTCATTTGTTTGCCTCCAACAGTCCAATGGGAATGTGAACACTCAACTCAGTAATAAAACAACTACTACTCTTCACTGCTGGGTGGATCTGCTGACATTTTAAGACAAAACTACAGAAAACTCCAGTCTTACAAAAAGAAGAACAGGGATCTTGCATTACGTTTTTCAATATAGTGCTGGCTTGACTTTATTGTGTGTTGTACACATTGAGGAAAGTGAGAGAGTATCTAAAGAGGGGGAACCTGTAAGGAATTCTGGGGGAAGTCATGCGAGTAAGACAGAGGAATTGGCTACATAGCTCAAGTTGCAATCTCCACATGGTATGCTTACACTCACTAGGAAAATAAGGGCATGTGCAAGGCCTCGAAACAACCCTCAACTCAATGTGAATGGAAAACCTTTTAGCTAACTCAAGCTCAATTTAACAGATTAATAAATTCTGAATTCTGAAATGAAAATCTGTTTCAGAACACAATTCATAAAACAACATAAATATACGCCATATTCTCAGTGTTGCCACATGGGGCGCCATAGTGAGCATAGAGCATCACAGTCCCGCCCACAGCCCGAGAGAGCTTTGGTGCCGGAAGTAAATTTCCCATTCATTTCTCCAATTGACTTTCGGAAAAATCCGTATCTAACGAGTTTTAGAGCATGTCTGAGGATAACCAGCTACGGCTGTACGACTGAACTCATAAGCATACAACATATCATTTCGCGTGAAAAAAGTAAGAGAAAATGCAAAAAAAGTCAAAGGTACAAGACTGTGTACATATTTTCATTTCGAGCGAAGGAACTACTCATCCCATAAACCACCGCGCCTCACTGAATTCGACTGAAGCCCACAGCCACGAACGAACCTTTTGAGCGACTTCCAAATCTAACAAACTAAATCTAACAAACTTTTTCCTCCAGTGAATTTTATTTTATATAGTGAATGTGCAGTAATAGCAGTTCTTTCAGTATTAATCATGTAAATAAATAGTTTTTTATTTAGGTATTGTGTATTGATTTTTATATTTATCATCGTGTATTTTATATATTGTGTGCGTGTTTGAAATCGGTTAACGATAACGTCAGCAACATGGCGCAGTGCTTTGTACCTGACTGAAATCACCACTAAGTAGTCAACACATGTCGTTGCCATTACACAAATGTTCAGTAAATGCACAAAAAGGTATGCCTAGGCTAAATATTGTTTTGACAGTGGCCTCATAAAATGCTTGATATGACTCATACCGTATGAAGGCTACAGTAGCCTGGCTAAAGTGGACGATAATGCTAACTAACGTTACCAACCTCCCTGCAAAACTCACCAAAACTTTGTAGGTCTTGTCCCTCATGCTGGCCCTTACTAAACCCACAAGCTGACCCTCGGACATGGTACACTCAACTAACGTTACATGACCCTATCTAAAGTGTTTTTCACCCCTTTGAACACTTGTTTTCCTCCTTGAAAAAAGCCATCATGGCAGCCAAGGAGCTCATGATTGCACTGATAAGTCTACCGTGCAAAAACGCAACACAGGTTTTTATTTTATTTTATTTATTTTATTAATGATCTTCAGTCTTCACGGACCTTCGCGGGGTTTAACCAGACAGTTACACGAGTTCCATCAATCAGATGCATCACTGTGGGATTGTGGGATTGTTCAGGATTGTGGGTAATGAAGTACTTATCCAAGACATCGCAAATAAAAGGCATTTATCTCAAAACAAGGTTAGTGCCCCATGAACTTTTGGCGTTTATATGAGCATATACTATCGCTTAGTACAGCCGTAGCTGGTTTTAAGTCTACCATGTATGGTTACGTTTTTATGGCTTATTTCCCAAATGTCAATGCAGAAATTGTATTGAATTTTTACTTCCGGCACCGGCTGTGGGCGGGACTGTGATGCTCTATTAGCATACAGAGATGTGTTCAACAATAAGTTTTCTGTCAAAGTATAGTTTGAAAATAATCTTAGTAAGTTTTGTCTTGATATGTATCTAGCTACCTGAATAAAAATTAACAATAGATATCGATACTGATCTTTTGCAACTAATAGTAATGGTTTTACTGATGCTTTTGAAAATTGTACAATAAAAAAATGCTTTAAATATGGTATGAAAATACTAATATTAATCAAATGAATTATAATGATGTTGATGATTTGAAGTTGAAATCAGATGTGCCGCTTAATGTTTTTTGGGAAGCAGTGATACATTTTTAAGGATTTTTCAAATGTAAAAGTTCAAAAGAACAGCATTTATTAGAAATAGAAAGCTTCTGTAACATTACAAATGTCTTTAACTGTCACTTTTATTCAATTGAATCCATCCTTGCTGAATAAAATCCATAATTTCTTTAAAAAAAAAAACTTACCTCAAAAAATTTAACTGAATATAACTAGGAAATGTTAAATATTGGGCAAAAATATCAATACATTGGTCAGTCTCTATTAATAACATTTAAAGTTAACTGACATAGACATCAAGTCTCTTTGAATATCGAGGTTTCACAGTAACGCAGGAATGCATGGCAAGTATTTAGAACAGGACCACATGCTTGCAATACATTTGCCAAACACTGACATCTGTGTTTGCGTTCTTGCATAGTGTTTGTTTCTGACCTAACAGTGCACTGATCTAAACCTAAATGACTGAAAAAAGCTGTATGTGTGTGTGTGTGTGTGTGTATATATATATATATATATATATATATATATATATATATTTATATAAAGTATACTACATAATTGCATACACATAAATGCATGCACATAAACAAGCATGGCACACAGAGGACAGACTCTCTGATAGACTCATATGAGAGATGCTATGATGCACTACTGAGCAGTGAATTCTCTTATCATCCCTGTCTATGTACAGTAGGTTCTTGTGTTGTGTCTATTCTGCATCTCACTCAGCAGATCCAGCACACAGTGGCCCATGAGCCGCGTCCTTGGGTAGTCTGTGCTCTTGACTTTTGTCTATTAAAATGAGTGAATTTGACCAGACTTAAACAATAATAACGTCACCGCAATTCATAAACAGTACCATGAATACGCCTACAGTTGAGTCAACACAGATACAGATAACTATCTTCTCAGAAATGTCTCAACCTGCAGGATTATGATATATTCACTGTAGCTCAAAATGGACAAACCCAAGCAGAAGGAGAGGCCTGCAGCTGAAGTAAAAGGGTTTAATAGTGACCTGACTCCTAATAGTGTTCTTTGTGAGGACAGAGAGATCAGCCTGGTCTCGTCCTGGCCTGCCTATACCACCCCTCTCTGAAAAGACTGGGGGTGTGCCCTGTTAAACCCCCAGCCAAGAGCAAAAGAACAACATCCTCACGGAAATCTTCAAAAGCGTGAGCAAAGCTTCTGAGACACACACCAGTAAATGCCAACTTTGTTGCAACGCTGCACTGCTATGAGCAATGGTGTTGTTTAATCCGGAGAACAATGAACTGAAACATTAAGAAATGCATTCAAAGAAAAACACCTGGATACTTTAAAAAGGACACTGACTAGTTTGTCAGAGAAGTCAACAATAGTTGCAAGACAAATCTCTCTGTGAGAAGTTCCTCTAAAACAGTCATACACATGCAGACGGATGTCTTTGGCTATTGCTTCATGACTCACATTGTTTTTTTTTTTTTAAAACATCCTGCACCATCCATGAGCATTACGTTTGTGACATAATTCTTAATAATCATGAGTTGTTGTAATTCCACAATACATTTAAATGTGCAGTTTTTTTACCCTTTAATTTCCATTCGTACTATTTCCATAATTGTCCTACCATTACAGGATTAGTTCACGCAAAAAATACAAAAAATTGTGTCATCAATTATGCACCCTCATGTCGTTTTCAAGCCGACAAGACTTTCATTCTTCTTTAAAACACAAATTAAGCTATTTTAAATCGATAGTTCACCCTAAAATGAAAATTTGTCATTAATTACCCACCATTTTTGTTTTCTTTGCACAAACAAAAAGTATTCTCGTAGCTTCATAAAATTATGATTGAACCACTGTCTAATATGCAGGGTCAGAAAGCTCTGGATTTCATCAAAATATCTTAATTGGGGTCCTGAAGAAGAACAAAGTTCTTATTGGTTTGAAAAGACATGAGGGGGAGAAATTAGAGAGAATTTTCATATTTGGGTGAACTATCCTACCTGAGAGATTTCTATCCCTCCCTGGAAAGTCCAAAACAATTGACACTTGAAAGAATTTCAGAAAAACATTGTAAAGCAGTGTAATCCACTTCTTCTTAAGAGTCAAGCGCAGTGTGTCAAGGTCTTTCACAATGTCTTAATAAACTTTTTGGAACATCCAAGTTTTGGTAGAATGGTAGAACATGAGGGTTGGTAGATGATGACAGAATTAGCATTTTTGAGTAAATTTACCCTTTAAATACATTATACAAGAAACTGTTAAATGTCAAATTTAGCAAATTTTATAAATATAGTTTTTTCATACAGTACATTATAATGTTGTAATGTTTTTTTTTTTAATTGTTCTAAAACTTGAATGAATTTCTTTCTTCTGCTGAACATAAAAGTTATTTTGAAGAACATGGAAAACCAAACACTTGCTGGTCCACAGTGACTTCCAACATTTTTTTCCTACTGTCAAATTCAATGTGGACCAGCAACAGCTTGGTTACCCACATTCCTCAAAATATCTTCTTTTGTGTTCAGCACAAGAAAAGAAAATGAATACAGGTCTGGGACAGCATGTGAGTGAGTAAATAATGACAGAAATTAAATTTCAGGTTGAACTATCCCTTTAATGACGGCAGCATGTTTAGTACTGTCAATTTAAGAGCTGCAGGAATCTAATATTCAGACATACATCCGTTTTCTCTCAACAGTTTACTTTCCTTTTAGACATAACCAACTGAGCCTATATGTAAACCTTGTGTGTTTGCAAACTTGACTAGTTACTAGTAGTGAGATGTGGAAAATATGTAGTTTTGCACAGGGCTAGAAAATTCCCCAATTTCCTCCATCTCTTTTCTGTCCCTTTAGTGTGCTCTGGCTTTCATGGGATCTTAGGCAAGTCTGGTGATCTGGAAAATTACTGGACATACCAGAGTGGAGTGTTTTCAGTAGGATACGGTGAAAAGGGGAGGCATGGCTCAGGAGACTAAAAACAGTAATCACAAGGGCATTCCAACAGCCATATGAGTCTCTGACCCAGAGTGAAATGTGGACCCAAGACCAGTTGTCCTCTTATTTAGACAGATCATGTCATTATTGGACTAACACAGAAACATAACTAAGACAAACACACGACTTCAGAGTCTGTTTGAGGAGGTTCCAAGAGAATCATGGGTAATTTACTAAAACAATGAGAGCTGGGTCTTGGCCAAGACACAAAGAATGACACTCCCAACCCAACAACAACTATCTTTCACTCTTTTTGGGGCAGATAACCTCATGATCTGTGGCTGCTTACATTTCAACCATCAATTACTTTACAATATATAGGGCTGGTTGTCAAAAAAATCCTTGTGTGTCAGACATATTTTGGGACCGACGGGCTGAATCTATGCAAGTAAAAGTGGAAAATATGTGTAAATGTGTTCCCCTTAAACCTCCTTTGTGCGGAAATTACATTTTATTCTGAAAATATGTGGTACCATAATGCCAATTCAAACAGTTACAGTAACCAAAACGCAGTGCAACACTTGCTGGCAAACTGATCACAAAATAAACCTTTGAAAGTCAAAGGGTCAAACCAGTGACTGACCACCAAACATTTGCATTCTTACCAGTCTGCAACAAAGCCTCTGAAGCGGCCACCCAAACCACAGCGGCCAGACCGGCCTTCTCTCAGCACGGCTCCCCATAAGCTATGTTATGAATGAGACATTTGAAATACTCTGCAATAAACACCAAAGTTACCTGGTATAATTCCTGTTACCTGATATAATGCTTAACATATTACTAGTTAGCTATACAGTACATTAGTGAGAATTCAACGAGCCTGATTCATCATGAAGCTTCAAGTACAAGCTATTCAGTCAAGCATTTCGAGACACCCATCCATTATTACTTCTTCCACAGTTTTGAATAATATGGTCATCAAATACATGGGAATTAAGTTTAAAAAAAATCTTTTGTTTCCAACTTATTCAATGAAGCCACCATTTACCTGCATTCTACCAGCTTCATGAGTTGTATCCTGGGATGCTTTGTGAAGTTTCTATACACGTACCGCCTTCATTATCTGCTCTAACTCATCCATTTATTATGTCATTGACACCATCTATTTTTGTCAACAAATTAACCTTTAGCTCATAAGAAACATATTTAGTTGACTGGGCTATACATGTGCCCATAAGGTTTGTTAATGGACACTTAATGTTAATATAAAGTATAACGTTTACCAGTTATCATCTGCTCCCAGCAACCAATATGTGTATTCTGTATCTATATTGTCCAGGACTCCCTGCAAGGAGATTTTGCATCTCAATGGGACTATCCTGGTAAAATAAGTGATACATAAAATAAAAATATGAAGCGTTCTCAAACAGGGGGTAACTAGGGGCCTTAGAAAACCAAAGGGTGCTAAAATAAAATCAAATAAAACAATTAAGTATTTGTATTTAATCAGGGTTTCCCATACATTCGTTAATTTGTGGCGGCCCGCCACAATATCAACACTGACCGCCACGGATTGATTCAGATTTTTAAACTATTTAATATGGGTACAATTGTATTTTATTGTAGAGCTGCGCGCTGCTTGCTCCCTCCCTCTCACAAACTGACAACGGAGGCACGCACGACTGGCCCCTCCTCTTCGAACACGATCTGAATCAAAACATGAGCATGCGTTAGTTAGAGGGCGGATTGTTGCCGGTGTAGTGCCGAATTCTGGCCCCCGCCAGAATATTACTCCCATAGTATTGGTAGGTTTAGGGTAAGGTGTGGGGGAGGGGTTAGGATTAGGCAATCAGGTAGCGACTTGAGCAAGGGGGGTAATAATTCGTCAGGGGGTCGAAATTGGGCACAACACCGGTGCTTAATGCTTATTTCCCCAGCGAAGATTCCAGAATCAATCCGGAGTTGAATGGTTAGTAAAGAACACTGTTGCTCAACATAACTCTGAGAAGTTAGTCTATGTTAAGCGCTGTCGCGTTTCCATTACAGATTCGCGCAAAACTTTAGTGTTTTTTTCTAAATATCGATAAACAACTACTGCGAAATGACGGCGTTTCCATTAACCGATGTTATCCGACTAAAACGTAATTTTTTTCCTCTCGCGATCAGTCATTCCAAAAATCATGGCAACGGACGTTGGTAGGTTTATATATATCACAGCCACCAGACTAGACATTATATTATTATTATCTCCAGGTTCAGGTTGGTGTGTGTTGGTTTTTGTCCACCTCAATCTCCAGTGTGTGTGTGTGTGTGTGTGTGTGTGTGTGTGTGTGTGTGTGTGTGTGTGTGTGTGTGTCCACCTCCAGGTCCAGTTTGGTGTGTGTGTGAGCCTGTGTGTGTCTGAGTCTGTGTGTGTGAGTATGTGTGTGAGTCTTTTTGAATGTTTGAGTGTGTGAGCCTGTGTTTGAGTGTGTCAGTAAGTTTGTGAGTTTGAGTGTGTGTGTGTGTGTGTGTGTTGTGTGGGTGGGTGTGTTTCCATCTCCAGGTCCAGGTTTGTGTGTGTGTGAGCAAAATTTGCAACAAGAAGTCTGTGGAGCAGTCATAGCATAGAAAGTGTAGCAATGCCATAGCAATGTAGCAATAGCAATGTCTTTAAAGGGATAGTTCACCCAAAAATGAAAATTCTATCATCGTTTACTCACCCTCAAGTTGTTCCAAACCTGTATGAGTTTCTTTGTTCTGCTGAACACAAAGAAAGATATTTGGAAGAATGTTTGTAACCAAACAGATCTCGATCCCCATTGACTACCATAGTATAAATTTTTTTCTACTATGGAAGTCAATGGGGACCGAGATCTGTTTGATTCTGTCATTCTTCCAAATATATTCCTTTGTGTTCAACAGAACAAAGAAACTCATACAGGTTTGGAACAACTTGAGGGTGAGTAAACGATGATAGAATTTTCATTTTTGGGTGAACTATCCCTTTAAGGTTTCTGACACTAAGTGTTGGCAATGGAAATGTGTACTTGTCACTAAAAATATATGATATATTTATGATATATACACATATATATATATATATATATTATATATTTAACTTAATCCCCCCCCCCCCCTTCCCCGGTCCCCAAACACCACACCACTGCAAATAGAATCTAATTCTGTGGGAAACAGTTAATTATGTAAATGTATTATTTTTTTTTCATATAAAAATAAAGTTTATTTTAATACATAAAGATTGAATTATAAAGGATTCATTAAATTATTTTTTATATATTTATTCAATAGTTATTGTATTAAATATTTATGAATTTTAATGAGATTATGTAAGACATTAGACAGACTGATTAAATTTAATTATTTAATTTTCATGGATTAAATAAAAGTTATTTTAATGTATAAAAATCAAATGACAATAAAATTACTGTCTACATTTTTCTGTATAAAAACAGTGTAATTGAATTAAATTGTTCAAAAACGTTGGCTTTCAGAAAATTAATTGTGGTTGATTAATCTCCCAGTTTGTGTTGAAAATGAGCAGGTTTGTCATAATTACTGTTCTAAATCATTTGACATAAGGCATGTTTTAATACAGTTAGTTGTAATAGAGTGAGCCTCGCGATCTTCTCTTGCATCTCAAATGACAGTAGGGACATTATTTGGCTTATAACCCTGTCAAGGGTTGGGCTGTGAAACTTTCAGAAAGTTTAATAAAGCGGATGTAACCCCCGCAAACCACAGGGACTATGTGTGTTTACAAGTTACCACAGTGATTTCAAATAAACATCAGGCCTCATATAAAATCGACAGCTTTAGACTGTAGATTTACCTGAGCAGACAGGTGAGCTGGGACTGAGCCTCTCCGGAGACAGTCTGTCATGTTCAGGGGTCTGGAGGGGTCTGGCCCTGTGACTGCAAGAGCACAGCGTCGACGACTGAGACGGAGAGGCTGACAGATGAGAAGTAAGAGCCGAAGTATCCGAGCTGCAGCACTGGGGGCTCAGGTGCGCACCTGTGTAGGGTGATGATGATGACGAGGATGGCACAGGTACTTGCGCGTGGGACGCTCTGGGGTTTGACGCGTGCACAGCAAAAATGGGACTAGTTCTTGATGAGGATGAAGATGGTGAAGAAGAAGAAGATGAGGAGGGAGCGGAGGAAACAGCGACGAACTGTGAGCACGTCGCAGAGGAAGTGGCTGCAGAAGAGGAGGAGAGGGATCGCGTGGGGCTCCGGCTGCTGTGGCATTTACCGTTACCGGTGGAGGAGAGGACTGTCCGTGACTGTAGAGGGTGCTGTGTCTGCGTTTTCAGCTGGAAGGGAACCGTGGCTTTCATGGGCAGCAGGCGACCCAGTAAACCCCCTCCAGCGGCGCTGATCCCCGGGGGTCCGCTCGGGCTCCCTGCGCTCGCGCCGCTGCAGCTAGACGTCGGAGATCCGTTTCTGCGAACTCTTTGAGACATTTCGTTCGCCGGGAAATGACACAAAACTCGACATAAACACTTTAAAAGTTCGTTTAAGGCTGTCTGAGGTGGTTAATGTTTTTTGGTGACCCTGTCACTCCATGTAAAGTCTGTTTTCTGCTCTCTGACCGGCGCAACTAAGCCGTCTCGCGAGCTCAAGTAAACTGACAGAGATCAGAGCCACGCTCCGTCAACTCGATCCGGAGCTCTGCCTCGTCCACTCTGATTGGCTGTTCGCTCACCCCTCTTAACTTCTGATTGGATGGAACGTGGATTATTTGATTCCGTGAACTTGATTATAATGCACGCAGTAAAACGAGGAAAAGTTTCGCAAACAAGATAATTATGATTTATACAGAATGTTTCATTGTCTTGTGTGTGACCATATTTAAACCTACTATATTTGATACAGTCAAGTGTTTAAAAAAATACACTAAGGTCTATAATTCATGTTTTTTCGGTAAGTAGTTATATTTGTGTAAAAAGTATGATAAATAGATATTAAATTATCATTCACTTTCCCACAACTGGTTCATAAATAAGTTGTTCCTTCCTTTGCTTGTTTTCATTCAGTTTTCACAAAGCTTTTCCTCACTGTTCTGAAATTTTTTTTTCTCTCTTTCTTTCTTTTCGAAAAGGCCACATTTAGTTTCTTTATAAGGAGTAATCTCATGTGCTCACTAATGCCATGTTATTTATGTATCTGTGCCCACATCAAAGTTAAACTTTTATCTAAATGATTTGCTGTTTCGTGAATGGAAACGGTTGTGTGGGGACACATGATTTTTATACATGATATTGTGGATGCCTTTACCACCCTCATGTGGCCACTTAATCAAATTAAACGTCAGCGTAAGTAGTTTATAAACGATCCCATTAGTTATACATTTGACCGGTTAAGAGGAAACAAATGACAAGTGAACATCATATAAAGGTTTTCATTAATATAATCTTTAATCAACGAAGTAATGTAGGGTTGTACAGCAAGCTTCATTTTCTAAATGGCATTTTAAAACATTTTCTGAATAGACTAAAAGCATGAGTTATCATTTGTTCCTTTTCTCAAAGTGCTTACTTTACAAGCTGTAATAGAAAACATGTCAGTGGCTTTTTTTTGAACATCCATCTACGCAGGGGCCAAATGAAGACTTTCAGCTTCAAAATGAACTCAAAAGTAAAAAAGAAAACCAGCAGCTCGTCAACACAGACCCTTCATTTATTCACTCATACGCACCCCCAAAATACAGCCGATACTCAAAGTTTGTGTTTAGGGAGCACATTGTTAGCCATTTGTTGGTTTTGCGAGTTTAATGAGTTCCAATCAATGTAGGTTTCAATTAACTGATTCATTTTAAATGCAAGAGTACAACTTGGTTTAGTTAAAACATTCCTGCAACTTGACTGAATTAAAAAAAAGACCTGCTTCAAGAAAAAAACAAGGCATGTAATATCTGTAAATGATTCAGCATCCAACAGTGTGCTGTAAACCTGGACAAAGGCTCTGGTGTAAACATCTTGCATTATTAACATGTAGCAGATGGACAGTCCTCCTGAACAAACTACACGGCCAATGACTCGGCTTCATCAATGTTTTATCTTCAACGCTTTAGTCTAAATCATAAACGTTTGTTCATTCCAGTCAAATTAGCACTGGAGGTTTGTTTAGTCTTTGATTAGGCTATTATTCCTCATTTCAGTTCACAATCTTCTCCAGCATTCACACTGACGTATCTAGCTGAGAACAGTATGGCGTTACTGTGTTTATCTCACAGTGATTTAGCGTTGTTCTTGGTCCCAAAGCAAAACATGTTCCTGTAGCTCAATTGGTAGAGCACTCAGCTATCAGGCGCAAGGTTGGGGGCTCGATTCCCCAAGAACACATGATATGTAAAAATTGATAGCTTGAATATCAATTGGATAAAAGCGTCTGCTAAATGCTTGAATTTAATTTAATTTTTAACAGATATGTGCATACAAATGCACCGTATATATTTACACCACAGAGGTTAGCCTATATTACAAACATGTACAAAAAAAGTCAGACTGAAGCGCTGATTGGTTCAGAAAAGAGGGCGTGAGAAACTAAGCTGCACTGCATCGTCTTGTTTTCCAACAGAAAATGCCAGTGGAAGGGAAAAATCAGATGACTTTTTGAAAGTTCCCCGCTCTGGAATGGACAAAGTCCAAAGATAATGCTGGCTTGTGGCAAATCATGGTTAATCCCCACACACGTTATGGAAAACGCATACAAGCCCAATAAGGGCTCTCTGATCAAACATGTGCTATCTTCGTTTTTCCTGGTATTTCAAGCTAAGCAGGGCCTTGCTATATAATGGGAATTTTCCTCATCACTATGTTATTATTTGAATGGCTCGTGTCCACAGTTTTCCACAAAAGGCAGCAGTTGTAGGATAAAACTACATGCATTTCTGATGTATTTGTTTGAAAGTATAATTAAAATAAGATAAATTTACATGATTATAAACAACTTACCAATTCGATTTCATGAGAACAATAAACCCAGAGAATGAAGATGGCCCTGGGTACTACATAAATTAAAAAAAGAGAAAAATAACTTCAGAAACAGCTAAAATGGATAAAATCATGATTTGTTATTGTACACTATCATGTCAGCTTATTTTAACAAAGGCTAAAACAGAAGTAAAGAAGCCGTGAGCTTCAGTCTGTACATACTGTATATATTTTGTTCATGGCGTATGTACGTATATGTGTGTTTTTTTTCTTTCTGAAGCACATTCACTGTCCTGGCAGAGATGGGTAGTGGATAGTATTGTCTGACTGACGCCTTTTCAGCGGTGATCCGAGGAGCTCAGTAAAGCAGAAGTAGACCCATACACACACATTTACATACACTTTCCAAAGAGGTAAAACTGCACTGAGCATGTGCAGAGATGGACTTGATTATTCAGTGTCTTCAGAAAGCATGATTGCCAGCAAACAGTCCAGGTTGATGCCTGACTTGTAGTGTAACAGGGGGAAAAAAAACCAAGTGTCCTGGTTGAAGTTTGTGAGAAGTCCAGTATTTAAAGCAAACACCCCAAGATTTTCTGTTTACTTCCCTTTTCTAGAGTGGTGGGATTGGTGAAAAGGTGCGGGATTGTCATTTGTGGGACGTTTCGATGTTTGCAGTTGGGGTTGCCAAATGGACACAGGATTGCCACTGCTAAGTGCAGTCCTTCGAGATATTAAAATAAAATAAACAAAAGCGGCAAAAAACACATAGCAAAACGAAATTGTCTTATGGAGCACCTCAAAGCTAAAGTCTATTGCACATTTCAAAATATATATATATTAAAAAAAACTGAGTACACAGAGACATACATCAAATATAAAACATATGAATGTACTGTAGGTAAACGGTATTAGAGTTGAAGTCAACCCTGTCTTAAAGACCACTGCCTTTTTTGTTTTCTTTAGATGGACATGATTTGAATTTCGCCTAATTAACTATGATTGTTAAATCAACACATTGTCATTTACGTTTTTCAGTTTTAAGACCAGACACGGTCGGAGGATTTGTGTTTAAGATTGCTTAGAAAAATAAAAGTGCAACAAATGAAAGAACAACCATAAAAACTATCGAAAAAGAAACAACAAAAACAACTGGAAGCATTTAATGCCAATGTTGCTGCATAGCTGGGTTCGGTTTAAAGCGATTTCTTCAAAACAAGTCGGATTAAGTTCAACAAAAGTTAAGTGCTTGCCAAATTACGTCCCTTCAGGAGTCGGCTTTCCAAAAACGTTTTGCGAATTTCTTTTCGGTCATTAGCTGGATCAGTTCTTTGAGCACTATACCATAGACGAACCCCTCCTGCGTTCGAGTTCACAGGCAGGTCATATCTGGCGGGTCGGAGGTTAGAGCGGTGGTCGCAGTTCCACCGCTGACCAGGAACACAGCGATGCTGGATTTCGATTGGCCAGAACTTGGGTGAGCACCTCCAGTCGCTGCCATCCCTGTCTGCTGGCTGTGCCCGTTGTTATTCACCTCTCCGTCCAGCGTTTCTGAAGAGACGACCCATGTAGAAGGACGCCACCTTTTCAAAGAATAAGGTGTCTTCACACGCTTCTTAATCTTCTCTGCCGATCCGGCTTTTCCCTCTTGAGACACGACCTCATCTAAAACAGAAAAGGAGGTCATGTTTTAAGAGACATCCTTGATACTTCAATGAAAAACAGTTGTGTGTTGCAATGTGTCTATTGGGAATACTAGCAGAGCTGCTCCAAACATCCCGCCCAGTGAAGCACAAGAGAGCAGTATTTCAGCACACTCAAATTTGTGGTTGACCTTTCCCACACTAACTCTCTCTGTGTGCGCTCCAGTCTGAATCATCAGGTTCGAGCGGTTCATGTCTCCGCTCCGTCATCACGCTCGCATCTGTCTGTTAGCATCAATCTTTATCGCCGCTGCCAACTGAGGGCAAATGTTTTCTGGATTCTTATCAATCCAGTGGAATTTCCTTCCTTTTCAACATCTAAACACTCCACCACAAAGAGCTGGAGAGTGGGAGAGAAAGTATGATTAGTCACTCATCCTTTTTTCTACGAAATGTTTAGCTTCTGTGGAGGTGTGCTCTGAGCAAAGCATGATATAGTGAGCTCAGATGGGAAAACAGCCTGGCGTCCTGTTTTGGGTGGTTATTGTTTACAGCCAGGCTGACACGCACGCCAGCTCCTGGGGACGCTGTTCATCAGGGATGGTCTGAGACTGTCTCCAAACTCATCACAACACAGCTCGGCTGGTACAAGCATACCAATGGTGGTTGATTTATTTAAGACTTCACTGGAAATACAGCTTTCTCTAAAATAACACTCTATGCTCCAATAATCTCTATTATGTGTAATTCATGTTGGATAACAATAATGTATTATTTAAAAAAGCAAATATCACTAATTGTTTAAATTGAAAGTTCTGATTTAATCAGTTATATTAAATGTTAATAATATTACAAATTATTACTGTTTTTAATGTATGTTTGATAAAATACATGTTTGGGTCAGTAAGATTTTTTTAATGCTAAAGTCTCTTAAGGTATTTGCACACGGAGTTCGAAATTCTCTTCTGAAATTTTCGCACGTTAAAAAATTCAATACAACCTTACGTTTTGCCAATCACATTTACACACTGCCTCTGAAACTTTCGTTCATCATTAAAAAATTAGGATCAGATAAATTTTTCTGCATTTTCGCATCCATAAGCATTTTGTTAGGACATGACGACGAATACGAAAAAAAAAAAAACCTGAAAAAAACATACAAAAATTTCGAACTCTGTGTGCAAGGACCGTTAGACTCACTAAGGCTGCACTGCCTGTTTTCTGTTTGAATATAAATTAAAATGTAATTCATTCCTGCTTCCTGCCAATGCTGAATTTTCAGCGTTATTACTCCAGGCTGTCACATGATCCTTCAAAAATCATTATAATATGCTGATTTGCTGCGAAAGATATATTATTATTATCAATGTTGAAAACAGTTGTGCTGCATAATATTTTTGTAAACATTTTTTTTCTCAAAATTGTTTGTAGAACAGAAAGCTCTAAAGAACAGCATTTACTTAAAACAAAAACATTTTGTGAAATTCTATATGTCTTTACTGTACTTTAAACCAATTTAATGCATCCTTGCTAAATAAAAGTATTTAAAAAAAAAATTGTTGCTACCAAAATTCTGGAACAGCATTTTCGTTGGAGAGCACCTATGACAGCATTGACACCTATTCCAGGCATTTCAAAACCTAGGGACTTCAGGTCCAAACTAAAACTGATCTTACCCAATAGAGAAGAATCCTGGGATACTGCTGACAGGTCCAGTGAGTTTGGCCGCTCGGGTCTCCTGGGCTTATGCCGTCTCAGAGGAACCCCATCATCCCTTCCATCTGGTGTCCCCGGAGGGCAGGTTAATGTCTCCATCGGGGTGTCTACAGGTGCTAAGGTACGAATCATGGCGGTTGTGTGGATGTTGCTGTTGTTGTTATTGGAGTTGGTGCGACCGGAGTGATCACGTGCTGCTGGCTGCTCTCTCCTCAACAGGGGCTCGTGTTCATCAGGACTGGAGTTGATGTTGAGGCGGCTGTCTTCTCCACTCAGCTGGCTCTGGAGCAGAGGTGCACCACCGTCACCCTGTGGCCCGGCTGGGTTGGTGTTCCCAAATGGATCAGATGAGCCAGTGCCACTGCCCCCACCATATCCATTAACAACGACCACTCCAACACCGCTGCGGACACTGGGCCCATTGTTAGTGACGGTGGCCAAGTGTGGCTCGACTGTTACTACAGTGTTCATCTTGGCTACGCCCGTCTCCACCTGCTTCAGGTTGGACTTGTGCTTGCCGAACTTCAACCGTGACGACGAGGACTCCCTGTCAGAGTTTTTGGTGTTGAGAGGTAAGCTGGTGGGCCGCTTGGGGAGATTCTGCTGTTTGGGAAGAGGGAACATGGCTGTAGGAGTGTCACCCATTCCACTGCCGCCCACCCCGAAATCAGCCTGGCTGCCAGTTCCTGATCCTCCGGTCACTTCTGCGGCGAGTTTGATCAGCGGGTACAAGAGGCTGGAGCTGCCCGAGCTGAGCGGGTCAGGAGCGCTGAACTGCTTCTGCGAATGCTCCATCAGGTTCTCATCAGAGCTTTCTTTCAGGTTCTTGTCCACCTCCTTGGGGTCTAGTTTGGTGGTCTCCAGGTCCTCTTCTGTGAGCTGAAGGCACACTGGTACACTTCCCCGGGCTCCGGCCTCCTCCGAGTGTCCTGACTCAGAGATGGTGGTCATGATGGTGCTGGGCGTGAGGCCTGTTGTAGTGGTTGTGGTGGACAGACTCGTGCCGCTGGTCTCTGGACTGGGCAGCCGAGCTTGGGCCTGAGCCTGCTGTCTCTCATAGTTGATAGAGTTTCGGTTCTTCTCTCCTGTCACCGCCACGCTGCCACTGATGCCGCTCACACCCATGCCACCCACAGAGGATGTGCCAGACGTGGAGACGTCACCTGGGAGGTTCTTCACCATGCCTTCATGATCCTCTATGTAAGAGGATGAAGAGTAATCTGGATAAGAGCCCACCTTGGGAGCCCTGCGACTGTGAGTAAGATTCCTACAAGAACAGAGAGAGAGAACAGGGGTCAAACCAGAGAACAGATGGTCCATTTAATTAAAGGTGCTGTAAATATCAGATAACGTACAGGTCATTATCACAAAATAAACCCTGACAGGGTGATCAGGAGCCCATCCAGAATGACCCTGAAGTGGTTTATGTTATATTTGCTGGCATGCAGTACATAATCCTACTTTGTACATGGCTATTAACCAAATAATTTTTATTTTATTTTAAATATAACATTATTATAATATTATACAAATTATGTTTATATCTTACATATACCCTACATAATAAATTACCCTATTATGTCATAATTTGCATATCATTATTCATTATATTATTCATTATATTAAAAAAAAGAAAAAAAAAAAGAAAATGGTCTGGCCGACAGTAAATTATCCCCTTATAATATCCAGCTAGATTATCTATGAATTATAATGTATATTTATGATTTTTTATATATATTTGCTGGTTGACAGTACATTATCCCACTAATTACACGACTATTAACTTAAAAAAAAAAAGCCTTCATTTTTAATATAACAATAACATTATTATAACATTATAATATATTTTAAGAATTATGTTCATACCTTACATACCCTAAAGAATACAATTTATATTTTGTAATATTTTGTATATTATTTTTTATGATACTATTTTGTAAAAATTAAAAGTTAATTATTTCACTTATTATACCTAGCAACATTATCTATGAACCTAACACCTAATTCAGTAAAATATGTAAGACATCAGGCACAGTTTCGATGATAAATTGCTTACAGCTCCTTCACATTACGTAGAAAAGGCAGAGAGCAAGGCAAAAAAAATCTAATTACATGAAGCCCAGTCAAGAACAATTAAGTGTGTAATAAGCACACGTTCCCCTCATTTATTGACGAGCTGGTCAGGAGTGACTGTGAGAGTGTGTGAGGTTTGCTCTGACCTCTCGTTCTGCAGCGCTGTGCTCATGGGATTGATGGTGGGGCTGACGGGTTTGTTTCTTTCCCAGATCAGCAGCAGTTCTGCCATACGCTCTTCTGCACACTGCGCTGTCAGACGAGCCTCTGCGTCCTGATCCCAGCAATCCTCCATAGTCTCCTTGAGAGAGCGCACGGCCTGGGACAGAGGAGAGTCAATGTGTCAAAAACACAGCGATAATAAAACTACTGCGGTGGTTGCCACAACATTGTTATGTGCTCATCATGTTCGATTTCATCATGCTTGAATCACTTGAGATTCTGTTGTAAACACACTGTACTGCAAAGACCAGTGTATAATGTGTGCTGATATCTGCGGGTGCATCCAACAGGATGGTTAACTAGCCTAACCATGACCAGGTTCACTAAATGAAACTAATTCAGCCTGGTCAGCAGCCTGTTTGGCCAGTATCAACCGGCTCTGACTTCATGGTCTTTTCAGCAGAGAGTGAAAATGCACAGAATATAAGTCGTCTTCTATGTTGTTGTATGAAGAGCTTCAGCTGAACTTGCAGCAATAATCTGACCACTTCCTGTCACAAGAACAGAATGAGACTGCCTCAGTGACTCACCAAGCTGTTCTCCTTCCAAGCTTCGGGGAACTTGGGTCTCTGTTTCTCTCTGGACACCATCACCTGCATGTCCTCAAAGGAGGGGTGGTTCCCTGCCTCGGCCTGGAAGGCCATCTGGTAATCTGGCACTGCCTCCCCTTCAAAAAAACAAAGTAAAGTCAGTCAGTAGAGACCTCCATAAGCCTGCACTCACTAGAATTAACTGAAAAATACTCAATGAGATGAGGCACACTCATATTTCATGAACATAATGAGCACAGTGTTTGTTGTAACCCAACGTTGTAGCCTAGTGGTTATGGATATAAGAGGTTAAGCTTAGGGATGGGTCAAGATGCTCAACAAGATACTCACCAACCAGATGGACAATTTTCTTTTGACAGGGCTTAATTAAGAAACAACTTCTCTGAGAGGATGCTGTTAGCGTACCGTTACACTCCCTACACAAGTTTCACCTCTAAATTCAGCCCAAACCCCAAAGTATCTCTGCTACCATCATCAAAGCACTGCTTAAAATAAAAAATAAAAAAATCCTCTTTTAATGAAAAATATCAAGACAAATACGGTCGGACATCCTGCTGTGAGCAATGTTCCTAGTATGCATAATCCATAAGTCTATGTGAGGAGAACAATCATTTTGTGCTATAAAATATTACATTTTACATGTAATATAAACACTTTCATATAATAAAAAGGTGGAGGCGTTTTGTTTTGGGATGTTCTTGCCTCCTTGTTGTGCATTAAACCATACTTATACCATGGAAGCATGTTAGCATTGACAGCTGTCATTTATAAAAGTGGATAAAATAAATAAAAATGTACTTTTGTGACGTTACATGTTACAGCCAGTTCTGCTTAGCAAGCAGTATATCCACATCCTGTTGTTTGTGCAGAGCTGTGGTCCTCACCTGGAAAAAGGTCAGTGCATCTCATGAAGGTCTCCCAGTAGATGAGACCGATGGCGTACATGTCCACCTGTTTCAAAGCCGACTCGCAGTCCCTGAGGTTCACCGCTCCCTCCAGCACTTCTGGCGCCATGTAGCGGATTGTGCCCACCTAGACAGCAGAGCAGTACAGGTGTGAGGGGAGACGTGCTCTTATGGTGGGTCTGGATCAGCAATTCTGGAAACTTCCAACTACCAACAAGACCATAACTGGGTCATGTGCACTAACAATAATGTACTGTTATAATATTCCAGTCAAGCGAGTGCTTATGGGCGGACCTCACTGATGGCAGCGTTCTCCTCTTCACCGGGCCGTACGAGACGATTTCCCGTCAGTTTCATGGACAGGCCAAAGTCACTGATCACACACGTGCCATCGTTCTTCACCAGAACATTACGGCTGTTCAGATCCCGGTGTGAAATGGCGGGTTTATATAAATCTGTAACAGATAACATTGATAACATTTTAAAACAGATTAAAATAGAAAGCCATTATTGTTAATTGTAATAATATTTCACTGTTTTTACTGTATTTTTGATCAAACGCAACCTTAGAATAAGGTCAGAATTTTTTTTTTTTTTTTTTATCAAACATTTAAATGGTTTTTTATGCATATACGTTTATACAAATTAAATAAACTAGTGAATGTTAAAAGTGATTTTCACTGACCATAAGAGACCCTGGACCACAAAATCAGTCATAAGGGTCAATTTTCTGAACTGAAAATCATCTGAAACTGAATAAATAATCTTTCCATTGATGTATGGTCTGTTAGGATAGAACAATATTTACAACTATGAGATTCTGGAATCTGAGGATGAGAAATAAAAAAAATTATATAATATATAATTATATATAATTATATATATATAAGCCTTTAAAGTTGTACAAAATTTTACATATTTTACATATTACCAATCGAAAATTAACTTTTGATATATTTATAGTAGAAAATATCTTCATGGAACATGATCTTTACTTAAAATCCTAATGATTTTTAGCATAAAAGAAAAATCGATAATTCTGACCCATGCAAAGTATTGTTGGCTATTGCTGTGTGACTTCTGACTGGTTTTGTGGTCCAGGGTCACATATTGTTTTTGAGACGTCTCTACAAACCACTTGCACAACACAGCCAGCAGATGGCGCTGAGAGAAGCACATGATGGGAGTAATAGTTTCAGGATGAATGCCCTCTCTCCCAGTTCTTCCCCCATCCTCCACACGCATGCTGCCTGTCTGGCTCTAAAGTTCAGCCAGTAACGAGGGCAGCGGCTGAGCAATCTGAAGCACGACTGTACGGAGATCTGCTCGTAATGACGACATACGCAGGAAGCTGGTGAACGGCTGCTCTGAGATCAGTTTTTAATGAAGGTAGGGTCAGAGACAGCCGAGTGGGAAATGAACTTGAGGTCTGATGAGAGCAGACTGTCTGCAGACCTCTGGCGATGCTACAGGAGCACCCAGAGAAACACGAGGTGCACCACGCACAAATTAGCTGAGTGTTTTCTCTTTTGCACTGCACGCTGGCCCTTTAAGACCAAAAAAAAAACAGCAACAACACTGATCATCATGCTGAACTGAAAACCAGTTTCCATGGAAAACGTCTTGGGTAACCGTCATATTTCAAACTGTCCATCTTAATCTAATTTTATACATTTAAGAAGCTTTTTGCAGCCAAGAATCTCGAGCGACTGCATTCTTAACTACACGCCGTAGTTCTGTTAAACACAAAGACACAAATCGTAAATACAATAATGAATAGTGTCTCATTCATCTTCCAGAAAACGTTCTGTCTGACCCAGATGTGCAGATTAGAGAAGGAAGCTTCTATGTGATGCAGCAGAGCAGTCAACTGGCTCTTTGAGTGGATTCGCACAGCTTTTTTTAACCCATGTGGTTAGAGACACATTCCTGCTAAGCTAAGGCTAAGAGTGTTGTCTCTACAGCACTCAAGACCCATTCACTGAAGAAACAAGTGCAAGAAAGCACACACAGAAAACCAGAACATTCACCTTGCTCAATACTGTATTCAGCCTCTATTTTTCTTCTACATGAATTTATTAAAATGCGTGTCATGTATCTTATAACCACAGCTGCGCCTCCAGGGTATGTTATGATTTATATCTCCCACCAGACTTCTGCTAAATTATATGCCAATCAAACAGCAAAGTCTGTTGACATCGAAATGGAAAGATAAGTACTTGCTTCTTATTTGAAGATTTGAAGTCAGACATCAAACAGCTTTTAAGGGAATTCTGAATCTGTGATCATCTTTAAAGTCTCCTAGTGGTCAGATGACGCACGTTTATATGTTCAAACTGCAAGCTGGTGCGAAACTTAAAAGCCTTGTGTTAGGATTTATATCTCCCATGAGACTTTGCTAATTTCTATGCCCATCACACCTGTGGTGAATCAGCCACCACTAGCAGAAACAAACTGAATTGCAATGTTCTTGGATTGAAATCTTAAGTATATAATCTACTGTTGAAAAATTGAGGGCAAGATTTTATTTATTTTTTTAGATAAGTCTCTTATATGCACTACAGCTGCATTTATTTGATCAAAAATACAATCAAATTGTAATATTGTTCAATTTGATTACTATTTTAATATACTTTCTTATAATTTACAGCATCATTACTCCAGTCTTCTGTGTCACATGATCCTTCAGAAGTCCTTCTAATATGCTGATTTGATATTTTTGGAAAGCATATTTTCAGGATTCTTGATAAACAAAGTTAAAAACATTCATATTTATTAATTTAGCAGATTATTTTATCCAAAGCAACTCACAAAAGGAACGACTTACAAAACTGCATTTATTTGAAAGAAATATTTGTAACATTATAAATATATTCATTGTCACGCTTGATCAATTTAATGCATCCCTGCTTGATGGATGCAAATTTTAAATATGGTTATGTTTTAATATTCATGCAATATATTCATTATGAATTTATTCATTCATACCGTTACTCAAGTATTATTAATTTATTTTGTTTAATTCCAGTCATGCTCATATTCCTTTGACATAGTATTTTTCTTCTTTGTATTTGACATTTAAAAGGTTTGACAAAATATATTTTCTTTTCTTTCATTTGACATATAAAATGTACAAGATATCAATTTGTTTACAGCAAGTAGGCTTCATTCCTTTGAATGGGCAGCCAAATATACCTGAAGCTGCTGAAAAAGAAAGAAAGAATGAAGTTTGTGTGTGCACAGATGTAGAGGTGACCCTCACCTCCTCTCAGCAGCTCGGTGTGCAGGTAGGCCAGTCCTCTCGTCACCGAATGTGCCAGACGACAGCAGCTCACCCAGTCCATCGTGTGCAGACTCAGGTACCGACACAGAGAGCCCTGCAAACACACAATACAGTTAAACTAGTACACACACACACACAGAGCCTGTAACTGCTGAAACACACCACTTAAAGGGTCATGAAAGTACATGGATGTGGTAGTTATTGCAGTAGCAGTAACATCTCGCTTGTAGAAAATAAGAACTGTGCTTTTAACACTGCTCTACAATAACAATCTATCCACATCAATATCGCTGCTTTTTTCCCTGCACATCTCATCATTGCTTTAACATCAGCATTTCAAAACTCTGCAGAGCAGATATGAAGCTCTTGAATAATGAATTGGTGCTTCAACAAAGTTGAATGTAAAGCCGCCTGCAACTAATTACTGCCTCTGGGGTATTTAGGCAACGCAATTAAAACTACCAGCAACAGCAAACAGTGCTGTACACATAACAGAGATTTTTCCCGAACTAAACTACAGAAGTAATACTGTAGATTAGATTTAATGGGTTCAACAGGAAGCTATTGTACATACAGTACATGCAGTGCTGTAGAGAGGCGGATGTAATTATGCATGTTGTAGAAATATCAATAACTGTCATACTGTGAGCCAATTTAAAAAGTGGGTCAAATAGTTGTTTATTAGTTGACGGTCACTGTGGCATGCTGCGTTTAACTTTGAACTGTAATCTCATTAAGGTCACTGTCCTGATGGCAAGCTCCTGAAATAATGCGACATAGAAAGCGACAAATGTGAATGAAGTGATGATTACAGAATTTAATTTTGGTTCACTCTTGTCGCAATAAAATATTTTATTTGCAACATTTTTCTGCACTTGGTTGAGCATTGTAATCAATCATAGATGTGTTTGTCGATGAATCCAGTGGCCAAATTAGTCTAGAATACAGGCATTGTTGCATTTTTCATTTCTAAATTAAAGAACCTGGCACGCAGTTGTCCTACACAAAACAAATATTTAAATGTAAATAAGATAATAAAACATAAATAAGATGTGTTATGATAAGGTAACAATAGAAGTAAAACAGACACCAAACTTTTTATAAAATCAACAAAATATAATAAGGTTGCCTAATATAATATGTTTACAACTTAACTAAAATTAACAATAAATAAAATACGTATATATATATATATTTAAATTGTATTGTAAAACATTTTAGAAATGTTTTAATCATGCCGTGTTGGAGTGCATGTTAAAAACAGCGAATTGGCTCTGCATCGCTAACAAGGACATAGATCAAGAGATTTTTGACCGGTCATCCAGGATGGACGGGTGTGTAAGAGAAAACTAACAGACTACAGGGCGCTCTGGGTAGAGGAATGATTATCTACCTGTAAGTGTACATCAGAGCCATAAAAGCCAATCGCTTTCCCTCAAGCCCTGCCTGAGTCTCCATATCACCATAGCGACAGGGAAAATGATGTTATCCCCGGACACTGGTCCAGGCATTCTGTCTTTCTAACGACGTGCGACGGACAGAACACTGACTGATACACACACAGACTTTGCTTCAAAAGCTAGTATGCTGCTAGGCAGCATCCTAACTGACATGGAAGTCAGGCAGCATCCTAACTGACATCCTAACCTATAAGGGATGTTTCAGAGGATGTTTGTACCACACAAAACATCAAAAATGGCTCCTCACGTGAAGTGCATGGTAGACTTGACTCAAAATTGCTTTCACCGAAGTCTGACTTTAGCATGTTGCTAAGCATATTACAGGATAATAATAGAGAGCACACACACACACACACACATACACACACACACACACACTTTTATCTAACTTTTCTATTCATGTTTTTCAACCTTGAGCAGCTTCAAATGACATTTCTGTCTTTCTACAGTATGATTTTTTCCTCCACAGACTTTGGGATGGTGTTTTGCATGAAATGCTGTCTAGGAATTAAAAATTTTGTAATATAAGTCTCTGGTGTTCCCAGAATGTGTCTGTGAAGTTTCAGCTCAAAATACCCAACATATCATTTATTATATCATTTGCCATATATCAAAATGCCTATTTTAAACCATATTAGTTCAAAAGGTAGAGCATATAAGGAAAAATCCAGAAAGTTCTTCGATTCAGCCTAAAGCAAACCATCAATTCATGTCTAAATAGGAAACAAACTTTCACCTACAAGGGTTCTTCTTGTACTTTGTCTTTAGGCTAGTTCATTCATTATATAATTCATTCATCAGAAGTGAAAGAGGGCAAGAGCAAACACAGCGATGTCTCAACAGAGCACTGTCTGTCTGCAGTCAGACACAATAAAGGTGTGTCTCATTCCACACTGCCATTCAAAAGACCAGGTGGCTAGAACGGGCGCACTTGCAGACAAACCTTTGAGTTATAACATGTCAAACAGGAATTTACAGGAAAACATGTTGCAAAGAATGCTGGGCTATTGTTAAGGCCACGTTCACACCAAGGACGATAACTATAAAGATAATGATAAAGATGTAGTACTAAAAATTATTCTCAATAATAAAGAATAGGAGAGTCAACACCACAACTATAACAATAAAGACAAAGAGAAACAATATAGTTGGAATCACTTGAACGATTTTTCTCCAGCTGATGAACGATAAAAACTTGACAGCCAATCAGAATCCATCCTGCTGTAACGAGCTCGAGAATTTAAAGCGGCAGACTCGTGCGCTTAGAATAAACAAATGATATCATTCACTGGTGTGGACGCTAATATGGTTATCTTTACCGTTATCTATATAGTTATCATTTTCGGTGTAAACGGTGCTTTATCGTGCGTGTTTTCTGAAAGCTGTGGGGGGGGGGGGAATTAAGAATGAATTGTGCCCATTGATAGGTCTGTTTATTTGCATGTTGTGTTTGCAATTACGCAAATTAGATAGCAGCATAAACGTGCATAAGACAGATAATGACATAAAACGGCCTTTGTTCTAAATTAAATTTGCACTTTAAAAAAAAAATGACAATGACTTAATTTACATACAGTGCTATATAGTGCTGCAGGAATGAGTCCTAAACCCCAAAACCAAGTTAGCACTTTTGAACTTCCAGTTCCATCGTCCTGAAGTCAATGTTAATTTTTTTTGTTAACAAGCATAATATGTTTTCATGTTTAGTTGTATGAAATAAAATACATTAGTAATATCTCACTTGTGACTTTTTTAATAGCTTTTACATGCTGAAAATGGGGGTTGCTAACAAGAAACTATTTTAACTCAAACTATGCAATATATGTCTAATTTAAGCTTTTTACTTTTTATTGTATTTTGCAATGGTATTTAGGCTTCAAAATTCATAATTGAGTTCATCAGCGAAGATTATCCCATTGAACAAAATGTGTAAATATCATAAACTTTTGTCAGTCACACAGCTTATTTTCTGCAATTATCCAAAAGCCAATGGAAAAATCCTATTGCTTTTTTGTCGAGGGATGCTAACTGCTAACTTGATTGCATGTGGCTAGAGAATACAACAGAGAAATTTGTGCTGAAATGCAAAAGTGGCACATCTGTTCTGTTGCGAATTCACCTCTGTCTTTAAAACGGCCAGAAAAACACCTTCTCTGACTGCAATGCCAAATGGATAAGTGAATGAAAACAATAGGAGCCAGTCAGACAGAGAGAGAAAGATGAACAGGCACAACTAAAAAGCAAAGCTGACATCCAAGTCAACCTTCTCCTGCTGCCTGCTGGAAATCCATCTGAATCATGGATAAAAATACCTGACCGGAGAGCGCCAGGACATTCGATTCCACTCCAGACTTTGATAGAAATAGTCAGTAGAAACCAATAAAACAAAGAGACGAGGAATAAAGGACAGATGAAGGTAAAATGTGGAAAACTACACAAAGCAGGCACCAGAGCTGTGTCATATATGACTTTTAAGGATGAGAGAAAAGAAGGCTTGTACCAGATCCATACTTACATGAGGGTAGTACTCCATAACCAGCAGGTACTCCATCCGCCCATCCGCCGTGAGACGCTCATCGCCAACGATAAAATGAGCAATGTTCTCATGCTCCAGAAGAGGGATTCGGTAGATGGAGCGCTCATTCACAAAGTTCTGCCGGTTGGCGTAGGTAAAAACCTTTACGGCGACTGGGCGTTCATCCAGCGATCCTTTATAGACAGAACCGTAGCGTCCTCGACCAATCAACTGCATGAAAAACAAATACAGATGGTTCAAGTTCATTACAATACAATTTGAAATCAAAATATAATCATGTGCACATATTTGGTGGCAGCTAGAAAAGTTGAACTCACTTCCAGAAGCTTTAAACTGTCTAAATCCAGAGATGGTTCAGACGGTGCGGCCTCTATCATGTCCATATTGTGCAGACCCTGTTTACACTCGCCTGTAATAAACACCGTGTGCACACAATGCATCACAACACTGTAACAATATGACACGTGACCTTCCTTTACCAAAGAGTACTGCATCTCACCCATCATCATGCGATAGCCGAAGAACAGCGCCACAATCAAGACTGCTACAATAGAGACAGACGCGAGGGCGATGAAGATGGCCTCATCCCTGTGTAAAGGCTGCTGCTCTTCTGAAGAAAGAGAAAAGAGAGAAGGAGAAAGAGAAAGAGTGGCCTGTTAGACATTCAATCATTATTTGCATTTAAGCTCATTTTAGCTTTTGAATTTACGTGTTGAATAAAGAATCAACATGCTGATAATTGCCACAAAATAAATCAATACAACCCAAAATCATGCTGTAAAGAAATGCAGTTTTAATTAAAGTTAAGGAAGCAAGATATTCCAGAGGGTTTAAAGGCATAAATGTGAAATGTTATTACAATTTAAAATAACGTTTTTCTATTTTCAAGTTTAATTTATTCCTCTAATGGAAAAGCTGAATCTACAAAGTTAAAAAAAGATCTAAAAACACAAAGTCAAAAAACAACAGTCCTTTGAAATATATTTTGTAACATAATAAATGTCTTTACTGTCACTTTTGATAAATTTAGTGAGTAATCATACCGAATAAAAGTATAAATTTCTTTAAAAATAAATAAATAAAAATACCAATCCCAAAACTTTTGATCGGTACTGTATAGTTTGTATAAGATGAGTCCACACTCATTTTAACCTCAATGTGACTTCCTGTTTATATAAAGGTTAAGAAGAATTCACGAATATCTGCCCTTACTATGCAATTTCTGTCCATGCAAGACTGTCCACCAGTTTCTGTTCAAATCTAACAGTCCACTCACCAAAAGAAATCCTACTAACTTCTGTTCAAGGAAACTGAAAAAACAACATCACAGGTGGAAGTGAATTCAGCATCATCTATCAGAATGATTGAAATCGTTCTGGTCTGTCAAGTGTGTGAGCCATACAGCCTCAAAAGTCCAATTTAACTCAGCACTAGCTTTCTTCAGCTTTTGATTCTTTTCACTTTCTCACTCTGCTTCAGACACAGACATGTCCTTGCATACAAGAGTGAGAGCTTTGAGGCAAGAAAGCCGCTCTCACACAAAAAGAGCTAAAGAGACAGAAAGATGAGTGGGAATGATAAAACCACAGCTATGGACTTCAGTTTCAAGCCGAGAGAAAGAGAACAAACACTTGAAACGGCAGGACAGTGCTTCAAAATCAAACCCACTCACACAACTGCCATAAGATTATGCTTAAATAAGAAATCGAGCTTAAAATATTGTGCATGCTTACATATTTAAATGAATTTGTGATCTGATGCACACAGGAAATGTGGTTATTTGTGGTTATCTTCAAGGCAATGAATGCGGATGCATGGAAAAACACAGCAAAGATGCAAATCTACACTTCTGCCTGTATTTCTGAGCTGCTGGACCCTCCCAGGTTCACTGCAGCAGCTAGAACGGCACCAGACCTGCATTGTTACACTACCACACAGCTCAAAAAGGTTTGAGTTTCTCAAGACAGATCAATAAATATGAGATTTAATCCACAGCAGTGCGTCAGACTGCATGCTGGTGTTCGCTTCTGGAAACTAATCTCTCACACACACTCGTATATAGCCACGCTCATAAATTAATGCTCAGAGGATAAAACACAGGCATTTATAGATATCGACAGAAAAAGAAAACACTCTCATTCTCACATATGCATAGACACTGTTTACATGTCTTGGAGCCGGCGGCATTTAGTTCGGAGGCAGAATGTCTGAGCGTCCCTCCCTCTTCCAGACTCTACGAACAATCCTGTTATACTTCCTGTATGTCTCCCTCCAGCTCCCTGTCCATTACGAGAGCTCTCCTTCCTTTCTCACATCTCCTTATTTCATATTCTGTATGTATGAAATATTACAGAATCATGGAAACGTACAAGGGTTCTACTATTGCATTCTTTAAAATTACCATAAAATACCATGGTATACGCCAATAATTAAGTATCACAATATATGTCAAAAAGTATTTCTATGTTGCATAACCAAGCACGGCTATGATCCACTTATCATAAAATAACTGTATAATAAAGAACAAATAGCATCTGATCTTTACTGTACTGTGTGTGTTACTGCCATGAGAGTTTTATAATGGCTTTTGACACACTGATTGACTCCCTCCCATGATTCCATAGGAGTTTGATGTCGAGTTAAATTTTTCTCTAGTCACGTTTTGTCCTTCATGGAGAAACTTGGAATAATGCACTTCATTTCTCCTGTCCTTCACATTTTTTCAGACCGAGCACCAGAACAGATACAGTTTCCCTGGGTAACCAAAACTCTTCTGCAAAATCACCATCTCCCACTCATAATGCCTGGCAACCGTGCGCAGTCACAACCTTCCTGCAATAAATAGGTCCTGCCTAAATTTGTATCTATTGTCTATTTGTCTCAGTGCTGTATAAGAGTAAAGACACTGCACTGAGATGCTTTTAAAGTTAAAAGGTTAAAAACACAAAACTAAAAATACAAAAACATATTACTAAGCTCCATCAAATAATGTTTTTGTTTGTTTTGTTTTTAGTCAATGTGTATTAGCTTTGAAGTCATCTAGCTATATGCTAGCGTATTCCCTAACACCGACAATACTACACTGATTTTTATCCAATCAAATGCTCTGTAGAGTGAGAAAGTCCCTCCCCCTATGGCTCTGATGTAATAAGAAACTTCAGGATATTTTTTTTTTAAGTTGACAAACTTTAAATGGATAATTAACCTAAAAGCTTTCATTTACTTGCGTCATCAAGTTGTTAAAAATTGTTTGATTTTCTTTCTTCTGCTGCACACACACACACACACACTTACACAAAAAACTATATTTTGATGAACTTTTTTTTATTCATACAATAATGGAAAAGCAATAGGGTCCAGCTCTATTTCACAGTCCATTTTTGAACAAACGTTATCAGTTCCCACAGATTAAGCATGGTTGAGCTTCTATTGACCATATTTGATGTGCTCTATGCATGTGTGTTGTTGATAATTTTTTTTAATAATAATAAATAAAAGTTAAATCTGTTCATTATATAAAGTGATCACATCACTTCAGAAGACAGTGTTTTTTTATGAAGTTTTTGAAGAAATGTTTTGGTTGTGTGGACTTTCAAATAATGGTTTGTTACAAGTACGTAACAATGATATTAAAAATATAATTTCAAAAATGGCTAAAAATTTTATAGGTTTGGAAGGTTAGTAAATTATGACAATTTTCATTTTTGGATGACCTATTTTTAATACAGAACGACATATAGTCCATACGGATCAGTTTGTGCAAAGAGAAAAACAAAACTCTAACATTAAAATTCATAATGAAGAGGGACATAGGCTATACTTTAAATCAAGACTAACCTGAAAAACTGATTTTAGAAGCACTGAATGATATGTTATGTCTCATGTTATGATTATGGGTACCACACAGGGTCTTTCCAACAGACATCAAAGATATGCAGCCCATCCATAATACACAGCCTGTGTGGGAGAATTTCAAAGACTGCCGGCTCAGAGACACCAGCGAGACTCTAATGGGAGTCATTCATGAGCGGGCAGACTTTCATGCTGCCATTACCACAACAGGACTTAACATCACTACCTGAATCCCCCCACCAGCGAGGACAACAAAAGCCACTCAATGGCAATTCTCTGGCCTACATTCAGCTTTCAGAGTTGGATGGTGGGGAAGAGAGTGATGGAGCCTGACAAAATACATCAGCATGTGCCAGACAAATACAACATGACTGCAATCTGCATTTAACCACTATTAACTTCCGATCTAAGGCATAGCTATAGGCCAGAATATAACTGCGGCATTAATGGAGATAGGCTTTTCTGAATTGAGCCACACACCCCAAAAACCACCTAGCAACTACCTAGAAAGCCATAGCAACTGCATAGTAACACACTAAAAAACAGGTTTTTCAGAGACCGGCAAAAATTCACACTGCATACAGATGTCACAATATAGACTGATATTTAAAGGGGTCATGAACTGAGCAACAAAAAAATCCCTTGATCTTTTGACATAAGAGGTTATTGTGCGATAATATCATCCTGTAAGTTTCAGAACTCAAAACGTTTTCTTAAAACAGTTTATATTTAAGCCATTCTGCCAAAACTACAGCTTACGTATTTTTTTACTCTATGATGTAATAGTGTGGCTAAACATTGTCTCCGTAGAAGAAAATAACGCCCGCTTCTACATCACTGCCTGTTTAGCCCTGGTTTACAAACAAGGCACGATTTGACAAACGATTTTCAGAAAGATTGAAACTAAAAGACAATTATCCAATCATAAAAGCTGTGATTTAAATAAAATCAATACCACAGGCTGGTGAAATGCTTGATTCTGATTGGTTGATGAATGATCTAAAGTGTGCAGTTATTTTCCAGGAAACGCTCAGCTATACGTAGCTCCTGGTCTGTCGAATGCATTATAGTTCCATATCACTTCACCAAATTATTTCAGTTATTTCCATCAGTGATAGAGCACACAAATATGACAAACAATACAGTAAAAATGGGCATATTTTGTACATTTCTGTACAGTTACGGTAACAAAAACTCTCTCTGCCTCCCAACACTTGTATTCTGAGTGTCATTCATTAACCAAAAAAGAATAAACACAAAATAAAGTCAAAGATGACTGACTGATTATTCTTATTTTTTTTTTAGATATTGCAATATTCTTAGCATTCTTTTGGCCATGTTAATCAAGTATGAATACCAGACATTTTTACAGTCCTAATTTCACTACATATTATTAGCCTTTATCAGACTCTATTACCTGCACTATTATTTGACTAGAGTTTCACCAAGCAAACTAGATCTCCCCCATACCCCCCTCCAACTCCTGCCATTCACTATGTAAAGGTTAAGGTTAAAAGAGGCAAAGCTAATGAATAAATTAATTAAGGGAAATGAGCAGATGCCTGTTTGCTCACAGCTCCGCTGGCAGACAACTCATCAGCACAATAAAATGAAGGACTCAATCTGGCGAGCGCAAGCACAACTACAGCGTTTTTGGCACATGCTGTTGTGGAATTTAATTCTTACAGACACACACGTACACACAAACTGCTGGCTATCAGTTTGACGGCACAACTCTATCTGCATTACAGCAGAACAATGGCCGCCCAGTTTTTCAGCAGTCCGGAAGATTTTGCCCAATTCATTTTCTCCTTATGGACTTCAACTCAAAGATTTCTAAGCTATGAATCCATACCCACGGATTTGGAACGCCATTCACAAAAGTTCAACACATCCTTTGCCTATTGAGTAATTATTTATTAAACATTATGGCTAATAGAATTGTGCTTTCACATATCAATAAATGCATATCACTCTAGTATATAGTGTCTATGGGCCGTGGCACTCGCATGTTAGTTCAGTTTAACACATTATATCTCATCCACTTCACAGATTTTTCCTCAAAATCGATGCAGAAAATATGAAAAAGAAAGGATTCCATCTGGGCCTGGTGATTTGTCTTAGCAATAAAGCACAAAAATTGGAAGAGGGAGAGAAAAGACAGAGAGAGATAGAGAGAAAGAGTGAGATGACAAAAGAGACAGACAAAATATCAGCAGGAGCTCTTGTACAGCAAAAAACTAAACCGATTTCACAGAGCAATATGAAGACAACAGATGACAGATACACTGCCGAGAGTCTGCATGTCTGTTTCGCAGAGATTTCCACCTAAAAGCATTGACCACAGTACACAAAGATGATTCATATGACAAAAAAAACAAATACAAACAAACACCCCATAATCAAACTGGAAAGTGCTCCACCTGCAATCAGTATGGGGTTTCACTAAGATAATCCTTAAAATGTTCTTATTTCCTATTATTCACAAACAATAACTTTTTTAAAGCGGATACATTTCGCATAAAAATCACGGGAAGCAGAAATAAACCGGTGGTTCGTTCTACTCATAAGAAAAATAAATGTCAATTTAAGTCCTGCATCACTGAATGACACAACACGGCAAAACAGTAGTTCTAGGGGTGTAACGATACACTCAACTCATGATTTAATTCGATTCATGATTTTGAAGTCATGGTTCGATTCGAATCATGATTTTTTTTTTTTTTTTTACAAAATGAGATTTAAGACAAATTATAAATTTAAATGTGTCCTTTTATTACTGCTTGGACAAAACGCTGCACATTTCTTTGTGAAATTGAAATATAACACCACAGTAATTTACTAATATAGGACTTGCATATTATTGCTCTTTTGTTGGTTTTGATTGATTCTATTGTACTCATTTGTAAATCGTTTTGGATAAAAATTGCAAAATGTAAATATAAATAACAAAACTAAATTGAAATTAAAAAAAGGCCTAAATCAAATAAGTAACACAAATAAATCTCTTCATATAAACAAAATAAGGCTTTGTGTGTGCTCTTTCCATTTAAAATTAGAGGCAACCACTGCATTTTAATCATTATCCAAACAAAGATGCAGCATACATGCAACATGAGCAGTTTTTAATCTAAATTAGATTGTATTATTTCAAAATTTGAAGCAAAAACAGAATGATTTTTTGCAAATTTATACAATAAATATACATACAAATATATGAATCTACATATAAAAAAATATCTGCATGAAACCGAAACATCAGGCGAGCTGAATGACACAGATTCAATCTCTGCCAGCAGGTGGCGCTGAAAGCGTTTCCTTGGTTTCCACTGTAAACAAAGCAGCGTTGCATTTATGAACTTTAATATGTATTATACAGAGGCATGATGTAAAAAATATAACATCTAAACTTTTCTAAAGATAGTAAGTTTCCCTCAGACATACATTCATTTAAACTCCTACCTCTTAATTGAATTGTTGATTGTTTAGCATCTCAACCGATTTGAATATCCACACATATTTGAATCGATTTTCAACCGGTTCGCAGGTCCAGAATCGTTATATCCTCAAGTAGTTCTCAAACTAAAATCAACATTTATGATCAAAAATCAACCTCTTATTTTATACAATTGTTTTTTTTTTCTTTTTTTTATGTAATTTATTTATTATTACCATTATTTTTTATTTTGAAGAAACAGGGTTTTGGAAAACCTACATTTTAGATTCATTTTAATGTGATTTCTAGAGCTGGAAATGTCATGTTAATTAAAATAAAACTCAGTGGGCATTTTTAATATAAATGTACATTTTTCTAAGCTCTAAATTATTTTATAATATAGAGATTTTTATTTTCGTGGACAATAGGTAGACTTGGAATGGAAAAGGTTGAAAACCACGGGTGTAATAAATTATATAGTATGGAAGTTCACAGTTTTTCTAAACTTTGAGTCTAATGCAAATTTTACATCATTATCAGAACAAATGTTTGAATATCCAAATAATAATTCAGGATCTAAACATTTACTCCGAGACATTTACTCTGACCTGCCAAAAGTGTGGGCTGGGAATATTACGGTATATGACGATACAATTACAATTTGACTGGCAAACAACCAGCGGGAATGTGTGCCGACCATCAAAATGAATGGGATGAAGGATTCCAAACATTACAGGGATATCTGGTCCCACTGTGACATGGAGTTTTTTCTGTTTGATTTTTGGCTTTTATTGTCTTTGTAACAGCAGCTGTATAGAGGCTCTCTGATGCTATTTTCCGCCTATCAGGAAGGCACTTTCCGGCAGTTAGCAGTTTGGCAGCGACTGAGTCAAAAAGGCATTTCCTCAGTGGATAACCTACTCCTTTCTCCCACTTTCACTTCCTATGATTTTTTTTCCTTCTCTGTGTTTCTTTCTCATTCCATACGGATGGCTTTAATCCTCTCACCGCTGATTCAGTGTTCCTCTTTATTCACTTTTTATTCATGGCGACTGCTGTATAATTCCTGGCCGTCTGAGCCCGCTGCAATTCATACCACTCTGACAAATAAGCTCATGGAGAGTGACTGGATTTTCAATAAAAAAAGAGAAATGGTGACAAAAACAGACTCGTTTGCATAAGTGAGTTACAGCACTGGCCACAGATTTTGCATCGGTGGAGTCGGAGGCATCTCAAGATGATCCGAGAATGGTCCTTTTGTTGTTCATTATGATTCAAGTTAAGCTAGCATAACACAGCATCCACAATCCTGGGTTTGAGGAAGAGAGAGAGGAGCCCAGTTTATCTGACTATGCTGCAGGAGGATCTGCTTTTCCTGCTACACTTGGACTAACCACACGAGACACAGACGATAAATGGAGCAGAGCTCACACACCTTTAGACCACTACATTTAAATGACCTTTGAAGTCATTCATCATTCAGTAAAAATAAAATAAAATAAACAAAATAAAGAATAGAAAATGAAAATAAAATAAAATCAGACTGAGATTTTCTAGCAAATATAATAGTAAATTACCAGTTTAAATATACCTAGAAACATGTATTTTCACTGTAGAAATATATTACAAATATTATATATCAATTAAATATTTGAGATAAGCATAACTAGAAAATGTTGTACGGTATTCACTATAGAAATGTATTAAAACAATTTGATAAATCTTCCAGGCCTAAAAGTTAGAGTTAAAGTAAAATTCTCTAATATTATCAGGTTTTTCATGACATCTTAATACAGATGTAAGTGCGGAAAATGTTTCATTTTGACAGAGAGCTTTTTGATATAAGATAAAAGAATAGAAATATCAAGAATTCAAACTCCTAACTCTTTAACTGTCATTAATATCAGAAAGTCAGGAAGACTGGATCACGATTTCAAAAAGCCAACAGCAAAAGTTGTCAAAGTATAAATTTGAATGCCATTTCAAAACAGTTTGAATGAATCATTATAGGGTAACTCCACCCCAAAATGAAAATGTTGTCATCAAATCACTTACCCCCATGTTGTTCCAAACCCGTAAAAGCTCAGTTCGTCTTCGGAACACAATTGAAGATATTTTGGATGAAAACCAGGAGGCTTGTGACTGTCCCATAGACTGCCAAGTAAGTTACACTGTCAATGTCCAGAAAAGAATGAAAGACATCATCAGAATAAATTCTCTGCCTTCAGTGGTTTTTGTGTACAAACAGTATTCTCGTCGCTTCATAAGGTTACGTTTGAACCACTGATGGCAGATGGACTATTCTGTCCGAACTTTTCTGGACTTTGACAGTGTAATTTACTTGGACAGTCTATGGGACAGTAAAAAGCCTCCTGGTTTTCATCCAAAATATCTTAAACTGTGTTCTGAAGACAAATGAGGTTAGGGACGACATGGGGGTAAGTGATTCACGATAAAGATTTCATTTTGTGGTGGAGTATGCCTTTAAGTCCCTTTTAACAATGCTCCTAAAGGCCCCATAAGCCATATTTTTCAGAACAATTTTATGGGTAAGTAGAAAATACGCCAACACAGGATAAAAAAACTGCACTTGTCAGGTCATGGGGTCTCAAATTAAAACCTGTTCCTGATTTCGATCAGAAGGCGGGTCTGTTGAGTGTCTAGACATCTGTAGACTGATGTGCAGGGTGAGCTCAGGTTTCTCACAGCAGATTGCACGTCTGTGACCGTGAACCCTGTGACCCCAGATCTGTTGACCTCTGTGACCCCTGTCCCAACTGGAGAGAGTGCTGACACGGCCATGAATCAGACAGTCGGCCTGTGTCTCAGCCAGGAGCCACGACAACGGCCTCCATAACAGTCCCATCATTTACACCACCGCCACGTTCCTCCAGCCGAATCAGTGTGACATTAAGAGAACACCTCCTTCTCCCTCTTTATGAGTGCTTTCCACATTCTCCTAGGCCAGAAATGTGATCAAAACCACTTCTAGCTACACAAACTCAATTTACATGTTGAGGATTGGACACTTGGTTAAGCATTTACATCTACATTTACCACGTTTCCAATCTTCACAACCATAGTGAAGAAATCCAGAACACTTTATCTCCTTAATTTTCCATCACGTAGAGTAGTTCAATACTAATTCCCGTCATTTGTTAGTCCCGGGGGCAGATATTCAATACATGATCTTCTACACAAAAAACAACTGCTCAAAGTCACACGGCATGAATCCAGCAGCAGCAGCAGCCTGATGTGATGGCTGGCAGATCTTCTGCCCTGTCACTAGGCTCTTGGCCATCTAGTCTCACCTACAAACATGCCACAAACACACTCAAACAAACAATGATGGAGCTATCTGCCTCAGCATACACTCACATGCACCTCTAATGAACACAAACATGCGCTAATGACCCATATGAAGCAGAAAAGCTCTGAAAAGGATTTCTAATCGGATGAGCCATGAAAGGCTCTGATTTCATCTTAAAGGGATTGTTCACCCCAAAATGAAAAGTCTTCCATCATTTACTCACCCTCATGCCATTCTAAACCTGTATGACTTTCAGATCTTATTTTACGCTCCACAGAAGAAAGAAAATCATACAGGTTTGGAACAACATGAGGGTAAGTCAATGATGACACAATTTCCATTTTTGGATAAATAAGAAATAATCTTCTTTCACACCAGTGTTACACACCAGTGATAGTTCACACCAGTGTTAGTATTATTTATATATTAATATTTTCAATTATCTTTTTTTCAATTCATAACATATATTTTAATTAAATTTTTGTTTGTGCTTTTGTCAATTTTGTTTTCATTTTAAATGTCAATTTAAGTTTAATACAGTTTTCATGTGTTTTTGTCAGTTTGATTAGTTTATGGCTTATTTTAGTTTAAATTTCATTCATTTTTGAGGTTTTGTTTAACGGACTAATTTTTTTTTACATTTTTTTATATATATTTATATTTAGCTTTCACTTATTTTTAGTTCCAGTTTTAGTCATTTTAGTACTTGAAATTATTTAAAATTAATTTTAAGTTAATTTATCTAATATTTATATTTAAATAATAATAAAAAAATGTTTAGCTTTGGTCATAAATAACAAAACTGGTTCACATCATAATAAAGGACAGTGTTACTTGTTCTGGCTGTTTAGGACAAAAAGATTTTAAAATCACATTTTATCATTTGTCTTTTCATTGTGCCTGGTTAGGACACAGTGTAACAGACTGACATTTTAATGACAGTTAAATTCTCATTACTGTGACGTCCCGCCAGCGTAGCCGCACCCACCATGAAATCCCATTCTGATATCCTGCCTGTATTGTGCCTTTTGTGTATTGCAGCATTTTTGCATTTAGAGTGAACAAAATAATTACGTGTTTCTGGGAACTTGCCACACAATTTCTGGGAAGGACGTGGTAAGGCTAACAACATGCCTTAAACTGTGGCAAAATCATTTCAGAATACAGTCTCTTGTGGGGTAGTGCTACAAAATAATATACAACAGAGGGTGGCTGCTTTTTTATCAAGAACAATGAGAGGGGAAAAGGAAAATATAAACTACAGCGGCCGAGAAAGCTTGTGTGAAAACGAGATTTAATCAGCCATTATACATGTCACCATGAAGAACAGCGGAGAGGAGGATAAAGTGTAAAACGGGGGAAGGGAGAAGAGGTGTGAAAGGAGGGAGAGAGGAGAGGTAGGGGAGGTGTGTGTGTGTGTGTGTGTCTGGGAGATCATTCCCCCTCTGCAATTAAAACAGCTGCCAAGGTTAATCTATGCCTGATCGATCAGAGGCTTCTCACACTCCGTTCACAGTCTTCAGCTGGGAGATCCCACCGTCCATCTAAATGAAGCTTGCAGTGAATGTGTGTGTGAGACTCTGAAAGCAGAAGAGTGTTTCACATTTTCTGAGCAGGTGTATGGCTTACAAAATCAGTGAAGTACAATGCCAGAGACTAGCAGATGTGTGCTGCTACTTCTTCTGCAGATAACAACAGCCCTGTACCAATCCAAAAGTCTGAATAAATGCAGTGGAAGTTTGCTAACTTTTTTCTGCATTGAATCAAAACTATGATGTGAATGCAAAGTATTTTCAAGATACAATCCACAAGAATATATGAAGAGTTTATTTGCAAAAACAGATAACTATGTTTTTTTATCTTTTTGAAAACATTTTATTATGTTAGGTTTTTTTATTGTATTAGTTAGCTGTATTTTTAGTTCTTTTTTTACCTAATCAAAATAACCCAACAGCAGTTTGATTGAGATTAATTGGAATGCACAATGAAAAACATGATTGTTGGAAATTGTTGAGTTATCGTTTTTTGCAAATCAACTCTTCAGAACTAAAATATATATATAATATATATCTGATGGCTAAAATTTTTGGTATTAAAAATAAAATAAAAATCGAATGGCTCTTTCAGATTTGCATTTGAGGAATTTTGTACAAATAAATTATCCTTCACTCAGCAAAGAAAAGGCAGGGTTCAAATATTAATTTCGACATGACTCAGTAAATGATGCTATAATTCAGCAATACCTTTAGCAATGTTGTTATAATAAAGATTTTGTGCATTTTGTCATTGTACTGATGTTCATTAACATAAACAGAATGATAGAATAATAGAAAGAACAATAGAAAATTGAATAGTAGACAGAACGACCGAATGACAGATATAATAGAGGGATAGACAGATAGATAGATGCAGATGAAAATGCTTTACAGGTCAGAGTAGAAAACATTTTTTAAAAGATAAATAAATAAAATAAAATAAAATAAAATAAAATAAATATAACTTGGCCCAGCAAACAGAAGCTTGGGAAGCTACTAAATAAAAAACAACAACATGCAAATCTTAAAAAAAAACAACATGCAAAAACCAACAGATAAAAAAACAAAAACTACAAAAATACTGGATGTTCTCAGTGCAAGCTTTTAAACTAATAGGAATGCATTTAATCTTTGTAAAACCTTCCAGCATGAAAGTCTGTGCTGTAAATCTCATACTGCATGTCAAACATATAAACTAAAATAGTTCAGCAGTGTGACCCACAGAGATTTTAGGAGTGGATTGTGTTGATGTCAGAACAGCTGGGCTCCACCACAGCCTCACTGCTCATCACAGTCAGAAGTCAGGTGTGCACACGCACGGAAACGCTAACAATGTACCTGTGATGCAGCAGAACAGCACGTTTGATAGTGTAAATTGTGAGCATCATCTAAATCTGTGTGTTTGTAGAATGAGCGTGTTTTTCCACCTTCTGCTCTCATTAGAGAAGGAAAAAAAACGTGCCACCCTAATCTTCCTAAACTGTCGCTCACTCTGCAGATTACACAGGTTGGAAAGCAGGTGTCATTCAAAAGAGATTCCCCTCTTGGAATGACACTTGTGCAAACAATTACCATCATTCCCAGGAATATGTTCGAATGGAGGACACCTTCACGTCTGCTACACTACAGGATTAAATGTGAAATAATTCCCCGTCACAGCCTTTGGTTCTGGTATGACATCCTCCTCCTGTTGAAATCCTGCTTATAAAAGCAAGTTTTTTTTCCCCATTTTCAAAGAGCTTAAAAGCTGCCATAAATTAAAAAAAAATAAAAATGAGTCACCACAGCAGCTCTCCAGCGTAAGAGAGTGGGGTGAGGGAACATTTCCAAATCTGCACTTCACTTACCTATAAAAAAAAAAAAAACATGTGTTTACCGAATAACACATCCGGTGCCGGGAACTGTGTGGTGGAGGGGTGAAAATATTGGTAAATGGATTGTATAAAAAGTGAGAATGTCAGCTACCTCACACTCAACGAGGAACACATCAGCGAGCGTGTGTGGACATCGTCCATCAATGCAAGTGACCGTGCAAGTGCTACATTTTGCACAAGACCGCAGACTTCATTCACATGTGCTGCAGACTGCTGATAATGTCAGTCTGTTGTCTCTCGCTCTGTGTAGACAGCACAGAGGAGGGGTTTGGATGTAGAGCATGGCCTCGCTTTGCACCCTGCTGCTATACAGTGTACAGTGTTTGACCAGCTCTGAGGTGGAGGTGAGGGGACAAATGGTCCAGTGCTGTCTAAGGATACAGAAGACACATGTGCACAGGCAGTCTGCCCGGTAACACGCGAAATCAGACAAAAGATTGGCTGACATTGAGTCTTTAGTTCTCAAACTCTGTGGCCTCTTCACGCAGACATGGCGCCAAACATGGGGCTCCCTCCCCTGCATTAATACATTCAACCTCTCATCTTGACTTTAGAGACAGATTAATTTGAATGTTGTTGTGCAAAGTTGATTTCCAGGGTCAAGCCTTCAAAGTTTAAACATGCATTCATTAGCGATGGCTTTGAGAAACCTAAAACCTTTTATTTTTTCATTATTCCCCGAATCAAAACGCGCTTCTCAAGGCTCTTTGCTTGATAAGTCGTGCTAGGGGAGAAAGAGAAAAAAAGAGACTAACAGTAAAAAAAAAAAAAAAAAAAGAAGAGGTGCACTGAAAAGAGGTGTGAGAAGCGAAGCTGCATGCAAATAACTCACTCTTACAAAGTCTGACAGCCATTGATTTTTTTTTTCGTATTTCACTCTATTTTTTGCTGTATTGTTTGATTGCGTTTGTGGTGACTCATTTCTATCCTTTTAGCAGGGCCATCCGGCACTTTCTTTAGATACACTCTCAAAAGCAACACAAAAGGAGAAAAAGAACTGAGAGGGTGAGCAAAAGAATGAGAGGGCACAAAGAAGGAGGTAAAGCTGGGGTTTTGTCCTGCGGTAAGGCATTAGACAGCTCTAGGACAGCGAGGATGGGAAATGAAAGGTTGCATGGGTTAGTTGAAAGCGGGAGTTCATCTGAGCCGCACTCTAGCAAAACACAGAGTATTTATTAACCAGGAACACTATCAGGAGGAGCAGACACTCTACTTATAGTTCACAGACTGGTGGAATTGCAGTGTTCAACGTGAGATAACTCGAAAGATAATGTCTAGATTTCTAATTTCAAATAGCCAGTTGGATATTTGGGAGATTCAACTCCTGGTTTTTCAATGTAGATCCATAAACAACTCGTACAAGAATGATAGCTGGCAACCTACAGAGTTCACCTATGACTTAGGAATCATGGGATATGTTTTTAAAGGGCCAACAGTCAGATCTTACTGTGATGTTGAAAACTGATCAGGTGCTAATTCTAAAAACTAAACACAGAGACACTTACAGATATACTTGTATTTCAAAAATCCTTGGGAATACAATAGAGAGCTGCTTTCCAAAAATGTGTGGGCATTCATTTTTAAAAGCCGTGACCTCATGGACGAGAGGATGCTGACCTTCAATAGACTACAGAGAAGTCAATACGACTACTAAACTACTGTTTTCTTATCCAGCATTCCAGAGCACAGTCGATACAGTAGTTAGAAGACGACAACAAAACAGAGTCCAATACACACAATGTGATTTATACAATCAGTTAAACCAGAATAGCACTCGATCCCATAATTCACCACATTCTTTATTTTTTTTTATCACAGTTAGCGTTAATGTATTTCTAAACAGTAAAAATCACAGTCACCCACACATACGAAATCTACTGTTAGTAACTGAGTATGTTACTCTCGGTCAAGTTCATTTTAGCAACCTTTTTCCTTTTCAGTGCTTATACTACAAAAATTAAACTGGCACTAACAGTGAAGCTGTAGAAATTAGCTAATATGACAATTATCATCTTAAAGGGTCCTTCAGTATATTATAAATGTGGAATCAAATACTGTAATCTGATGATTTGACAAAACATATTCAAACAAAAATGTTACAGAGATCAGCATGAGACTGATGACAATGGATCTTGCAAGACCAGTTCTACTCCGTCACAGAAATCTAATATGGGCGTTGACTCAGATGTGACCTAGAGATGATTAAGTGCTCTGTTTAGTGATTGTAGGACTTACGGGTGGTGCTGGTGGGGCTGGGCACCCAGTTCTCTGTGAAGTTGACGTTGCACATGTTGGTGCTGCAGCAGCAGAATCTGTAGGTCCCATTCTGGATCTGTGACGGCGTGGTGGTAACCACGCAACGGTCGTCATGGCAGTCCTGCTGGTCACCAATGTAAGTCCAACAGCCTGCAAAGAAGGGATGCAGATGGTTGAGTGAATGAGATACAAAGTCTGTAAGAACGTGTGGGGATGAAAAACATTTCTGTTTGTATGGGTGTTCGCATTTTAAAGTATGCAGTTTGTGGAAAAAAGTCGTGGTCGTGGCCTAATGGTTAGAGAGTCGGACTCACAATCGGAGGGTTGTGAGTTCGAGTCTCGGGCCGGCAGGAATTGTAGGTGGGGGAGTGCATGTGAACAACCAACTGCTCCCTGGGCGCTGCAGCATAAATGGCTGCCCACTGCTCGGGGTATGTTCACAGTGTATGTGTGTGTTCACTGCTCTGTGTGTGTGCACTTCGGATGGGTTAAATGCAGAGCACGAATTCTGAGTATGGGTTACCATACTTGGCTGAATGTCACTTCACACTTTCACACTATATATAAAATTTATGAATCTTAGCATGATAATGAATTAATGTATATTATACACTCACTGGCAACTTTATTAGGTACACCTTGCTAGTACTGGGTTGGAACCCCCTTTGCCTTCAGAACTGCCTTAATTCTTCGTGGCACAGATTCAACAAGGTGTTGGAAACATTCCTCAGAGACTTTGGTCCATATTGACAAGATAATATCACGCAGTTGCTGCAGATTTGTCGGATGCACATCCATGATGCGAATCTCCCCTTCCACCATATCCCAAAGCTGCTCTATTGGATTGAGATCTGGTGACTCTAGAGGCCATTTGAGTAATGTGAACTCATTGTCATGTTCAAGAAACCAGTCTGAGATGATCTGAGCTTTGTGACATGGTGCATTATCCTGCTGGAAGTAGCCATCAGAAGATGTGTACACTGTAGCCATAAAGGGATGGACATGGTCAGCAATCACAATCCTCAAGAAGGCTGTGGCGTTTAAATGATGTTCAATTGGTACGAAGGGGCCCAAAGTGTACCAAGAAAATATCCCCCACACCATTACACCACCACCAGACTGAACCACTGAGACAAGGCAGGATGGATCCATGCTTTCATGTTCTTTACGCCAAATTCTGACCCTACCATCTGAATGTCGCAACCGAAAGACAGACCAAGCAACATTTTAATTGTCTAATAACTGCTGTCCGGGGGATGCATTTTATTTCCAGTCTTCAAGTACTTTTTCAGAAGTTAGCTCTGTGGCTGGTAAGTTGTTACGCTGTTCATTTGTGTTTGTAGAAACAACATTGTATCGCTACACATGTTTGACAGCTCAGGCATGATGAGACGCGTAAAAACGATGTATTAAGAACGCCATGCGTTCATTTGTCGACGGCGTAAAAGTTTGCGAGTGAATCCTTTCTTTTGGAATTAAATACAACATTATTAATAGGGCTGTGACGGTGGCTGATTTTTACCACCGCGGTAGTCATGGACCAACAACCGCCGGTGGCGCGGTGTTTGAAAAAAAAAAGATTAAAAAAAAAGAAGAAAAAAAAAACACATATATATATATATATATATATATATATATATATATATATATATATATATATACGTATAAATATATTAGTGTCAAAATTTGCTCGTTAACGAAGGCGATACTTTTTTTCCAGTTTAACGTATTCAAATTATTTTACGTAGGGGCGGGGATGGCCACCCACTCACAACTGCTGCTTCCGTCACTTTTTCTCAAGACAAGAAGTGAATTTATTCAGTCGCAGAATGACTGAACAGGAGACATTTCAGACACGCGCTCCACTTCACTTTATTATCAGGTGCAAGTTAAGCGAGCGCGGACGGTCCTGTGCTCAAAGGCTGCGCGCGCTTCCTTTGTGCGTATCCTTTCATATCAAACTGCGAAATAAACTATGTGTAAGCAGTGTCGTGGTCAGTTAATTCATGGAATTACCAAAAAAGGTGATTAAAGCTGACTTAAACTGTGCATGCATGTAATATATTTTATATATATTATATACAGGATATATTTATATGTATGCACGTCTAGAAATCAGCCCAGCACTGTCTCACTCCTCTAACACATCCTATTTAACTCGTCAGTTAGTGTTTATTTGAGCACTTCTGTCAGTGAACGCCACCTGCAAAACACTAAAATAAATATCAAAGAAATAATTCAGTTAAACAAGAAAGTAGCCTAAATAAGAAAGTTAAATACCCCCTATCTAACGGACGCGAGCGACGCAGCGCGACAAAATACTCATAATCAGTGATGCTACACTGGATGTAGCACAACATGACATGATAAATCCCTGTCCAGTCTGTGATGTAGGCTACTGACACTGAGTTCAAATGTCCTGTATAGACACTAGACCGACTTAACCTGTCGCAACGCGGTTGTGTTGCGTCCGGTTTACTCTTCCGCCACTCCTCATCTGCATGCGCTCACTTTGAAATCGGAATCGTTGCCATATTTCTTGTTACCATCGTTTATTCATCGCTGTCTCGTTTGTATTTGGCCAGTTTGGAGAAAGCCTCACCAAACCTGACCAGCCAGCGTTTGCGATCACGAGAACTTGTGCAAACGCTGATGGATGACATGAATGCAGATGACTCCAGATCGGTGATGCGGTATTTGCTTTCCCAACAAGATCCATCGCCCAACACTAAACTAATTTGCTGAATGCATAAACTGTATTTTCCTGCGCTCAAATCTGCATATCTAAAGGAAACGCTGTGTTTGAGGTAATTTGTTAATAACCCTAGACTTAGAATTTGCAACTATTACAGTTATTACACTTATATACAAAACTTTTTATTATGCTTGCTATAGAGTTTGTGACGTCACGTGCACTACCGCCGGTGGCAGTAGACAACCGCGGTAGCAACCGACCATCGCGGTGACGCGGTTGTCACGGCAACCGTCACAGCCCTAATGCATACGAAAACTGTTTAAAATATCGCAAAAATGTTTCTGTCCATTAAAAAAGTTCAGTGAAGTGTATCATCCGGTTGAGGTTTTGAGTTGAGTTGAGAGAATGAGCTACTTCAGCAAGAGTCAACTGTTTCAAAACCTAGTAAGCTGCCTAGATAAGCAGCATTTTTGAGCATCATTGAAAGAGAAAATGTCAGTATTTCTTAAGTATTGTAGATCTTGTAGTATTAATTTTTACATGCAGTTACAAATTGTCGGTTAAAAAGTGGCTGGTAAAAACATTAAGTGGCTGGTAGATTTTGAAATCCACCAGCCACAGTGGCCGGTGAACAAAAAAGTTAATTTCCATCCCTGGACAACGCCCACGCGCTGAACACGCTTTTGAAATGATAATGTTTCACTGAAGCGTGCGGCTTTTTATCCACCCATTCAACAGAAAACAACGCAGTGAGACTGTTCTTCAAAAAAAAATTTATTTTACTGTTTGCTTCGCGATGAGAGTAATAAGACATAATTCACCCCAAAAAGATGTGATGTGGATTACCTCAGGATTTGAGATTTCCTCAGAGATCAAACAGAGATCATAAACATGAGTAAGTCTCTTTTTATTTATTTATACACTTGTACTAGTTTTCACATAATGTGTAAACATTTTACTAGACTTTTTCAAAACTATAATTCCTGACTAAAAGTATAATTAAGTGTAGCATTATGAAGTTTCAATAACAATATACAATACTATACCATTCAAAAGCTTGATGTAAATAATATAAATGTAACAAATGTAACAAACAATGCTGTTCTTTCAATTTATCCCAAAAAAACCTGAAAAAATATTCTCAGCTCTTTTCAATATTAATAATAATAATAACAATGATAATAATAATTACAATAAATGATGTTTTTTTTTGCAGAAAATAAGATTGTTAAAAGAATTTCTGAATGATTTAGCCATTTAGATGTTTATAAGCAACTGAAAAAAGCACAAATGTCAGGGCATGACAAAACTTCTCCAGGCCCCAAAAATACCCTTAGACCTCAGAGGGATAACATGCCACTGAATGAAATCATGAATATTAATAAAGCTTTTATTAATTAAGATTTCTGAATTATAAAACATTTTTGTTTAATTTACTGAATGTTATAAAACATAATCATTCAACCTATTTATTAGTTTACGATTAGTTTAGTCAAAATGTTCTCATGTTCTTATAAACTAGTATACTGTCATTTTTCAGTGAGTAAAAAGCTTAGCATATAATAGTAGAACACTTTTAAACAACATGGAGGTAATGCTTGCACTGTCTCTTTAAGAAAAACTGTCCACACACAGTCCTCATAAGTCTATATGCAGAAGTTTTTGTGTGTTTGAGTTCATCCTGACCTTGTTTGACCAGGCGGATCTCTCCGTCATGTGTTTTCTCCCACAGGCCATAGCAGCGGCTGCTCTTACTGCACAGGATGGTGTTATTTTCTCTGGTTATGTGCCAGTCAGCAGCCACGCTCTGCTCATCCACCTGCTGGTGCTGGTCATTAAAAGCACACTCCCGCTCTCTCTCCTCACTCTGAGCAGCTGCCGAGACACAAAATAAAAAAAAGAGATGAGATTATTAACAGAACACACAACATCCATCAGGAACACTTCCTGTAGTCCTACATACACACTACGGAAAAGCAAAGTGATCATTACTTATAACAGTCCCTTTAAAACATGTCAGGCCACATGGCAGGCATCTTGGTGTCTATTATATATGTAGACATATTTAAAGTCACCATGAAATGTATTTTCAAAATGCATATTACATGTTATTTTATTGTAAACAATTCACCCATGTAGGTTTTATTTTTATAGCATTTTTGGAGCTCACAATTTTTAACACAATATTCATAATTGGACATATGTGACCCTTTACCACAACATCAGTTATAAAGGTCAATTTTCTAAAATAAAGATTTATACATCATCTGAAAGCTGAATAAACAATATTTGGCCAATACTTGGTGGTGAAATTTTTTTATATATATATATATATACACACACACATTTTGAGAAAATCACCTTTAAAAGTTGTCCAAATGAAGTTCTTATCAAAATTATCATGTTACTTATAATTATGGTAGGAAATGCACAACATATCTTCATGGGACATGATCTTAATATCCTAATGGTTTTTGGCATTAAATTTTTTTTTTTTTACCCATACAGTGTATTTTTAGTTATTGTTACAAATACTGGTTTTGTGCTCCAGGGTCACATATATAGGACTTCTCCAATCATTTTGCCCCTTCAAGCATGCTCATTTGCCACCATTTTTCTTTTTTGATAATCAGTGATGGGAAAAGATCAAAATCTCCAAACCTGTTGGCTAACATTACAAGTGAATAACATTTTAAGATCACCATATATATATATATATATATTTAGTGGCTTCTTCAGAAAATTGTACTGCATTAAATGCTGTTTATATTTATACTTTCAGCAATAAACTGACAATTAAAATTTCCACTATTGAATGTTCTACAAATCTTTTTACAAATTTACAAATTTTTACAAAATAAAGACCTTAAAAAAACTCCACATACTTCAAAGCCAGATCACTAAACAATGTTTTACACAATGTTCACTTATTAAATGTTCTGATAAATTTAATAAACTTTCAGCTCAGTAAATTCATCTTTAACACAGATTTCCACCAAAATCGATGCAGAAATCCGTGCGCCTACTTGACTTTTCTCAGTCCTACAAAATGATTTTCTGCCTGGAGGAAGTTGCAGAGTTCATTCTGTGCGGAGGATAATCAGGATGAATGTGGATGCTTAAATCTGATCGATAGCTAAACCTTGATTAATCAGACGCAATAGGAGGGACGGGGGGATTTGAAACGGTCCGATGGCTTTATGCTTGCAGCCAAACAACAGAACACCTGGGGCCTCCACGGCACCTGCTGCTCCTCCATCCAACCACGTACACATTCGCTTACGTGTACACAATGCGCACCACCCAAAAAACTCCATTACAAAGCTTCCCGTAAGTCACTGTCATGACAACAAGGGAAGGGAGGGGGGAAACAACAGCGCGCTGAGCGTACGTGCAGAAAACGAACCCCTTGAGCACTCCCGTGTATTTAGAGAACACACAAGCATGATGACAGATAAGGGCCCAAGCCAACGGGACTGCCCTCATTTCTCAATCTCCGCTGCAGCTGGCCCGTGCTCACCCCAACTGTATCCAATGAATTAATCCTCTCTCTCGAACCAGTACTGTCATGCAAATCATCAGGCCAGTGTCTGAGTTACCGAGAGGGAAAAATCATAATGCCACTCATTTAACAGGCTTGGTGAAGTCACGGATCTTGGCTATTGTATTCTCAGCGTTCAAACAAGTGAGCTGGGATGGGAAAAAAGCCCCCTGGTAGCATCATCGCCAGTATCCGCGTCCCCTTTCGAGTCCAGAGAGAGTGAATTGCCGCTGTATATCCCTGGGGGAGGTCTTTGTCTGCTCCTCTACAAGAGTGAAGCCTGAAATGGCTGCACCGGTTTGTATCCCGGCTGCACACACACACCAGCAAGTGGCAGCGCGAGCACGGATGAATGTGTCCTCAGCCTAGCCGTGGATGCCTGACGCTGCAGGACACCTCATTATACTGACCAACCCTTAATCTAAAACAGGGCTGCTCGACCCGAGACTGAGGCGCAAAACGGTCCCTCAGCGGCTTGGACAGAAACAAATAGTTTCCGTTTGTGAGCCCCTCTTGAAGACAAAACACAGAGCTCCACTGGGGGCCATAAAGGGCCACTGATGGTTTGGAGATGCCTCCCAATTACAGGGTAAAGATGGAGGATCCCGTCTCAACTAACGGTAATGAGGGCTGAGCCAAATGGATGACGCTCACATCCTCTTCCTCTTTGAGCACTTTTGTTAACGCAGTTACGAGAGAGAACCGGGGTGTAATATCACATTCATGATTGATTGTGTATTTTAGGCTGCGTCTTTGTTTTTTAGTCAGTGAGACCGGTCATTAGTCGCGACAGTTTCCTGTAATTTGACCCCAAAACACAGGGGTGCAGAGGAACAAGAGCAGCCAACAACAGGGCCTTCAGATCCAATCACAAAGCAACACACGCTGAAGGAAAACACTGTAGTGTTTTGGCTGGCTCCAAAGCAACGCATCAGGCCGTAATTGGCTAAGAGTTCAAGTGTTTGAGAAAAACAGCAGGACACTAAACCTTAGAGCAGGTCACTCAGACACAATCTCTGTTTATTAGCATTTTTACATTGGTTGTGTTTCGGCTCTTTTCTTCTACACTGATGAATTTGATACAGGCAGAGGTTTGCGCAGGAAACTCCCATAAGGTTATATCCCCCTTTTGCCTGCAAGAGATCTATGCAGATTTTTCAGTCTTGGTCTGGCTAGATTCTGGCCTGTGTTAGGCAAATTTTTCCCATTCCCAAAATTAATGGGCTTTCCATCACATACAACTGAAAAACACTGAGAATATCCAACCCTGTACCCACATAAAATTATGTGCTATACATAAAATATGTGCAATAGATAAAAACAAAATTTCATCGCAAACGTTTATCTGCCTTGAAAACACCCAGCAAAGAGTTGCACGATAACGTGCGGCACCACTACGACACTCCCTTTACACATTGGTTCTGTCTTTTATTGACACAGAGCTCATTCTGGGACTGAGCGCAGCAATGTTACTAGGTCCCCAACCCGGGACATGTTTGCATTCACACAGAAAAGCACTCCGGCAATTTTCCAGGACCAACGTGCAATGTGAAAGGGGCTAGAGTGTATCTAGGCTCAGACTCATTTCCAGGGACAGCACAAACTCTGCTCCCTAATCGTGCATCTGGAACACTAAACAAGAAACACTTTCACAAAGGCAAATGTCTTAATATGATAGGCTGACTTCCAAAGGTTTTCCAGGAAAGCTCAAATAAAATTTATCAATAATATATAACACACATATCATACATACATAAATACACATATAGATACGGTTTTATTTTAGATGGGGTGGTTGTGTAGCTTGACAAAAATAGGAAAGAGGTGTCTGCCAACTGAAGGCACGTCATATCATGCCACACTGGCTATGTGTATTACAACACTGTTGATTATTATGGGAACAATTTAGTTTTGTTGCATCAGTGTAGACTTTGTTGAGGTTCTAGAGCTCATGTCTCTGTCATCAGCTCTGAAAGTGTCTGATGTAAAAGATATAGCATGTGACCAATAGTCATCCAGACACACTGGGGGACTGGAAAATTAAAAACACAATATATATTTATTTATTTTTTTCCCTTAAAATCTCAAGTGCTATATTTCCTCCTAAATAGGTCTGACGGTGTTATCTGAACCTTTCATTCCTGCACAGTATATCTGGGATGAGACCATTCTGGTTAAGTGTTTTCCTCATACCATGATTAATTCAGCTTTCACCAACTGGCTCCGTTCCATCTGGACATGCAAGACAGGCATCGTCGAATCTTCCAAATGACTGGGCTCTTTATTTTTGTCTGGTCGGGACAGTGAATAAAGAAAATTCATCCACCTCTAGGTGGCAGGGTGCTCTGCTTTCTGCCAGGAAGAGGGTGGGTGAAGAGGAGGGGAGAGGGGGATTGTGGGATTGTTTTTGGGGGCAGTGGAGGCAGTCTGTACCAGCCTGACTCTTCCCTGCTACTGTTTGTGCACCAGCTCAAGGTTAGAGCTGCCGCTTGGAGGCCTGCCAGAATTTTCCCCAGATAACACTCAACTCTGCCTTACTAGAGACCTTCAGTCTGTGTTAGTCCCACCTCCCAATCTTCATTTTAAAGGGAAAGTGCAGTCAAAAAAGCTGGTGCACTCCACAACAGCTGTAACTCACTTGTCAACTGCCACCAGAAAAAAAAAGAGAAAAAGAAACTGTGCTTTTCTATAAAGAATACATCAGAGTAAAGGACTACACGAATCTAAGCCGAGTACAAATCGTGATTAATTTATCATGTCTCCACTGAGGCCAAAAGCTGAAGCTGCGTCTGCCAAAGAGCCGGAGGGCTTGTGGCCGTTTCCTTTCGAGTAGATTATCTGAGAGGTTGGCACAGGCCCCATCTCCTGCCAATGTCTCTATGGACAGGGAAGCTGTCAGGCTGGCTCTCAGATACAGAAAGGCACTGGAGGGGGCACCAGCAGAAACCTCACTCCAGCTTGGCCTAGGAGAACTCGGGGGCCGAATGAAAGGAAGGAGGATGGTTCAGCAATTCCAGGGCCATCTGGCAGAGCAGAACCATGCAAGACCATCAGGCAGTTAGATTAAGTGGCATATTGGTGTAAAATAAAATGTCCTTGTACTATAGTAAGTGAAGGTAGGCTGCCTGATTTTTTTCTTTATAAACCGATACCGTAGATCTTGTTTAGAAGTTAAAGTGTGGTATTTGTAGTAAGACCACAGTGAGTCAAAGGTAATACCATAAATTGCTCCTCAATACCACGGTTAGATCAGTGTAAGTACTGCATGCTTCATTTAAATATGCATAAAATACTGCATGATTCATATTCCAAAAAATATATAATACATTATGAAAACTGATAACTTGGAGGTAAAGTGCAACTAGCATCATCAAACAGAAATGCAAAAATAATGACTGATTTCCATCTGCAACTGGTCAGTCAAACAGATAGACCCGCCTCCAGCCTCATATTACTGGCTGATTCAATGTTGGGTGTGCCAGTATGGTTAGGATGCTGAAAGAAAATCAAAGAAAATTTTAAGAAAATCAAATGGACAAATAGATGCACAAGATCAGTAACTTATCGGTTTTACAGATCTTATTTAGCCATATTGGATATTTAAATGAACAATTTTACAATATTTTACATTTAGATTAACTTTGTCATCATTTAATGCTCACACTGTTAAATGTTCACATTTCAATATTTATTTCCATATTTTACACTTTCCTGTTGTGATGCCTGAATTCACTGAATTCATTGATTTTAGTGTTTTATTTGAAATTAATGTAGACAAAACAGTATAAAATTTTAATCAGTTATCTATCAGCTCGTTATTATTGGCTATTTAAAAAAAATTATATTAATATTATAAGAATACAACATTAAACATTAAGAACACAATAAACAGACGTCATAGACGCAATAAAAATGGAGATTCCCTCACTCCCATAACTCTCATAAGCCTTAGTATACATTGAAGTTGGAGTACTTGATCCTAGTTTGATCCCTAAACCGAGCAGTTGCTCACACAAGCAATCAAAAAAGTAATTTGGCTGCAACAGCAATTACACAGCCATGTATTCATCAGGATGAGCTCAAGGCAGTGATCAAACACAGGAGAGAAAATTGACAAATCTGTTTAACAGGTAGGAATTTATGTGGACCTGCGGTTTCATAAAGTAACATTTACTGAGCCTCTGGGACAAGGGCATCGACTCGCTGCAAGGAACAGCAAATCGGAAAAAATAATACAATTACTGCTTTACAGCTTTTGTCTCTTTAGCTCAGGACAATTACTGTTCATTGTATCTCTGTGTTCACATTTAATCAAAGCTGAAGTAGAACACGGCTGCTCACCAAACACATGAGATATTCAGCTGTAGGGTCATAACATGTAAAATACATGAAAAGTTATCTTAAAAAGCTTTTAATGTCAACGCTATCTGGCTTTATATGCTTTCCGAAACAAAAACAGGCCTTTTAGATAGGCCTAATTAGCAAAACACCAGGCAGAGAGCATTTTATTGAGCTGAGCAGAGACTGTGGAGCTTGCAGTGCTGCTCAGTTTATTAACAATAATCAGAATCTCATCCACCCCGTCCAGGACATTTAGCTTATCTATCTACGCCTGCAGGACACCAGCTCCCCATCCCTGGACGCTACCAGTAATATCTGCTTTATATCACGGTCATCTCAATAAGATTAGCCGAATGAATCTGAAAGCAGAATGGATGTAGATGGATGCTAGACAACAATGTGGTTGCGGAGTTGGTTTTAAAACAGGGTTCTGATAGTCCAATAATATGCTGATTATTTCTTTGATACAAATCTTACATCTTACTCAATGCTTTCCTTCAAGCATATATGCAAACTGAAGACTACGTAAAGAATGATATACACTGTTAGAAAAAAATAAATAAATAAAAAATAAAAAGCCTTGTTGCGGCAACCTAGTCCATTTAAAACTTTATGCTAATGACTTTCTCTGAAGTGTTTAATACGAAGCACTTTGGACATTTTGGCTTGTACACTTTTTTTCCCCCACTGCAGCTTTCTCTGCACCCTTTGGCATTTTTTCCAAATGCATTTTTGCAGGTTTTTACTGCAATGTGACATCAGAGAATTTTTGAGACTGTGATCAAATTTAAATGAAATAGAAAAAAATATATTAATTATTAAAATGAACGGATAATGTCCCAGTCTGCTATTTTTACAGATTTAGGTTTTACAGTGTAAAATAATTACAAATAACTGCTTCAAACCACAAAACAGACTCAATTTGTATCCAGCTTCTGCAGGCATTTGATGATGCTTTCATAAATGCGATATTAGTGTGCAGTGGCTGTTTTGGGCCCTTTGGGAGTCTTGTTGCCATTCCTCAGGAGTTTGCAGACTTTGACTTCCAGGAATGAGAGTGCTAGTGCTGTGCATTACACTACAGCTCTTCCGCCTGTGGCTCTATCACTGCAAACAGACAGAGAGAGAGAGGAAGGTTTTCCCTGCAATCCCACTTCCTTAGGACAAATCTGACCCGCATAAGTGAAGTCACTGCAGTCTCATGTTTGGCCCGCAGAGAGTCGCTTGCAGAGGAACACAGAGATGTTTAAACAAGAGGGACCAGCAAGTCAGTCATTAATCATCCGAACAAAACAAAATTCCTCCTTCCGAATGGCCCTTGCAATACAGCGAAGCAATCCCAAGAATACAAAACCAACCCTGAAGGAACCATAACATTGCAAATTTAATTTTTTTCTGTAACAAAATGGACATGATTCCAAAATGAAGTTTGTTTCCTGTAAACTGCCATTACCATGACTAAGTGTTTCCTAAATGGACAGATGTCACTTTAAGGGAGACATTCAGTCTGTTGGCATAGTCTAATGCAAGGGTAGGCAACATCGGTCCTGGAATGCCACTGTCCTACAGAATTTAGCTCTTAGGCCCGTTCACACCAAGAACGATAACTATAAAGATAACTTTAAAGATAACGATATTAGCGTCCACACCAGCGAACGATATTGTCTGCGGACACACGTCTGCTGCTTTAAATTCTCGAGCTCATTACAGCAGGATTGATTCTGATTGGTTGGCAATGTTTTTATCGTTCATCAGGAAAAAAAATCGTTCTGAAAGTGATTCCAACGATATCGTTTCTCTTTGCCTTTATCGTTATAGTTGTGGTGTGGACTCCGCTATTCTTTAATATTGAGAACGATTTTTAGAACTGTATCTTTATCGTTATCTTTATAGTTATCGTGCTTACTGTGAATGGGCCTTAACCCTAATAAAAACACACTTGAACAAGCTAATCAAGGTCTTCAGGATTACTAAGGCTACTGATAAGTGAGTATTTTTTCAGGGTTGGAGTTAAACTCTGCAGGACACTGGCACTCCAGGACCGACGTTGCCCACCCTTGGTCTAACGGGAGCCATTAGTGTATTTCACATGCGAGAAGGGATTACACGCCATGCAACAGGGCACTCTGACCTAAAACTCACAAAAAACAACACTCAACCTAATAAACAATCATGACCTCTGACCAGATCCTACTGCCTAGTGTCCAGACAGCTGGTGGGAGATGTGTACAATGCTGTGTGTGTGCGCTTGTATCTATGTCCAGACTTTGGGGGGGGCTAAGTGGAGGAACAGCTAAGTCTGTCTGGACCCCCCCCCCCCTTTTTCTGACGCACCCGGCTCTCCCTTAACACCAGGGGGTCCTAAAGCTGCTTTGGCCATTGTAACCCCAGTGTCTGTCTGTCTGTCTGTCTGTCTGTCGGGGGACTTTAAAAATAAAATAAAAAAAATCAGGCTGCTCTGAAAAATTCACATACAGCCCAAAAGAAACAAAAGAAATTAATTTAAAAATCTAAATACAAATCTGCTTCCAATAACATACTCTGGTCTATAATAACCACAAAAACAGACAAGCAGAGTGATACAAACAGTAAAATGTCCCAGTGTTTTATTAGATATCATACCACTCTCCAAACTAATATGATGTAGCCTAATTTTTTACACTCTCGACGTTTAATTTTATTTATGTTTCAACATCATATCAGTAACAATGGCTAAATTCATGACAACATTAACGTTATCATTTTAATACATTTACAATAAAATTTTCTAAAGCAGCAATTGCTGTAAAAAACACATACAAATTAACAGTAGTACTGATAAAAATCATATAAAATCTTTCAATTTGATCAATGACAAAAATTCTTACATTTTTTTCTTAAGACACCTTTTAAAAAAATGTCTTTTAATGTATTTCTTGTGTAAAAATGCTGTCTAATATCATTCAAAATGGGACATTCTATTAAAATGTTTTACTCAAAAAAAAAAATCATACCCAAGTCACAAACTGGTTCCTCCTCCTCTTTCAATAAATATGAATGAGCGAGTCTTGAATGTCTAATATTTTATTTTGACCTTTATTTAACAGTGTAAAACTTTTGAGCTCAAAAATCTCTTTTACAGAAGTGACCTGGCCAAGATGCAGCACCAAAACAATGTTTCGACAACAATTAAAAACATTCACAAATTAATTCTTCCTTTAACCGCTCGTTAAATCAAGGATTTAAAATTGTTCATTGATACTAAGGTCTGCAAGTTGTCTTCAAGTAGTGTTGTAAAAAGTTCCAATCATTGGGCGCTGCAAACTGAAAAGCTTGTTTTCTAAGTTAAGTTCGTGCAATTATAACTGAAAGAATGTATAATTTCTGTTAGCGCAGAGAATAAGCTCAAGAAGCTTGAAGCTAAACCCAAGATGGATTTATAAATAAACTTACCAGTGATTAGGTCTGCGTGTTGATAATGACGTCCAACCAACTCTATTATTCTACCAATTCAACATTTTCTATACATAATCAGTCATACCTATTTTCAAAACAGTAATTACTTCTTTAATTTACAACTGGATTCTTTTCGACATTAAATCAAATGGAATAATTAAATACTAAAATAAGATACAGTTTAAAACAAATTAAATGCTGTTAAATTAAAAACATTTAATTAAAACATTAAATGAATGCAGAATTAAAACAATAAATTAAACACATTTAATTAAAACATTATATAATTGCAACTGAATTAAAAAAAGGAATGTAATTAAATTCAAGCATGAAATAAATGTAACTGATTAAATTAAATTAAAAAAATTAATTAAAATGAAAGTTAAAAAAAATACAATAAAAAATATTAAAGTGTAAAAAATTGTCAAATTAAAAAAAAAAAATTATTTACAAAAGGCAAAGATATGCGAACTACATTGGACATTTGAACTATGAAATGTTTGGTACATTATCACAATACGGTTGTTTGTCAGTAACAAACAACATTATTTTTTGTTTAATAGGGTTGAAGAATAAATGCACTTGTCTAGAGCATGCTGTCCCATCATCCAGCACATCACCTAGGCAACAGACATCACACAGCAGAGTCTGGGTCTAACGGAGTCGAGTCTCGTTAGCAGCAGACTAAACACGCACACCATAAACATACACAATCTCACGTATGTAAAACCTGTGAGTGACGCGAGTGAAGATGCTATCTTACAGCAAAGCAGACCGAGAACTGGGAAACAAAGTAAAGTAAACTTTGGTATAGGGCTGCAGTCGTTTACACCTTTTCCTCTTGGTTTGCATAGGAACTAGACATGTTCCTGCTTTCCTTTTGAACAGTGCACTTGCCCTTGAGTCATCTCGTCAAACTAGACGCCTTTAATTAGTGCGACAACTGTAAAACATTCACATGAACCTTCTCTTGTGGCTGTTTTTCTCAGTTGGGTGACTGAATGGAGTTGGCAGCGGTCCAAGAAGAGCGTTTAACGAGTATGAATCAACAGAAGCAGACGCAATTAAATCGATTACATCTCTCAGAGAACGAGGAAACACTTCCTCCTCTATCGGCCCACCTGTGGGAAGCCACCAGAGGCACGCACACACCCTGTTATGTCGCAGTCACGCTCTTAGCACTACAAACAAATCTCTCTAACAGTCAGACTCCTACTAGGACATGTCCTCAAACGCTCCACCTGCAGCAAGTATTTTACAATACGCGCCTTTTTCCATTGGCTAGATGGCAGTAGTAGTCATTCACACAAGAAATGTCTAAATGGGGCAGGTAATGACAGTAAGTTCAATCAAACATTTTTGTCAAGTTCTTCGAAATCTACACTGTTCAAAAGAATTTGTATTCTTTTTTTTTTTCTTGATCACTTGATAAATAGAAAGTTTAAATTAATAACAATTATTTGAATCAGAAATATTTTGCGACTAGACTTGTGCTGGTATTCGGTAATGCGATATATTGCGGTGATTAATATGCACGATATTGTTATCGTGAGCACTTCTAAATACCGTGAATAAATATACATTACAAATTATTCAGAATTTGGAATGCATTTTAAGAATACTATTCCCATCTACTGCATAAAATGCACAACATCGCTGTTTGCTGCTTGAAAGAGCGCATGCACTCTGATGTAAACAAGCATGCATGAGAAGCACATGGAGGAGCAAGTGAGAGACACGCTGAATGAAAGCACATTCACTCTCTGACAGCAGATGGTGCTAAATGCAGCCCTTACCCTGTAAACACAGTAAATAAAGCAGCTGTTACTTTCTAAACCATATTTAAATAATTTTAAATAACCATTCAGATTTGTGTTTTCCCTATGGTGTTTATTAAAGAGCCAACTACTGAAATATTTAGACTTAATAGGCTATTTATTTTCAAACATTCATTTTTTATTTTTTATTTTTTAATCTGGACTATAAATGCCCTAGATATTGTTTGAAAGTGTTTTGATCTTTTATTGTTCATTCACACTTTACATTATGGCTTCATTAGTTAACATAAACTGCAAATGAACTGCAACTGTGTTATTTAATGAGCTAACATAAACTAAGACTTTTTTTTAACAAAGATTAATAACTTCTATAGTAAATGTAGCTATTAGTCATTGTTTAGCTGTGCACTTATTGAATGAGCACTATGCGATGTCCGAACTGATTACACTATATTTTATGTATTGCACTGTATTTTATGTAAAATCATTTTCTATTTTTAAACTGTCTTAAATTCATTTTAAGTCCATTTTTAAATCATTTTCATTTTCAAGTTCTTAAATTGCTTGTTTTATTTTTGTGATTATTTTTCTTCATGACTTTTTTTTACTTTCTTTTTGAATTACCATTGTGTACGAAATGTGCTATATAAATAACCTTGCTTTGAATGTTAATGCATTAACTAAGGTCAACTAATGAGTTCTTACTGTAAAGTGATACCTATTGGTTTTTATAGTTCTTTTGCACTTTAACGTGTAAAGAAATTAAGTTTTATATATTTTTCTGTATTGCTTTATTGTTTTAAATGTTTAGTTATTTTTGTTATAAGAAAAAAAGTTATTTAACCTGTTATACTGTATTATGACCACCTTTTAAAGCAAAATTTCAATACCGTGATAATACCGTATACCGTGATAAAAGCATTATCAATTAACCGCAACAGGAAAATTTGATACTGGCACATCCCTATTTGCGACATTATAAATGTATTTTACTGTCACTTCTGATCACTTTATTTCTTTAAATAAAGAAAACACATAGCCTATACATTTACCCAAATCTTTGTAGTGCAATCTAATGCTTTATATTATTATATTACAGTAAAAAGCGCCATACAAATAAAATTGAATTGATTACATTCACTTTAAAACTCTTTATTTTCAATAAAAGGTTAAATTAAACATAATATCTTCTTTACACATTAAGTACATCCAAATCATTATGTTCTCAAATTTTTTTTTCTCACAAATATAATGGATTTCATAAATGTCATATTACATTTACCACCATATGAACTACCCTTTCCCTTCTCATTCAAGTTATCTGATACTTTAAAACTTTCTAAAAAATAAAAAAATCAATCATGCAAAATTCTTACAACTTACTTTTGAAGAATTTCTTTTTTAACATGCTTTGTTTTTCTTTATTAAGATATGAGGACAGTTGATCTTTATGACTTTATGCATCCCAAAAAAATTCAAAATTAACTTTAGTTCATAAATTAAACACATGCTTATCATAGATCAAGTCACTGCATGCTTTAGTTACATTTTCAATGTTTGCTTTAAGAAATTAACTGACAGAACAAAAAAGACTATCGCGTCTTTGACCCAGTAAATAGCTTTAACTACCATCTACATTCTGCCTTGTTTTTTTTTGCAACATGTATAGAGATTAATTAACATATATATATATATATATATAACCCTAGATATGAGGCTATGTTAAGCTTCATTAAGGAAGGAAGTTCTTAATAAGGAAGATTTATCACTGGGGAGGAAGTAAATTAATGATTATTATAACACATACTGACGGTGATGAGCAGAAAGAGCAGTCTGAAACTTCATTTAGTTTCACCCTGCCTCATACAGCCCATGGTCTAATTAAAAATGATGATCTGAGAATAAAAGTCATGCTCGGACATGAGCTTGTACATGCTCAACTGTCTCTATGTGAGCCACGGTCAGTTAGGCTGGATATCGACAGGGTTCGAGACTGATGGTAAGAGTAGAGATAGAGGACAGCTCCTGCTCTCCTTGTCGGTCACACTCCAGCGCCTGGACACGGCTCACTTTCCCTCCATTCATCCATCTGCTCAACAGAACCTGGACCTCACAGCTGATTGCATTATTGGAAGGAGCACACCATTACTGGAGCAACCATAAGTCAAAGCAACGAATCCTGATTGTCAGCTGCTGCATTTAGGCCTACAACAACCAGGATTGTAGATGCACAGAAGTTTTCAATGCCAAACATTTCAACATACCAAGACTTAACACTAGTTTCCAACTAGAGAGTTGAATAAGCAGTTATCCCATAAATTAATTTCAAATGTTACATTTTTTATTTGTTCATAATGCATAAATACTGTAATATGTCAAATCCACACATAAAAGTTCACCAATTATTCATCTCTAAAACCACAAATCTGAGCTTAGAAAGTTTTGGTCTGCCATTTACGGAAGCAGTAACGTCTTGCGCTTCCATGACAGCAAATCGTTGTCCCAAGGCCACCAGCTTGGCTCAATAAAACAATGCTCGGTTGAAAAGTAGAAGGTCAGCTAAGCTCTTGTGGGACAGCCACTATTTATAGTCCAATCCTACATCTGAATGACACCAAGCCAAAACCCGAGTAGAGCCTCCAAAATCACGTTCGCTAGAATAAAGCAACTCTCTCAGCCTGCTATTTACACATCTGAGGCCGAGTTGCACATTCACATGCAAAGCATCACCTTTTCCCTTCCTTTGAGGGGCTTGGAGAGGGAAAGAAAGGGTCCCAGCAGGGGCAATAGCCCTAGATTCGGACCCATCCCAAAGCTCTTAGCTCCTCAATAAATGCTAAATGGGCTCACAGCAGCATTTTGTGTTCAAGACAATGAAAGCCAGGAGAACTGCTGATGATGCGCAGAGAACTGGTGGACAGTCAAGACATACATCGATACATCTGTTGGGACAGTTTCCTTAGCATATTTACGAGACAGAATCACGATGACAGATGACATCAGGTTGCAATGAAATCAGACGAGCTTTACTGCAAAATACAATTATGACGTTGTGATTTATTGGCAGGCAGTAATGTACACAGGAGCATACTTTTATCACATATTATAGTGGAGACAATGAGCCTCTGTGCTTTTCCTTGAATAGGAAGTATGTATGATAACAGCACAGGGAATGCGATGCATTAAGGCAGTAAAAGTAAAGATCCAGATGCCAGTCCCTCAATGAATCATGCTCAAGATGGTTTACTAATCTAACCCAAATCCACATAATAAATGGGTGACCAGTCAATTAGTGAGTTTCCATTGTAATTGATATGCTTTTTTTCTTACCAAATATATAAAGAAGCTATATTATACATAATAATAATTCACATATCAGTGAACCAAAATCATCACACATCATCTGTAATATTGCCTGAGTCAAAGCCTATTATCAAAATGATTGGCTACTATTAGGTCTGAAGAGAGATGAGACTCTACAGAGAGAGCAGGTTTAATATGCAGCTGCGTCAGGCCCAGAAGCAAAAGCCCACCTTTTGCAGTGTGAAACGTGATCTCAAGGCAAGCGACTGCTCCTCCTGATTGACGACGCTGAATCTGATTATATGCCAGTGCCTTAACCACAAACACACCGGGCTCCTTTTTACACCCTGCCCACCTTCAATATTCACATAAACACACTCTCAGACACCCGTCGTTTGTCAAACTTTCAATGGGCAAGACGCAGGCTTAATCCTGCCAATTCATATTTCATGTGTGCCAATGAGACGAGGAAGTAGAAAAAGTCAAAGGGAAAAAGTCGAGACCAAAAGAAGCTCAGCCGTGTCATTTAAAGCACAACGGCACCATACAGCACCTCATCTTGATCATAATTACAGCCAATAGCGCCTGCAGATATACAAAACTCAACAATAAAACAAGAAAAAAAAACATAATTTTTCTCTTTTGGTCCTCCTTTGCGCTAATTCCCCACCTCTTTCCCTTGCTCCCTGTAAGTTCCCAAGGAATACTGCACCGACTCGCGTCTGAGTGGCTGGCAGACTTTCAGATTTCAGTAATGCACTAATGAGTATTTGGAGACTCCCCTCAGCATTGCAGATGCCATTTGGGACATGAAAAAAAAGACAAAAAGAGGGGGAGAGGATAGAAAAAAAGAGAAGAAAACATTGGCTGGCCTGCTGGCCCCACAGACAGAAACTACAGTGACTTACTGTCAGGCAGTCTACTGACGCTTATTTACAACACTGACAGACACGTACATTCAGCGTTTGTGACGTTACATTAGCAGCTCAGCATATGCCACTGCTAAAACACACTAAACAAACACACGACACACAAAAGAACAAAGACGTGGTGATCGGCGCCAGTGCAGCAAACATAAATCGCAAGCGGGATGACGTACGTAGACCGTGACACACTCCACCGCGAGCTGGAGAAATAAACAAAAACCTCATAAACACACTTGAATAGCACAAAAGCAGCAAAGCGGCCCAATGCAATGAGGGCTCAGCTTATCAACAGAGATGGAGAAGAGGATCAAAACACAGGGAATAAACAAGTAATGGTGGAAAACAGAATGAATCACACAGCGCTTGAGTCACAAGTTACATTTCTTCCTCACTTCAACACCTTGTCTCATTTCAAGCCCAGTTTTCTCTTTCCTCTAACTTTTATTATCTCCAGCTTGAGCAAAAGGAGCTTTGACCATTTTTTCATCAATGAAGCACAGACCAACCCTGGCCTTCCTAAATTTTTTTGAGACTTTCTTTGACAGTGGTAGTTCATACAAATAAGTGGCACGATAACGTTGACTCGTATCAAATTCAAACTTCTGTTATCTGCACGTGAGGAACAAGTCGATGTGTTTGGGTACACGTGCTAACCAGTAGGCTACAGCTCTTACAAAATAGCATGTTTTTATTTCTCTCAGAACTAAATCTTCTGGTTTTAGGTAATAATAAAAAATAATAATTCCAAAAACAGACTACTAGATTACAGTGAACAATTTAGCCTAGCTTACAGAGTAAATCATAATAGGTTTTAAAAGGAAATTCAGTTCCTAGTTGTTTAGCTAGCATTAGCATGATAGCATCACTGTTTTTTGAATACTTTAAGCTCTGATGATACCACAATGTTATACACTGAACTCCCATCTGCTGTAGGATTGGATATCGATTGGGTTTTCAATGATAACGGTGCCATATCCATACTTTTAAAATGCTACCGATGCCTAAACGGTGCCTGAACCGATGCTTAAAAAAAAAGCCACAAAAAACTGTGGATACATTAAAGAAAATTAAAAATATTTAAAATAAATCCATAGCTATCACACCTTCCTTTGCATGCTCTCATTTCCCAAGCTTCCCTTACTCTTAGGCTAATAAATGTACTTCACGATCTGGGTCATTGTTTAATACAAAACCACACATAATGTTTCTACTGTATCTCTGTCAATCAGAGATGAGTGCTGTCTGTCACTGTCTTTAATTAGTTCTGTGAATGACTGTATGGTCATTCTTTATAAAGTAGCAACAATGTTGTTTGTAAAGTACAGTACTGTGCAAAAGTCTTAGGCACATTAGTATTTTCACCCCAAAAAAGGGTTTTAAGCCAGTTATTTCTGTCTTTTGCTGTAGTGTGTCAGTAGGAAATTTCAGTTTACATTAACATTCATTTTGCCATTAATTTTAATAATAACCTAGTGAGATTTTTGAATGCACAAGCAGTCTGACAACAGCCAGTGCTCCAAATGGAGATCTGATCTCACCATCATAGAATCTGTCTTTGATTACTAGGCCTGTCACGATAACAAATTTTGCTGGACGATAAATTGTCCAAGAAATTACGTCCAATTGCTATTGACGTTAGAAAAGTGTATAACAATATTGCATGACGGTCCCTAAGTTATATTGCAAATATGCAAATATTGGGGAACGGCGCTTCGGGCAACTGGGATGGTGCATCCCTGGGAGTTGGTTCCCTACGCAAACTGCGTACTCTTCGTATATGGAGCGGCCGTACTGTAAATTATATTACAGTGAGTTTTACAGAGTGTCTATAATAATTAATTTCCTTAACTGCTCAACAAAAAGAAGCAACTTGAGCATCACTACTCTCAGAGGATTTTCTCTGTCATCAAATCATCCCACCTTGTGTAATGTTTACACTTTTCTGCTTCTTCAGCTATATGGGCGCTGATTCTCTCATTGATTCTGCTGGTAAACCAATTTTCATTGTTTAATTTTCACTCTTTACTTCAGCAAACAAACACTACCTTATTAGCGTCAATGAGCGTGAGGATTCTCTCTGACATTTAGTGAAGGTCATGTCATTTTAACATGGCAAAATACTCCAATGACTTTTCACAAAAAGACACTTCAGTTTCTAATGGGTAAACCTTTTCCCAGTAGTGCCAAAATGCACCTTTAAAATAGAACGGGCAATAGAGGAATGACATTATAGCAAACCCAACATCTGAATATTAACCAACTACAATGAGATCTGCAATTTGCTGCTGATTGTTGAATACAGGAACTACAAAACTATAATGCTGGAATAATCCAGTGGTTGAGGAAGGTGGTCTGGCAAGGGGGAGGGGTGAGACGCACAGTCTTAAGCCCCTCAGATGCCGCTCTGTTCTCACAGCTACTGCAGTCTTCAACACACTCCACCATTACAATGACCTAAAACAGCAGTGGATTCCTGTGTGGATCACAGGTGAGGGAAGAGTCTGTGCTGGCTCTCTGTAGACAATGGCAATCATTATGTCAAAATGAAGACAGATTTAAGACATGAGAGTGAGACTGTTCACACTCGGCAAGCAACAAATACATATTGGCTTTGGCAAGAATATGGTGAGTTCCTCACTAGTTGGAAGATATTTGTAGTAGTAACCACAACAAAATACATGATTGGAACTAAATTAAAACTAAAATGACCCTAAGTGATTGATATTGTTTTACATTTTTTCTCCAGAATTCCAGGTATCGACACACACCTCTACAGAACATTCCTCGCATTAAAGGTGCCATCACATTTTGACAAAATATTACAGATAAAAAAAGGCTATTGTCAACAGAAGAAGCACCATTCACTAAAATGTGACTTTCAAACCAAGCAGCTTTATGTTGGGTAACAATGCAAATCAGTTTGACAAAAACTGAACCCATTGCAAATTCTTCCCACTCATGTGGACTAGATTATGTCTGCGAAAATTTGACAAACAATGTGACTGCACATTAAGCCATTAAAACACATGTATGTGACTAAGAAATCTGCAACGTTTTTGTATATTTTAATACTTAGAATGTATATTTTATATTTCAAAAATGACATTTTAAAAAGCAAAAATATATTTTCATTTTCAGTAACTACTTTTTAAATGCATTTCTCACTACTGCAAAGTGGCATTGCTTTTCCATGTGACACAGGCCTATTCATCTGATCAATGAAACCGTTTTTTTTCACTTCATCATCCACCTTTTATAGATTTTATGTATTCGTTGCTGCATCCATCATTGCTTCATTTGCATTGTTCTGTACGTTTGGTCGAGAAGAGACACTTGTGTCTTTTTGCCAATGTCACCCAAATCTCCATCATGAGAGAAACATTGAAACAGATCTCAGATCAGCTGCTTGCAGTAACGTAAATCCCAAAGAGATTCTGCACTTTCTAATCCTATTTCCTGAATAGTAGATGGACTAAGACCATGCAGATCAGACCACTACTCAGCCAGATGGCGACTCGGTCTTCGTCTCCATCCATCACACACCATCGCAAGGCCCAGATTAGCAATCTTCAGGCTTGTTTACCTACCACCAGCAATGAGGAAGTCCAAGATTATCCGTATAAAGGATCAGGAGGTTTGTGAATGTGGTAGAGTGAATTAAAACTCGCTGAACGTGCAGAAACCACAGGCCTTCGCTGTCACTATGGGAACCTACTGCGAGAAGATCCTACTTCATAAAAAAGAAAGCCACAGCTAGCACAGATGACCACAGTTAGTGTCACTAAGCGACTGGCTCTTTTCTCAACAATTACAGAGAGACACAGTAATTAAAGACACTCCTGCACACCCTCAAGCTAATTAACAAGGTGAAGGACCTTGAAACATGAGTGCCGCCACATTCCTTACAAGCCACATGGCTGGACGTGGAGATACGAGGAGAGGACACCTACACGAATGGACAGAAGACAAAGCAGGCAAGGCCCTGTAAAACAATACGGCTTCAAGACAATGCAAACAAAAGAGACCACAACTGTGCTGCAAGTCATACACTGCATAGGTCAATGACGTGATGTTTATTTTCAATCTATTACTTCAAACTAAATTACATACATATAATGACTTGAAGTTGATATAGAAAATCATTTTTACTAACAGCTGTTAGATTGTATAATCAATGACATATTAGATGACTGATATTGAATTTTAAGTGTATATTGTAACTTAATTATGGAGTAGTGTGTACTTTGATGCTTGAAACAAAGGGGTGCTGTATGGAATGCAGTATTTTATTTATTTTATTCATTTATTTATTGTGTGGTGAGCTCTGCTGTGACGTTTGAACGTCCCTTTGGGATTAATAATAAAGTCATTCAAAATGAATACACATCTTTAATAATTAAAATTAATTTTTGACTTTTCGGGAGCAAAAAATATATCAATGCAGATGATTAATGAATAATCATATTAGGCCAATTTCATAGAGCAACAAAAACTGCTTCACTGGTCATTATTATTTGAAAAACATACCAAATGAAGGCTGAAAAAACAAAACAGGAAATTACATCATAGAAAGGACTCCTGCAGACCCTCATGACTGTTTGTCAAGGTCCATAATTCTTCTAAAATATAATCTTTAGAACTCTTCATGACGATGCAAGATTAGTTCAGGTTGTTAAATGTCACATGGTGCGACCCAAAAACATAATTCATGAATTAATAATAATGATAATAATAATAAATGTACGTAAAAAAGTAAATATAATATACAGTGGAATGCGAAAGTTTGGGAACCCCTTGCAGAATCTGTGAAAATGTGAATAATTTTCAAAAAATAAGAGATCATACTAAATGCATGTTATTTTTTTATTTATAATTGAGGCACTCAAACACACAACTATTAAAAAAGGTTCAAACGTTCACTGATGCTCCAGAAGGAAAGAAGATGCATTAAGAGCTGGGGGGTGAAAACTTTTGGAACTTGAAGATCAAGGTAAATTGTACTTAATTTGTGTTCCGGGAAACATACAAATATCTTCTGTTGCTTACGAATGGCAGAACTTAATTGAAAAAATATTATATTTCAACAAAATAAGAAAAATTTGGACATCTTCATCGTGTTCAAAAGTATTCACCCCTTAATGCATCTTGTTTCCTTCTGGAGCATCAGTGAACGTTTGAACCTTTTTTAATAGTTGTGTTTGAGTGCCTCAATTGTCCTCAGTGTGAAAGGATGCAACTCAAAATCATAGTCACTGCTGGAAAGGGTTCAAATATGCAAAGATGCTGGAAAACTGAAGAATCTGCAGGACCTGAAGGATTTTTCTGAAGAACAGTTCTCAGTTTAACTGTTCAGAACAAACAAGGGACTCATGCACAACCATCACCAAACAGAAAGACAGTCATGGATCATCCAGGTAACAGCACACAGTATTAAGAACCAAGGGTTCCCAAACTTTTGAATGGGGATATTTTAATAATTTCAGAAGTTTTTTGTGATGTGGACTAAATGTAAACATCTTTTATGTACAATATCTTACTCAGAACAATACTAAATAAAAAATAACATGTATTTAGTATGATCTCTCTTATTTTGTTAAAATTATTCACATTTTCACAGATTCTGCAAGGGGTTCCCAAACTTTCGCATGCCACTGTATATTACTACTTTCTACACGATGGTTACACCCCATGACATTTTTTGCCAGCCAATGAAAACTTTTGTTGAAAATGCTATTAAATGTGTTCCAAACCTTATGAAACAAACATGAATACAAAAAATCTTGACTATTGTTTAAGCTAGATTTTAAAATATGTGCCCTCCTGACATCAATGACTTGCCTGACGTTTTAGTTTCACTTTTGTTTTTGGCCATTGGTTTGACTAAGACATAACTTGTGGAAAGAGGACACATACCATTAGGGCTACTCATGTCTACAAACTCCTAGTTTCTAAAGTAGCTGCACGACTGTGTCCAGACAACATTAATCCCACGAGGGCCTGACAGCGGCAACCAAATTTTTTCACCGGCTGAACTTGTATCTCATTAAAACTTAAATACTACACAAATTATCTTGAATCCAGCTTGCTGGGATTCATAAATCGTTGATGGCAGAGCTAATGTTGATGTTGAATGTCAACAGTCATCTTCCACGGGGAAGAAGCATGTTTGCTCACAAACCTCACAAGAACGTGAGAGAACTACATGAAGTGTGCCCATAATTCAGTAGAAACTCTTTAAAAAAAGGTTATACAAAATTTACCTCAAAATGAAGCCACATTAACATGCAGCCCAGTCCTTTCATGCACCGACAACTACACGACAACCAGACCAGGGGTGTTTAACGGCTGACAGGTTTGTCTGCTCCTCACTTTTTCCACTGGCTTTGCTCGTCAGGTTTGCCGTGTGACTGTGGCGGAGGGCAGCTCGAAAAGCTTCGGAATTGAGCCTCTGACCACCGAGAGAGCCGTGCCAGGGTTTTGAAATACCCCTCTACAAATACACCTCCCATCCAAAGAGCTCTGCTTTGCACTTGCCTCTCACCACCCAGACATGTAGGCGCTGTTGGCAAGAGAACGGGTCCCCCTCCCTGCACTGGAGTGGCTATGACACTCACCAAGCTTTCCTAATGCAATGCGGCTCAACTTTGTGAGGTAAATTCTGCTTAATGCCCAGCTTCGTCTAACTCAAAGGTATTTACAAATCAACTTCATCACAGGAGCACAGTGCAGGAGAGGAATAGCGATAAATGTAAGTCCAAAGGAGATTTCTTTCGTCTCTGCTTGATTTGTGCAAAACAAATGGCAGTGCTTGACATAATAAAAGCACTCACTTAGAAATATTATGCCATTTTGTACAACCCACACATTTTAAATGCAATTTTAAGCACTTTTCGACGTAACAAATCAATTAATCAAAGCTGCATCTGTTATTTCACGACTGCTGCGTGGTTCTGAAAGCTGGCGCAACGGTGCTCAAAGACAGCTGGGGTGAAGAGGAACAGAGCGATGGACTGAATGTGGCAGACAGCCAGAGGAGAGACAATGCACTTTAATGTGAGCTAGCTTGAGTGTTTGCATCTCAGTGCTCAAAGGGGAAAAAAATAGGTGCTGGTACTTGCTTTGATATTAAATCGCTGCCAAATTTAGCTTATTAGATTAACTAAATGTTTACTGGTGTTGAATATAGGCTAATTGGAATTTTACTCTATCCTGTGTGAATTCTAAAGTCGATCAGAATGACAGCAGAAGCACAGTGAACATCACAGTGTTGATAAACACTAGACAATTAATGTACACCTTTATATTAGAGAACGGGCCATTATATATATATATATATATATATATATACAGTGGGTACGGAAAGTATTCAGACCCCCTTAAATTTTTCACTCTTTGTTATATTGCAGCCATTTGCTAAAATCATTTAAGTAAATTTTTTTCCTCAATGTACACACAGCTCCCCATATTGACAGAAAAACACAGAATTTTTGACATTTTTGCACATTTATTAATAAAGAAAAACTGAAATATCACATGGTCCTAAGTATTCAGACCCTTTGCTCAGTATTTAGTAGAAGCACCCTTTTGATCTAATACAGTCACGAGTCTTTTTGGGAAAGATGCAACAAGTTTTTCACACCTGGATTTGGGGATCCTCTGCCATTCCTCCTTGCAGATCCTCTCCAGTTCTGTCAGGTTGGATGGTAAACGTTGGTAGACAGCCATTTGCAGGTCTCTCCAGAGATGCTCAATTGGGTTTAAGTCAGGGCTCTGGCTGGGCCATTCAAGAACAGTCACGGAGTTGTTGTGAAGCCACTCCTTCGTTATTTTAGCTGTATGCTTAGGGTCATTGTCTTGTTGGAAGGCAAACCTTCAGCCCAGTCTGAGGTCTTGAGCACTCTGGAGAAGGTTTTCATCCAGGATATCCCTGTACTTGGTCGCATTCATCTTTCCCTCGATTGCAACCAGTCGTCCTGTCCCTGCAGCTGAAAAACCACCATGCTTCACTGTTGGGACTGTACTGGACAGGTGATGAGCAGTGCCTGGTTTTCTCCACACATACCGCTTAGAATTAAGGCCAAAAAGTTCTATCTTGGTCTCATCAGACCAGAGAATCTTATTTCTCACCATCTTGGAGTCCTTCAGGTGTTTCTTAGCAAACTCCATGCAGGCTTTCTTGTGTCTTGCACTGAGGAGAGGCTTCCGTCGGGCCACTAAAGCCCCGACTGGTGGAGGGCTGCAGTGATGGTTGACTTTCTACAACTTTCTCCCACCTCCCGACTGCATCTCTGGAGCTCAGCCACAGTGATCTTTGGGGTCTTCTTTACCTCTCTCACCAAGGCTCTTCTCCCCCGATAGCTCAGTTTGGCCGGACGGCCAGCTCTAGGAAGGGTTCTGGTCGTCCCAAACGTCTTCCATTTAAGGATTATGGAGGCCACTGTGCTCTTAGGAACCTTAAGTGCAGCAGAAACTTTTTTGTAACCTTTGCCAGATCTGTGCCACAATTCTATCTCAAAGCTCTTCAGGCAGTTCCTTTGACCCCATGATTCTCATTTGCTCTGACATGCACTGTGAGCTGGGGGAACACCCTGGACACCCTGGCCAGTCCATTTCAGGACTCACATGCACACACGCCTAAGGGAAATTTATTTTTTCCAATGCATGTCTTTGGATTGTTGGAAAATAAAAAAATAAAAAATAAAAAATGCGGAAAAAACCCCACACCAACACAAATGGAAAACATCCACACAGCCATGCACTACCATTCAAAAGTTTGAGGCAGGTATGATTTTTTTATGTTTTCAAAAAAGTCTTTTATGCTCACCAAGGCTGCAAATATAGTGAAAACTGTGTTATTGTGTAAGATATTACAATTTAAAATAACCATCTTCTATTTGAATAGAAATGTCATTTATTCTTGTGATGGCAAAGCTGAATTTTCAGCATCATTACTCCAGTCATCATCTGTGGAACAGGATCCTACAGAAATCATGCTAATATGCCAAATACCATCATGAAATGCAGGACGGACGGTAATGAGCAAACTAAGTTTCATAATAATCTATAACATGTACCAATTTTAATAACAACAGTCAACACTTGGCAAGACTAAACAGTCTGCACCCCTGTTGCTCTCACTACACAAAGACTATATATATCTTATCAAGCAGGGTAGATGTAAAAACAATTACAGTTACTGTAGAAAGCATGGTGCAGAATTGCCAGAACCATGTAGCGGTGAGCATCGGCTCACATCAAGCCACTGGTGTGTGTTTAACCCACCACAGTGTGCGCCATCCAACTCTGAGGGACTGTAAACCCCACAAAGATGCCATAAAACGGAGTTGTAGTTTTATGACGGGAGTAAGCAAGGAAAATCATAACACAGAAATAAGCAGCGCTTAGAAACCAAGCGATTAGAGGCGCATAAAAAGAACAAGATCGGAATGAGATCTGGAATAGGGTGTTTTGCCCCCGAAGCAATGTGGAGAACTGCAAAGGGGCCACATTACATTCCTCAAGTGAAATGATTTTTCAATTAGTGTGAACTGCGTTTGGAAGAGGGGGAGACTATCAGAGGAGGGGTCTCAGATTCAATCAGTTCAGCTGTGTAAATGTGTGAGGGGGGTTCAGTGTCACCGCAAGGGAATGTCTCTCTCTCTCTCTCTCTCTCTCTCTCTCTCTCTCTCTTTTTCCTCCCCCTACTCAGCCGCCTAGCTCTGGAGCCAACGAGAGACACATTGTTTAGTCTAAATCCTGCTAGTACAGGGCTACACACTCTAGACCCCCATCTCACTAACGGCAAAACACACAAATAAGTGGAAATGCATTTCAAAAAAGAAAACTTCAATAACAGAAAATCTATACGTTTGCTGCTTTATTTTCAACTGTCACACTACAGACAGCTGTATATATATGTGATACTCGCAGCATGAAAGGCAAACGCCGAGCTGACATGACATGCAATACTGTGCTGAGCAGTGCCGCCGCACACACGCAATGCACACAGTGCACCCATACTGAAGCGCTATCAGAGTACAAATCAAAAAACGTGGAAATGCTTGACAGAGTCAGACAGCCAACTCCCACTTCCTGCCCTCCCCCACAGACAGACGGGCAAATTCCTTAAGGCCGACTGAGCTTGCAGACGCAGACGGGGAGGGGGGTAACACGTAAGACACAGGGCAACAAACACACCGCTGCGGTTGGACCACGGTGTGTTTCAAAGAAAATGAGGAAATATCAAACACAGTCACGTCTGTGCTAATTTATGCTCGTTTTATTTTTCCGCTGAGATAATTATCTTTGCTCATCAAACGCTCAAATTAGAGTGACAAAAAACCTCAAAGGAGACGATATTAAAACCAGACGTTTGAAATCATATATTTGGGTAATTACAGAACGGGATCCAACGTCACACGTCCCCGTGTGCAATTTTATGTTAACCCCTTCTGCGTGATGAAAAGAAAGAAATGTGCAAACCAGAGCACCACTTTCAAGTAGCAACAGCGTATCAGGGGGAGTACAACTTTTTTTAAAGACAGAGATGAAGCAAGGAACTCATACTCATAACTCATAGGCTTATATTTGAATACAAATTATCTGAAATGAATCTGAATAAAATTATCATTATGCCTGGCCTAAAATAATGTTTGTATAGTAGATACAAATATTTAGTGGAATATTAACTTAATTTCAAATTGTAATGCTTTTAAAAATTTAGTTAAAGGCTAACACAATAATAGCCTATTAAATTTTGTTTAACAAAATTAAAATTAGATTACGAATAAAAATATATTAGCCACTGCAGACCCCCGAAGACCCATGATATGATGATTGTCATCATATTCTTGTACAACTATTTGTATATGGTTATTCCAAGGTATCTTTGAGAACAAATGGACATACAAAGTTTCCTGCCAAAAAAACATGTTATTGTCATCATTGTACATTTCCAAAAAAAAAAACATGGTCATGGTAAATGTCCAAAAAACATGGTACTGTCATGATATTTGTAAAAAAATAAAAATAAAAAAAATATATATTTTTTCATGGTACATCAACAAGGTACTGTCATGGTACACGTAATGAAAATGTCATGATACGTGTTCAAAAAGCACAGTGTTAGCATGTACAGTACTACACCAAGTTAAAAACATTAGCACAATTGCTAATATTGTTGGTTTGTGTATAATAAATGTATTACAAACTTGTATTATAATCCTATTATAAACTTCAAAGTCAGTTTGGATAAAGTCATGTAAAAATTGAATGTAATTGAAACCAAAAACATTGTGAACTTTAAGCTACAATAAACATGGCAAAGCCTGAGGAATTCAGCAACTGTAAATAAAATAAGCTGCTAGTTTAGCATCGAGGTGTCCAAGATAAGACGTAAGGTCAAGATGTGTTTCTAACTTCATGCACAGTCCATTATCTAGCAACTGATGCAAAGTACTGGATGCTCCACAGAACGTCCTTGATCAAGAACACAAAATCTCTCTTCATGGCCCAGCTAGAATCTCATAAATTGTCTCTAAAAAGTGCCAATACTGCATATGAACTGTTGCCAGAGACTTAATGGCCATGTTACACATATGTGAGCGTGTGTGAGTAATGAGTGCTGATGGGCTTAGCAGAGTGGCAAAAGATCCATAGCTTTATGCTCTCACAGCGGTCACAGACGGGGTAATGACTCTCAAACACAGCACAGCCTACCCTTCATCTTAATCTTTTCCATGCTCGACACAACATCCTCTTGCTGGTTGGGCCCAAGCCTAAAGGCAGCACATTAAGGCGCTAAACTCCTTCAAGTGAAACTAACTACCCGTCCCCAGTCTAACTCCGATCTAAATCACTGTGGCAACTCCTAACGGCTTTAAAATGAGCTTGTGATGAGCCCTCGAACCGGCTCACCTGCATGGTTGGACAAGACCACATTTTTAATTAGTGTTTGTCTCCATTGTAACCTCCTTGTGTGGTCTTACCTCTGTAGTCACAACCGCAAAGCTGAAATTGCATTCCTCACAGGACATGTGGGTTTGCTGGACAGATGATGGTGGAATATGTAACCCCAGAAGGATTACTTTAGCTAAGGAGATTCAGTATGGCGATGACGCAGAAAGGAATTTGTTAAGAAGCTTTTATTCTAGAGATGCACTGTATAGGTATAGGCGATGTGAATGTGCCATTGATATCAGTGTGCCCACCCTGGGGGTTTATCAGACCGGAGATGATACTGAAAATCATAGTTGAAGTGGTGACTCATAAAAAAAATAAAAAAATAAAAAGCCTCTGAATTGAGCTTTTCCATTTCTCAAAAATAATACTGGGGTTATTTACATGGCCGGAAACTGTCTGGATTAATATAATGGGTGATGTTTTGTGGACGCACTTGTTGTATTCAAAGACAAAAACATTTAAAATACTGACAAAACAAATAGCCCTACCAACATCATTGCAATACCACTGGACTGTAGTTCTTTGAAGTACCATATACATGGATCATGGTATTGCCATCTTACACTTAACCTGATCACTGTATCTTAGTTACTTTACAGTATTGTAATGTAAAAGTGACACAATCAAATAAAAAATGTGGTGCTTTGTGCAATTACAAATCCTGTGTTTTTAAATGCATATGCTGTATATAAATCCTGCAAATTCCCAATAGGATTATTCTCTTTCTCACAATCATGCTCTCCATTCAACTTCAAAATGCACTCATCAGTGTTTGGGTTATGTTTTTGGCTCTTATTTGTCCCAGTGGTCCTGGACTTTATACAGACAAATCAACATTGACAGGCTTTTCTGTTTCTCATCAGAGCTGCCTGGTTGACTTTTGTTGTGTTCCTTACATTCTTCTACACTACTGATCAAAAGTTCAGGTTTGGGAGATTTTTTATGATTTTAAAAAAAGTCATTTTTGCTCAGCAAGGCTGCATTTATTTAATAAGAAATGCAGTAAAATCAGTAATATTATAAAATATTATTACAATTAAAAATATCAATTTTCTATTTGAATATATAGTAAAATATAATTATGATTTGGGCACAATAAACATTTCTGATTATTATCCATGTTGAAAATAGTTGTGCTGCTTAATATTTTTTTAGACACTGAAACATTTTTATGGCTTAATATGACTGGAATATTTTCCAATGCAATTGTACATTTTAAACATTTTTGTCAAATGATCTAGATTCATTACGATGACTGGGTGCACCTTTAAGGGGTAGAACACAACTGACATTTGTATTCTTCTCCTCCCTTCCTCTCCCTAATCTACTGTACCAGTGAAGAGAGAGACCATTATCTCATCGAGGTCAAGGCTGAAACCAAAATACATTCCCAGCCATCAGCAGCGAAGTTAGCACACATTAAACCCTAACTAACCAACAAACTCTGTACGTCTTGTGTTCGCTGCTTAATTAGGGAAAAGGCTTGGATGAATTCTTGCACACAACATGGGAAAATAATCTCCATCTACCACATTCCCGCAATGTTTTAGAGGCTTTTCAAGGGTCTCAAAACAATCGATGGTACAATATCACATGCTTCTGATCTGATGACTAACTGCATATCCATAACAACATGGTAAACAGGCTCTAATGGCCGACACACAGCATGGTCGATCTGATCCATATGAAAGCAAGAAACAAGAAACAGACAACAAAATGCACTCTCTGATAATGTCTGTGATTTACCATATACACGGTCTTATTTTCAATTTGATATTGCACTACACCACTGCCAGGATTTTCATACAAAATAAAATTGTCCAGTCGGTGTATAAAACAGACATCCAACAGCCTGAAAAACATCTGATTATGAAACCAACCGTCCATTTTTTTTTCTTATTATGCCCAAAAGCATCTGCTTGTGTAACTACTGACCAGGGCAGAGTTATTGAGTTTAAATAGAGTGAAACAGACAAAAAACACCAGTAAAGTCATTACAATGACATCAAACTATCAAAACATGAATCACCATTTTCTCTTCAAATGAACCTACAAGTGTAGATTATTATACCAGGAGACTTCTTTTTCCTGATGCATTAATTGCATTCAAAAATGTAAACTCAAAATGCAGACAAAATAAGAGTCCAGTGATTTTAGGGCATGTGCCAGGATAGTACCATGGCAAAATTGTGTGTAAATACCATAATACAGGTAATAATTCAGAAACATGGACCATAACAATAACCATCTGATACCATCACTGTATTTTAATACCACAACTCAACGATCTACTTACCCTTACAATGATTTGGGGAAATGCAGCTCACCGCAGTACTGAGGTAAAGACTACACTAACTAATTAACCTATTATAAAACCTGCTCTACAATATGTGTGAACGTAAATACTGTACACTCATAAAAATAAAGGTTCCAAGAGGGTGTTTTTGCAGTGATGCCATAGAAGAACCATTTCTGGTTACCCAAAGAACCTTTCAGTGAAGAACATTTTAAAAATCGAAAGAATCTTTTTCGACTATAAAGAGCCTTTTTGCATTTGAAAGGTTCCTTGGATGTTCAAGGTTATTCATAGAACAACTGATGCCAATAAATAACCTTTATTTTTAAGAGTGTAAAAATAACCGAGGGAAGTTATGCATATATATGCAGAAATAATATTTGGTTTATTAGCTCTAACCTTTATTTCTAAGTAGCACCTGCTGTGTAACTTTTGACCAATTCAAAGTAAATCCACTTTAGTTTAACTAGATTAGAATAACTCACGAAAGACACTCTTCAAGCCATAATACTTACACTGAAACTAGATTCAACACAACACGTCTCTAGATAATGAACCAGCGAAGCAACAGGAAGCAAGATACTTCTGACAGTTCACATTTGTACAGTGAACCGATTCAGATTCAGTTCACTTCTCATTACAGCGTCCATGCTACAACGCATGATTCTAATGAACAACGTGCACAAATAATGTAAAATGGCTTTTGTAATATGGACACATATTATCTAAGTTAAATGTAAATCTGAACTATATTTACCAGCCACAGCACTGAGCAGAAGCAATGTGCACAGCCCCAGTGACAGCACTGATGTTCGGTTTAGGATCCGCACTCTCATCCTGATGATGGTCCTGGTGCTTCTGGATGTGTTCGGCTCCAAAAAAAAAAAAAAAAAAGTTCCAGAAGATTTTCTTTTTTTCTCTTCTTCTTTATCGACCGAAGTTCAAGCTCGTGTGCTCGGAAGGAGCAGTCCGAAATGAGCCGTGCAAATGAAGGTTTGGAGGCAGTGCATGATTTTAGACGCCTTTGGGTTAGTGTGTGCTTTGAAAAACAGATTACAAACGCATTTTCTCCATGCTGGCTTGGCGTTTGAGAGATTATACTTCATGCAGTGTGTGTGATCCACTTCCTCGCAGTTCTTCAGCCGTTTTTAGAGAGGTCTCAAAACCTGCAGCGATCGCGTCTCAGTTGTTATCGGCGTTTATAAACGAGATTTAGTATCGGTGTATTTGGTTCTGGTCCAGATGCTCGAGCAGTAACATTATCTTAATATGGGTCAGGTTTCTTCTTGTCAGTCCGCTTCAGTCGTTGTTAAGCTTCACAAGCTGATGACATGTCCGACATTTCCCGGCTTTATTCATGGATTGACGCCAAAAAAAATTCTCTAAAATGAAACAAATCTACGGCAGAAGGCGTCGAGCCCGTCGGTCGGCTCAAGCGGCCGAAGAGGAGCAACATTGAGTCCGATCCAAAGCGACAGAGGCCTTTAATAAACCGAGCAGTCGGTGAACTGATCGCCGGTCAGATTCTGCTCGGGTAAATTAGCGCATTTCCCCCGGTGTGGATGATTATCGCCCCGCGGATCACGTCGAGCTCCCGCGCCCGCTCTCGGTAACTTCAGCTCCGCCTTGAGCAGACAGATGAAGGGCAGCCAGTCCTCCTCCTCCACCTCCCCCCCCCCCTCTCTCCCTCTCTCTCCCCCCCCCTCTCTCCCTCTCTCTCCCTCTCTCTCTCTGACAAACCAATTCAATTATAAGTTGTCTAGCTTTCTTTCTCCCCTCTCACCCAAATATATTTTCCTATGGTTACAATAGTTTCCGCCAAAAACACCTCACTTGCTGCACTCATGATTACTACAACTGAGGTCATTTGGTTTTACACTAACAAAAATGGTTCAAACCAAACAACCAGGGATATAGTTTTATACATGGCCTATATAAATATTATATGTAATCACTCTATCGTTGAGCTATCACGGTCATTTTTACTTTGTGAAAATAAAATATAAACTGAAATATTACTTTTTCCCTCTCGATGACTACCATTTTTTCTTCTTTTGAAGAACATATGCAGAATGAGAATCTCGGATCTTCAGCAATTCAGAAAATGAATCGTGGTTAATTCATATAAACATTTCCAGTTTGTTGACAAACAAACAAAAGCTTGAAAACAAGTAACGTTGTCATAATTTATGTGAAATACCAGAGGAAATATCTTTTTTTGAATCCCATAATTATCTATGATTAATTTCCAGTAGTAATCCGTAATTATGTAGTCTATATTAACTACGATATTTTGGCAGAAACTTGTTTTATTAATTATAAATTACGCAGTGATTACAATGCAGTAGTTAATATGCAAACAGTTATGTAGCCTATGTGTGGGTAACAGAAAAGTAGGAGTTAAGTTTGTTTTTTTTCCTAATATTTTTATATATAAAATTATTTAGTATTATTTTATTTTTTTACTTTGAAAATGAAATATGACCTAGTCATGTCGTCATCAGTTTCACCCACATAGGCGACAATGTCCGTCTCAGTCAGATGACTTGCCAGTACATTTTATAAGCAAAGGTTACTAGTCATTTGTTTATTTGGTATTCTGAAGATGAATTGCGTACTCTGATTGCGGTTGAAACTGCCAAAGTTGAGCAAGATTAGACTACGACAAGGATGGGGAAGGTTTAGCTATGTGGGTGACTTGAAACCACACAATGTTTCCATACAAACAGCGCCCCCTGGTGACCAACACTCTGTAATAGTTCATATGGGGTAAAGCAACAAGGCCTCACAAGAGCTAGAGAGTCTTTAAATTACATAATCCTGTCATTAAATTCAAGTGCTCTGTAATTGATTTGAAGACGCTGACTTTCAAAAGATGCCATCACACATGCCACACAGATCTGATGGTATGCATGCTGTAACAAATATCGTAAAAGTATTTACATTATGCATTTCGCTTTTACTCAAAGCAACTTTTCAGTGTACAGCATTAATAGTTTATACATTCCCTGGGAATCAAGTTCAGTACCCTGGGTTTTCTCGATATCCAAACATGTACTTTTGAATCAAGTTTATTAAAAAAAATGAAGATAAAAAAAGAACCCACAGTATTACATTACATCAAACTGATTGCTTATATTGCACACATAATACTGACAGAATAGCTATGAAAAGTATTGTAAACACTGCAAAGCTTTTTTTATCTGTAAATTATCTGACAGACGTAAACCTGACCTTTGCCAAATGTTAAAATAGTTGCCTTAAGATGATATTTTGTAGCTGATTAGCATTTTAAGAACGATTTACAGCATACATAAATGCTTTTTTTTATGTAAAGTAATAGTAAAACAGACCCTGAGTGTGAAATAAATCGTAGGCTCACATCCAGAATTACTTAATATTAAGTGCAAAAATATAGTGTTAAATGAACTATATAATAACTATATAATAGTCATTAGACATAAAGCAGTGTTTTATATCTTTAGCTTTGGCTGAGAGATAAGCGCAGCTCTTCCTCTCTGATGCTCCTGTCCAGTCTCTGTGTCTCTGACTCCAGCACTGAGGGGACGGGCCGCTGGGACACCGCAGCTAGAGACTCGTTCAGATCTTGTCTCAGGGACATCAGACTCTGGCTGTTCTTCAGAGAGCGGTCTATGAACTCTGCCCTCTGCTGATGGTCCACGGCCAACATGAGACGAAGACGATGAACCTAGAAAATTAAGTTTACGTTTTGAGGCTGTTACATGTCAAAATACAAATCAACTGTTGTGTTAAGTGTTTAGAACGAACCTGTTCTTCCAGCTCATTGCCTCGGACTCTGAGACGCACAAGCTCTTCCTTTTCAGTACCATCTGACAGGGCCTATACAGCACAAGATTATTTTTGCTTTTCACTAGCAATTAACACTTAAAAGACACATAATACAACCGATTGCAATTAAAAAGTTTGAAATTGACATGTTACTAACAGCATTATTATTGTTAACTACAACTATTATATATGTTTTCGGTAAATGAAATACATCTAAAATAAAAATAAAACAAATATTAGATAACTATTAGATAACAAAAAAAAATGAAAATTATAAATGTTACCCTGGCAACTACATGAAATATAAGTAAAGCTGCATAAAACTATTAACATAGAAAACAGAAGAAAAACAAACAAAACTAATAAAACAACTCAAGCAATGTTACATAAAAATTAAAAATATAAAAAATTAAAATGAAAAATGAAAATATAAATATATGAAACTTCAAAGCTAATCAAAATATTAATAAATATTATAAAAGTATAAAACAACACTGGCTGTTAAAGCTAACAAAAATATATTGTACTAAAAATGAATATAAATTCTACTAACAAATATTGGGTACTTCTGATACAATCCATCACGGAAAGACAACCAGAACAAAACACAAATGTATTGCAAATGTATTCTCTCCATCTTACCAGAACTCCAGCTTCTGTCTGTGACAGCTGATGCCTCAGTTTCCCCCTTTCCAGCTCAACCTGGTGAAGGCCAAATATACACAGTAATCGTGATGCTTCATAAACTATGGTCTCTTTGTGAGTCGTGCACACACCTGTGTCAGCGTCTCTCTAAGATGCTGTCGCTCAGTTCGTAGTCTCTCAATCTTCCTCTCCAGATGATTGTTTTTCTTCTGCAGAAGGTTCTGTTCCACCTCCAGTTGTGCCACGGCCCGCTGCATCGCTGACAGACGCCCCTGTACAGCAGAGTCTGTCTCCACTTCATTTACGGACTGGGCCTTTGGTTCAAGCTCTTTCTCCTATCAATATTGCCCAAAACGAAAAATTCAATGCAGTGTTTAAAGGGGACATGTCATGAGAAACAGATTGACATCACTTTTTGAACTAAAAGAGTAAATTTTCTATGGTTCAAAACAAGCTTCCTCATCAGTCCACTCACGCCATTTATGGAAACTAAGCCTAAAACGGCTCAAAATCAAAATTGCCACACAGCTGATATCACAACCATGACTAGTCATGTTTACATTTTATCAACAGCTTACTCAAAATTCAGTCACATTGTAAGGGCATTTTTGCTTGTTTCACATTCAAAAAGGATAGCCAATCATGTACATAAAGAAGTCTTAAAGACACAGTAGCAACAAAAGCACATTTAATTAGGACACAAAGGGAGAGAAAAATAATAGCAAATATCTGCTTTTGGTACATGAAAGTAGAGCTCAGGAGAAAAAAAAAAAAGAAGCTACAAAATGTATACTATTGTTTAAAAAGTTTGGGCCTATAAAAAAAAATAGAATAACAGAGTTTAAAAGAACATAATTTATTTAAAATAGTATCTGATCAACTAAATTATCAACAAAGTGTAATATTAATGTAATATTTGTTCTATAAAAATATAATAGATATTTTATAAAATGTTAATATTATATAGAATAATATTTTATTTTTTAAGAAGTCTATAATGATCACTTAGGCTGTTTTAATCAAAAATACAGTAACATTAATCTTGTGAAATATGAATACATTTTAAAATAACTTTTTAATATTAAGATATTTTAAAACGTTATTTAATTCCTGTTATGGCAAATCTGAATCTTCAGCATCATTTAATCATTCAAATATGCTGCTTTGCTGATAAAGAAAAAAAAACACCTTTATCAATACGTTGAAAACAGCTGTGCTGCTTAATACTGGAGACCATGACACATTTTTTTAGGATTCCTGAACATTCAAAAGAGCAGCATTTATTTGAAACATAAATCTTTTGTAACATTATAAAGGTCTTCACTGCCCCTTTTGATCAATTTATTGCATCCTTGTTAATTCAATTCTTTAAAAAAAAACTTTATTGACCTAAACTTCTGAATGGGAAGGAAAATGGTCCATTTATATTATTTTAGGATCACAATCCCTGCTCAACTGAGAGTTCCAGATACTAGCCTTAGATAATGAAAGGGGTCATATGATGCAGTTTCTGGTTTACCTTTCTCTTTGGAGTGTTACAAGCTCTTGGTGCATAAAGAAGATCTGTAAAGTTGCAAAGACTAAAGTCTCAAATCCAAAGAGATATTCTTTATAAAAGTTAAGACTCGTCCATGCCCATGCTTTTATGTTTGCACGGCGTGATTCAACACGAGTAAAAATACAGCATAAGTCATTATATTCCGTAATTATGTCCCCACTGGATTCAACAAATGGCTCATTTGTAATGGGTTTATTGGTTTTGTCTTGTTGTGCCGGTGTTCTGACCGGGATACGCATCACAGTATGGTGAGGGGCGTAACATTTCTGTCACACGTTTGAGGCATTGGGCCAATCAACGTTGTAAAAAAACGTCACGTTTCAGAAAGGCAGGGCATAGAGGATAAACAATAATGTATATTATGTGGAAAATAATTTAAAAAAAAAAATTCCATTACACCAAATAATGTTATTTTTAGCAACATCATATGACCCCTTTAAACTAATTTATCTATAGAGGTGCACTCAGTAATTTTTTTTAACCAGCCAAATACTACTCACTTCCTCTGTAGCCCAGTGTTTCTGGACATTTTTGGTCACAGAATACACAAATTATGGTTGACTGATAAAAATTCATTTTGATGTTCTGAAACTGAAATCTTTAGCTGCATCCACACCAGTAAGTGCCTGAATAGAGTCCAATGCCATACCAGTTCAAATACACAAATATGTACTTTTATCCGTGTGCCATAACGACAAATTTTATGCTTGGTATTTTAAATGAAAGATGTCTCTGCCTTACTGACCTGTGATGTATCAGCTCCTGCCCGCTTTCTCTTATGCTCCTGCTGTTCCAGCCTCTCCTTGTAGTAAATCAACGTGGATTCAGTTTTCTCTAGAGCCGTCCTGACACGGTCCCTGTCTTTACTCAGCTCTTCAACTCGCTCTTTCAGAGCATATACTTCAATATCCTTTTCTCTGAGGAGTCTGTCCCTCTCCTCCTTTTCCTTTTCTAAAAGGACAGTGGACATTTGTTCCCCAGTCCCTGGTGGTCCGGTTTTTACATTCTCATTTCTTATTGTGGACTGCAGTCTGTTGACCTCAGTCTGTAGGGTCTGAGCCTTTGTCTTTAATCTCTCGATTTCCTGTTCCTTTTTTGTAAGGTCCTTTCTAAGTGTGTCTGTCTCTAACAATCTGTCACGAGACTGATATTCAGCATTTATCTCTAGGAAGTCTGATAGAGTACCATGGCCACTATCCATCTTTATTCCATTGTTTTTCTTTTCAGATTCTCTAAGATCACTTTTCAGATTCTCTAAATCCTCTTCCATTTTGGTCTCAAGCTCTTGTTTCTCTCTTTCTAAGGTTTCTATTTTTCCCCTCAATATCTCGGTATTTCTTTTCTCATCTTCAAATAGATCCCGCAATCTAAGTTTTGCTGATTGTTCTTCATATGCCATTTCTCTAATACTCTCCAGCTCAGTTTCTTTGTCCTTGAGTCTCTCTGATAATAATTCTAGTTGTCTTATGTTTTGATCCTCTGCTTGCTGAAATTTCTCTCTTTTTCTTTTTTCATTTTCATATTTCTCTTTCATTAATTCAATCTCCTTTTCCTTTTCATTTATTGTTTTTCGGAGGAGCTCCAATCCCTCTAACACCCCTTGTTTCGCTTTATTTTCTAGTCTGAGTTCATCCCAGTCTTTACTCTCTCTTCTTCTGTCCTCTCTCATTCTGTCCACTTCCTGTCTCAGCTCTCTGAATCTGTAGCTCAGTTCCTCTGCTTCTCTGGTCCTTTCTGCTGCCAAAGAGCTGAGTTCAGTCCTCTGATCTTCCAGGATGTCCGTTCTAGCCCTTGCTCTGGTCAGCTCAGCCTCTCTCTGATCTGCTACGGTCTTCATGGTCTCCAGTTCTTCTTCTAGCTTCTCATGTCTTAGCTGCATTTGTTTTTTCTCTCGCAAACCTTCCTCGTTTTTCGTCCTAAGTTGTTCCTCTTGGAGTTGAAGGGCAGTCCTAAGCTCCTGTTTTTGCTTCTCTAACATCTGGACTTTAAGTAGAAGATCTTTGGCTTCAATCTGTGCTGCTCGAACACCTTCCTCTCTGCCTCGGACCAACTCGTCCTTCTTTTCCTGCATCATGGACCGAAGTCTCTCTCCCTCACGATGACTCTCTTCTAGCAGTTCCTTCAGAGTCGCCATCTCCTGAAGCCCTGCAGTCAGGCCCTCTCGTATCTTCTGGTTCTGCACTTCTCGTTCCTGGTTTTTTGACCTGGTTTCTTCTTTGGTTCTTGAAAGCCTAACCAACTGTTCTTGTAAAGTATCCACCTGGGTAGCAAGAGCTTCTTTCCTTTCTTTTGCATCATTCAGCAAAGAGCTTATTCTGTCCTTGTCTCGGCTCTCTCGAAGCGTTTCATCTCTCAGAGCCTCAATCTCTCGCTCTTTCCTGCGAAGCTCAGCCGAGAGATGGTCTCTCTCCTCCTCCAGCTCTCGTACTCGAGCCCCAAGCTTTTCCATCCGTCCCGTCTTCTCCTCCATTAGGATGTGCTGACCTTTTTGCAGATCCTCAAGCCTGGCTCTCAGCCTTTCTCCTAGCGTCTTTTCATCTCTCAGTTGGGTCTCCAGACGCCTCCTCTCATCTTCAGTCTGACTCAAAGACCTCTTCAATCTTTGTTTCTCCTCTTCACTGTTCTCTGCCCTGGATTCAAGCACTTGTGCTTCCCCTCGGCTCTCCTGCAGCAGTTGTGACAACTTTCCCAACTCTCCTAACCGTTCATCCAGTTTTTCCTTTAGCGTCTTCACCTCTTTGCCCTGTTCGCCTATAAGTTTTTTAATATCTTCAACAGTTTCCCTCTCTTTATCTCGCTCACGCCTGACCAGTTGTAGCTCTTGATTACAGTCCGTAAGTCTCTCCTCTTTCTCTCGATGTTGATGCTTTTCCTTCTCCAGTGCCGTTTCAGTCTCCCGTAGACTGCTTGAAACTTCAAGATTCCTCTGCTCGGCCTTGTGAAGCTTTTCTCTCAGCCTTTTCAATGCTTCTTCCTCACGGTGGACTCTATCCCTTTCCTCTTTTTCTTTTTGTTGTAAACTCTTCTTTAGTGCTTGTGCCTCCTCCTCAGTGTCTTGCAGAAGGCCAGTTTGGCGTTCGAGGTCTTCTTGTTGCTCCAATCTTATCTTCCTGCCCTCCTCATTCTCCTGGTTCATTTCATCAATCTTCAGTCTCAACTGCCTCAATTCGGTCTCTTTCTGAAGGAGCTCTCCTCTCAGTATCTGCTGCCTATCTCTTTCCTCAATCTCCTGTCTTTTCCTTCTCTCTTCTTCCCTTTCTTCCGAGTTCATACGGTCTCGTTCCATCTCATTTAACTTGGCTTTGCACCTGTTCACCTCTTCGTGTTCTGCTTTAAGTTTCTGTTCGAACATCTTCTGTTCTTGTGTAAGTTTTGCTTGTAATTCTTTTATCTCACTATCTCTCTCATCCACCCTTTGTAGTGTGTCTTCTTTTTCTCGAATGACTGCTTCCATTTTGGTACTGAGATCTTCTAATTCTCTATTCAGTTGTTTCTCCTGTTCCTTAAGCTCCAGTTGCTTCCTGTCCACCTCTTTTTGTTTCTCCATCTCTTTCTCTTTCATCTTTGAGTTTTGCTCCTTTAGAAGTTTAAGTTGCTCATCCTTCTGTTCAACATCGGCCTCTAGTTTCTCTATGATGACCTCTAATGACTGAATTCTACCTCTGAGATCACCAATGACCTCTTCTCTCTTTTGTACCTCTTCCTCTCTTTCTCCAAGAAGCTCTCTTAGTTCAGTCTTCTCTCTTTCAGCAACCCGGTTTACACTCTCCTTTACTTTTTCTATGTTGTCAGCTCGTCTCTTCCACCACTCCACATTTTCTTTTACCTCTTTCAGTCGCAGTTCAAGGGTTCTCTTTTCTGTGGACAACATAGTTTGCAGTTGCTCAACATCTTTATCTCTTTCTTCCACAAGTAATGAGATATGTTCCTTCTCTCTCATCAGTTCATCATTTCTGCTTTTGAGCTCTATCAAGTCCACATCTTTCTGTTCTAACTGTCTTCTCCACCGCATATCTTTCTCCCTCTCTTGCTCATCTCTTTTCTTTTGTTTGGTTTCATTTTCTCTTATTTTCTCCAGTTCTCTCTCTGTCAGTTGAGTGTTGTGTTTCTCCAGGGCTTCTAATCTACTCTCCAAGGTCTCTTTCTCTTGTAACTCCATTTCCAGACTCTCAATTGTTCTCTCATGTGATTGGACTTTCGACTTTAACTCTTCTATATCCTCTCCTCTCTTTCGTATTTCATCCTCATTTTTTTTCAGCAGATCAGACATCTTTGCCTTCTCTCTCTCTGTGATCTTGAGGTTCTGACTTTCTCTTTCCACACTTTCTATAAACTTCTGATTTAACTCTTCTTTCTCCTTTTGAACCTCATTTTCTCTCTCCTTCCAGCTCTCAATCTCTTCAAACGCTTCTCTCAGTCTTAGTTCGGCTGTTTTCTGCTCCGCTGCTGATTTCGTTTGTAGTTTCTCAAGTTCTGTGTTTCTTTTATCTAAGATGTCTGAAAGCTCTTCTTTTTCTTTTAACAAACCATCAATCTTGTTCCTCAGTATCTCCACTTCTCCATCTTTCTGGCCGAGCTCTGCATTCAGAGCTTCTCTCTCTTTCTGCCATCTTTCTCTCTCTATTTTGCTCTCTTCTGCTTGTACTTTGTTTTTCTGGGATTCTTGTTCAACGTCTTTCTGAATCCTCTTGCATTCCGACTGCCAGTTGTCTATCTCTCTTTCACTCTTCCTTCTTTCCTCCATTGATTCTTTTCTTTCCCTTTCTCTTTGTGCTGTCTCTCTCTCCAAGTCTGTCTGTAGACACTGAATCTCTCCTACACAATTTGGAGAGACAAATGTTAAATTTTTATTACACACAAAAATACACCAACATATTAAACCACTAAAGTGAATAGTCAATGAGAAGTTTATTATAATATAACAGTCCAACCTTGCAAGACATCTTTGGTCTGTGTCAGCGTTTCCACCTGTGTTTGAAGATGACTGCACTGCATCTCCAGACCTGAGGCCTGTTCCTGAACCTGAGAAATCTGCTTTTGGAGACATGCTACCACACCTCTGAAGAGAGACAGCGGCAGGTTAGGAACTAATTGGGGGATTGGTACAAATATGGTTAAAAACATTGATTCTGATCTAGTTATACAGATCTAACATACAATAGTTGATGCTGGTTTTAAAGGTATCAACCTAGCAACCTGACAAAAAGGATGACGCTTTGATGACAAAAATAGGTTTGAATATGTTTAACAAAAAATATCCTCATAAAGCTTGAAAAGACTTTATGAGGATGAGGATTCTTATTATGAAAGAATACTGAGCTGTTAGTATGTTGTTTTATGGGAAACATAGACTCAGTTTCATTATACCTGAGTTCCTCTTTGACCTGTGTGAGTTCCTCCTTCTCTCTCTCCAGTGAACATACTGTATCCTCTAGTCTTTGGCTCTCTCTAATTAGGTCATCTCTCTCTCGTTCAGCTCTTCTCTGCTGCTCTGCTGCTTTGAGCAGTTCTGCCTGGACACTCGGCAACTCCTTCAACATTGTGCTGTACTGCTCAGTTAACTGAAACAAACACATCATCACTCTCCATGAGTAGACCCAAAACACAAGAAGTATGGAGAACATGTGTACAGAATAGTATACACTAAACGCCATCATTATGAAAAACCTAGGGTGATCAGGACTCAATCAATAGTCTTTGTGATTGAATGAGTGTTTGTGTAGGTTGGTCATGTTTTGTGTTACAGATCTAACTGGACAACAGCTTGTCACTCTTCATGGAAGATAAGACTCTGGTACATACTGCCAAACACTGTTTAAATACCTGTATTTCCTCCAAACCGTCAGCTTTTTGGTCAGTTTGATGCCTGACTGTTGCTTTGTTGCACACTCCTTGTTAATGCAAATCTGTGTTTTTGTAATTACATGCTGTTACGAGACCATACTATATGTGTGTACAATACATTCTGATATTAAATCTTTTATTCTTTTGTTCCGTCTTCTCAAGTCTTTATGTGTTTTTATGCCATTTCACCTTACATTGCAAAGCTACTCGGCAAACAATAAACTGTACAATTATTTTACAATTTTATATTAATTACACAATATTTCATTATTTGTATTGTTCTACTTACAATTATTTTATTATTACATTATTGCACCGGTTTTCAAACTGAATATTTAGTAAATATTAAGTAAAATACATTCTTTTGATGAATACACACACATACAAAGAGAGATAATTACTTGGAAACTTGTCAACTTGCACTTAGTTAGAACACAATGTTTACTTTTCAAAAATGTACTCTTGTGTGCGGAATCTAGTCTGCAAGCAGTCAGTATTGTCAGAGTTTCTCACCTCTGCAATCCTTTCTTCATTATTCTTCTTCTCTTCTGTGAGAGCAGTCACCTCCCTCTCTCTTTCCTCCATCTCAGTCTCCAGCTCATTCTCCAGCTCTCTCTCCCGGTCTCGGAGCTGCTGAAGATTTTTCAGATCCGTCTCTCTTCGTTCCCTGGAACGCAGTGGGATCATCAACACAACTGCAGTGAAGAATCACTGGCTGTGAAAACATAGGGCCAGCATACTACAGCCAAATATAACAGCTGTTGAAATAAACTCGAACATTTATAGTGTCATCTAAAGCCCAATGTATTCATTAGTATTCCTACCAAACTCATACCAGCTCATTAGGGACCTGATTATCTGCCATTTAGAGTCACAGACACACTTCATCTACAGACTTTAAACTGCCTATTACACAAACATATTTTACTCCGCCTTGTGCATAACAAAGAGGCAATATAAACAATATCAGGATATTCTTAGTTTAGCAGTGTTATAATATATGAAATGCATTCTTTTTTAATTTTGCATTTGCATCATTATAATAATGAAGCTTCCAAGATGACATGCTCAGCACTTCATAATACTGTATATCTACAGCCTTTTCATCAGCTGACTTTTAAATATGTACCTCTGTTTCACAATGCCACACCTTAATTCACTGGCCTCTAGTGACGAGGTCTTGACTTCTCTGCGCAGACCTGCCATCTCTGCGTCACATGCCTGGATCTGGGCCTGGGCTTCTGCCACCTCCGTCTCCAGCTGAGGGGTCAGGAAAACAAAAATCACACCTCTCATCACTCCATCCCCAAACCTGGCCCTACCAGCAACTCTATCTGGCTCTGGATCAAGTAATTAAAGGCAAGAGGCCTGTGACAGCTTGCAGGGATTTGGTCACATCCCTAGGCAGTGTAAGTGATCTATGCTAAAGATGGGCTAAACCTGCGTGCCAGACCTGCAGAGCACGAACACCGAGTTCTCTCTTGTCCTTGGCCAGTGCTTCATTTAAAGCAGCCATCTTCTCCAGGGCATCTCTACCTTCTGCCAGCTCCCTCTTGAGCTGGGTTTGACTGGAGGACAGGGCCAGTAATGACTCCCGTGCCTGGAAGGGAGGAGAGAGGGAAAATGGAGGACAACATAAAGGAATGATTGAGATGCTTGAATGGGTGAAAAAAAAACAGAATGGGGAAACTACACAACTCAGACAAAATTTCATCCGTCCATTTTAATAGGCAGAATATCCTGATGTCCCAGGGCCAGTGTGTGAGATTTTGGGCGCATTGACACAGCTGTTTAGCTTATGTATATGGTATACACTCACCAGCCATGTAGACATGATCAAGACAATCTGCTGAAGTTCAAACAAAACATCAGAATGGGGAAGAAAGGTGACTGCAGATTGTAGGCAAATCAGATTTTTTCTTTTCAGGCAGACAATCCACACTCGCAGCCGTGGTTGCATCCAGCCTTCGATCAATGGTTCAAGCTGCTCATGGTGTAATGGTGTAGGGGATATACTCTTGGCACAGTTTGGGCCCCTTAGTATCAACTGGGCATCGTTTACACGCCACAACCTACCTGAGTATTTTTGCTGATAACCCTTTATGACTAGTGTACCCATCTTCTGATGGCTGCTTCCAGTCTAACAATAGGCCATGTCACAAAGATGAGAAAAAATCTCAAATTGGTTTACTGAACATGACAATGTTCACTATATTCACTATATTCAAATGGCCTCCAAAGTCACCAGATCTCAATCCAAAAGAGCAACGGTGGAACGGGAGATTAACATCATGGATGTGCAGCCGACTGTGTGATGAAATCATGGCAATATGGACCAAAACAGCACCTGGTTTTCAGTACATTTTTGGATCTATGCCATGGAGAATTAAGGCAGCTAGAGTCAAAAAGAGTCCAACCCTTTTCTAGCAAGGTGTACTTAATAAAGTGGACAGTGACTGTATGTCATCAAGGTTACGCTACCATTCAAAAGTTTGGGGTCAGTAAGAATTTTTTTTTTTAGAAATTAATACTTTCATTCAACAATGACGCACTGAATTGATCAAAAGTGATAGTAAAAACATTTATAATGTTACAAAATATTTCTATGTCAAATAAATGCTGTTCTTTTGAACTTTCTATTCATCAAAGAGCTATAGAAAAAGTATTACAGTTTCTACTAAAATATTAAGCTGCACAACTCTTTTCAGCATTGATAAGAAATGTTTTAGCAAATCAGTATGAAATACTGTAGTAATATTTCACACTATGACTGTTTTTACCATACCAATCCCAAACTTTTGAACAGTAGTGTATATAAGAGGCAAGGTTTTGCTGATTTGTGGCACTCTTATCAGTTTACCTTGAGTAAGGAATCTTTAGTGTTGGAGGCCTCTTGCTCAGCTCGTGCTCTGTCCAGCTTCTCCCTCTCTAGCGCCCCCTGCAGGCTGTGCATCTCCAGGCGTGTACGAGTCTCCCTCTCGCACAGCTGAGCGGTTTCTAGCATCTCTGCCTCCATGCTGATTTACAAATAAACCTTATCAGAGTTATTTACCAGCAGAATAAACATGATGAGCATGACTGAATAGTGCTCTAATGACGCGCACATCCTAAATGAATTCTGCATCATGTTAAACAGTGATTGATGGACAATCATACCGTTTCTGTCTCTCTCGCTCCAGCTGGATTCGCTCCTCCTCCTCCTTCTCTCTCTGTCGTCTCAAGAGTTCGTTCTCCTGTCTCAGCTCCTCGGCGAGTCTCTCAGCCCCCTCTATCTGACTGTGCAAACTAGTCACCATCTCCCTCTCACTGTCACACACACACAATGTCAGTTGTACAATTATGGGCAATAGCAATTAGCCAATAATTATTTGTAATGGCCACTAGCAAAATTCTATACTATCTTGTTAAAAATACATTAACGTTCAAAAGTCTGGTGGAAGATTTACTTAAAATATTTTATTTCTATTTTATCATAACATAAATATATATTTCAGCATGAATTTTATATTTTATATATCTATTTGCTTAGTTTTTTTTCAGGATTCTGTGACGAATAGAAAGTTATAAAGAACAGAATTTACTTGAAACAGGATTGTTTCTATTATACACATAATATTATACATGCATTTACTGTCACTTTCGATTAATTTTAATGTGACTTTGCTGAATAAAACTAGCAATTACTTTCAAAAAAGTATCTTACCCCAAACCTTTAAACAGTACTGCAAATTAAAAATAATCCACTACATTCACAGTGAATTTGAGAATTCCAATACTATAACATACAATATGAAAAATATTTACCTTTTTTTTTTTTTTTTACATTCCACAGTATTATTAAATTACAAGCATTTTTTAAGACTATTTTAAGTGAGTTAGATTAAAAAAATAAATGTAAAGATAAAGAAAGGAGATAAACTAAAATTAAATATCCAATAGCGATCGGTACCACTAAATAAAAAATAAACAAAAAAACATGTTAGCTGATAACCAATATGGTTCAAATATTTTGTAAATAACCTAAGCTAGCTATCTATAGCTAGCTAGCTATATTACAACATTTTTTTTATTTAATGCAGTTAATCAAATTGAAGGTAAACCTTGAAACTGAAGGTAGCCTTGAGGAATATTGAAAGATAAAAGTGTATTGCTATGAATTTGTATAATGAGATAATCAAGCATTCTTCACCTGTTCAGCAGCTCTTGTGTGTGTTTTATCTGCAGTGCTCCCTGATCTGTCTGTTCCTGAAACTCTGCTCCCTCACTCTCCAACTGCATGATTCTCTGCTCCAGTGATTCTTTCTCTGTTCCAAGTCTACGCAGGCTCATCTGAGCATCCTGACAAAAAGATTTGCCGTACTAAGAGGTTACATCAGCCAAAAAGAAAAGTATTTTTAAAGAACGTGTTATTTTATTTAGATAAAAGACAATACAGCCATTGATTTTGATTTTGGGGGGGAAACCATGCACTGATGAATTGTTCACAATAAGACCAGAAAGGGTCCATTCTGATTTCACAGTGACCAACCTGTACTTCCTGTTGTCTCAACTGTAGGGCAGTCTCAGCTTGAGCGATGACAGAGAGGACAGAGGACAGTCCTTCATTGGACACATCGTCTGAAAACAGAGAGCTTGACAGTCCGCTCATCTGCTGAGAGCTGAGAACCCTTGACTGGACAAAAAGACAGAGAACACATTTGTTCATTCATGCTTCACTTAAATAAGGACCATTTATTTCCTGTTTTCAATCAGACTGACCAGTGTCGTGACAGCATGTCTGACAGACTCGAAGTTTCTCTCCAGTTCTATCTGTCTCTCCCACTTCATTTCTTGATCTTTTTCTCTCTCCATCTCCTGCCTGTGTCTCCTCTCCATCTCTTCCTCCTGCTTCCCCCGTTCAGATTCCAGAGCTTGTATTGTCATATTCAGCTCTGTGATTCTGATAAAAATCAAAGTATAACACCATTATACTGAAACACTATAATGAACACAAAACTATACGTAAACATTTCCTGAATGATGTGTAAATGTGTAAACAAAACAATGAATAAGAATTCTAAATCCATTTATCACCAGAAAAATCCCTTGAAATATATTGTGAATACTTGAAATAATGCAGTGGAATTAATGTTGCATGAATTCTGTGATGACCTGTTCCTGAGTTCCAGGGTCTCTGACTCAATGTCAGCTTTTAATTCAGTTGGTTTCCTCTTGCCAATTTGTTCATGACTGAGATCGTCAAGAGACAGTGGCCCCTGGGAGGAGGAGAGCGGCTGGACCGTAGTGGAGTGGCCTACAGAGGAGTCATGGGGCATCGTGGGAACTGATCGAGGAGAAGCCCATACAGAGAGGAGAGATGAGGAGAGACGAGAGAACTCAGCTCTCAGCTCCCACAAGTCTCTGTAGCACAAAACACAACACATGCACACTTAACAGAAGGTTTAGAGAATGCATACACTACTGTTGGGGTCAGTTATTTTAGAAATAAAGGCAACACTTTAATATAGGGACCAATTCTCACTATTAACTAGGCCTAGTTGCTTATTAGCATGTCTATTATTAACATATTGGCTGTTCATTGGTGCTTATAAAGCACATATTCTGCATGACCATATTCTATCTTTAATTCTACACAATACCTGAACTTAACAACCACCTTAGTAGCTTTTAATGAGCAGGAAATTAGGAGTTTATTGAGGCAAGAGTCTTAATTAATGGTTTGTTAATGGCGAGAATCAGACCTTAAAATAAAGTATGACTGAAAAAAAATACATTTACTCAACAAGGACACTTTGAATTGATCAAAAGTGACAGCAGAGACATTAATCAGTTACGGTAATATTAAGCATTAAATATGAAAAAATATTAACTTTTAAGTTTATAAACTGTTAACATAATCAGAAATGCTTCTTCAGCAGCAAACCAGTATATTAAAAAGCTATATCAATCATGTAACTGAAAGCATAAATGAGTTTTTTGTTGTGTCCTCACTTGTCAGTAGCCGTCTTCAGAGAGTGACACTGGCGTTTGAGAGTGACTACACGTCCCCACAGAGACATCAACCTGGTCTGCTCCTTCCCTATGTAGCCTGTTAAAGCCTGTATTCAAAATAAATATACAACAAATTGAATAAAACTGAATAAAAAAATTACTTGTTTCATAAGTAAAATATTGTATCAATGAAACCAGAACATGCTGTTTTTGCACTGTGGATCATCTTAAGTGTATAGTTTGTACAAAACATGTGGTAGCACAGTCAGTGTATGCCACAAACACTCATCCATCGGTGTCTGTCAGTCGAAGAATGACAAAACCTGAAGCAGCAAGTGCAGCAACATATCCCTGCTACATTTACAGAGCCTTTCTCTGTAAATTCAGCCTAAGCAAGAGAAATCATTAGCCGCGTTTCCACTATCTAGCTTAAACCGGGCATGCTCGCATTCCCACTGTCACTTCCGGGGCTTGATGGTGCCTCGCCGGGGCTTCCTCGGGGCCAACGGCCAGGGTTTTTTGGCCCGACGAAAAACTTGTGCCAAAGCAGGCCAGGTGGGGCTCCGCGTCTAGAGAGCTCAGCGCTGCGGATCATTTCAGAAAGATAACAGCTTTAACACCGGTATTAAAGACTTTTTAAAATAAGTTGAGCTCAAAATTCACTCATAGTTAGCAGCAAGTGTTTGAAATAACTTGATCCGATGTGGGTTATAATCACTAAACAAGGCAGAAATATTTATAAGCTATGTAAAAGACTATGCATGCTAAAAATGAACGTTACCATAGTAAACATGGTAAATATGACCGCTTGGATAAATCAGACGTCAGCTTCTTATTCTCTATCACAATTGTGTATTTATTTAGTAACATTTTATCTGTCGTCTCGCTTCGTGAGTTTAGCTCCACGTTGCAGATCATCAAAATATAATAATGATTTTTGTTCAGGAGCTTTTATAAAAATAGAGAGTCTGCGCTGCGGATCATTTCAGAAAGATAACAGCTTTAACACCAGCATTAAACACTTTTTTTAAATAAGTCAAGCTCAAAACTCACTAAAAAACTAATGTTTTTTGTTCGAGAGCTTTGATAAAAATAGAGATATTATCATTCATTCTAAATGTGACGGCTACTGTGGCTACAAATAAACAGAAACAGACTCGACTGAATAAGCAGGCTATTTTCATAAGCGTTAAAAATAAATAAATAAACTAGAAATAAGTGTATTATGTGTGATTAATTTTGAGTCCTGATAAATTAAATCAATATGATCAATGTATCACTTATTCTATAGTTAAAACATCGATGCTTTTGAATTTGAATATGTAACAAAGCATGCAAACAAACGGCAGCTTTTATCATGTTCGTTTTGTGATCGCGCATGTTCCAGTGACTTATTTCTTAGTTTTCTGATAACTTCTCTTTGTTGGTGAAATGATGGGGTTTCGTGATGTTGTTCTGAGAGGCGTGTAAAGGGCGTGTTTTAGTGACGAGCAGCGGAGCTTCAGGCTCCACTGTGGAAACCCTGCACTATTCTGGCCTTGGTGCTACTGGCCCGGGGCTATGAGCCCCGCCCGGCCCGTTTTAAGCCCTGGCTCGCACTGGCCCGACAGTGGAAATGCAGCTTTTGTGCCAATGATGATGTTTACAACTGCAGATTCGTGAGAAAATGCTGAGTGTGGACACAGACGCCGGAATGATGCCATCTTAACTGCATGATAACACCACTGAGAGTGCATTTTAAAACATTTGTGCCTTAAAATGTAATGTGAAATATGGTCGCAATCTTGAGGTTATTTTAACAAGGACTGAATTAAAAAAGTACTGAATAAAACTCACTTCTGTAATGTCTTTTCTCTCACATGCACTAATGAAAGACACATACTCAACTTTGTGTGTCATTGGGCAGTTGCTTGGTGACAATATATTGCAGCACATGCCCTAATGCACTTATAAAAATCCTCAGAGAGACGGAGCCATTGCTAAGCAACTACCAAAAGCTCATGAACCTGTTGTAAGACCATGCACACAGCATATTTCAGGACCGACAACTGTATTTAATGCTGCACATTGAAATTATTGTGATTACAGGATGATAAACTGTTTCTGTGGAAACACTTATCATGCCATTTACACATTTACACATATCACTGCTGCAACTTCCAATAAGAAGTGTTTCCAGTTCTTTAAATATTTAATCAGTATGTGTGTTGACTCTTTTGTCTGGGAATCTATCTCTAGACCTTTCCTATTAAATATACAATTATATTATTTATTTTATTATTTATAATATTTATTCCTCACCTCTTTCTCTTTTTGCCAATCGATTTCCTTCTGCACCACCTCCTCCACCGCTTTGGACCAATCGGCTGTTAGCTTTTGTAGGTCATCCCGCAGTGCTTCATTAGCCTCTGTTGATTGGCTGAGCTGACTCCGCAGAAGAGTGCTGACCTCTGAGAGCCCTAAACATCTGCTCCGGTGAACAAACACAACTCAGTCACGGGAATTCAAGCCCTGAAGACATAATAATAGTATTTAGACCGCTCCCACACCTCTGCTGTTCCTCCTCCAGCCTGATGAGGGTGCTCTCCAGTGTGTCACTGCGTTCATCCCGCAGCATCCTCTGTGAAATGCACAGCGTTAATGTGGCGCTCACAGATCTCCAGGAAAACACAGAGGACTGCTGCTCGTCTCACCTCTCTGATCCTCAGCTCTCGCTCCTCACTAGTCGCCTGCTGCTCCAGAGTCTGACAGCGAGCCCTGTACTCCAACAACTGACATGCATAAGCACATACCATTGAGAGACTGTCTGTATGAACTGAAATATGATTGGTCCTCTTAAATGGTTAGGTTAATGAGGCATTCACATAAACAGTGTTTTTATTGCAGGCTGATTGTAGAGGCTGTTCTAGATGCCCGTTCAACTTGCCATAAAAATTTTACAAAAAAATGTTCAGACTTTTTTCTTGATGTTAAAAAACATGAGGAAAGTGTTGTATAGCAATGCATGATATCATGAACAGTAAAGACAAGTGATTATCAATTAAAACATGCTTAATGTGTCAAACTATATTCTTGTACTACGGCAGTGGTAAATCAAACAGATCAGCACTTTCCAAGAATTTTCCACAACCTTTCCCGTTTTTTTTTTTTTCTGAAACTTGAATACAATTTTTACAGAAATCATATTCAGGAATAGTATTTATGATATTACTGGATATGGTATATTTACTATGAAAATTTAAATGGGTTTTCCATAACTTTTTAAGACCTTATTCATTTCTGGCCTGAAAATCCCACTTTGGAAATGTCTTCGCTAATTCCAGGTTTCCAGAAGTTGTGGAAACCCTAATATTACCATCTTCTTCATCTTGCCTTTCCTTGACTATGTGCGCTCCCAGTGTCTTCACTTCTACTGGTAGTCACCCAATCATGACTATTCATTTGCAAAAAGCTGTGGTTTCCAACCAAGGGACCAGGGCCCACCTCAGAAAACTTCAAGGGAGGCATCAACATGACATAAATTACTTAAAATAAGATAAACTAGTTTTGAAATAAGCCAAAACAACTATTAATCAAGAAAGTTGTTGTTTTTATTCAGCCCAAACTTCTGGAATACTAACATTTAAGTTTAGTTGCTTGTTTTAATCTGGGGCTTCAAACATTGTTATGGACACTGGAGTCAAAAAGGATGAAACCCAACTTTATTCAACTTTGTTACTGTTGTTCATGTCATGCAATGGCTAACACTCACTATAAATACAGAACTTCCATTCGTGCTGTCACTAAGTAACGCTCCTGAAATGTTTTATAATTAATTAATGCATTTTGCAGACGCTTTTATCCAAAGCGACTTACAGTGCATTCAGGCTAACATTTTTTACCTAACATCTAGTTCTAGTTTTAGATCTAAAACTAGAACAATTCAAGATCCATGAATACAGAAAGATTAAATCTCACAGGGACCTTCGCCAGCACTGTTAAAGGAGTTACAGTATATGAGGTATTATTACTTTTGCTGTGAGTTCAGACCTTGTTCTGAAGTTTATGAATGAGCAGAGCCTGTCTGGCTTCTCTCTCTCTGCCCTCTCTGAGCTTCCTTCGCCATTCTCGCTGCTCATCGTCCAGACGCACTGATAATGACAGAGAAGGGTCCAGCGTCTGAGACAGCTAAACAGCATGGGTACAAACAGACAGACAGATCATAAGTTTGCCATGTGTTCACTCTGTTATTGATGGACCAGACACGTCACTGGCTCCTTCCTCACCCTGTGAGTCAAAGCTTGAGCTCGCGACTCAAGCTCCTCCCTCTCCGCTCTGCTCTCAGCCAACTCATCTTGCAGACGTGATAACTCCGCCCTCAGCTCCGCCCTCTCCTCCTGCCAGCCAATCAACAGTTCTGATTCCATAGCCAGCCATCAGCTGTGAGAAATAAAAACATTTATTCAGATGAAATGATTCAAGTTAACATCATTATACAATCTGAAACAAAATAAACGTTACACACAAAAAATGTAGGACAAGACCCATCAGGAATCGTTCTGATTGTGAAAAAATAGTCACTGTGGTCATTGGTTAGAGGAATTTTTTGACAAGAGATTGAAGGGACAAGTGTTTTCTATATTTAGAATAGCATAGACTGATAATTTCGCTCACAATAAGGTCAGGAACATATTTTAAGGAAGTAATTATTGTACATTTTCATTTCATCAGTGAATAAAATAAAGAACTAAAGCATGGTGGAAACTCAAACATCTGCTGTGAAGATTGCAGGTGACCTGTATCTCTTTCCAGCATTAAATGACTGCGATTACAGACTAAAATGACCAGTTATGGGACTCTACTGACTGTATGATGTAAAATTAGATAACTAACAGCATTGGCAGCTTGGAGTGCGTCAGACTTTAGTTCTTTCAATCAGGTGCAATCTTAAAAGTATGTAAGTACTTGAATGACTGATTAAGATATCCGCGAGTCCGCGACATATTTATATAAAATATATGTAACGGAAAGTTCAGAATCACTGTGTAGCAGAGAGCTTTATTTGCTTTTTTGTGTGTAAAGTGCAAATTAAAGTAGTAGCTTACTTTTGAAAACACGGATTACTTGACAGTGTCCATTTCCGTGTTGCGGTCTAAAAAAACACGCAAAACCTCGGATATGCGAGTTTTTGATGTTATTTTTCTGCCTTCCTGCAGCAGCATCCGGATTTGAAGCGGTTAAGTCGAGTGTTTTGAATGAGAAGCCGCGTGCGTCAATGCGCGTGCTGTGAACAGCGCCACCACGTGACGCGGAGGCACGCGTTCTATTTACTGCTGTATGCTGAACATTTGGCGTGATATTACGCTCAAAAAACCTTTTTATACAGTCTATGTAAAAAACATCTAGTCGAGGCTCTTCAGATTTGCTAATGTATAATCAGTAGCTAAAAGATCTGCTATTAAGCAACAGTTTTGGTTTTTGATATTAGATAGAATGATTATACTCAATAATTATATCAAGATTATACAATAACAATACAGAAACTCATTAGTTCTCAGATGAATAACATTATAAAATAATGTAATTATATTTTATAATAGCATATAGTATTATATTATTTTATAGCATATATTATTTTAGTTTAATAATCATTTTAATTATTTAACTGAGCTATACAGATGTTTTTGTTTTCTTTTTAGTCAATCATTTCTGTTGTTTGTTTGTTTGTTGGATGAACTATATAGAGCATTGTGTGTCATGACACTTAGAACAATAAAATCTAGTCTAAGCTGATTAGCACAGAGACAGGACTTGAATTAAACAGCACGCTTGTTGCAGCACATTCCGAGTTTTCAGTTTAATTTTATTCTCATCTGTAGAGGAGAATTTTCAAGTGGTTTGAGAACAGAACTGAGTGAAATATGACACTCTCTCTTTAAAAATGGGTCCATGTGATATTCTGTCAACTACATTATATTTCTGATGCTACATCTCATTTGACTGAGTGGTGTCTTTTTTTGGATGCCATGTTGATTCTCTGGTCCTGTTATCTTTTTCTTACATATCTGTCTCTCTACCTCTCCTTCAACTTCCTGCAAAGTTTACTCACCCAGGACAACGAAAAGCAAAAGGTGACTGCAAGAATTCGCAGAAAGAGACGGCGGAGGGGAAGGTCAAGGCTGTCGAGTAGGATGGGTTTCCAATTCAAGACTGTACACTAGAAGCTGAGAAAGACACGATGGAGCTTGCGTAAATATCATCTGACCACTGGCCAAGGTAGTTACAGATTTGTGTTTGCATTCATGATGTGCTTTAAATTCTGTATTCTGATATTACTCATAATAATAACACAACAATATACATAATAACATAACTATACCTTGAAACAAAAGCGTGACTTTTTTTGTTATCAAGTTCAATGTATGATTAAAATAACAATAGCATGACACTTATTTTGAATTGATCTATTAATTTATTAAAAAACACATGAAAAATGCAATGCATACATACAATGACCTGAATATAAACGTGTTATGATGAACATGTTTTTAATTTCTGAATTAAAATTCAGGGTGGTGTTTTATGATTCCAGCACACCCTCATACACTGATAAAACATTTTTTTGTATGTTTTACAAAAAAAAATGCAATTTTAGTTTTTCCACTTGAAACTTTCACATTCAGTTCAGTGTAGTGCTTGCCATTTCTTGTTAATTATTTGTGAAATGTAGTAATGTGTGAAAATTATTTCAGAGTAAACCCTACACCATTTTTTTTTTATCATTGTAAATGGCAAGATTAGTTCAGGTTGAAAATGTTATTTGATATGACTCCCCAAAAACCTATAAAATCTATGAATAAACAACTACTTTACCATAAAACATACTAAATATAATTTTGTTTTTAAATAATGATTAATGTACACACACATATGTATTCAAGGTGTAAGAAAAAAACATTTTTTTAAATTCATGGTTACAACATATGACAATTAAATGCTCATAACATTTAAATTTTCGCTGAAAATGGTAAACCAATTTCATATAAAACAACATGAACACAAAGACTGCATTTCTAAAACACGTTTTGACATATATTTTTCCTTTGATTTATTTTGGATTCTGTTATATTTCAATTGCAAAAAATAATTTATGATATTGTATTATGTAGAAGAGACTGTTGATGGTTCGCACTCTGAAAAACTAGACAAAGTCTTTAACAAAAAGAATCAATCATTTTATTAGAGCTCTAATAAAATGATTGATTCTTTTTGTTAAAGACTTTGTCTAGTTTTTCAGAGTGCGAACCATCAACAGTCTCTTCTACATTTTACTGGTTTTCACGCACCTGGACTTACAACCAGCCTTCATCTGAGCACAACAATATTCCCTTGTCCTCTGATATTGTATTATAAAATAATTTACTGTATTTTTACATGATCTGTTATGTACTGTAATATAAATAATTTCAAAATACATCACACTGCCAAACGCATCATAAAATGAGAAGGAAAGGTGAATACAGGAGTCATGTGTCTCTTGTCCAGTGAATTATGTTGGGTCCATTTCATAAGTTTGTTGTTTCACACACGGCCACCTAGTGGACACATGAAATAAAAATTCAAATGAATAAACAGGAAGCATAGTTTAGTAAACCTTAGTAAGATGAATACCTACCACAGTTATACAAAATGTTTATTTTGTGAATATCCGTCAGACTTGGTCCATCTCGCTGGCCAATGGGAATGTACGGGTCTGGTTTAGGGATGATGGTGGGTCCACCATCCTCTGAGAAGGCATACCTGTGTGTGCATCAGTATTCATTTAACTTCAAATTATTTGCTATTGTTTTGTATTGCTTCATTTATAAGAAACAAATTCTTGGGTTAAAGGGACTGTTTAAACAGCTATAGACTACGTGCATTTCAGATTGTCTACTAATAGTTTAGCAGAAGTATGCATACTGTACAGTAGATTGCCAATACTCACCTCCCATAGTGCATGACAGAACTATAGTCGTATGCAGTATTGAGGTTGTTTGTCTCATATTTTTTAAAGTTGTGCCTTTGATCTAGGAAAAGAACCATGCGTTACTGTCCTACTGAATTCACTGACCCAAAATAAGTGCTGGTTTCAAACACTTACTATCTATGATGTTTTCCCACAGGATGGAAACGTGGTGGTCACGATCAGAGCGGGACTGTTCATGTACAAATCCCAGAGCGTGCATTAGCTCATGAGCTGCCACTCCTGACCACATACAGCCTGGAGACTGCAAAGACACGGTCTGACTGCCTCCTATCATTCCTAGATATGACCAGCAGCTAATGGGGCGACAGTGGACAACAATAATACTAAAAAAATATATATATATATATTTGGGGTCAGTACTATTTTTTGAAGGTTTTTTTTTTTTTTTTATTTTTTTGCTCACTAAAGATCCATTTATTTGATCAAAAACACTAAACTATTGTGAATTATTATTGTTATTTAAAATAGCTGTTTTCTATTTTAATATATTTTAATGTTAGTTATTCTTGTGATTGTAAGGCAGAATTTTCAGCTTTATTACTCCAGTCTTCAGTGTCACATGATCCTTCAGAAATCATTCTAATATGCTGATTTGAAATGTGCTCAAATATTTCTTAATATTTTCAATGTTAAAATCAGTAATGTTGCTTAATATTTTTTTTTTGGAAACTATGATAAAAATGTTTTTCAGGATTCTTTGATAAATACAAAGAACAGCATTTTTATACATTTAAAAAATGTCTTTACTTTTTATATATATATTATATTATATATAATGACACATTAAAAATAACAGATACAACAGATGATAGATAACATATGATTAGACTTTATGTATTGTCCTGTAAACACTAATAGAATATGGCTGTATATGAATGCAAAGGGCTCACCCAGTTCTAGACTGGATGTTAAGGAAGTTTGCTTCATGTGTGCGAGGCACAAACTTCACACATGTTGCAGAGGAAATGTCCAACATTCCTGTTTCTATGGTGATTCTGTCCATATCATCTGTTGAGACACAAATTAAATATAAATAAAGACCTTGACATATCTTTTACCTATAAAATCTATCATGCAGTTTCATAGATCTTACTCACCGTATACTGGAGAGATGATGTACGGTACATACACAAAACCATCAACAGATCTGGGCCAGCGGCAAGAATCTCCTAAACATATGATGGCACTGCGGGATCCTGAACTCAGGATGTCACCCTCTCTTAAAGGAAAACCTCTGGACACTGGCAGAGTAAGATAACCACGTTTCACACTCAAAGGGTAATTGCCTGTAAATATACGTCTGTATCTATACCGTACATACGTTGATTTACTCTGAGGATCTTGTCCATGGCATTCATGTCCTCAGGTTTCACATAATGCTCTGTTAAAGAGATTAAGAATGGTATATTTACACCAGTTCATTGTAACAACCTACACTGCTCACCACGAAATACCAATTTACCTGGATATTCTCTTTTTGACCTCAGCCTTGTCTGATGAACCAGTGAAGAGTTCTAATACAAAATAAATACATTTATGGGGCATCCATCAGATATGAATCCTATCATCATAACTGCAGTAGTATTCAGCCATTCTTACCTGCACAGGTAAAGACCAGGACTCTAACACCAGTCCCACAAAAATACCCACATAAAGCATCTTGATGGTCACGTATGTGTAAGTCCTGGTGTTCTGGAAAGAATCAAGTATAGCATGTAAACTAAAGTTAGGGCCCTTGGAGCTAGACTATATATACTCCGAGAACCACCCATCTTTACTCTAGGCTGTAGATGGAGGGTTAGTGTGACATCCTGTGTCATTATTTGATATTCGTGTATTTTCCTAATGAAAGGTTTGGAAAGCATTCATTGGAAAGACAGTTTTTAAGACTTTTTTTTTAAGACTGATCACAATAATGGCAATTTGAAGTCTTGCTGATTCTTGTCTTATTCGCCCTGACCATGCAAAATTGATACGTGTAGAGTTCAAACTCATTTTAATCTGTAAACAAAATTTTCAGTAGTCATTTGTGCTGTGTTCATAATATGCTGTAGCAACATGTGATGCAAATAAATAACACCACGCCCTTTCTTTAACTTATCATTTTTGCATTACACCAAATAACCAGTTGTTTTAAATTCAGCTTGTGTAATTCATAGTGTTGACAGACACCTCAGTACATATTCATTAGCTCTGAGATCAGCTGATTCTGAATCTTTACTTCATATGATTATCAACCAGCAGTTTGACTTATTTCATTGCAACTGGCTCGTGGAGAATTCTTTTGCAGTGAAATGAAAGCTTAAATAAAATATAAGAGAAAAATATATTTATGGACCATGTTTATTGATGTAATGTTTACATGAGGCATCAAGATTTCAAAATCAGCATAGGAAAGAATATAGAAATATCTGAAACAGCAGGTTACAAAAGAATATTCCTAATAGTTGATTAGCAATTTTTATATCAGCAATCTTCACAATCAGCCATTTTCCTTTAAATAAATATGATGTTAAAATGTTAAAAGAAGTAAAAGCACTAATGCATTAATAATGTCAGACTTTTAGCCATGCAATGGACCATTCATTACTGTAAATGGGTTTTATTATGCATTACATTTATACATTCTATTAATCTTCATGATATCCAGGTCGCTGGGTCCAAATCTCTGTCCAATCTTCACGTTCCAGTTTCTTTTTGGTACAACAGTAGGTTCCCCATCCTCAGAGAAGGCATACCTGAAGTGACAAAGAATATCATTATATAGCTGTAGTTCATTATATCCCTCAGTTGCCATTTCAAATGTATTTAGACATACTTTCCAAAGTGCATGATAGAGCCGTAGTCGTAGGGGGTGTCCAGGTTGTCTGTTTTAAACTTTTCAAAATTCCTCAGCCGGTCTATTTCAATGAACAGAAGAATAAGTGAGCGATAAAATGACTTTTAAGTATAAGGCTATGAGAATAATGAATGGTACTTTACCTTGCCATATATTGGACCACATGATGGTGACATACTTGTCCCGGTCAGCTCGGGATTGTTCGTGAACAAAGCCCAGGGTGTGCATTAGCTCATGGACAGTGACCCCTGACCCGGTGCACTCAGGTGTCTGAAGAGAAATGGTTTGTCTACCACCACGTGCTCCCAGATATGACCAGCACCTACAGTATCAGTGATCAAAAATTAGAAGATACACTCAGAATGTTCAAGTAATGAAGCCGTTGAAGAGTAATCTCATCAATACCCTGTTTTGGGCTGAATATCCAGGTAGTCCCTCTGGTGAGTTCTGGGCACGAATCGCACACAAGTGTCATGTTCAATGAGCTTCATGCCTTTCTTAATGTTCTCCACGTCTTCCTCGCCTGTGCAGAAGAACAATCAAAACCAAATAAAAAGATTTAGTTACTGTGGCACTGTTTATGAAAAATCAATGTGTTTGCAATTTCCTGCTTACTATATGCATGAGACACTGAGTATGCAATGTACACTTTTCCATCTATAGATTTGGTCCACAGGCAGCTTCTGGCAAAACAGTTCTTGTGACTCCTACTGGACACGGCTATATCTCCTTCTCTGAGGTTGGTGCCATCCACAGAAATGACACCTGAAAGAGAATGATGGTTCTTAACTGGCATCTGTGGTTCCATGAAAACTTTTTAACATCCATGGAAACTTTCCATTGCACAAAATGTTCTTTATAGTGGAAAAAGGGTTCTTTCGAGTACTGTTCTTCACACGAAGAAAAATAGTGCAACTGTTTACTGAAAGGTTCTTAATGGATACTAATAAGATTGTTGTTCTATGGAAACACTGTAAAAACTCCTTTTTAGAAGCTTTAGACTGTATGGATATTACAATAAGATATAGAGGTTAAAACATTTACATCTTTACAGGCTTGTGCAAAGCTTTACCTTGATAGTCATTTACGTCTATGATCCTTTCCATTGCAATCGGAGTGTTTTTTTCTATATCATCTGGAGAAAGTTATAAAACTGTTAAATATAATACATTTTTGATGAATAATGTCGATTAATACAACACACTTTACCAGAGTAGGTTCTTCTTTGTCTTCTTGCTCCAAAATTTGACCGAGAGGAAATCTGCAAGAAAATGCAATCAAAATTGATTGATAAAAAAACCAACTAAATATACACTTATTTGATATGCAGTTACCTGTCCAGGCAGGGACAAACATGGTCCTGCTAAGAAGGAGAGCAGTATGATAGCAAGTGTGTACTCCATGAGTGCACTGAGATATGCAGTCTAAATTCATGCTGCCTGCCTTTTAAGGGCTCTTCACCAGCTTCCTGTTACATAATGTGTATTCTCAGTGGCCAACCAAATGTTTTTCTTCTTTACGCTGTTTTTAATTGCCACATGCACTTGCACACATTTAACTACTATTTTCATTGTGTAATGTCGGTGATTTTGTTTAGTTCATAAAACTTTTTCGCCCGAACAGGGACTTGAACCCTGGACCCTCAGATTAAAAGTCTGATGCTCTACCGACTGAGCTATCCGGGCTCTTAACCGTACTGTTTCAAGCGGAAATCATAAAAGATCAGGGTGCATTAAAAGTGTATAGAAATTATTGTTCATGTTTTCCGCATTGCTATCATTCTTATGATCCGTTATTGACTTGAAACAGTCTGGTAAATTAAATCATGTTTAGATTTAATTCAACAGAAAATATGTAGAATCCAATATAAAATAAAACTATGTGGAGTCATTTTGTGTTTATAGTAACGTTAATTCCAAGACGCTTAGTTTGAACGTCATCCAATCAGACTGATCGGGCATTTAATGAGTTGCAGTTTGCAATGTAACTTAGATGTGTCTTTTGGTAATCAAACAGATAATTCCGTCTGGTTACGAGAAATCGTTTTGCTTTGCCGTTATGGAGACCCCACAAAACTCTTTAAACATCACCTTCCAGGACGATAAAGAAATACAGGTGAGACTCGCGGCCACGTGTGCGTGCTTATAAACACATATAACAAACCAAATATACGAATGCTAAACTTCATATGAGTTCGACTGACGCACGCGTTGTTTTTTCACTGTCAGGATTTGTTAAAACAACTCAAGGATGCCAAAACTGAACTACAGCTTACTAAAGACGAGGTGGAGCAAGTAAACCAAGACGTTAACAAATGGTAATTAATACTATGCCATTATTATCTGTATGAAATGAAGATTCAGCATGTTTGAGTTACTTATGACGCAAACATAGTTGGGAAATCATTGGATGCCATCATTTTACCTCAGGAATTAAAAAAAAATGTGTGTGTGTATGTTTTATATATATATATATATATATATAGATATATATAAAATCACACACACTCATTTATATTTATAATATATATATCACACACACACATTTATATTTATAATATATATATCACACACACACATTTATTTATATATATATATATATTTAATACTGTAGTCTACAAAACAACTTATAAAAATAATAATGTAATTTATTAAGTAATTTTATTATTTAGCTACATACATCAGGGTTGTAGGTGGCCTTTCTATTGCAGAAGGCAGCTTCTAATAATATCATTGTAGCAGAGAGGAGATGGACCGGAGGATGATGATGATGGTCCAGATGGATGAAGGCCTGTGGAATGCATTGCTTGAGCTGGACACTCAGATGCAGGAGAAGAAAAGCCTTGCCAATCAGCTGGAAGAATTAACTCTATCTAGGTTTGATTATCCAGATAAACTGCTCAACTACCAGCTGTCTGTGGTTCTATCCTTCAGAAATATTTGTCTTGTTCCTTGTTAAATCGAATTTGCCACTATACGATTTTGTAAGATTGTAAAAGGAGTCGTTTTCTCATTTACTTAATTCTTTCAATATTAAACCCAAAAAACAAATGATTGGATGATATACGCACCTATCCTGAATGGTGAAAGTTACAGTTCAGGAAATTTTCACCTGTTTCCAAAAATTTAGATTTTTAGATTTTATATTTTAAACTGGGAGTTTGTTATAATTATTTTTATTTCATAATTACAGCAAGAAATTTTCAACGTTATTTTGTTACAGTACCATAGAGTCGAAGCAAGCTCTTCTGAGAAGTTTGCAGGAGGAGCAAAGCAGCCTGCTGGAGCAGGAGTGTGATCTGAAGCTCAAACGTGAGCAGCTGAGGAAAGCACTGCTGGATGCTTCTGCAAACTCAGAGGAAGGTACAGCTACAGCAGTAACCTCTAGCTAGAGTTTAAAGTCTACTGATGCAGAATGTTTTTATATTCAACTGGTCTCAATCCGCAGTTTCACAGGGTGAGAATCCAGTTCAACCAAACTCTTCCAGCCAGAGTAAGTCTACAGAAAAGCCAGTGAGAAAAAGAGGAACACGGAAGTGATCACAACATCAAAAAAGTGCTACTAAATTTTTTTTTATGTCTAGTACAACCAAGCTGCAATAAACATGGGAAAATATGGTGAATTATTATTTTTAAAAAATTTTTGATGCAACAATTGAAATGTTCCTTGGTAGTCACTATACTGAAAAAAGTGTAAAGATTCAAAAGATTGACCTCTGGCAATGATAAACTCAAACAAATGTGCTTAAGTTTTTAAACTTTAACTTGGAGGCACTTCTCCTGGGTGAAATTTGAAGATTAAATATATATATATATATATATTAAAGGCATTATGAAAATAAATAAATTGCCTAAATGTGTCATCATTTACTTACACTCATGGTGTTATGTATTTTCTTCTTTCTTCTGTAAAACTTTGGGATGGTATTTTTGGGAGCGTGAAGAACCATAGGCTATTCATGGCTTTAGTACAATTGAAAATGAATGCTGTCTTTAAAATAAACACTGTTTGTTCTCACACAGTTATTTACATGAAAAAAATCAATTTTAAGAAAAAGGGATACAATTACAAGGATACGTCATCATATTTGGAAGTCTTTGGGATCAAGGGTCTTGGGACCAATTCGCGCTGCAGTTTTCTGACACTCGTCGGCCACCGTAGAGCACAAGCACGTGTGTAATATAATAAGATTCGTTTCAGTTTGCGTGGATTGAACGTATAAATTCCAACCATAAAACACTGATGATTTTGCCAAGAAGGTATATATATACATTAACGGTGATCACTAATAGTTAAGTGAGCTGAATTATAGCGTCAGAACAGCATTTTATATGTGCAATGCAAGTGCTGAATCAGTTGTTACTCTAGAAGGAAAGCAGCTGTCAGATTGAGAAGAATGTGGACATCGCTCCGTGGTTTTTCGGCAGTCCCGACACTGAATTTTTTTGTGTTTATTCGTGTGAAGTTCACTTATTTGTTCTTCGGTGTGTAAAACTCCCCACGTGCCGCTCTTCTCTCGCTGTATTTAGGTGATAGCGTTGGTTTATCGACGGAGTCATCATGGCATGTCCGGAGCAGCGCTGTGTGTTCTCGCTGTGTGCGGATGAGACGGTGACCGCTGGGCTCAGAGAGGTGTCTGGACTGATGGGCCACCCTGAACCTCCCCAGCCCTCTGCTATCGCGTCCAGTGAAGGTAAGAGAGCCAGACTGACTGCTGTCATGAGATCGCACACGGCTGCTTGATCAGTGTTACTCTCTAACCCTGACAGATGTTGGCTCGATGAAGACCTCGTCCGCCGGTGAGGTGTCTGATAGGATGTTCTGCTTGACCTGTCAGTGTCCTTTTGACAGTCGAGAGGAGCAGGTATGAGTAAATGATTACAGTGCTGATACGATCAATTGTAGTAAAACCTTTAACCCTATGTGTTAAATGTCTGCAGTTCAGTTAGTTTCTTGTATAAACCTGCTTACAAGTGTGCTAATGTCTGACCACTTCTTCCACAGCTTTGCCCAGTACGCATTTTTAAGAATGTATTTGAAAATGACTGAAAGAAAAAGGGTATAATACTCTGATCTATAATTTAATCTATAACATTAGAATATTATGGAAAAGTTATTTTATTTTTTGTTATTTAATTCAAAAAAGCAAACTTATATTCTAGATTTATTGCACACAAACTGAAATATTTCAAGTGTTTTGTTTTAATTCTGATGGTTATTACAGTTTAGGAAAATTAAAAAAAATTCTCAGAGATCAATCAAAAAAGATTTACAAAACAGAAATGTTCAAGATGTCCAAAGCTGGTTTAATTATGCACTCAGTACTTGGTTGGGGCTCATTTTGCATAAATTACTACTTAAGTGTGGCGTGACATGGAGGAGATCAGCCTGTGACACTGCTGAGGCGTTATTGAAGCCCAGGTTGCTTTAATAGCGGCCTTCAGCTCCTCTGTATTGTTTGTCAGATGTTACTTATCTTCCTCTTCACAATACCCCATAGATTCTCTGTGAGGTTCAGGTCAGGTGTGTTGGCTGGCCAATCAAGCACAGTAACATCATGGTCAGCAAACCACTTGGAAAGTTCCTCCAGACTCCAGACCTTGATTTCCAGATGAAATGCTAAATGTACTTTAATCTGAAAAGAGGACTGTGGACCACTGAGCAACAGTCCAGCTCTTTTTCTCCTTACCCCAGGTGAAATGCTTCGGATGTTTTTTTAGTGTTTTTTTTTTTTTTCTGGTTCAGGAGTGGCTTGGTTCTAGGAATTTTACAGCTGTATCTCTTTTCCTAATGACGTCTGAGTGTGGAGACTCTTGATGCACTGACTCCAGCTTCAGTCCACTCCTTGTGAAGCTCTCTCAGGTTCTTGAATCGGCTTTTCCTGACAATCTTCCCCAAGGCTGTGGTTATCCCTGTTGCTTGTACACTTTTCATACCACACTTCTGTGGCTTATCTTCCTTGTGGAGGGTGTTGATGATTGTCTTCTGGACAACTGTCAAGTCAGTAGTCTTTCACATAATTGTGGTTGCATGTTCTAAACTAGGCCAAGAGGTACCTAGCATTTATACTCAAAATTAAACTAATAAAGCTCAAAATGAATTTTTTTTTTTAGATACTGAATTTAAAATTTTCCTAAGCTGTAAGTCGCAAAGATCAGAATTAAAACAAAAAAACTCAAAATTTATTTCAGAGTTTGTGTGCTATGAATCTAGAATAGTTTGCGTTTTTGAATTAAATAACAAAAAATAAAGACCTTTTCCATGATATTCTAATTTGAGATGCACCTGTAATCACAAAGGTCATCATATTTGTTTCATATTTCACCACTGATAGCTTCAACAAAAGCATATACCTTTTAAACATTTATTTGCATACTGAATAATGAATTTGCCATTCCAAACTCATATGGTTTTCTTTTACAAGTTTGGAATGACCTGGGAAATGCCAAACTACTACTACTGTGCTAGTCTTCTGAAGTCATGTTATAGATTTGTGTGAGGGGAAAGAAAGGAATTTAATATGTATGTTAATGCTGTCTCATTCTTTTATCAGATGGAGCATTACAAACTTGACTGGCACCGCTTCAACCTAAAACAGCGGCTGGAAGGAATATCAGTGGTCACAGTGGAGGAGTTTGAGAAGAAGACTGGCACAGGTAGAGTCCTGTATGCACATACAACCTTATTGATGAACTGTGCCATTTTGCATAATGCGTAATCTTCCTGTCTGCCTTCCTGTTAACAGGTGATATTTCAAGCATTTCGGGTACAGACTCAGACAGTGAGGATGATGAAGTGGGCCCTGAAGGCACAGACAGTGCTCTGGACACAGATCAGTTCACACGTCGACTTTCTACTAAAGTAATCTTTCAAAACATGCAGGGACAGTACCTGTCATTGTATCGCTGTGTTCTGCAAAACAAGAAAGTGAGTAAATCGATCCATCATTTCTAAGATTTGTTAGTCTGTACCTAAATGATAAGAATGCTGGCTAAGAAGAATCCCCACTCAACAGATTATTTTCAGAGACGGTTTACTGTTTCCGAAACAGTTTCGTACAGGACCAGAATAGGACCTTAAGCTGGGTTTTCCTGTTTGGTGTGATATTTAATGCCTCTTTAGTCCTATTTAGCTACTTGTTAGCACCCACCTTTTTCTAGACACGAAAAAGCTTCAAAAACCACAACTGAGCATCATAGAAAAAGATGGGAAAACATCTTGAGCCTGTGTTAAGCATACAGACCTCATCTAAGGCAGTTAAACAAAAACACTGACTTTTGGTCCCATTAACTTTAGGACGATAGAACCAGAAGTTCAAAAATTATAAGTCATTTCCAGGTTTTAGGAGTCATGCCTGCAGCACTTTCTTCTTTCAGTCTCATCTGATTCTATTCTCATATTAAGACTCAGGACAATGAAAAAGACTTGGTTTCCTCTTTACTGAAAATATCAATCAACACTATTTGGGTCATTCTGATGACTGGCGGTGGACACTTTGCTGGAGCGGTTTTTAAGGGGTCAGTGAAAAGTTCAGAAGGTTTTCTATTACCACAAACATTTTAATTAATGGCTTAATAATTAGTTAAGTAAATGCTATTCCCTAATTGATTGATCTAACACATAGAAAAGAGATTGTGCAGCATAAGACGTTTCATCGGTACACGGTGAGAGCGAAGCGAGGGACCGCACAGGGACTGAGGGACTCTCAGAACCGCAGCCACGCTCCTAAATCAGCAGGGGCGGCCCTCAGACGTTACAACGAGGCAGCGCTGCACAAGGTGAATTTCAACCCTTTGTTTTTTATACATATATATATACAGGTCCTTCTAAAAAAATTTGCATATTGTGATAAAGTTCATTATTTTCCATAATGTAATGATAAAAATTAAACTTTCATATATTTTAGATTCATTGCACACCAACTGAAATATTTCAGGTCTTTTATTGTTTTAATACTGATGATTTTGGCATACAGCTCATGAAAACCCAAAATTCCGATCTCAAAAAATTAGCATATTTCATCCCACCAATAAAAGAAAAGTGTTTTTAATACAAAAAAAGTCAACCTTCAAATAATTATGTTCAGTTATGCACTCAATACTTGGTTGGGAATCCTTTTGCAGAAATTACTGCTTCAATGCGGCGTGGCATGGAGGCAATCAGCCTGTGGCACTGCTGAGGTGTTATGGAGGCCCAGGATGCTTCGATAGCGGCCTTAAGCTCATCCAGAGTGTTGGGTCTTGCGTCTCTCAACTTTCTCTTTACAATATCCCACAGATTCTCTATGGGGTTCAGGTCAGGAGAGTTGGCAGGCCAATTGAGCACAGTAATACCATGGTCAGTAAACCATTTACCAGTGGTTTTGGCACTGTGAGCAGGTGCCAGGTCGTGCTGAAAAAAACAAAATCTTCATCTCCATAAAGCTTTTCAGCAGATGGAAGCATGAAGTGCTCCAAAATCTCCTGATAACTAGCTGCATTGACCCTGCCCTTGATAAAACACAGTGGACCAACACCAGCAGCTGACATGGCACCCCAAACCATCACTGACTGTGGGTACTTGACACTGGACTTCAGGTATTTTGGCATTTCCTTCTCCCCAGTCTTCCTCCAGACTCTGGCACCTTGATTTCTGAATGACATGCAAAATTTGCTTTCATCTGAAAAAAGTACTTTGGACCACTGAGCAACAGTCCAGTGCTGCTTCTCTGTAGCCCATTTCCTGCACACGCCTGTGCACGGTGGCTCTGGATGTTTCTACTCCAGACTCAGTCCACTGCTTCCGCAGGTCCCCCAAGGTCTGGAATCGGTCCTTCTCCACAATCTTCCACAGGGTCCGGTCACCTCTTCTCGTTGTGCAGCGTTTTTTGCCACACTTTTTCCTTCCCACAGACTTCCCACTGAGGTGCCTTGATACAGCACTCTGGGAACAGCCTGTTCGTTCAGAAATTTCTTTCTGTGTCTTACCCTCTCACTTGAGGGTGTCAATGATGGCCTTCTGGACAGCAGTCAGGTCGGCAGTCTTACCCATGATTGCGGTTTTGAGTAATGAACCAGTCTGGGACTGGGACATTACTGTTTTTAAAAGCATCAGGAATCTTTTGCAGGTGTTTAGAGTTAATTAGTTGATTCAGATGATTAGGTTAATAGCTTGTTTAGAGAACCTTTTCATGATATGCTAATTTTGGGTTTTCATGAGCTGTATGCCAAAATCATCAGTATTAAAACAATAAAAGACCTGAAATATTTCAGTTGGTGTGCAATGAATCTAAAATATATGAAGGTTTAATTTTTATCATTACATTATGGAAAATAATGAACTTTATCACAATATGCTAATTTTTTGAGAAGGACCTGTGTGTGTGTGTGTGTGTGTGTGTGTATATATATATATATATATATATATATATATATATATATATATATATATAAACTTGAATAACACTAACTTGCATAGAATTCATATGTCTGGAATTGTTATTGATTTTTACGCCCTTTTTTAACCAGGATGTTCATGATATCTTAGAAAGCTGGGCTGAGTATTTGAAGGAGGCAAGTGCCATCTTCCTGCGAGCACCGAGTTACAATAAGACCATATTTCTTGGAGGTCGTGGAGCACCACTGGACAAAAAAGATCAGAGAGTCCGGGAACTTCCATTTGCCACCCGTAGAGCAACATTTAGAGAAATACAGCGAGTTTTTGATCTCCTTTCAACTCTACACATTTATCGTAAGTTGAGATTTGCTACCATGTCATATATGTATTTTATATGTTCATTTCTTTCCTTTTAATATGGTTGTCTGTTACATTTCAGAAAAGGACACTGAAATCTCCAGTATTTTCAGTCCTTCGAAGAGAGTGTGGAAGAAGAAAACTCCTAAACCTGTTAGTCATCCAGTCCCAAACATCAATGGTAATTCTGAACCCTAAATGTGTCTTACATACTGTGTTTCTGAAAATATACTTATTAAGGGGCTGTTTTGTGGTCAGTGCCTACAGAGGGAGAAGAGAGAAAAGAGGAAAGTTCAGGGGAGGAAGATTCGGGAATGTTAGAGACAGTAGAGGAGACACTTAGCACTCTGGAGCTCAGAGAACATGAGGTCCAGCTGAATAAGAAGAAACGGAGGAAACGGAAAGAGAAGAGAGAAGGTAAAGACCTATACAGAAGAAAAGTGAAATGCTTTTAGTAAAGATAGAGGAGATTATTCAATTAACATCTTGTTTTCCAGACTCTAGCAACATAGAAATAACTGAAGAAAAGGCAGATGATAAACAACTGGAAGAAGGTGAACTGGAAGGTGAAGATGACTATAAAGAGACGCAGAGAAAGTCAAAGAGCAGCAGGAAACCGAAAGGCAAGAAACATCAGCCAGAAGAAGGTAAAACACTGATGCTGAGCCAACAGTTAACTCACAGTTTGCTGCAAAGCCTGCAACAGCAACACGGTCCAAATAATTCTGAAGGGTCATATGCACTAACAAAATATCAGAAGTGTTTTTTTTTTTCTTTTAAGAAAGGAATTAATATTTTTATTCCGAAAGGATGCATTAAATCAATCAAATGACGTGGGAAAATTTGATGTATTTCTGTATATCTGTATATTAGAATCATTTCTGAACAATCATGTGATACTGAAGATACTTTGACCCCTAAGTAACAAGTTACACTTTAAAATAAATTCAAATACCAGGTATTAAAAAAAAAACAATCTATTTTTAGAAGAAGTGGATGAGTCTTGGGAATATAGTTTGAGGGACGCTCTCTACACTGCTTGTAAAATGGGGGACATCCAATCATTACGCACCCTCCTGCAACTACCAGAGGACCAGGAAGAGGAAAAGGATAGAGAAGAGATCAACGCCAAAGAGAATCCTACCTCAAGGGTTTCATGTCTTCTCAACAAGCCCATAGACTCGGCAGGCTTTACTTTACTGCATGTGGCATCGGCAGCTGGACAGAAATCAGTCATCAGACTGTTAATGGATGAAGGAAGTGATCCTGCTAGCAAGTATGCACATACAGAATCATTCTAATAATCAATTAGCAGCAGCAGGTTTTCATGTGGCTGGATGGGTTGATCAGTTCTAAATAGTGCTCAATGTCTTTTTTAGGGATAAGAAAGGACAGACTCCATATGGCGTGGCTGCTGAAAAAGATACCCGCAACACATTTCGAAAATACATGGCTGAACACCCTCAGAAGTATGACTACACTAAAGCACAGGTAGACCAATCCATCTTATGATGACTAGCAACACCACAAATAGAAACAATATTTTCATTTGCTTGGAGACCACAAATAAAAATGATATTAATTTTCCATCAAAAAAAAAAAAAAATTTTAATAAATAAAAATGTTTTTAAAAAGTTTTTACTTGGAGATAATAATTAGATAATGAAGATAAAACTAGTTGTCTGTCACCTGCACTTGATTTAATAACAAAAGTTTAATAATTTATGTATGACATGTTATTATTGTGTATATATATTTTTATAACATAAACAATTATGAAATATATATACACAATAATAACATGTCATACATTCTTTTTATATATTATTGTTTTTTATTTTTTTATTTACTTTTTGTATGTACAGGTGCCTTGTCTTTGCAAGCCAAAGTAATAAATCTATCACTTATTCCTGTATTTTCTTTTCTTTAATACGTTTAAGGTGCCTGGACCGCTGACTGAAGAAATTGAGTCCAAAAAGGCAGAGAAGAAGAAAGCCCAAAAAGCAGCACGGAAACAGAGAGGGAAAGAGCAAAAGGAAGAGCAACTCAAGAAGCAGCAAGAAGAGGAGGAAAAGAGGAGGTTCATAGCTCTTAGTGACAGAGAGAAGGTGACTACCTAATTTCTTCCTCTTACTGTACTTCTTATGTGGATGACCTATTGTGATTTGGCCGATTATGTCATATTTCTGATGTCACACAGCGAGCTCTGGCTGCAGAGAGGAGATTGGCTGAACATATGGCTACAACTGGAGTAACACTCTCCACCATCAGGTATTACCTTTTATTATTTAATAATATATCTATGGAGAAAAATCTGTCTTTTATGCAATTCATCATTAAAGTAATCCAAAAATAAGTTTTGTAATAACTAGTATAAAAATGTTTTTAAAGGAGATGCTTTCAGTGTGGAGAGTCATTACTGGGGAAGATTCCTTTTGAATATCTGGACTACTCTTTCTGTTCTCCTCGCTGTGTCCAAGCCCACCGGAAAGCCAATGCAGCCGCCCGGCCCTGACCTCTTACCACACAGCATTAGAGGACGTGAAGGTGTGGTGCCATATTTCATTTGACATGATCTGGGACTTGACTGGATTTGACAAGAAACATATCAAGGATTTCACAGTTATCTTTGGAAATAACAAGACTATGATAAATTACCTTACATCAGAGAAGAGAAGGATTTCTAAGATTGATTCACAAGTCTCTTTCATAAATATTGTATTACTTTTCAACTCCATCATTACACAGGCCAACCACTGTGATAAAAAAAAACCTCTATATCTTCAGGGATAATAGCTCACTAAAAGTCATAGTTAATTCAGAACTGTAAAGTAAAATCATGGCACGTTTTATGTTTTACAGTGTAAGGTAAAAATGTTGTTGAAGTTTATTCTTTCACATTGTTTGGTGGCTGTTGCAGGTTTAGACTGTACAAGTACAGTTGAAATCATAACTGATATGATTCTTTTGGTGTAATACTGTTTCTAAACTAGCATGATTTGTGATAAAGAAAAAAAAGGTGTTTGATTGACAGCACAGAATGCTACAGTCACTGAAATTAAGACCAGGATCACTGTTTTTTGTTTTTTAATCTATTATTCATTACTTATTGCTTAATTTATTTCCAAGTGACTAAATGCATTTATATTATACCCATTGAATATGGAGTTATGACACTGAGATTTAAATAATCTTTTAAAGCAGATAAACTTTAATGCACATCAAGGTCTTGGTTTATTAGATTTGTCAGAGTACTAAAATTAACCTCATCACTTTGGTGTGGAAAAACATGAGCATTTTTACCAGTTCTAAAGAAATAAACTGACCAATAAATTGGGCAAATGTGGCAAAATATTACAGTGTTCTGCATTATAATGGCTGTATTTCTCTGTAATACTTGATAGATTTGAGCACAGATGATGGAGCTATTCTGAAACTGGTTCTCACTGTTTGAGTCTATGATCATGTCTTCTGTCCAGTGTTGTTCAGCTGAGGCCGGTCCATAAACAGGATTCTTCTGTGCGAAGGAGCTCTTTCTAGCTCCAGCACTGTGATGTTGTTTGGCTGAGTGGCACTAAGAAAAGGTCCGGGGACATATAGTGTCTGTTGGGGGCCTTGCTGGGGCCAATACCTTCCCAGGTTCACTCCATTTACCCACACCTGACCCTAAAAGAGAAAAACAGAATTACACAAAACTGCCACATTGTTGCTCAAGATAACAAATACTAGATATTCTTCATAATACAAAAAAATACGACTTACCTTAGTCCATCCATTAAGTTTTACAAAAGTGTCCCATGCGAGGCCTGTAGACTTCAAGGTTCCTGAGTAGATCATTGGTCCGTCTCCTGCTTCCATCGCTGACCCTGAGTGAGCCGCCTTCAGCCAGCCATTGGCCACAGCAGTGTCAATGTCCAGTGGATAGATTGACCAATCAGTGAGCACATCATTGCCCAAAATTAGGTTACCCAAGAGACCCTGGAAAAAGGGGTTTTATATACTTTATCAATTAAATTTTCTCAGTTGGTTTAGGGAATATTAGCAAATCTTGAACAATGCCGTATTTTGTTAACTTGCCTTATTATCATTGATATAACTGCCAAAATGAACCCTGCCCATGTTCTCCACGAGTATGTCCAACTGATCCCCTTGTTGTCCTGTAACATTCATCACCAGTGCAGTGTCCCTCTCCATAAGCCCCTGGTACACCTGCTCACAGACAAGTTTCAATCTAAACCATCTTTTCTGGCAAACATCTGCCTTTCAAACAAAACCATGGTTAGGATGAGTTTTAAGTGTAGGCCCTAAATAAATATTTAAACATGAATATAACTTAAGTCCGCATATTGGTTAATCTTTCTCCATTTAATTATGTAAACTGAAGTGATCAGCAGTTTGGTTTTGTGAAGATAATTTTTAATTTGTTCTTGAGGGTACACTCAGAAGCTGTGTTCTAATTGTTAGGGTCCCAATGTAGTGTTCACTGCTCCCTGAGCAAAGGATGTCAGTTGATGTGCACTTGATAATGCACTCATTCGGAACATCAACAATCATAAAATGTGAGTTGTGCACATTATAAGAGTATGAGGTATGAAGACATGATTTATTTTATAAATAAACAATAGAAATAACCATACTTTTATTTAATATATAGCTGTGTATAAAACAGGGTTGTTATAATTGAAGGTGTGTTAATGGAGATGATGATTTTGCAATTGTACTGTCTTGATTAATGCTAAATTTGCTATAAACAGATGTACTGTAACCTAAGTAGTAATAATGCTTTTGCTTAAGTACAAAGATGTAACCCTGTGATTAATGCTATATGGAAAATGTATTGTGTAACTTCACTAACATTAAGAAAACTGCTTACTTGCATGAAATGTATGTAGTGACTGATTTAGAGTAGAAACACTTATGTATTAGAAATAGTTTTTATGATAAATGGACAATATAGTAGTTAAGGTGTATTTCACAAATGGTTAAGAGGAAAAAGAAGAGGAAAAGGGCTAAAGCAATGCGACGGAAACAACTGAAAGCCTCAGCAGAGGAGTTGGCAGCACTCCAGCGTTCGACGTCTGTGTATAAAAGACTGAGAGAGAGACTCAATGGACGGATACTGAACAAGCACAGTATCCCTCTACGCCTGATACCAGCTGATTATACCTTGATTTTGTACCTTTACTATTGTACTTTGATCTAACTTTTGTTAACTTTAATAAAACTTGTATTTTATTATTGACAAGTTATTGTCTACAAGAGTAGTAATTTAATAGCCGTAAGTAAGAACTGACCACAGGGAAGTCTGCTGAGCAAGTTGTAAGTATTTTTGAAATGCTTATAGTTTTGTCCAGGGTAGACTTTCCTTACCTTCCTGAGAATAATAAATAAACAGGTAAAAGGTGTATAGATAAAGAAGACACCATAAAACAGGTGCTGTATGTAGGATTTACACTGAGTGGTTGAACTAGGTATTGATGGAGATTAAACGAATGATTAAACCGATGTTCTGTTATTCGCTATGCTGTTTGCAGTGCCTTTTGAACTGAACATTCGTTTCCTTCAGACTGGAATGGCACTTAATATGGCAGAATTCCCTGTGAAGTCCACTTTTCAGGGCACTTTTGTTTAACTGGAATCCATCTAGTATATATATATATATATATATATATATATATATATATATATATATATATATATATATATATATATATATATATATATATTTTGTTTGTTTTTGTTTCACTGCCTCATCTTCATCACATTATGTACGTCTTTATGGACATGTCTTTATGTACTTTATACTCTACAATTCCTTTTCCTGATAAGTCTTCATCAACATATTTTCAAAATGATTGTTTCTTCATATGTAAAAATGTTTACACTAGAACAAAAATAACTGAGCAGTGGGACACTGTAGTTCTACACACTGTTATAGTGTCTGACTAACCATGGTGAGAACAAAACATTGTGTTAGCGTGACCCAAACAAGTGGTGTGCTCACCCCATTCACAGAGACGTATGCACGATCATGGATGCCATTGAGGGGCGAGATGAGAGGGGTCGGCTCGGGAACATTCTGTGGCAGTGTCGTTCGGTAAAGCATGAAGCCATAGTACTGCACACAGTTGACATAACACAAGCTCAGACCAGCTTTTACACTTAACCAAGACCAGCCTCCAAAGCCCAAACCATATATACACATCCACAGCCATTTATGAGGAAATACAACACTGGCTTTTATTGGTTGGCTAAACACAAATTATGAATTCGCTATAATAGTGTTTATGGACCGTATTAAGTTCTTTTAAATATCATACCTGTTTAATCTCTTCAAACGTCATAGGATATTGAGATCGTACTGGACCTTGGGGTGACAGCGTATCCAACAAGCTGCTAATGTTGCCAACCTATGAAAGAAAATGGGAACAGAAAAAGCAGGGTGGTATGGCCAAGAAATCTTCGAAATAAAGAAGGTTTTGCTATGTGAAATATCCACACCTTCTGAAGTGTGACAAAGCCATAAGCAAACTTTGGGGTGGCTGGTGGCATGGGACCAACTGGAATGTCTCGGAACTGAAAACACACATATTATTAATACAATAGAATGGATGTCTGTTTTAGTATTCAGTATATGCTGGTTACAAATACTAGCTGGTCACCTAGCGGTTGAGCATTATGAACAAAACTGTATATAACTATAACACTTTCTTTTTTTGGAGTCCACTATCTAGAAGCAACTTTGCAGCTACATGTCAACTACCAGGCTTTAGGGTATTATACACTTCATTTTGATGGTCTCTCAACAGACATACTACTTACTAAAAGTATCTTTGGAAGGACATTTACTGTTGTTGGAAATTAAAGTTAGTTGACATGTAGTTAAATAGTTACTTCTAGTTAGTAGAATGTCTAAAGTGGATTATCGATATCAAGAGTAAATAGTAGTGTTATTTTTAATGTCCAGCAAAAACTGCATCATAATTTTCTCCTGCTTGAGTCTTACATCTGAATAACATACAAGAGTCCTTTCTATCACAAAGTAATACACCACCTTTCAGAGATTTAAATATCACTTGTTTTAGAAGAAATTAATACTTTTATTCGGAAAGGGTTTATTAAATTGATCAAAAGTGAACATTTATTTATAAATTGATAAAATATTTATATTTAAAAAAGGCTCTTCTTTGAACTTTCTATTAATCAAAAAAATCAGAAAAATGTTTCCACAACATTATGAAGCAGCACAACTGTTTTCAACATTGATAATAATATGAAATGTTTCTTGAGCACCAAAGCAGAATATTAGTATAATTTCTGAATGATTACATGATACTGAAAATTCTGCTTTGCATCACAGAAAAAACAACAACAAAATTTTAAAATATATTTAAATAGAAAACAGGTATATTAAATCATAATAGTACACAAAATTACTGTTTTCGCTGATTTAAAAAAAAAAATCTTAAAAAAAATTAAAAAAACCCCACAAACTTCTGAATAGTAATTCAGTCACACATCCAGCAGTGCCAAGTGTAAATTGGATACTGTCATACATGTGCATTCAGTGTTAATATATGTACGTTCTTACATTCTTAATGACATCTCTAATGGCAAGCAGTTTGTCAGTGGGGTCTCCTGCTTCTGATAAAGGTGCATCGTAATCATAACTTGTCACCACAGACCGAAACCTGGTATCATGATCCGCTCCTATGAACGATAACATTCACACATTAAGATGACTACATTACCACATATTGTCTATGATAAGGGAACAAGTATACTGAGATAATAGATTTACCATTCCAGTAACCAAAGTTTGTTCCTCCCTCAAACATGTACCTGTGATTAGAAAAAAACTCTTTATCTGAGTTGGATTATCAGAGGTACAGCCAAGTTTTAATATGAAAGCGAGTTATTTTTAATTGATAACATCTAATGAATCAAATGGCTTTACACTCATTGTCCTATAGAAAGCATTACTTACATGTTCACACTGGCACCCATGGACAAAATCTCTCCCAGCATTTTGCTCACTTTGACGGTGTCCACAGAAGCATGTTTATCACCCCAGTGATCCAACCAGCCTGTATAGAACTCCGAATTCACCTGAAATCAAGACACATCAATTACTGGAAATCCTACAGCTTGATAAATCGAGAGACAAACAATCACAACATGAATGCTCTCTCAAACATCTTACTTACCAGTGGGCCTTTAGGCTCAAACCTTCTTTGTCGAATAAAGGCAGCACTAATGTTGGTGTCTGAAGGGGAAAAGAATTACATTTTGAACACTGGATATGCATACATGGATTAAAAATTTAGTTAAAATTTCTTAAAAAGACTGCACAGGTCAGACACAAGTGACCTCAGTTGACCTTACCTGTGCCAAAGTCTATAGTGGCGTACAAGCCCTCAAGTGTGCCACAGATCATCTCTTTATCCGTATTCCCATCCGTGGTAAAGAGGATGACGTCCTCCCCCAGGAACAAACGGAACAAAGTGTGTAGATGCCGCATGTAGTTGTAATCACAGGCGAAGTAGCTGCCATATTCATTCTCCACCTGATAAGGGAAAAAAAGCAAAAAATATTCACAGCCAAAGAGCCATACTTGTGTATATACTGTAAAGCACTGTTTACATATCAACGCCAAACATAATTACTATGTATGGGCTCTCGGTCCTACAAACATGAGCATCAGTCACTGTAATAAGTTCTTTGTTATTATTGCATACTCAGTAAATATTATTTTAAATTTTTTTTCTGGGTGGAGCAGCATAGTGGTTAAATATCTCGGCTGGTAACAAACCAATTGTAGGTTCTAACCCAGCTGTCAACATTGTGTCCTTGAGAACGTCATATCGGGTTCAACTAGAGGGACTGACCCGCTCATCTGAGGACGCAGCATTGGACAGATGTGTCTGGTAATGCTTGTATACTTACTGTATGTTAACTTAGCACTATATTGTACCTGCACACTGATAATATTTCCTCCATTCTGATAAAGCCAGGGCCTCATCTTAGTGAGCAGCACAGCCAACCAGTCACTTGCTGGCTTCAAATACTCTGAAACAGACAAACACTACCATTAAAGACAGATCTGGCCTATGTGAAGTCATGTCTCCTCCAGACGTTACCTGTGTCAGCAGAACGAAGGATAATGTTCGGCTTTTGTAGCAACCAGGCAGGCAAACCACCCTATCGGACAGAGAAGAACCCACAATTTATTCACAAAATAACAATCACAAGTCTGTCTTTTGTGCTGTAACCAGAACTAATTCTCAATAGCATCATGAATCAAATTCTCATTCAAATGATAAAATTTAAAGAAAATTTACTCATGCACGTGTTTTCAAAACCAGTGTTTTTTTTCTTTCACATTTATTTAAGAGAATGTATGCACTGTTAATTTTGACAAGAATTTTGGATTTCATCTTAGTCTTTATCTTGGGATGAAAATGCTTATTCTCAGTCACATTTTAGTCATTTGAGTCTTTCAAAGTTTTAGTCGACAAAAAGTCAATGTATTTTTGTCAACTTTTAGTCAATCTGCAGTTACCAAAATTTATTTTGGTAGCTATTTTATATGTAGTCTTCAAACAAAAATAGTCATTAAAGGTACAGGTTGTAGGACCTGCCACGAGAGGGCGCACTACCAAAACAATAACAATCGCGTGGTTTGATGACGCCAAGGAGCGTGGGATGATGGGATTTGTTGTCTACCCAACCGCTGACGGCCATCGATCAGACGGAAAGATAAATCATGGATTTAATGGATGAAGTAAAGTTTTATAAATGTTGTGCTTGATGTCATAATTTTCAAATGCGAGTTCAACGATTTGCGCGAGTAGATTACATACAAAGTCAATGCAAAGATGCGATCAGACTATGGATCAGACCGGTCCTCGCGCGGGTCTAGAGACGCGATGCCCCGCATTTGGCCTACATGCCCCATAATACTAATCTTGTTGGTCGTTATAATAGCATACGTTTTCTGTAAAGATACAAATAAAAACAACTCACCTGTCGAGTAAAACACAAGTTTACGGGAGCTGTCCTTGTTGACAGAACCAGTGGCAGACAGTAAAAAGCAATTATGTTCCATAAATAAGTAACACAATCCACCATAAAACGTGCAAGAAGAAGTAAACAAGGAACTGCTTGAAGCAAGCTAGTGGTTTGCTGGACGCTAGACACTACTTCCACATTTGTCCACAACTCTGTTGTCATGTGGTTTCTACGTCAGTAAAGGCGGTAACAAAGGGTAACTAACGTCATTGACTGGCGACTGCACTGCCCCGTGTTAATGTTTAGAATGGGAATTTTCTCATAATTTACAAGTAGTTGAAAACATTAGAGATATTGTTAGTAATCAACTGGACAAAATATATAACACTAGCCTAGTGGTTTTTGGATATTTTACTGCAAATATCTTACAAATTGCACCTTTAATTCTTCTCTCTTTTGTACATGCTGCTCTTTTCCTTATAATAAAAAGTGAATGGTGACCAGGGTCTGTCAAGGTCTAAAAATGACCAATAACCATATTATTTATGCACTATTGTCAAAGTTTTCTTAAGGCTAGAAAACACTACACAACTTTTGCACCAATCTTTGCCCTAATTTACAGTCACACTAGTTGCCAAACTAGATTTTTGGCAGTCAGCGTTGACATATTTCACATAAAACTGAGGAACACAGCTTTATTCATCCAGTCAGATGACATTAAACACTGGACATTTTGATGATTTTCAGAGCACATATTGGTTTCATATTTCATGTTTTGGCATGAGTGTGTGTGTTCAGAACGATATGAAAGTCTAGTGAGTGATCCTCAGTCATTAAGTGTATGATGCACTGTTCAGATTTTAAAATTTATTTAAGCGTGTGTATTACAGCCTTTAAGCAATAAGATATTTTCTATATCTCTAATTCTTTTCTAATCAAACTTTTTCCTGATTTATTCACTTAATTTTAGGTATTTCCTAACACAACCCTACTGTATGACTTACGGAGACGACTATGCTACTTTTGGAGTCACCGCTGATTTAGATTGATTGGAAAAGAGCAGCATGAACATTCTACTAAAGAGCTTATTTGGTGTTCTATGGAAGAAAGAAAGTCAAATAGGTTTAGAATGCTATAAGGGTGATCACAAGATAACGAAACATTTTGGGTGAACTATTCCTTTAAAAACACACTTCCTGAAAAGTCAAATTCTCATAATCACATGCAGCGATACATAACACCCATTGGTTTATTGTAAAATACCACATTGCAAAAACATTCAAATTTAGCAACATGAGTAAGTAACAGTCACCATTTCCCATTCTGCACAGATGTACGGCCCTGGACGCAGGATGACTAACAGGCCTGTCTGATTGGCCAGGTTCAAGAAGTACTCAAGATCTCGGTCTCCTGCAAAGTTGAACACCCCCTGCACAGTCTCATGGAAGTTCCATGGCACATACCTGCATGAAAACAGACAAAATATTTTTGGCAAGATGTATAACATAAGTGTGTACACAGGGTTTGCACTGTTTCTCTGTTCCACGTACACCTGAATAGCATTCAGTCCAGTCATGTACATCTTGAGCAGCCTGTCTTTCCAATATTCCCGAGGAATGCGGGAGTAGTGGATGCTTCCTGAGATGTACTGAAATGGTTTTCCATCCTTCTGGAAGCAGTTGTTCTTGTAGTCGATGGAAAATGAGCGTGAATCTGCCTTAAAACAGAAATGGCACATAGTCAAAAATGTGCAAACGAATACACAAACTATTCCATTAAACTATTCTCATTTTGATAGAGATTGTATTTACAATGAGCATGATACAAAATAATAATAATAATAATAATAAAAATCCAAATTCACTATATAATTATTTTACCAGGCTTAAAGTCTGGTAAATATTAAAATTTCACTGATATTTCAGATTTTCTATGACCATGGGAACCCAAGTATATAAATACAATGTTGGGTTGGTAAAGCTAATTAAACACAATGTGTAGAGGTGAAAGTCGTGAATCAGGTACTTACCACCACAAAAACTATTGGCAACAAGCACAGACTTGATAAAACGAAAGTAATTTGTGACTTCATCTCTAAATCAACGCTGTAACGCTCTTCCGTTTGACATTATGATAGCAGCGCGTGATTGTAACGTTTCAGGAAATAATATTACAACTGCTCAAACTTTTCGGTTATGTCAATTTGCATAAAGCGGTCCACTTTCTCTGGTCAATAGATCTGCAGCGTTTCTTCTCTTTGAACATGACGGTCATGTGATTGTATTCTACTTAGCCATAGTCTGGGTCCTAAAGTCCGCCTGAACAAATCGGCGATTCAGTGACCACTTTTCATCAGTAATAATAAACCAGATGGTTAACTTGTTTTACTTTTACTGTTTTGCACTGCTAGTGAAGTGTATTAAAAATAAATAAATAATTACATGGCTAAACTGATGGACGAACCTATGCAATAGCCACAAATGCACACCCGTAACAAAACAGTAGCTCAGTGAGCAAAACTTGGTGGAAGATTTAAATAAATGTAATATCATATTGCTGTTGCTGCCTTTTCCTAAAGGTCATACAGTTTTTATGTTGTGCCAAAAACAGACCAGCCTGACCAGACTTGGTCTGACACCAGCTCAGACCAGCAGTTCAGTCTGGTTTAGTCTTTTTTTTTTTTTTTGCAGCTGGGATAGCTTTAAGTTTTGTTGTATCATGTATGTAAGTTTGCCCGGATGAAAGGTCTAATTCAAATTTTAAAACTTTTAAAATTTAAAGTCAGTTTAGTTTAGTTCTCACCCACCAGGATGGGCCCACTGGGGTCCTCAGCAAACTTCTAAGGGGACAAAAAATCTAAAAAGTTGTTTTCTGTTTCTCCTCAAGATCGTCCTTGTTTATTAAGGAACATCCATAAGTAGACTCATGTATCTCCTGAAATCACAAAATCAATTATTATTAAATGTTTTATTATGTAAACAGTGTCTACTTCTGTTAATAAAAAAGTTTGGAATCAAGTATAATTGTCATAGTACGGCAGAAAAAAACAGGCCTTCAAAATTGTGCTTCACAAAAGAGGGCATATCATATAAAAAAGGTTGACAACCAGTGTAGTGTGTTTTTTTTTGTTTTTTTTGTTTTTTTTTACAAATAATAAATGCAACTCAGGAATAAGCTTCTTAGATATTAAATTACCTTGGATGTACACTCTTGATTGTGTAAACTTAAATGTCTTATAAGCAGAGCTTCAATGGTTGGCCTCAGACACTAAGAGGCGCTACACTACACGATAGAAGACTAAAGTTGCATTCGTTCATGTGCTCTTTAGCGTCCTCTAATGAGAGGCTGCTGTAAGTGAGTCTGAACTAACTTACTATAGTCAGCAATCCCACATTTATGTTCTGTGAAATCTATCTCAAATGTAATACTAATGTTAATTTATGCTGTATATGTGGTGTTAGCACGTTATCAATGTAACTATCACTAGAGTGACTTCTCTAGTGAATGGAAAATGGCTTCCATAGATTATATACATACAGGATTTAGCCTACTCATTTCAATATAAAGAAAAATGTATCATTTATACCAATATTTGTCTGCACCACGTAAATGTGTATTTCCTTCTGCTGCTTTAATGGGAGCAGGTGGGCTGGTGAAGTGACTTGTCACAAATTTTCACTTGTGCTGCATGATTGTGAATGTTTACTGCTGGCCCAGACACCCAAATAAACAGTGGCTGATCTAATGGTGTTGACACATACGCCACACCACAGCCATTGTTTGACACCATCTGCTGAACACCATAAAGAGACACGCTGCACAGAATGTAAGACAATGCATAGAGTTTGTACAACCCGAATTCCGGAAAAGTTGGGACGTTTTTTAAATTTTAATAAAATGAAAACTAAAGGAATTTCAAATCACATGAGCCAATATTTTATTCACAATAGAACATAGATAACAGCAAATGTTTAAACTGAGAAATTTTACACTTTTATCCACTTAATTAGCTCATTTAAAATTTAATGCCTGCTACAAGTCTCAAAAAAGTTGGCACGGGGGCAACAAATGGCTAAAAAAGCAAGCAGTTTTGAAAAGATTCAGCTGGGAGAACATCTAGTGATTAATTAAGTTAATTGATATCAGGTCTGTAACATGATAAGCTATAAAATCTTTGTCTTAGAGAAGCAGAGTCTCTCAGAAGTAAAGATGGGCAGAGGCTCTCCAATCTGTGAAAGACTGCGTAAAAAAATTGTGGAAAACTTTAAAAACAATGTTCCTCAACGTCAAATTGCAAAGGCTTTGCAAATCTCATCATCTACAGTGCATAACATCATCAAAAGATTCAGAGAAACTGGAGAAATCTCTGTGTGTAAGGGACAAGGCCGGAGACCTTTATTGGATGCCCGTGGTCTTCGGGCTCTCAGACGACACTGCATCACTCATCGGCATGATTGTGTCAATGACATTACTAAATGGGCCCAGGAATACTTTCAGAAACCACTGTCGGTAAACACAATCCGCTGTGCCATCAGCAGATGCCAACTAAAGCTCTATCATGCAAAAAGGAAGCCATATGTGAACATGGTCCAGAGGCGCCGTCGTGTCCTGTGGGCCAAGGCTCATTTAAAATGGACTATTTCAAAGTGGAATAGTGTTTTATGGTCAGACGAGTCCAAATTTGACATTCTTGTTGGAAATCACGGACGCCGTGTCCTCCGGGCTAAAGAGGAGGGAGACCTTCCAGCATGTTATCAGCGTTCAGTTCAAAAGCCAGCATCTCTGATGGTATGGGGGTGCATAAGTGCATACGGTATGGGCAGCTTGCATGTTTTGGAAGGCTCTGTGAATGCTGAAAGGTATATAAAGGTTTTAGAGCAACATATGCTTCCCTCCAAACAACGTCTATTTCAGGGAAGGCCTTGTTTATTTCAGCAGGACAATGCAAAACCACATACTGCAGCTATAACAACAGCATGGCTTCGTCGTAGAAGAGTCCGGGTGCTAACCTGGCCTGCCTGCAGTCCAGATCTTTCACCTATAGAGAACATTTGGCGCATCATTAAACGAAAAATACGTCAAAGACGACCACGAACTCTTCAGCAGCTGGAAATCTTTATAAGGCAAGAATGGGACCAAATTCCAACAGCAAAACTCCAGCAACTCATAGCCTCAATGCCCAGACGTCTTCAAACTGTTTTGAAAAGAAAAGGAGATGCTACACCATGGTAAACATGCCCCGTCCCAACTATTTTGAGACCTGTAGCAGAAATCAAAATTGAAATGAGCTCATTTTGTGCATAAAATTGTAAACTTTCTCAGTTTAAACATTTGCTATGTTATCTATGTTCTATTGTGAATAAAATATTGGCTCATGTGATTTGAAAGTCTTTTAGTTTTCCTTTTATTAAAATTTAAAAAACGTCCCAACTTTTCCGGAATTCGGGTTGTACTTAAAGAGGAAGGCAGATGCTGTAATTTAAAATAGCTTTACGGATTGCTCCCATGTTCCCATAAAGTATGTACTGGAGGGTTAAACGACCCCATGTGTGAGAAGAGCAAGTCTTTTTGGCTTTTAAAGGCATTCTTTTGAAAACCAAGCATAATGCTGTTAGGCAGTAATGCAGTCATTATCCTGATGAGCTGAGTAAGCAAACACACATACCTCCTGTGTTATCTTAACGCACACTAACACACACACTCAGTCTGAACAGGGAACATTTATGTTTTCAAGTGTTAAGATGTTTGTCACTTAGTTTAATTAGTTACTCTATGATTTTATACATAGGCCTAATCTAAACTGAGTAGATGTACATGCATGAATTGTACTCACTACATAGGAATATTCCAATATTAACCAGAATATAGTCATGTTCCAATTACATAAATGTAAATGTACAGTAAATACATACCTGACTGCCATTATCAGATTAAACAAATATTCCAGATTCTTAAATCTGAAGACAGCTGTCATTATGTCTATTAATCAAAATTTGGGTTTGTGTAAAGACATTATTCTGGATATCTACTTTAACCAAACATGTATTTATATCTGCAAATGAAGGTAATTCTGTGTGACATAAAATAATCAGCATGTCTTCGCTTATTTGGATTATTCTGCCTTGTGAAAAAGAAGTACACTTTAGCACACTTTTAGTACTTATTACAGAAAACTTAAAAAAGTGTGAACTGAGTACATTGCTTTCAGACACTTATTTGCATGTTAACTGTAATTAAATGAACATTTATTGTAGTTTAAGTTTATATTATAATATATGAGATGATGTTTGGAGTGCATTTTGACCCACTTAAGTTTCATGATTACTTCTATTGTTTTTTTAAATATGATTAAAGTGCAGAATGTACTGACAATTACTAATGTCTTTTTTATTGAAACTTGTATGTAATGTATTTAAATATGTGTTATTGCACATTTGTAATTATGAAGATGCATTAATGTAATATCAAATAACAAACAGCGATTGAATTTGCAGCATAATTATGACACTTATTACACAGATTTTCTAAATTAACAATAATCTATTTCTTAACTTTGTTGGGTGTTTAGGTTGCGACATTTGCAGCATTTAGTTTGGTAAGATGAATCTCAGTTTTGAAGTTCTCTCTTCAGGGGACTACTGGCTCTCTGTAGGGAAAGCATCCCTCAGGCACTAATTAAACCAACCCGTACTCACCTCCCTTCACTTGCATCTAAATAAACGTATTATTTATTAATACTATTAGTGCAAATGACAGATTGGGACAGACTGAGATCACATTCTCTGTGTGTCATTATGGCTCTTTTTGTCTAAGTAGTGTTTGTTTAATAAGTAAAGCATAAATGAGTCAGCCTTTTGAGATGATTTGGCTGTGAGTCAGGTCCTCTCTCTGTCAGGATACAGAAATACATATCCTCTAAAGGGGTACATGGTAATCCTAATTAGAATGGCTTTGGATTAATACAATTAATGCTGGGTTTGAAATTTTATTATTTTGTCCTAAATAACTGACCTATGGTCTTTTGTATTTTTTAAACCTCATTTTTGTCTATTTTTGAGACAAATCAATACAATACGTGAACCTGTCACTAAAGGCCCATAGTATTTTAAATTCATGTTCTTTTCTTTGTTGATTCTTGTTTATTTTGGTTAGTTTGTTTCCATACATGAACACGAAGCACTCTTTTAATTGCTCACTATTTATAATGTGTGTCACAGCTGCATTTCCAGGGGTTTTCCGGAAAAGGCCTCTTTTTATATGAGGATTTGCTTGAGTCAGAGCTTGTGAAATGACAGCTCTGATGAATTATTCTATTCTGATTATGTTCTTTACAACATAAACCAAATATTTTTGTCATCCTCCTGACTTCCTGAGAGCATCATGTCAGTGACCCCCAGCAGTCTTGGGAATCTCAAAATCATCAACCGCCTGACCAGACGAACTCCTCCGGATTTCTCAACAGTGAACATTTTTGCCATTTTAGTGACCAAAGTTAATAGGGCCTGATGAATCACAGCACCATGTGGCATCAGTTTTACACACCGCATGTGCCATGGATCATGTTGCACTCTATTAACACATCGATGAATGTCTCTAAATTCCTCCCATTGACTATTTAATGTCATCTTTCCTGTGAGTACTCATAAACACAACATTGAAGGGATTCATGTTTAACCCTGATATCTTGCTCAGTAGATTCCCATAATGAGTCATAAGTTGTGCATGTTGAAAATGTTTGTGTCTAACTGTTTGCTTGTTTTGAAGAATGAGGAATGGTATGTTACTATATTTCACAATGAGTCCCCCCAGAGGCTTCTGGAGAAGAGTTTTTTTCTTCTTCAATCATTCTGTAACTGTAGAAACAAACTATTATAGAGCGGAACAAAACTTTATCCCAACTAACAGGAAAATCTGGCACGGTTCTCTCAAAATGATAATTTAATTTTTTTTTGCCTTTAATAATGTTCTCAAAACAATAGCAATAAAACATCATTAATTCACTGTTCATGGAATGTTTTTATTTTCATTCTGAAATGGTTTGGTTCGAAACTCATAAAATGTGTGGTTTTTTTTTGTTCAGAGAACATTCAAAAGTAAGGTTCCCATAATTTTTGTAAAATAATGAAGTGGAAATTTCCACTAACGTTAGAATAACCAAGAAACTTAAAACTTAATGTTTGGAACATTCAGAGAACATCCAGGCATAATGTTATTATAACTTAATGGGAACATTAGCAAGACGATCTTAGAACATATTTCTGTTAGGTGCTATCTTGAGCGAACAGTAATAGTATACTCTTCCAAACTGTCAAAAGGTCGATAACTTTTAGATTTAGGATATAAAAAGTAGAAGATCAGCTTGCTTTGTAATACTATTATGATGGGCTTTAAAATGAAAATAAATGAGATTTGTGTCTGTGTACATTTATGGAACATTGAAGTGCTTTGTGTGGTCGATGTGCCTCTTTTTATAGTGTATGTTGATGTGAGATGGCTGCAGTGAGCATCATGTTACAGCAAACATTAGTGATGGCCTCGCAAGACTATTGAACCCAAGTTCCCTCACATTCATAAATGAGAAGAACTCAAAATATGTTGAACTTTTCAGGCCTGTTCTGGAACTGCTTGGTCCACAGCAGGATTTCTCCTTATCTTCCAGCACAGTTATCTGTGAGGTCATTTAAAGCCCCCCTCTGTTGCCCCCCACGATCTTCTGCATTCCACGCCTTTGTAAGTTCTCATGCACTGCAGGATGATGGTTAAACCAACACAAACCTGCCCCCTTCTAAACTCCTCTTTGGCCTTCCACCCTGATTATATTATGAAGTATATAGCAGCTCTGTTACAAAACCTTGTGAGTGGTTTGTTTCCTACCATACAGTTACAGTAGGGCAGCTGTCTTCTAAGGCAGCACCCTAATCATCAGGGACCTCACAAGTGACTGATTTGGACACTGACAACAGTCCAACAAATGTCAAAAAAATAAAAAAAATAAAGAGTCTGACATTGCAGTGTTTTTGAACCATTTTTCAACTTTTTAATTCATTAACAGCAAAACTTTAGTACTGTGAATTAATTAAAACTTATAATTTACATTTCTAACAATTCACCACCATCATGGAGTTTGTTGCAATGCATTCTGGGTTGTCTGCTACACCATGAATTAATGCAGTTCTGTATCATATAGTCTAAAATGAAGTAAGTAGTGCTTACTTGGCTCACTATGTTTTTAGAAAGCACAAATATTAACTGAAATTCATAACGTTTTATGTCACCTATTAGGTAGCACAACACAAAATGCAATGTTCTTCTAACATGTTGTAGTGCTGAAGATCTGCACAATTTAGATCCATCAATTCAGAGGGCTCAATTAAATGAGTTCATTCACTTAGCATTAGTGTCCTGTAAGTGTCTTGCCCAGTAAATAGATGATGACTTTGAGCAGAAAGTATGAGTGAGATCATCTAGATTACTGTTTTTGCATTGTGATGTCTAGTGCATTGTGAAAATCTGCCATTCACACTTTCTTCTTTTGTGGTGCACAGAAATTTGGTATTTTAATGAATATTTGGTCGAGGGTAGGTGGCTAAAACCTGCTTTCATAAGATGGAAGTAAGGACATAAAATTTGAAGGAGCAAGTCCTTACATTGGTTTGTGAAATGCAACTAAAACACCAGAAGAAGAATAGCACATTTCCACCACCTACTGGACTGGAGTGTGAGGCACTGCAGGGCACACAGGAGAACTATAGCTGCCAAGGTTGTATTGTTAAAATGGCTTAAATATCAGGGTTTTGTTAGGTATTGTTAAAATGGCTTAAATATATTTTTCTACCGAGACGGATGGGAGAACTTGTAAAATGAGTTTTAAGGAATTTTTGATTTTTGAGACATCACGTGTGTAATTTATGTCAGTAGTAGACACAAGTCAAAATAATACAATAGTACACAAGCATGGTGTTCAGAGTAATCGCCCCAAGACAGTCATTACAGTACTGTTGATCGAAACAGGGGTTGTGTGTCCTCTCTAATATGATTTTATGTTCAAGGCGACAGTGCATGCCCTTATCTGATGTTTCATTGGTTGTGACATTAGCTCAATACATGTGCTGTTGATCAGCTGCTGCATCAAGGCATTAGTGCCATTTTGTTTTTATATAATCACCACAAGCCTGATCATGTGATAATGCAGTGATTGTACAACAACTGAGAGTCTTTAGAAAGACTCTTTATCTAACTTGCTCTTCATCATATATGCCCCTTTTTCGACCCATTAACTGAGATCTGATGCTTTCAGCCAAGGGTTAATTGATCTTGCCTCGGGCCTGATTGAGTGTTAGATTGCTACAAAGACTGCCATTAATCCACAAGAAATCACTGTCAAAATACAGGGCATAATACATTTCTGTGTTGGCAGATGCTATGTCTACAATTTTGGCAGCAAGTAAACTGACTCAGGGTCAGGGGACTGAAACAAACTCCCAGACAGACAGAATGTGTGCCAAACAAGCTCTCAGACAGACAGAATTGACTTCAGAACTGGTATCTGTATACATGGTATGCCAGAGCAGAACAGCTGATGTCAAATCAGAGCGCAAACTGTGAATGTGGCAAAAGCCCTACAAGAGACTATAAGCATTTTTATATTTTGATGGCTGACATTTACTCTGCACTAATTATGCTGATTTTGAATACGGTGTGTGTGTGTGTGTGTGTGTGTGTGTCAGAGAGAAGACACACTGTTGTCTACTGACACACAGAAGGCCTATTCAGGCCCTGTAGGGGATCTTCTGACAGCTCCAATGGTAGTTGCTTTGTTCTGTTTTTCTCACAGAGATGGTATGTTAGATCAGGAGCGTCATGCACCATCCTTTTTTATTTTCTTCTTCTTTTTGAGGGCATCTCAGTTGCAATCCTTGCTTTTTTTGTGTCCTAGGCCAGGGTTTTCAAACGTTTTCATGCCCAGAGCCCTAAATATGATGACTTTACTAAAATATATACATTTTTTTATTTATAAAGAGTCAAGGCCAATTGACCAACTATTTTATAAAAATATAAAGTGTGATATTATAAAGGCAACATTAAAAAATAAATAAATAAATAACTGATATTTATATTGTCATTGTGCTAAAGAAAATTATAAAAATATTATCTGGAACATATTTATTAAAAGTTTATATTTTCTACTGATTATTATAATAAAGTTAGGTGCATGAACCTGTTAAAAACTGATTTTGTGTGAATTCTGTAATGTGCTGAATCTGAAACCTGACAATCATAATAATACTGAATGAAACAGTAATAATATCAAATTTGTATTAAAAATGTGTTGGTTTTTATTTATTTAGAAGAATTTTTTTTTTATCAATATGCAAGTATTACATCATTGAATAATTATATAATATATACATATATTTGATAATTAAATAATTGTGTGTTAATAAAAATGTTGTTAGTATAAAACATTTTGGCTAAATTTTCCAAAAGTGTTTTAAACAGAAAATTGTCATCAACTGTCATCAACTGTCACTTTCAATTAGATTGGTCTCATCCAGCATTTTTTATATTTTTATTTCAAAGTAAAAAATCAGAGGTGGGTCCAAAGTATCATTTTCACAAGAGCAATACAACATGATGCAAAAAAATTTATTCACACATTTTATTGACACATTCTCATTTTAACACGCTTTTCTGAAATCTGTATATGAAATGATAAAATGACTGCAGGTATCACATAGAGTTGGTGCTGGTTAATGAAGATATTCTCCAGAGGGCTATGGGGGGCGGGGCTACAGAAACACTGCCAGGTTCTCTGTCTGTTCCCCTCCCCCATTTCTTCATGGGCCGCTCTGATTAGCCAGTAGCAGCCACCCCACTGCCTGCCTATGTCTGAGCTCTTTGTCTGACCTCAGGTATTGCACAAGACTTTATCTTTGGTGACCTGAAATTTTCTATAATGCATCTCAGCATGCGCACCACACAGCTGAACCAGGTTAAGTTATGAAATGGAGTGAGACTAATTACAAATCTACTTTCTTTTGTGTTTGCTGAAATAGATGGGGGCTGGTGCACCACTTTAACACAACACCAACCCATCCAATCAAACAATGTACAGCATCCTTGAATACTGATAGTGTCATAATAACCCACTTGAGTTGAAACTGATCATTCAGATTTTCTTTTCATTTGTAATATGAAATACTACATAAAGAAACAGCACTTTTTATATATAGAATTTATATATAAATTATTTCCAGGGGTAAATTAGCATAAAGCAATACAAAAGAATCGCACTAATCAGCAGCTTAGCATGAAACTGTCATTTAACAGATCTCCTTCTTCTGGGATCTGTCACCGGCACCTGATGCCGTTCTCATACCAGCCACATGCCTCAGTCTAAAGCAAACACAAATTGAAAGGCGTTTGCACTGATGTTAGAGAGATCTGAAATCTGCATAGAATAAAGTCTGATTGTCTGAACAGAGCTAGATATAAACCTAGGTAATGAGCTTCACTGCATACTCAAGTAATCAGTTTGACTGGGATTAAAGCATAAAAACATGTTTGGTTAAACCTGGATCAGAAATACAAGAGAATGCCGTGAAAAACAGCTAAAGACTTGAAACAGATCATGTTCTCTGTAGTTTACACATGACTGTGGCTGAGCTCTTATTGAATGAGTAATTCACCCAACATTTTATTCACCCTCAGGGCATCCAAGATATAACTGAGTTTATTTCTTCACCAGATTTGGAGAAATGTAGCATTATTTCACTTGCTTGCCAGTGGATCCTCTGCAGTGAATGGGTGCCGTCAGAATGAGAGTCCAAACAGCTGATAAAAACATAATAACAATAATCCACAACAAGGCTCCAGTTCATCGGATAACATCTTGTGAAGAAAAAAGCTGCATGTTTGTAATAAACAAATCCATCAAGACATTTTAACTTTAAAATGGCAAACATACAAGCCCATTGTCTATAATAGCTAATCTTCCAGCTGAAAAAGTCCATCCCCTGTTGTGCATATACAAACATGCAGCTTTTCAGTTCACAATACGTTAATTAATGGACTGGAGTTATGTTGATTACTTGTGGGTTATTATGACATTTCAAAAAGCAGTTTGGACTCTCATTCTGATGGCACCCATTCACTGCAGAGGATCCATTATTAGTGAACAAGTGATGTAATGCTAAATTAAAAACAAACTCATCCACATCTTTGATGGCCTGAGGGCTAGTAATTGTTTTACAAAAAGCTTTAATTTTGAGCGAACCAAAAATTTCTTTAATAACTGATAAATGCACAATTTACTAGACAGGCACCTATTTTGAGAGTCAACTCTTGTATTCAGCTCTTTTTAATATAAAGCATCTCTTTATTTGCTTATGCAGGCAAGTCTGTCACAGACAGAGCTAAATATTCTGAATCGACTTTGATCAGAAGCAGTAACTACTTCCTGTCTGGTAAGTTATTAAACAAGAAACATTAGTTAAATGTCTTACAATTTTCACTCTCTCATTTTATAAGTACATAAAGATGTCGGATGTCATAGTTGTTTACAAAAAAAATCTTATTAAGCCTGCTATATAAATTGTATTCCCTTTAATACTCACGACTGAACTGAATCTTTTAGGCTTCTACATCTTTTGCAGACCACTCAATCAGAGATTAATGTCCTCCACAGTCCTACGGAGTGCTTTTATGATAGAGCACTTTGAATATAAAGCTATGGATCAGACAGAATGGAGTTTGGGAGAGGACATTATTTTATCCCCAGAAGAACCACTTGACTCCATTTCTATTGATTCTTATCTTACCAAATCTAATTTTATGTCTTAAAAAGTTTATAGGACATACATTTTCAAGGAGAGCTGCAGTTAAATTTGGGCCTATCGAAGTACTTCTGTATTCAGACTTCTAGTTTGGGGATCCAAGTCATTTTAAAACATTAATGCCATCTCCAAAACTCCCAGAGTAATGAGCACAGCAAATGAGTGATGAAAAACTACAACGTGCAACATTATTTTGCATACACCTTGTGTTCAGTTTATCATTGTTTAAACCTAGTTTAATATTGCTCTGGCCTTTCTCTGTCCTTGCAACCCCAGCTGATAGAAAGCTAACCTAAATGAGAGAGGTCACATAGCACAGTGCCTACAGCAAGAGCAGCTGTAACACATTCATACAGACAGACCTCCCTCAGTCTGTGACTTGAGAGGAATTCCTAATAGAGATTCATAGGAGCTCACTTGAATATAATTAACCCCACTGTAAGGGTCAAACAAGCTGAGATAGTAGCCCTCATTATTGATACTGACAGAATGTCAGGGTATGGACCCTGAATATATTCATTGTAACATATTATTCATAACCATTCCAAAATATTGATTTGATATTATTATTATTTTACACATAAATCCCTTAATGCATATGTTATAGCTAGTTGTTAACTGGCATATGTTAATATTTATATTTAAATGTTTTAAAATGATGACCAATATGTATCTTTAAATTTGTAGTAAGTTTAAATTTGAGTGACTTTCCAAAGAGGACAGTGGTGATCCAGGCACTAAGTGGGTCAAAGCCATTCCAGGTTTTTCCCAAAATAGAATTCCCTGGACATTTTTTCTTCTTCTCTCTATTGGAATGCTCAGAAAATCCACAATTTATTGTGTCCTGAGTAATGTTGAATTTTTCACCATAAAAGTATTAATATAATTATATATGTCTAAATAAGTTTGGACAATTTCTGAGGACAATTGCAAAATCTCTATTCTGCCTTAAACAAATGAAGAAGAATGTATATATATATATTAGTGTTAGTGTTATAGGGTTCACTGCTGTGTGTGTGCACTTTGTATGGGTTAAATGCAGAGCACGAATTCTGAGTATGGGTCACCATCTCTATAATCGCCTTTTTTGTTTTACAATTAGTCTATACAAAGCATTTCAGTACTGATCAAATAATAAAAAAGATCTTGGTGCCAGACCACTTTATTTTATATGTTAGGAACTCTCTACAAGCTCGGAGTCTCTGTTATATGCAGCTCTAGCGCTCTCACACGGGTGTGTCTAGTGGGCGAGGTGTCGCTGCCAAGCCCCGCCCCCAGCAGTCATACCCAAATGAGCCGGTGGCCTCTTGTGTTTCTCTTCACAAAGATACAGAAGCACACGCCGCGCGAGACGAGCCGGACCGCCGCTGGGATAAACGCGAGCTTCTTCTAATACACACAAGAGACACAATCCAGCCCTCATAGCGGCTTCCCAGGCAGTTTGTCAAGAGTGTCTTAAGAGAGCTTTAAGCTTATTCAGAGGAATTACTGTATGGACGGTGCGATGGGAACTTCAGCTGTATGTTAACCGCGTGAATGAAGAGCATCTCTACAGTCAGTGGTACCCTGAGCACCAAACACCGGACAGGACCTTAATACAGATGGATACCTTCTTTGTTGAGGTGGGTGGAAAACTTGAACACTTCACTGGAACCATCTCTCCCTGTTTCCTTTGTGATGGTTCTGCCTTTCAAAGGATGCTGCTGAGCTTACATCAAGTTTTGATCACTTTGCAAAATTATCTTGAATCAAAACATTATATATATATATATATATATATATATATATATATATATATATATATATATATATATATATATATATATATATATATATATATATATATATATATGTGTGTGTATGTATGTATATAATGGAAAATATATAAATTGTGTCAATTGTTGTTGCTGTACAGTCCTTTTTTGCTGAATTAGGTGACTATAAAAACATGGTCTATGAAGTGTAAACAATACTTGCTGTGTTCCATTATTATGTGTTAAATCTGTTAGGACCCTCTGTCACTTCAGGTGAGAAAAAAATGGGGAGTCCCACTCACATTAATTTCCGGTTCAAAGGTTATTTAACACCAAATCACTGCCTTTGAAGATCACTAGCGCTTGCAGAGAAGCAGTGAACCAAATAACATCTTGATCCAGTGTAAAATGATCATAAATGCCCCAGTGGAGACCCCCAGGATGTGTTTCATGCCTCCCTCTGTCTGCTTTGCTCTTCAGTCTCTGTGTCAGCATGAGAACAAACCTGCTGGCAATGAAAGCTCAGACCTCACACACATCGCACTGATCCACGGCAGCAGTATTAAATAGATACTTATATAGCATTTAGATAGCCGTATAAACCCCCTTCCAATATTTCAGACCACCATAGAGTAGACATAGAGTTGGTAGACAAAATAAATACATTTAAAGCCCACACCCTAGTTGTAGTCAGGTTTAATCAGTTAATTTTTGCACTGCATGTGTTATTCTCTCTTAACTTTGGTGGTCTAATTAAAGAATAGTTCTTTGTACCTCAGCTGTACATAGGCAGCTGTTTTCCACACAACCCTTTTACTTTATCATACAGAGTAACATACTCTGTATGTTGTATTGTGAGATATGAAGTCACAAAGTCGGGCTTTCATAGCAGAGCATTGGAGGACAACAGCAGGCCTAAATGAGAAGAGTAATTAAACATCTGTCTGGGATGGAGGACAGAAAGGGTCTGAGACACATCTAAGATTAAAAGCTTGGATCCACATGCATGGATGCAGCCGGAATGATGAGGCTTAGAAGTAGCAACGCAAACATTCCATGATTATTTATAGACATGGTCTGCTGTCAGGAGGAAGTTCCCATTCATTGGCCAATGCAACGGCCAGTGTGGCTTTAATTAATCTGAAACACTGAAAGCATTTTTACTCAGATCTACATCAGAATTATTGAGGCATGAGTTGGTTTGGAAATATTTAAACAATGTGTCTGATAATCAGATTGGATTTTTTTCTGAGGTTTGGCCTGAAGATTCTTCACTTTGCTTGTATGATTTGTAATTCAGGGTTAAGCTACATTTCCGCTGTTATGTTTCACTGATATGTCAAAGCATTGCCTTCCTTTCCATCTGAATCCACGTTTGGGACCAGGCATAATGATATTGCCAAATCCCTAGCTTCCCCTCCAAGTGGTGTTCTCCTTCAGACAAGCCCTCATCCTTCCTCTGCCAGCTGCTGAGTCACTAGACTATTAAACACTCAGAGTGCGTCATTTAGATCATTCTGCTTGAGCTTACCTGTCCATGCCTACTGATCCTTATGACTAAGTTTGGTTGTTCCCAGACAGACTAGTGAGTTCGTCCACATGGAGAGATTTATGAAGCATGGGCTTCCCGTTCCATTCAGCACTCCCACCCACGATAGTCTCATCAAGGCTTTAAAGTGAGAGTTAACCCTGTGTTTCCCTGGAACAGTGTGTATATAGGGTGTTTTAGAAACTTGCATTGTTTTTTGTTTTTTTTCATTTTTGGCAGTGAACTGCTGTCATGTTTACGTGTTGGAGCGTAACCATGTTATGTGCATAAAATAGATGGTTGCACAGTCAAAATGTGTAACTGGAGAAGTGCTTAATGTTTCAGTCAATGATTTCAGCCCTTGAAAACTATTTGATTAAAAACCATTTCAGCTGGATATTTTCAAGTTTGAATTCTGCTATGTACTTTTTTACACCATATTTAAGGAAGTTTCACCTTTATTGTATTTCAAATTATTTCTTACATAAGTTAAACATACACTGCCTTGTAACTGAATAATTCATAGGTGTATTGGATTGAAAAATTAAAACCTATACAATGAAAATGAAAAATGATACATCCTGCACATTAATCAAACTTGCATCATTACGAAATTTTGGAAGCAATGTTTTGGTCAATTAAATGGTTAGTTCACCCAAAAATGAAAATTAGGCCATAAATTACTAACCTTGAAGTCATCCTTGGTGTATATGACTTTCTTCTTTCATATGAATCCAGTCAGAGTTATTTTAAAAACTGTCTTTGATCTTTCAAGCTGTTTAATGCCACTCAGCGGGTGTTGCACTCTATCAGTCCAAGATAATTTTATTAAAAAGCTTTTTCTTAATGGATGCACTTTTTATTAAACTTCTATTGGACTGATGGAGTGCAACACCCACTGAGTGACATCAGACACCTTGAAACTCCAACTGGATTCGTCTGAAAGGAAGAAAGTCATATACACCTAGGATGACTTCAGAGTAATTTATTGCTTAATTTTCCTTTTTGGTTGAACTAACCCTTTAACCAACATTCAGGCTTACCATAAATTAATCAAAATATTGCTATTTTTTTGTTTTAAATAATGGAGGTTTGCATAGACTATGTTTTAGAAATCCTATATGAACACCCTCTTCACTGGAGTGAGATAAAGTGGATAATGTTGAAGGAAACTGGGCAAACTGGATCCTAAGATACAGCTGGAAATGATGCCATAACTAAACACAAAATAAAAAACGAGGCCCCTTTTTGACATGTTTTTGCATATAGAAATGAAATTGTTTTGTGAAGTCAGAAAATTATTAAGCAGTTACATGGGCAATCATGCCCATCCATAGTGTGCAGGAATGTTTATATTTCTCATTCGCATACTGATTTGAGGAATGTAGTTCATTCCTCAAACAGCACATGTGTCCATTCATTAACAGAACCACAAATACATTTCCAGCTTAGTGTCAGCTACGTTAAAAATACCCACAAAGTCCACTTCTGAAGAGCAACCTAAAAAAGGGATAGATGCAGTGATGATGTCGCCTGGAACAACAGCTGACCTGCTTTAAAAAAGGAATTCCTACTTTTAAAATGTCTCTCAAAAGAGTGTCTCACATCCAACACCGGATTCCAGATACATTCCTGTCTTGAGGATCTCAGTCTCTTTAACCCTGACCCGAGATTCCTAGCCATGCCTCCTAGTCGCCCCATGGCTCTTAGATTTAAAGTACCTCTGGTTTGGATTTCACGCTATTCTTCTCACTGTGACTTTGACTTCCTCAGGCAACATCTTGGTGCTGAGATGTTGATGGCAGCTGAAATCGTAGCTTTTCCTTTTTGCTCTGTTGGGTGTACTAGACAGGAAGAACAAAACAATAAAATCGATTTTTGTGTTCCTGTTCTCTGCCACACCTATTTTGTTCATCAGACCTTTCATGGGTACATCTTTTCTTAAGGAGTATCCATATATCAATATGTTTGCTTGTTTATTATCAATAATAAGTCTGTTCTAAGGCACCCACTTGCATTGTTGTAATCTCTTATTATGACTAATCAGTCACAGGATTGACTGTATGTGCTCAGGAAGTGCTTTCGTCATGCTACAGGTTGATGTGAAGAATTATGTATCGTCCTCTCACAAGTGCAGGAGTTATTTCAGTTCAAACCGGATTGCTAGTTGATCCAAACTTGAGCAGGAGTGGGCTATATGAGTACACCAGCAATCCCACAAGGCCATATTAATCCCTTTCACTGTGGCCTGGACTTTAGGAAGGCTTGCTTATTTTCAGGACTGCCTTATTTATTAAAGCTTGTCTGTTATACGGTTTTTATGCATGGATACTGACAGGATTTATTCTTTGTGACCAGTTTTTTACATGATTATTAGGTTGTAGTGTGCATCTGGACACAAACCCAGATGGATTCACCCCAATCCAACTCTTTGTTCAGTTTGTGGGCTTAATAGGTCTTGTGAGGCCAATCTGTTGTTTTATTTTTGTTCATTATGGAGTTTAAGCACCATAGCTGTCTAAATTTGCAAATGCCATTCTTGTTTTTTATCCAAAAATCACAGCATGGCGGTTTTGGAGCCCTTTTGGAAACATTGTGCAGTAAACCATAATATCCATGGCTCAAGAAGTCTTAAGTATGACTCAGTAAGAATAAATCCCTTTTGGTGAGCTCTATAAAGTTTATTTGTTTAAGACATAGCAGCAATTTTAAGCTACTGAATATAGTAGGTGTAGACTTGCACTAGACTTGTCTGTGATGCATTCAGTGTACGTACATAGCACTTTGTTTTTCAAAAAAAAAAAAAAAGGAAAAATTTTTGACTCAAATTTGTTGTTTCAGAAACACTATTAAGGCTATGGCATTGTACAGGACTGATTCTTTTTAGACACAATTTGCAGTGCCTTCTAAAGAGCGTGTGCATGTAAATAGCACTTCCTCTGTCATCTCCTTTGAGGCCTGGCCATGTGTGCACTGCACCCCTTCCCCCTTCATTTCTTAATACTATACCTCTGCAGTTGTATCTCCATCTGCCGCCGCTCCTGCCCCCTGCTGAGGTACAGTGGCCCTGGATCCTCGCCATCAACACCAAATTGAGCTTATTGAAAAGGCTTTTGTTGTGCCTAAGGGGCAAATTATGTGGAAGTAGTTACCACTTTGTGCCAATATACCATTCAAGCCTTGAGGACTATTGAAGGTTGTCGTGTTAAGAGAATTTTTGGTGGAAAGTGTTGGTGGATCATCTTTTTTTGTAGTCACTGTATGTGTGGCACCAGAAGAATGGCTTCATATGAAAATAGTCATTATAATAATTCCAAAATATGATCATATAGGCTTAATTTCATTTTGGTCATCTGATTGTAGACTGTCATTTGTTTTCTTGTTTTCTGTTTTTTGAACTAGTCATGCTTAAATAAAAAAAAAAAGCAGGGTAAGCAGAGATCACTTTCTGCTATTTAGACCTGCAAGAGTGCATGAAAAAACAAACCCTTAGAGGAATCTTGAAATGTTTTGGCATAATAGAGCATCTGTACAATTATCACCCACTCGGGACCAATAAATTAGTCAGGTGGACCCACCTTTTCGTGATAGCTGTACCATCCCATCCTTCCTGTCCTTCTGGTGACGGTGCAGCATTATTTATGTGCCCCTGTCAGCGGCTGTAGCTCGGGGCAAAGAGAGCAGACAGGTTTAGCAGACAGGCTTTAAAGGTTCTGAATAACACAATCAGTTCTTGTGCTGTATCTGTTCACAAGAGACAGTCCCCTGACCAGACCCCAGAAAGATTCACAGGTGGCCGTGGAAGGCCTCATTTTCACTGAGGTCTATACACACAGGTTACAAAAAGACAGACGAGATGCTGGGTATGGTTAATTGGGCAGGACATTTATTTGACATTTTTTATTGATATTTATCTATTATCTTACCATGTTTGCTTAGATATTGTACTCATCTCTTTTTTTTTTAATAAATATATATTTTTAAATGTTTTAGGGGTTTATCTCTAAGGAGATTAAGCCGTTGCACAGCTGACATGTAATATCATCCTTCAATTTAAGCTTGTTTAATGTCAAACCTGCTTTGACCTCACAATGATTTGTTTCATAATAGTTGGAATATAACTCTATGTTAATGCTAGCACACCACCTTTGACTTGACCTGGACTCCATGGCGGATATGTTTTAAGCTAGTTATGAAAAATGAATGTTGCTTGAATATAAAGCCTATATAATACAGGATTTATCTATTTTCCGTGGTAGTTTTGCAGTTAAAGAAATGTGTACGCAATGCATGCTATGCAAAAACAATCGTCATTGATTTTCATGCATCAAGCAAGCACTTTTGAGCTTTTGTTGACCATATTTGATGTGTTTTATGTATGTGCATTTTAGTTTTTACATGTGAAAATTATATAGCCTTAAATGATTATGTTCATCATATAAAGTGATTGTGTTAAACTTGGATTACTCGATTCATGTGGATTACTTTTACAATGTTTTATAAACATTTTAAAGAAGTATAATGTTTTTGAGGAAAGAAATCTCTACATTTTTATTTGGAAGATGAACAAAGGCTGAATTTTTATTTGTTAGGTGTATGTCAATTTAATAGAAAGAAATATCCATAATCCTTGCTTACTTGGAGACCATCTTGAGTAAAAAAAAAACAAAAAAAAAAAAAAAAAACACTCAACATGTAATTGTTTATCCAGCCCAGATGGTGAGTTTCCTATGTTAGCACGAGTTTTGCCCTGTGATTAAGACATCATGGAGAGACATCTGTGAATACAGTCACAGGTTTAAAAAAACGAGTTTGAGTCCCATTAAACTGCAACCGTATTATATTACCCTAATTGAGACACTCTGCATTGTTGTGTAACCTAAGTTGAAATGACTTTAACCTAAGTTATGTGACTTTAAATGTGTCTGTAAATGGTGTTTAAATTAGTTATAGTCATCATTAGATGATCAGCAAGCTAGCTGTTTGCATTACTGGATGTGGCAAAGCAGATTTAGCTTGAGGCTTTGGAGCCCCAACCATCTCCTCCATCAGAGAAATACACTTCTCATTATGCTCTCAGTGGGTAGCACGACCTGGGTGGCACCATCGCTGTTATTTGCTGATGTATAAAGGATGTTGGAATAGTTTTAGTTTTTTTTTAGTTCTAAGCGATAAACGTGGCAAAATAAATTGTACAGTCAAACACTTATGACACTGTTTAAGACTTTATAACTTTAAAACACATTTTTTCTTAATGCTGAAAATTTGATAATCTACCGCCGCCGCGAAATACGATTTTTCTTCGGTACATCACCAGTGGTATCTTCACTATGAATTTACGAAGTTCTCCCCGGTATTCGTCCCGCTCTTGAAGTTACACAACCAGTCTTTTCTAAAGTCTTTATTGCTTGCTTAGTTGTGGTACCTGCAGCACCAAACTTTACATATTCCCTTTAATTTCTTTTTGTAATGTTGTCTCCCTGTGTTCAGATTTAAATACTGGCCTCATTAAAAACATAATCAATGACCAAGCTTACACTAAACCTGCAGCTGCAGTCTGAAGAGAAAAATACATTTGGATATATATAACTTGTAGTTTGAATAGTTGGTTTAAAAAAATGGATCCAATTTAACATATCTGTACTGTAAACAACACTGTCTACTGTGTAGGAGTATTCATCCACAAGTTTAATTTACTTAGTACAATAAAACCTGTCATGACTGTTAATCACTGTCTCTTTGCTTTATGCAAATCAGTCAAACATCTCAGTTGTAAGGTTAATACCATTAAGTGTCACAATCTCTTAATGCTAATAGCACTCTTTCTGTTTCTCGTCTGGTCTGGGGGAAGTCAGTGTCCTTCCCCTGGGGCAGGATCTCTCCATTAGCTAATTTCTGATCAGCTGCACCTTCCATCATTTATTCAAACTGCTGTCAGCCTGGTGATGTTTATCTGATCCTTTACAAAACACTTCTCCTTCTCTGACTCTCTCTATACTGTCAATTCATCTGTGAATTTACATGTTCTAAATTCTTAATGTTGTAAATGTATCGCTCGAGCATGACGTAAGGGTGCTTGCTGCAAATCATTCCTGAAATTTGTCCCAGAATTTACCAATGTTTGAGCTCATCAACAGGAATTTTATTCAACAGGATGCTAAACGTCCATCTCGACTGGGACCCTGATTTGAGGCGAGGCAAAGCTCTCATTGGCTTGCATGATGTCATGCAGGTCTGGGGAGGTTGAGGTTGACACGGGGTAGGGAGCGCTGTCTTGATTTCACTTGGCAGTAACATGTGACATACAGTAGGCATCCTAAGGTACAGTTTCCCCTCTTGCACTAGATTGGGCTTTTGTTAGTCTTGTGTGTGGTCCAGTTGCTCTTGTCATGTATTTTAATTGAATCCAGAGTTGGACTATTGAGCAGGTGTCAAAAAGTAGTTTTGAATATTACATTAACTGAATGAATTTTTTCTTCAGGAAGCCAGTAAAACAGAAGATACTTTTATGTTGTTTATGTTTATAAATATACATACAATATGTATTATTTTTGTTTATGTTACAATATATTTCCATTTCAAATAAGTGTTTTCTTTCAAAGCTTCTGTTCACCAAATAATTCTGAAAAAGTAGTAGTAGTATTAATCAGAACAGCTGTTTTCAACAATGATAATAAGAAATACTGAGCAAAATCTGCATATTAGAATGATTTCTGAAGGATCATGTGACACTGAAGCCTGGAGTTGCAGTGGCTACTTAAAAATAGTGGAGACCATAAAATACTTATTTTAAAAACATTTAAAAATCTTACTGGTTCCAAACCTTTTAATGGTAGTGTATACCTAAGTGTGCATTTCATCATTTAAACAAGTGAATCTGTTACATAAATAAGTGCTTTGATAGCTAGTTACAGCTATAAATTCACACATTTTCAAACACTTACAATCTGAAAGCTAAAAAATCTTAAAGGGGTCATGAACTGAGAAATCAAATTTCTAATATATCTATTGATATATAAGAGGTCATTGTGCTATAAAAAATATTCTGTGTGTTTCAGAACTCAAAACTTTCTCCTTAGTCTAAAAACAGCTTATATTCAAGTTATTCTGCCAAAATGACAGGTTGTGGAATGTGCCACTTTATGATATAATAGTGTGGCTAAACACCGCCTCCACAGTAGAAAATCAACGCCTGCTTCTACATCACTGCCTGAGTGTCCCCGCCCACCAATCTGCCATGCCTATTCAAACAGAGCGTTCTGATGAGGGGGGTAAAAACAAGACTGAAAAGTTTTTTTATGTAAAAATATTGATAACATAAGTGGACCTCAGAGAACAGTACAAAATAATAAAAAAAGGCAGTTCATGAAATTCATTAATTTAATAAACACGTTAGTTGATCTCTGTAATCCGCTAGGCCAGTGGTTTTCAACCTGTGGTCCGCCGCCCCCTAGTGGGTCGTGGTGGTATTGCAGGTGGGCCGCCAATTACTATTAAAAGAAATAATATTGTTAATATATGTAAAAATGTCTAAGTCATAACATAACATCATTTCATATATATAATTAAATAACAAAAAATAAATATTAAACTGTATGCTTCCACTATTCGAGCTCGCTGATTGGTTTAAGAATAAACCACCAATTTATCTTAGATATTTTTGCTGCATATGCTACAGAACAACAAATTCAAACATGCATAAATGGCTTTTGTGTTTCCTCCTGACTGCTTGCTCCGGTGACTATCTACCCGCTGCCGAGCTCTGCCTGGATCTGCTTTTCCCGTTTTGCTGAGCGGCGCCAGCCCGAGTTTTTTCTGTTCATTTCCAGTCCATTCTAGGGCTGTGCGATTAATAGAAATTGTCATAAAATCACGATTTGAGCGTGCGCGATTTCTAAATCGCTTTATAGCTAAATTTTTCGCGGCCCTGACCTTCTGCAGTATGCTATCCGATCCAATCAGAATGCATTGCGCCTAGCGCGAGAACAGAACAGACTGGGCATATGCCTGTAACTCCAGGTTCACACTCTGTCTGTGATGCACCTTTTTTCTGAGCCCATGTTAACAGATCAGAGCGTTCACACTGCACGCGGTAAAAGGCTAGAAATAAAAACATGTGAAAATACTTAATATCTAACACATGAGCATAAAGAGAGTTGTGAGTGCACAGGACGCAGTTAAAGTGAGAGGAGACACGTACGTGGCAAAAAAAAAAAAAAAATCCCGTGTCCAGGGACTTTTTTTTTCTTTTTTGCCATGCATTGTTCCTAGAGCTCATTAATTGTAGCGCACACTCTCTCCGCACAAAAAAAAAAAAAAAGTCCCTGGCCCCAAAGTCCCTTTTTTTGCCATAAGTCTATACATTTTGTTACATCTTTACTATAGTGATAATTTTGACTTATGTCTGTTCTAGAGACGTTACAATTTTTTGATAAAGCTCTAATTGGTTTTCTTATGGAAATAGGTTTCAAATTAATCCTGAATGCATGTATGACTGTAAAAGCATATCGGTGTGTGTCACAATCGCAAAATTGATCAAAGAAATCGCGATAGGTTTTTTTTTTTTTTTCATAACGCACAGCCTAGTTCATTCAATAAATACAGTTAACAATCTAGCTTCTGAGTACTTAGTTATTTACCCAACAATAGCGGGATCAGTTAATTTTTTTGAAGTGTGCCACGCAAACATATGTGTGTGGTTGTGTGGGCCGCGAGTTGAAAAAGGTTGGGAACCACTGCGCTAGGCAGTTGCTGACTGTCCTAACCCAACCCTACAGGGTATGTCAACACTCTTCAAATCACATATGTAGATCTGGAAGACTTTAAACTTGAGCCTGTAAGGTCAGCAGTAATTTCAGTCCATCTAATCAGATACCAACCCTTAATCTCACTCATTTCTTGGCCAATTTCTCTTCATTTCTGTCACTCAGTATTCCTCAGATAAAATCCCTGATCCTGGACACGTTTCTGCAACTTAACTTAAATCTTTTCAGTGACTAGTGAATGATTTTAAATACAAAAGAGCAGTTTTCTGTTAGCTTTGAACTGTCATCTGCCATGTTGCAACGTAAATTAACAGTTGGACCATTGGAAGTCTGGAGAAAATGAATGATGGAGAAAAGTTTTGTTGGAATGAATTCAAAGAAATGCTTTGCATGGTGCTTTTTTTGCTCTATTACTGTCTCAAGATAATTCAATATAGCATAGTGTTATGCAATTTACAGATTAAACCAAGACTCGTTGAGATGTCTGTAGCAGTATCAGTCAGTATTGAGTTTCCTCAGACAGTTCATTCTTCAGTATAGCTGAGGCCCTCAGGAATGTGAAGAGCTCTTCACATCTGCACAGCTGCACTGAAGGAGAGCCAGAGGTCAGCGGAGGTGTCAGTATTTGTTATGATAATCTGAATAAGTGTCACTGTTTGAGATCTAAACAGTGTGTAGAAATCTCTTTGTAATCTTGCGTGACCAGCTGCTTTCTACAAGACTCTTTATGATATTTGTGAAGTCCACAGGAGTTCTTCTCAAACAAGTTTTCTCAATCAAAATGTCTAGTAGTTAAGGCAAGTTCTCTGTCCCTCTGTCTCATGCATATTCGGTCATCCCAGGCTAAGTAATAGTGTGAGTGGAAAAAAATTAATTAGCTTCGGACTAATTGCCATATAACATCTCATTTTGTGGATGTTGATTAGTTTTCTTTTGTTGGGCTGATTGGATCACTCGATACTCTTGGTCTTGGGCTTCCTGCCACAAGGAGAAACAGACACGCCACCTTGCACTGTGTAGTCTCATTAATGATTGAGGCTCATCAATTAGCAAATCTCCTCCAAATTTGGCACCATTAAACACAGAGGTAATAGTAGCCTTTTGTGACGGTTCAGAGTGACGGAGCGTTTTAAACTGTGTTTTCTGTTTTAAAGGGCAAGGGATTATTTTAGCAGTTAACAGTTACTGTTAAGTATTAAGATCCTTTGAATTTAATTCATCAACTTCATCAGCTTTGACTAAATGATTGGAGAATCCAAAGAGTAGTCTGTCGTTTCACTGGAAGATTCAGTTATGACATTCTGATTAAGATGACAAGATCAAAACAGTAAAAAAAAAGAAACCCATGAACAGATGAATTGGTCATAAAATTATTAAGATATGCTATGTACTGCAGAGCAGTATGTTAGTCAAATATCTAATCGATTCACTGGCGTTCCAGCTGAAAGGAGCTGATTCATGTCTCCAACTACTGTATAATGCAATATGATATGAAGGAGTTATTTTGTTTGCATGTGCGCTGCAGTTTGACAGACAAAACCCTGCTTTGCAGTTGCCCAGATGGCCTTTGTTGCGGGATTTCCGCTCAGCTGCCCTCTGGGACCCGAGCATGACCATTCTGCTTTGAGATGGCCGAGGTGATGGAAAGGTGGGGGAAGGAGGGGATGAAATGATGGAAGTGGAGGAGGTTTGTGTTTCTGTGACCATCTGTTGCCTATACAATACTCCCCGTGCACAAAGCAGGTTTACACTGCTGTGCTTTCAGAGGCATGCATCATGGAGCTCGCTTCTGGAAAATCTGTTAACCTCACCGCATAATCGATGACATCACGCGGTTTGCAGCAGTGCCAGTGGAAACATGTCTGGTCTTAAACGCTGTCATTATAGTGGGGATATTATAAGACTTTCAGAGTTCTTCTTCTCCTTTGAGTTCTCTCAAAATAAATATGAAATACAGGACCTCAAGGAAGAACCCGTTGTTTGCTGTTTCAGCATGGCAAAAAAATAATTGAAAAAATCATTACACGGTAATGCAGTAAAACATGGTAATGTTTTTGGAAAAAGAGGTTTGTTGAGCACAATAGCTGTACTTGGCCAGATGCTATAACTGTAATTTATCTCTGTCCATTCTGCTTTTAAATGGGGTCATGGGGGAAAAGTCAGATGTTTTGGTGCTGCTTGACATTGAGTGTCCTTGAGTAGAGAGCATCTGTTATTTGGCTGTGTTTCTCTCTGTAGACTTGAAAGATCAATTGCTAGGGTGGTTGTTTACTAGCCCAAGTCAAAGAGTTTCTATGATAATCTGCTCCCTATAGATACAACTTGAGATATGTAATATTCAAGTTTTATCATCCACCAGGCAAAATCCTCAGTCTCACTGCTTTGAAAAGTAGTTGCATTGAGGTATTAATTTTGATTATATGGACAAGTTCACATGGTCATGTTTATATAAAAAAAATTGTCAGTTTTTTCATAATGTCTAACATTAATTATTTGAGCATTCCTTAGGGAAACATTATGATTATCCTTGAATATTCCATGAAAGCTAATCCTTATTCTTCCACCACATAAAAATAGATTTCAGCAGTCTGAACCACAGCTATCTGAATCATGAAGAAGTTAATACATTAGTTCTTCCCATGCCAGTTTTTATTATTATTATTATTATTATTATTATTATTATTATTGATAGGTAGTAATCGTTATAGTGCCCAACCCACAATACCCATTTATCTATGGTAAATACAGCTGGATTATTATCTATTATGTGATTTATCTTAATTTGCAACTATCATATTTTTGTATGTTAGTTTTTGAGTCGGTCTTATGCACTAATGGTCTTATGCACTCTCATGTATATTTTATTATTTTGTCAATTAAACACAAAAAAGATTGTATAATCCAACCACTTTTAATGCACTCAATCAACTATTGCAAAGGCTCTTATGTTTACTTCCTTTAATCTATGAGATTAAACACAAGTAATTCAATGACACCATGTGCCATAAAGTGCAAATGCTGCAAATGAGAATTATATAACAATGGCATCTGATCTTAAAAAAAATCTGTAGACCCTGCTTCAAATGTAATTCAGTTTGGTCAGGTCACGTGAAGCAGCTTTTCCGAGTCCTGTGCTTAAGTAATTTTCCTCTCGTGCCAGTCACAGACCTGGCTGATCTCTCTCATCTGATCCATGATTCCAGCTCAATAAAATGATGCCCTTTAGTTGTTTTAATTGTATTCCTGTAAAGTAAAGGTGGTTTGTTGTCAGTGAACGCCTATGGCACACATTAACCAATGAAGGTAGTCATATTTAGTCTCACGCATATGTGATGATTGGACATGTCAGAGAATTCGAATGTTGGCTTTTTTCCTCTGCTCGTCAAACAATAGGAACACATTAGCATGCACTTTTAACCTCCCCACCGCTTCTTTTCTTCAAGCCCTTTTAAATCAGTCCCATAGCCCCAAAGCATAAGTGCTACATTTAGCAAGGCTTTGAGGCTTTTTTTGAAACCTGAAAAAGATCCTGTTGATACAGGACATGATGCTGTGTGGCACATATGGAAAAGAGATGATGAATCAAAGGTAAACTTCTATAGTAGTAAACAAGAAGATTTTTTTGTGTGTGTTCCAATTTCTTCCAAAAGTAAAAGAGATGTTTTTATGACTTTCCAAAAGAGGAAAGAAATATTGAGAGATTGATTATGGTGGTCAGAAGAGAGAAAGATCCATCATTTTGCATCACTATCTCAGTATCTTTGTAGAAATACATACACAGCAGTGTAAACTTGTTTTCTGTAATTTAATGCAAGTCAAAGTATATAAAATAAAAAAAATGTAACTGTAGACTGTGTAGATGCATCATCAGCATCATCATAGTCTATGAAAAAGGTCTATAGAATTGAATGGTGACCAGGTGTTTTCAAGCTCCAAAAATGACAAAAAGCACCACAAAATGTCAGGGAAGTGCATAAAACTTGTGCACTATATTCCGAGTCATATGATGTCATGCAGTAGCTTTATGATAAACAAACTGAAATCTAACCACCAATTATTTTTGACAATTATTTAAAAAAAAAAGGCAGCATGAACATTCTTAATTACCCCATTTGATTCCAACAGAAGGCAAGTAAATAAAATGGGTTTAAATAGCTATTGAAACATCATGATTGTGAGTAAATGATGATAGAATTTTAATTTGTGGGTCAACTATGCCTTCAATGAATGCCTCCTCTTGAAGCCTAGAATATGTCTGGCCTCATTATAATCTACATCTCCTTTCCAGTGTATCATATGTCTATGATCATCTTCATACCGTGTGTTTTGAAAAGAGTGGATGTATATTGTGCGTGTGCCTGCACATGCTGCCTACTGGACCCAGTGCTGTTGCACATGTCAGGTCATTATTAATAGTTAATGAGGATTGATATCTCTGAGCTCTGACCTTGGGGCTTGGGTTTCCTGGTGGAATCCGCTCCCATTGATCCTTTGGTTCTCATGTGCTGTTGGACAAACTACTCTCTCAACACTCCATTGGCCGTCTGAATGGCCACGCTGTGGAGATTTATGCCTGTCAGAGTAAACGTGAGGGCCATCAGAACCTGGCACACCATACACACTAATTTACCATTTACACCAAGAGCGATAACTATAAAGATAACTCAAACTATATTTGTGTTATTCTGTTTATTATAAGTAGTTCTGTCATCTGTCGCTTTAAATGTTTAAGCTATTTAAAGTCAGGTGGATGCTGATTGGCGATCAAATTTTTTTTTTATCGATCATCAGCTGAATTTTTTTTTTTACTGAAATTGATTCCAACAACATGAATCCTTTGCGTTGTTATTATTATAGTTGTGGTATTAATGTCCCTATTCCTTTTGAATTAAAACTCTTTTTAAACTTTATAGTTATAGTTGTTGTTATCGTCCTTGGTGTAAGTAGCTCTTAGGACAGTGTTCGGGTTCACAACAGAAGGAAATGACTAGTGGTCTTAGCAGCCAGACTTGTGTCTTCCTGTTTTTACATGATCTCCATTTCTGCATTCTTGGCCTTCCGATTGAAAACATGGAAGCTGGCGGCATTGTTTAAAGCATGCCACACAATTAGACAAAAGCATAGCTAGACCGCCCTTTTATTGCAGCTGTTTTCATCATCTGAGATTTTGAACAAAAATCTACATTTTGTCAGCATTTACTTACCTTAATTTCATTCCAAATGTATGTTGTTGCAATATTTTTCTGGACCCCATTGATTGTAATTGTAAGAACAAACTTGGGTTGTCCACAGAAAAAGTTTTGTCAAGTCTGCTATTACATTTCAGAGTGATCAGACTTGGGATTTGATTTTATTGCCTTAGAGCCAGTAAGCAACCATCTAGAGCACCCTAGACACTATTTATCAATGTGCTGGTATCCACTCAAAACTCCCTGTTCTGGTGGCGAGTGCACAAGCAAAGGCTCCATGAGAAACAACCATCTCTTTTTACACAGAGACAAGTACAGGCTTTGGTGCTGCCAAAGGGCTTTACTTTGGTTTGCAGCATGTGCAGTTGGCATGAGTAGAGTTCTGTAATGCCCATGTGCCCACAAAGTGCGTTTAAACCCTTTGGGAGGGAGCTTTTCCCAGTCAGATTCACCACTGTATGTCTATGAAATGAAAGCGTAGCGAGCTAGAATGGCTGTGGTGCTTTAAAGACCATGATGGGCTGTGGTTGAGATCACTGCTCTCTATTGGATCAATTGAAATTGCTCAGTGATATTCTCTCTGTATCATCTTGTTCGGTCCTCAGCTCTTTTTAGAAGCACATAATGTTGCCTGCATGCTCCATAAACATACATATTTAATTTCTGTACCAGCCGCAATAGGAAGGAAATGTCTGCCATCTTAGGTCGTATCTTTAATACTTGTGCCTTTTTATGGCTGCTCTTGATTGGTTTGCTGTGTTTAGTGTTTCATACAGTCTGTCTGTCTTTTAGGGAGCTTGTGTGTGGGTGCGGGATAAGGAGCAGCTCCTGCCCTCCACCGTCAGCTGCTGCGATGACCGGACCCTCATCCTCACCACGGACTATGGAGAAGTAAGAAAGACCGTCTGCTGAAAACACATTTAGGAAACCTCTTTAAAGGAGTATTTCACCTATTTTAAAGAGATTCACACAAAACCTTAATTTTAAGATCTTTAATATCCAAATCCCATCTTTACTAATGACTAAACAGTTGTTTTTGGCATTATATTCTTGATAAATTGGACTGCCCATCTGTCTGAGAGAGATAAACATAGTTGTGTGAGATAGTGTGGGTAGGTTATAGTATGCATTGTCGGATCTGCAGTTTCTCACCGAACTGAAGGACCTTTGATATGAATAGCAGGAATGTCCATAAACGAGCCAATTTTAGCCAGTGTGTTTAATCAGTATGGCCCTCTGTTAAAGCTTTGTGTCTGGAGGAAATCCTGTTCTCATAGCACAATGAGAATGCAGGTCAGAATATATTTATCAGATGTGTTAACATGTAGCCTGTATGCTTTGTTCTGGTTCTTCAGAATGTATGAATGTGATACTGTTTAGCTCATGTTTAAATATTTTTTGCATACTTCAGGTGATACATCTTTAATCTCCCTCTCCATCAGTCTGTGTCTATCTTTGTCTGTTTCTCTCTCTATACATCTGTCTCTTTATGCACTGAAAAAGTCAGGGGACCATTTATCTAAAAGAAATTAGTACTTTTAATAATCAAATATGCATTAAATTGATCAAAAGTAATGTAAATAATAATTTATAGTGTTATAAAAGATTTAAATTTCAAATAAATACATTTTTTTTTGCAAGAATCATGAGAAAAATATATCACGGTTTCCAAAAAAAATATTAAGCAGCACAGCTGTCTTCAACATTGATAACTATAAGAAATGTTTTTTGAGCTTTTTTTGAGGGATCATTTGACACTGAAGCATGAAGTAACGGCCATCATAGTAATCAATTTTCAAAATACATAAACCCATTTAATTAAATTTAATTATTAATTATTTTTTTAATATTTCACTGTATTACTTTTTTACTGTATTTTTGCTCACATTAATGCTGTCTTTGTGAGCATAAGAGATTTCTTTCAGATCTCTTTCATTATTTATTGTGTTCTGTATTCTATCTTTAGTCCAGTTTATATGCCAAATTTAGAGGAAAATTTGGTTCTTTGTAACATATTGACAGAATATATGGACCATTTTGCTAAAATTCTGGATTTATTGCACTTACTGAAATTCTTCTATATGCATTAACATAAATGACTTCCACTCTCTGCAATCTGTCTATCTGTTCAGTCCAAATTCAGCCAAGTATACATTATGTGACCATATAGACCATAGAGAGGGATTCGAAGACCACACCAACTACAGCTGATCATGAAAAAAGTTATTTCTCATTTCCAAGTGTTAACACCCCAAACTGCAAGTTAGACTCTTACAGGGCTCCCAACATGCAGTGTAGCACCTGACTCATAAAATTGCATGGTGAAGCAAGGGTCAGCAGAGATCAGGAGGGTGTGTGTGTGTGTGTGTGTGTGTGTGTGTGTGTGTGTGTGTGTGTGTGTGTGTGTGTCTGTGTGTGTGTGTGTGAGTAGAGTTCGGTGAGGTGTGGAGAGACTGACACACCAACTTCCTCTGACCAGAGCCATACAATCTATCTATTCATCTATTGTGTTATCTATCATCCTGTCAAACATTCATTCTATAGTTATATATATTATGTTATATATCTATCTACCATCATTTTAGCTATCGCTGTCTATCATTCTGTCACTGTATCTATTTGGTCTTTATCTTTGTTTTTATCTAAAATTGAATAATGACTGATGTATCAATACTGTACAATAAAGCAATTTTTTGTAATAATTTTAGACTTAAAATGGTTTTAACACAGTTGGCAACATATTATATACTCCTGGCTTTCACTAAGTCTGTAGTTAGTGTTTTGTAAAGCAAACCCTGTGTTTTTCTGGGATTACTTTGGGCAGGGTGCGACTCAGCAATGGTACAGCGGATGGGATGAGAGAAGACTGCTTCCTGTGAAGAGTACAGCCATTTCAGCTGCTCATTACTGGGCCGTCTCTGTCCTCCAGACCCCACCCACATCATGCATATTCATTTAGGCCATGCTCAATAATACAGCAGGGTGTGGTCTTTCAAACACAAAGCCTCATGCAGCACACTTGCATGGAAGAGCAGACAATCAAATATGCCAGTTACTTTTTTAATTACAGACCTTCACTTAAAACCTAACAATTTTATTTATATACACTTTTTTATTATTATTATTAATTAGTATATTAACTATTAGTATATTTTAATTACATCATAAAATTATATGTGCTTGGTTTTTAACACAGTCCTTCCAATATGTACTGTAGAGATAATATTTATTCATTCTATCAGATAGTACTTTTTTATGTGCTTTCTTTTAGTCACAATGGTGCACAAGTCAGCGGTGCTGCCCTCAGTGAAAAGGCCACATTAGGAAAACATTGATTGTGTGCTTAATAACTCTAGATCAATGGATTTAGCAGATGGCTGCACATTTAGGGGAGGGTGTTGTTGCTCACGCAAGTGGATTGATGTTGTATGTGTACTTAGTGTTTGGAAGACCATGAAAGCATTTATTGAATGCTAGGACTTGAAGTGTACAATACTTACAGGAAGGGATATGTCATTTCTCATGCAAGTCATGCAAAATGAAATGAAGATTCACTATAATTCCTAATGCATAATCACTGAGGAAGTCTTGCTGCTGAGGAAAAGAGATAAACCCGCATGGACAATGGAAGCAGCTAAACCACTGGAAATGTAGTGTTTTTCCAGTGATTGCATACTGGAACACAAATAAAAACTCCAGGAAATTCCATTTATTTATCTAGTATAGTGCATCATTTTTCAAACTGACTGCAGTGGTTGTTTTTTCCTCATGTTTTATTGATGACCCCATCATCAGGATTCCCAATACTCCCAGGGCTGGTCCATTGCTTAGCAACCAGAGGTGATGTTCCTGTTTCCTGGCACACTGTCAACACTGACACCCATTGTCCCGTCTGAATGCCTGTAATGTGCTAATGGCTTTATGGCAAGCTGACTCCCTGCCATGTGTCAATTTGTTGAGCACAGCAGGCCACTATAACCTGGAGCGAATAGATGATCATAGACGTTAAGTACACTCTACTGAGGTCTTGAAATATTCTCACAAATATAATGACAATTCGGTTGTGTTCTGTAACATGTGGTCTGTTATTGTTGCTTTAGATTAAGCTCAGAACAAACGACAGCATTGGTATTTTCTTTTTAATGATAGCTTCCATTATCTTTTAAATGTTCATCTGCGTTGTAGGCCATTTTCCCTGTTCACTGTACTTTGTAGCTGCCATGCTGCTTAGTCAGTTGTCATGTCCCTCTAATTGTGTTACACGATCATAAGCCATATTGCCTGACATCAGTGAGATGTCACAGAAGCAGAGGACAATGAGATGACACATATGAGATGTTCCTTTGAGAGCCAAATTATCAGGCATAAGGGTCTCATTTGAATTTAGCTAGTTATAACAGTTAGGGGTTGGTTAGATTTTTGAAAAATGTTTTTGAGAAAAGTCTCTTATCCTCAACAAGTCTACATTTATTTGATTAAAAAACAGTAATTGTCACACTACAGTGGACTGAAATGCAAAAGGACGATGATGAGCAATGCAAACATTATTTAATAAATCCACGCAAAGGTAAAGCAAGGACAGACCAGGAGCACACGTAGGGACATAGTAGACCGGATGACAAACAGTGACCTGAACACAACTAATATAGAAGGGCTGATGAGGGTAATTAATGACACACACCTGAAACCAATGACAATAATCAGACATGAGGGAAAACTAGGTCACACAGAACACATTAGGAATGAAAACACAACAAAAGTCCAATGGGGTGTGACAGTAATATTGTGAAATTATGACATTTTTTAAATGGTTAATTCATTAATAATTGTTTTCTATTTCAGTATATTTTAAAATGTATTTTAGTGGCAAACTGAATTTTCTGCATCATTACTCCAGTCTTCAGTGTCAAATGATCCTTCTGAAATCATTCAAAAATGTGAATTTGGTTTGAAAAAAATTGTGCTGTTTAATTTTTATTTTTTCAAGATTCTTTGATCAATAGAAAGAACAGCATATATTTGAAATAGAAATCATCTGTGACATTATAAATATATTTGCTGTAACTTTTGATTAGTTTAATGCATTCTTGCTTAATGAAAGTATTTTGTAATTGTTATTTCAGTTATGGACCCCAAATGTTTGAACGGCTGTTTATATATTAGACTATAAAATAAATTACATTTAAAAGAATAGTAAATAAATACGTTTAAATAAAATTTAAAAACAGAGTTGTTATAGTGTTAGTAATAGCAGCAGGTATCTAGTTATCTAGTTGACTTCTTATATGACCACTATAGTTATATGTTTTATTTAAAAAAAAAAATCTTTATAGTATATTTGTTTTTTCTGTAATTGTTCTTTTTGTCTACAAATTTACATTTACATTTTGTGACGCTAACAATGGAGGACGCAGATGCAAGTAAAGGTAGTTTATTGACAGGAGTATGATGGATGAATGCTGGTGAGTGACGCAGGAACCACGATGGCAGCACAGACAGGTGGGTAGGTGGTTTGAGTGCGTTGGTAGCGATGGCGGTGATGGTAGATCGGTGATCGGCGGTGATAATCCGTGAACGACTGTGAATATCCAATGAAGACTGAAGCAGGACACAGAGCAAAGACAGGAACACAGGAGCACGAACAGACATCGACACGAGGACCTCAAACAACGATCTGACAAACAGGAGACGAAAGACAGGGCGTTAAATAGGCGGTTGGAATGAGATGCACCTGCCGCTGATCAGGCGATCAGTGGCAACACCCACATGAACCAATCAACATGACATAACATGACTACAGCTGGAGACGGTGCATTCACGAACCGTGACAGTACCCCTCCTCCTAAGGACGCCTCCTGGCGTCCCCAGAATCTCTTACCTGTCGATTGTAATCATCGATAAGGGAGTGATCCAGGATGTCCCTAGCAGGTACCCAACTTCTCTCCTCCGGACCGTAACCCTCCCAGTCCACCAAGTACTGAAATCCGCGTCCCCTCCTTCTAGAGTCCAGAATACGATTTACCAAATAGGTGGTCTCCCCATCTACGAGACGCGGCGGGGGAGGGACCGGGGTAGGCGGATTAATGGGAGAATGAAATACGGGCTTGATTTTGGACACATGAAAGGCGGGATGAATTCTCCTGTACGTAGGAGGGAGTTTAAGGCGGACTGCCACCGGACTAATGATCTTGGTGACAGTAAACGGGCCAATAAATTTGGGAGCCAATTTATTAGATACGGACCGGAGAGGAATATTCTTGGTTGAAAGCCACACCTTTTGACCCACGACGTATACGGGAGGCCTAGACCGGTGGCGATCGGCCTTGGCCTTGGTGCGCGCCCCCACTTGGAGTAGAGTCTCACGGGCTCTGGTCCAAGTGCGGTGGCACCTCTGGACGAAGGCGTGAGCGGAGGGGACCGCAACTTCGGATTCCATACTAGGAAAAATAGGTGGCTGGTAACCTACACTACACTCAAAAGGAGATAGGCCCATAGCTGATACTGGTAAGGTATTGTGGGCGTACTCCACCATAGACAATTGTTGGCTCCAGGAGGAAGGATTCTTGGAGACCAAACATCGCAACACCCTTTCCAAATCTTGGTTGGCTCTCTCGGTTTGACCATTGCTCTGAGGGGTGAAACCCTGAGGACAGACTTACAGTCGCTCCCAGTAGTCTACAGAATTCTTGCCAAAATTTAGCCACAAATTGGGGTCCCCTGTCGGAAACCACATCAATCGGGAGGCCATGTAAACGAAAGATGTGGTCTACGACAGTCAACGCTGTCTCCTTGGCTGAAGGTAATTTGGGCAAGGGAATAAAGTGGGCCGCCTTCGAGAACCGGTCCACCACGGTTAAAACTACCGTGTTGCCCTGGGAGGGCGGGAGGGCGGTAATGAAATCTAGAGCGATGTGGGACCAGGGTCTCGAAGGAACCGGCAGCGGTTGGAGTAACCCATCAGGGGGCCGATTGGAAGTCTTACCAGTGGCACAAACCGAGCAAGCCAAAACAAAACTGTGAATGTCGCGAGCCATAAGTGGCCACCAGAATCGTTGCTTGACTAAAAATCTAGTACGGTTAACCCCTGGATGGCAAGCTACATTCGAGCAATGTCCCCACTGGATAACGTTGGACCTTAATCCCTCCGGCACAAATAAACGGTTCGGTGGACACCCGGGCGGAGGCGTTACCCCTTCTAAGGCCGTTCTGACCTTCGATTCGATCTCCCATGTGAGAGTGGAGACCACTAATGTCTCAGGAAAAATACACTCGGGAGTGGACGGGCGTTCGGAATGGTCAAAAATACGCGACAAAGAATCGGGTTTGATATTCTTGGAACCCGGGCGGTACGAGATAGTAAAGTCAAAACGTCCGAAAAAAAGTGCCCACCGAGCCTGCCTGGAGTTCAACCTCTTGGCGGTGCTAATGTACTCTAAATTCTTGTGGTCAGTCCATACTATAAAAGGAACCCCCGATCCCTCTAACCAGTGTCGCCATTCCTCCAATGCCATCTTAACTGCCAACAATTCTCGGTTACCAATATCGTAATTTCGTTCTGCCGGAGATAAACGATATGAAAAATACGCGCAAGGGTGGACCTTGTCGTCCAAGGGAGAACGTTGAGATAACACCGTTCCTACCCCCACCTCTGATGCGTCGACCTCCACCACGAACTGACGTGTAGGGTCAGGGGTAATCAGAATAGGGGCTGAAATGAAACGGCTCTTCAGTTTGGTGAACACAGCCTGAGCTGTGTCCGACCACCTGAACGCAGTCTTGGCGGAGGTCAAGAAGGTCAGAGGTGCGGCTAGTTGGCTGAAGTTGCGAATAAAACGCCGGTAGAAGTTAGCGAACCCCAGAAACCTCTGTAGGGCCTTACGGGAATCTGGGCTTGGCCATTCTACCACAGCCTTAACCTTCTCGGGATCCATGCGTATTCCCTCAGTCGACACGATATACCCCAAAAATGGAATTGACTGTGCATGAAATTCGCATTTCTCCGCCTTGACAAAAAGCCCATTCTCTAGCAACCTCTGAAGCACTCGTTGGACGTGCTGCACATGTTCCTGGAGAGAAGAGGAAAAAATCAATATGTCGTCCAGGTAGACATAAATGAACTGATCGATCATATCTCGCAGCACGTCGTTGACGAGTGCCTGGAAGACCGCTGGGGAGTTGGAGAGCCCAAAGGGCATAACCAAGTATTCAAAGTGCCCTCTGGGGGTGTTAAAAGCGGTCTTCCATTCATCCCCCTCCCTGATCCGAACCAAATGATACGCATTGCGTAAGTCCAGTTTTGTGAAAATTGACGCTCCCTGCAACCTCTCGAAGGCCGAAGACATCAACGGCAAAGGATAAGTATTCTTTACCGTGATGTTGTTCAGTCCCCGGTAATCAATACAAGGTCGCAGAGATCCGTCCTTCTTTCCCACAAAAAAGAACCCCGCCCCCGCAGGAGAAGAGGAAGGGCGGATGAATTTGGAAGCTAGAGAATCAGAAATATATTTCTCCATAGCCTCCCTCTCTGGCAGAGAGAGTGAATAGAGTTTGCCTTTAGGCGGAGACTTACCTGATAGTAAATCTATGGCACAGTCGTAAGGACGATGCGGAGGAAGAGAAGCAGCCCGAGACTTACTGAACACTTCCTTCAGATGGAGGTACTCAGCGGGCACGTTAGACAAATCCACCGCCTCCTCCTGCAACACAGACACAGACACAGACGGACAGGCAGACACTAGACAAGACTCATGACACCTTTTACACCAAGACAAAACGGAGTTAGAGAGCCAGTCAATGCTAGGGTTGTGGAGGAGGAGCCAAGGGTGTCCGAGGACAATGGGTGCCAGGGGAGAGTCAAGGATGTGAAAAGAGATGGTTTCGGAGTGATTGCCAGAGGTGATGAGTGTAATGTCTTCAGTGATGTATGATATGGTGGGAAGTTGCTGACCAGTGAGGGCGTGAACCGTGATGTGGTGCGGAAGAGGTCTGAGGGAGATGTGGAGCTTGTGGGCTAATGTGCTGTCCATGAAGTTACCTTCTGCCCCGGAATCCAGTAGTGCCTGACAGTGATGTGTCTGTGCTGACCACCGCAGCCATACCGGGAGGAGCGTAGAAGATGATGGTGATGATGATGATGATGATGAGGTCTTCTCGGCGGAGATCCCACCCGATAGTAGCCTCATACGTACTACCGGGCCTGGCCTTTTACCGGACAGGCGTGGGCTTGATGTCCGGCTCCCCCGCAGTAAAGGCAAAGGCCCAGGGACCTCCGCCTCTCCTTCTCCTCCCGGGAAAGCCGAGCTCGCCCTACCTGCATGGGCTCGTGATCGTAGACGGGGCTGGCCACGTCCCCGCCGCTGAACCGCACGTCTGCCGGTCCCCTGGATGGGGTGTTGAGTAGCCCCCTCCTCTCCATCCGTGCCAGACGTGCGTCGACCCAAAGGGCCAGCTCAATGAGTCCATCGAACGACGGGGGAAGGTCCAGGGCGTAGATCTCCCTCTGGACGCGGTCAGCCAGCCCATGCAGGAACATGTCCCACTGCGCCTCCTCGTTCCAATGGCACTCCGCCGCCAGGGTCCGGAACTCGATGGAGTAGTCCGAGACGGATCTCTCGTGCTGGTGTAACTCCGCCAGCCTCCTGGCCGCCTCCCGTCCTGCGGCGGCCCGATCAAAGACCCGTCTCATCTCGGCAGAGAGCGCCTGGAACGAGGCGCAGCATGGGTCCTGGTTCTCCCACACCGCTGTTCCCCACAATGCCGCCCTCCCAGAGAGCAGGGTCAGGACGAAGGCCACCTTGGCCCTCTCACTGGCGAACGTTCTAGACTGGAGGGCAAAATGCATATCACAACGGTTAAGGAAAGCTCTACAATAGTCGGGTTCACCTGAGTACGCCTCCGGAATCGGGAGGCGTGGTTCCGGCTGGGAGGGGGCCTCCGATGGTGCTGGTGGAACAGGCGGTGTGAGTGGCGCAGTGGGAGCTCGTAATAGCTGGAACTGTTGGGTGAGCTCGGACACCTGCGTCACTAAAGCCTGAACCGCGCGACCAGTGTCGTTAAGAGTCCGCTCCTGGGAGTCCATCCTCCGAACACTGGCGCTGAGGAAAGCTTCGAGGGAGGAGGGTTGATTACTCGCTGCCTCCATGTGGGTCAGATCGTTCTGTGACGCTAACAATGGAGGACAGGAGGCAGATGCAAGTAAAGGTAGTTTATTGACAGGAATATGATGGATGAATGCTGGTGAGTGACGCAGGAACCACGATGGCAGCACAGACAGGTGGGTAGGTGGTTTGAGTGCGTTGGTAGCGATGGCGGTGATGGTAGATCGGTGATCGGCGGTGATAATCCGTGAACGACTGTGAATATCCAATGAAGACTGAAGCAGGACACAGAGCAAAGACAGGAACACAGGAGCATGAACAGACATCTACACGAGGACCTCAAACAACGATCTGACAAACAGGAGACGAAAGACAGGGCGTTAAATAGGCGGTTGGAATGAGATGCACCTGCCGCTGATCAGGCGATCAGTGGCAACACCCACATGAACCAATCAACATGACATAACATGACTACAGCTGGAGACAGTGCATTCACGAACCGTGACACATTTAATCATTTAGCAGACGCTTTTATCCAAAGCGACTTACAAATGGGAACAATACAAGCAGTCAGGTCAACAAGAGAACAACAACAGTATACAAGTGCCATGACAAGTCTCAGTTAGTCTAGTATAGAACGCATAGCCAGGTGTTTTTTTTTTCTTTTTTAATAAAGGAAAAGACAAGAAAAGAAGGAAAAGTGCTAGTATTAGTTGGTTAAGTGCTGGCGAAAAAGATGAGTCTTTAGATGTTTCTTGAAAATGAGTAAAGACTCAGCTGTACGAATTGAGATTGGGAGGTCATTCCACCAGCTGGGCACAGTCCAGGAAAAGGTCCATGAGAGTGATTTTGAACTTCTTTGGGATGGCACCACAAGGCGTCGTTCACTTGCAGAGCGCAAACTTCTGGAGGGCACATAAGATTTAACCAATGAGTTTAGGTAAGTTGGTGCCATGCCAGTGGTCGTCTTGTAGGCAAGCATCAGTGCCTTGAATTTGATGCGAGCGGCTACTGGTAGCTAGTGTATTTTTGTTATTTGTTTTAGTTTATTTTGTAGTTAATTTTCCTTTATTTATTTTGATGTAAATGGTTTCATTTAGTTTTCCCGTTTTTTTTTTTTTTTTTTGGTAAAAATGTTTTATTTAGGTGGACTATGTTTTTAGGAGACCCTATTTTTAGGAGAACCATTTTTATGGATGGTCCATCACCCATGCTCTTGAGTCAACCACAAGGCCATTTTACTGCTCACCCACCCGTAATGACAGCCTCTCTCTCTCTCTCTCTCTCTCTCTCTCTCACCTCCTCCTGTGAATGTTTGGTCGAGACACATTTATTGTCATGTTACCGAGTGTTGTTCCAACGTCCAGGCTGTTTGTTTGGCCTTAGCGGTGGGAGCAAGCATCTCATGAACAGGAATTTGGGGAATTCGTCTCTAGCGGGAATGTTTTTTTGCTTAAACATCCTTGACCTCTGTGCTGGATGCTTGCTAGTGGATCACATGGCTTGAATCTAGTATTTTGTGTGTGAACTTTGACCCGGAGTGCGTCTGGTGGCCTGCTGTGTTGAGAAATTACCTGTAGACAGCAGATTCCAGGTCTGGTTTTAAAGTCGAGGCGTCACACAGTGATAACATAAACTTTGAGACACATTCACACATCTATGAGCTGCTTTGCTTTTGCAACAATTACTTCATTATACTTAAATGAAGCATTATAATAGTGCTTTCTAGAGTGAATTAGTGAAGAAACTTGTTCACAGATTCACACCCGCAACTCTTATATGGTAAACAGAGCTTCAGGTGTTACGACACATTGATTTTGCCTGTTGTATCTCCATACAGATCACATTAGCTCAGATGGGGCCGGGTGTTCTGTCAAAGTGCTGTTTCCTTCCTGTCTTGTCTGATTAATTAAGCTCATCTTTCTGGAGACGGACCTGACGAGCCACAATGATAAGATCGTTATTGTATGACATCATTCAATTTTAGTGCCACTCTTTGCTAATGGATTTATCATCCATCTCAGTTACAAGAAAAACACATCCAACACATTTTACACAAATTTAAGGAATATAGATATTTAAAAAATATATTTTCAATATTTAAAAATAATTTTCTTTTTATTTTTAGATTTCCAGTTTGTAATTTAATTTTGTTTTAGTACTTTATGTTTTTTATGTTTATCTGTATTTCTAATGAACTTTTCTATTATTTTATTATATTATATATTTCTATTTTTTAGCTATTTATTTAGCTAATAGTTTTAGTAATTTTAGGACTTAAATTTATTTAATTTCATTTAGTTGCTGAGGTAATTTTTATTTTATTTTTTAAAGGTAAACGTTTTTGATTTAATGGTATAATATTTATATTTTATTTAATTTCTGATTTATTTCATTTAACAAAAAAAAAAGATTTTAAATCGTTTTTTTTTTTTGTTAACAATAACAACACTGAGCAGAAACGGTGCAGAACAAGTGCCATGGTTAAATAAAATTTTTTCCCCTAAGTTTAAATGTGACCTCGGACCACAAAACCAGTCATAAGGGCCTTAACATTTTTTTTTCACAAACTGAGATTTATACATCACATGAAAGCTGAATAAATAAGCTTTCTTATATTTGGCCGAGATACAACTATTTGAAAATCTGGAATCTGAGGGTGTTGCCAATGTATATTACTAATCTAAAAATTTTTTGATATATTTACGATAGGGAAATTTACTAAATATCTTAATATCCTAATGATTTTTGGCATAAAAATCGATCATTTTGACCCATACAATGTTTTTTTGGCTATTGCTACAAATATACCCCAGCGACTTAAGACTGGTTTTGTGCTCCAGGGTCTCAAAAATTTACTTTAAACACGAACAACAATTTAGCAAGCTCCAATTATTACACTTTTCCCCCCTAAATATCTGACTTTTGCTGTCCGGAAGACAGGTATCATTATGGCTTTGTCTGTACTGTAGCCTAATCCAACATTCACTGGTATCTGCTCATAAATTTAGATTCTGATATAATATGAGCAATTATTTAAACATCTACTTGAAGGTTTATCTAGCCCAAATACTTGCATATATAACCTTAAGGCAAACCTAAGTGTGTGGGTTGCTTATAAATCAGTGTAAAATGACAGATACACTAGATAATGTCTGTATGATTCAGCAAAAAAAAAAAATGAAATCCTCAATGTCAGTTAGGTAGATAAAAGAGAACCATTTCAAATGTGATGTGTAAAGGAGATGTCAGCCTTGTAATCTCACATAATGTTTCGTGTCCAAGGAAGACAGTGAAAGTGAGAGGAGTGCTGTGAGGATGTCATGGGGGGTATGGTTTCAGGAATGTGAAAACTTGGCTGAAAGATGGAGCAGGTCCGGACGCATTAGTAAAACAAGCTACAGGCTCACACATACACTGCGGTAAATGAGACCTGCCTGAGCGCACTGTTGATTCATAGCAGCATAAATCACAGCTTATTTCTTCACACTTCGGATTCCTATTGTGTCATTTGGGAATTAATATTTAGTTATGTCAATCATGTGTTCACTGAACTGTACGCTTTCTGGTTAATCTGAAAACACTTAAAAGTAATGTTCACAGTTGTTCCTCTGTTGACAGTGTGTGTTGATAGTCACAGTGAATGTGTGATTTTATGTGTTGAAGGTGATAACTCTGGATCAGGGTGAGGTGAACAGGCTCAAGGTTTTCCCCATGCATCCCACCAGCATCAGTGGAGTGGAGGACATGTCCAATCTGGCCGAGTTACACGAGGCCGCCATCATGCACAACCTCTTCCTGCGATACCAGAAGGACCTCATTTATGTAAGCTTCTTTTAAAAAAATAGACTTCTCTTGTTTGTATGTATAGCTGGTTATAAACACTGTAACTTAATCCACACCCTAACCCTAAGAAAAAAAATTCTGCATTTTTACAATTCAAAACGAAAAAAAAAACTAAACTTTAATTACAATAATTTATATATATATATATAATTTTTTTTTATAACTTTTTTTTATTACAAATGAGTACTGTCCCCAAAAAGAGGGTTTATCAAAATTAGGTCACTTCTGGGTACAAATGTGTCTCTAAAATTTGGTTAAGTAGGTCCACAGACAAACACACACTAATTCTCTTCATTACATTCAAATGGGAATTTGGACTTTGCAGTGTTTTCACGTAAACAATGGAACAGTCTGTGCTTTGAGAAGTCTTGTGCCTCAAAAGAACTTTGTTCCATGAACCTTAATGGTGTTTAATCTGTGCAGAATTTCCTGTGTATCAATAACTGTAAGCATAAATTAAGCAATTATTGATGGCTATCCATTTAGTTTTTTCCTTCACAAAAAAAAAAACTGCTAGTGGTATTTTTGTTCTTAAAAAATTGTTTAGAAATAAAATTCATTACGTGGTCTTCTAATCTGTATTTCTTCTGATGATAATTGTATCTGCCTGAAACTAATTAGAATTCATACTTTATGGAAATCATTTTTGATAATGTTTTATTATTATTCATATGCATTAATAATTCTTATTATCATTTTACTATTTCCTGAATTGTCAAAACAATTTTGAACACATATTGGAATTATCATGGCATATTATATATATATATATATATATATATTTACATAAGCCCAAAATATTTAACAATTGATCATGCAGTCGGTGGATTTGTACAACTTTGGAAATAACAGGCATTTGAATTCTGTAGAAATCTTTCGTGTGGTGAATCCATTTGATGCTAAATATGTCTACGAGAAAACATTTTTGAACCATTAATAAAATAAAACAAAATAAATCCTGAACTTTCCATGTTAAACTTCAGTGTAAGATCAAGCTTGTATGTTTTTCTCATTGTCATTCATTCACTCTACCTTGCAGACCAACATTGGCTCCATCCTGGCGGCTGTGAACCCTTATAAGCAGATATCAGGTCTGTATGACACCGAGGCAGTGGATGTATACAGCAGACATCACCTGGGTGAACTACCTCCACACATCTTTGCTGTGGCCAATGAGTGTTACCGCTGTCTGTGGAAGAGACATGACAGTCAGTGTGTGCTCATCAGGTAATGTTTTAAGGCTCATTTTAAGTTGCTTAATTTGAAGACATTATTATCAGATTGGAATGGAATTAATTTGTAATTTTAGTAGACAGCTAATAAGATCATCTACATATAAAGCTCACTAGACTGCTGCTGATGATTTGTGCACTTCAAATGCACAGAAGATGACTGAGGTGCATGGGTGTTTTGGTCATTTGCTATTCCATAGGACTGCAATCCAATCAGAGTGTGACTGCTGAATCTAGAAATGGATTATGTTTGATTTATACTGCAAGGTTTATTGCATAACTCATCTTGGCATGGAGGTCAGAGTTCACTTTTATTTGCTTAGTGGCAGCTTGGAATCAGAAGACGTGAATCAGAAGAATGAATGTGGGTTGGTCCAATTGCCTAATAGTGCTGTGTGAAGTGTTCTTCACATTGTATTTGGCCATATTAATCAAAAGCTTAAATCGTAGAGAGTTAATAGTATTGTGAGGGATTGCATAGTTGTAATTGAACTGCACATAGAACAAGTATATATAAATATATAATTTCACAGGAATTGGAGAGGAATATTTGACCCACCATCCACTGTGCACTTCCTCAGTAACGAACAAAGTTTGGCTAAAATAAATAGTGAAAGAATTCACCGTCATTCACCATTCAGGAGCAGATATTACTAAATACAAGGCTGTAATGAGTGATGTAGTGATTAGAATGATTTCTGAAGGATCGTGTGAAACTGAAGACTGGAGCAATGATGCTGAAAAATCTTCATTACCATCACAGAAATAAATTCAAATACAACAGCTGTTATTATTTAAATGACTGTTTTTTCTGTATTTTTTAACAAATAAACGTAGCCTTGGTGAGCATAAGAAACTTTTCTCGAAAACAAATAACCACAGACAAAATGTGTTCATACTTCATGCAAATGTATTTTCAGTGTTTTATGTTCATGCTTCATGCATTTGTATTCTCAGTGTTTTATGTTCATGCTTCATGCATTTGTATTCTCAGTGTTTTATGTTCATGCTTCATGCATCTGTATTCTCAGTGTTTTATGTTCATGCTTCATGCATCTGTATTCTCAGTGGAGAGAGTGGTGCTGGGAAGACAGAGAGCACCAAACTGCTGCTGAAGTTCCTGTCCGTCATGAGTCAGAACTCCACAGGCTCTCCGCTCTCAGAGAGGACCACCAGAGTAGAGCAGGCCATCGTACAGAGCAGGTCATACATGCTCTATCACACTTGCTCTGTTCTTACAGATGTTGTCGTATCTCTTTCCATTTTAACACCCATTTTTTTTCTATTTCACTCCAGTCCAATAATGGAAGCATTTGGAAATGCAAAAACCGTTTACAACAACAACTCCAGTCGTTTTGGCAAGTTCATTCAGCTTCACTTTTCTCAGAGTGGAAATATCCAGGGTGGCTGTATTATTGATTATTTACTTGAAAAGGTATCTTCTATGTATATATATATATATATATATATTTTAAAAAGAACTGTTTATAGCCATGCATTTAAGCAGTTATATTAAATGCATTGTGTTTTAAAAGTGTCATTACATTCCAGAATCGAGTTGTGCGGCAGAATCCGGGAGAGAGGAACTTCCATATTTTCTATGCATTGTTGTCAGGTGCTAAGTATGAGCACAGAGGTGAGATTTTAGCATTATTTCATTATGTTTTGGAGGCACAGGCATTGCACACTTCACCTTTACACAAGCTGAACCTTTGTTTTTTTCTCTTTGGCCATTGAAGATTAACACTGTGTTCTTTCTATCAGAAATGTACATGCTGGCTGATTCCCCCGAGGCGTATCATTACCTCAACCAGTCCGGCTGTGTGAAAGACAGAAGCCTGGATGACAAGCACCTCTATGATAGTGTGATGGTGAGTCAATACTGTATGTCTGGCAGCATTCTCGACTCTTAAACAGTTGCTTTTCTCATAAAAAAAACAAGGAACAACATGAAAGAGTAAATGACAAAAATGTCAAATTTGGTCTCTTTAATGCCATGAAATTGGGCTTTAATAAATTTCCACTAGAGGGCACCACATTATCTCTTATCTGTAACTTGTTTGAAAGGACTTAGGTTGAAATAATTTTTGAAATAATTTTTTTTTTAAATTGATATCTGTTGGTCAAGTAAGAATTACCTTTGTGATCATAGTTAGCATAATGTGTCCAGATCCCTTTTCTGATACATATTCTTCTGTTTACTACAGGAAGCATTGAAGGTGATGGAATTCACTGAGGAAGAGATCCATGATGTCTTCAAGCTTCTCTCTGGGGTCTTACAGATCGGCAACATCGAGTTCATGACTGCAGGGGGTGCTCAGATCACCACTAAAGGAGGTTTGAGGCATATCTGCATTTGTCAGAAGCATTGCTTCTGTGGAAGGATATCGTAGTGCATAGCATAGGGGAAGGATCTATTAAATACTGCCTGTAGACCTGACACACAATATCAGCTTATATTTTATCTGTCAGGAGCTAAGAGTAAAGACCTTCACTGAGTGGAGCGTGTGGAGGCATGCTACAACATGTCAGAATTCATTTTGATAACCGCACTTCATATGGGTGAAAACTCACTAATCCGTCTTAAAGCTAGAGCAGTTCCAAAAGACTGTTGATTCATTAAAAAATAAAAAATAAAATAAAATCAATTCTGTCATTAATTACTCAAATCTACTGGTTGCATATTTACATGCAGTCACAATGAATGGAGACCAAAGGTTATTATTGCAATTTAAATTAGGCGTTTAATTACTATTTCAATATATTTTATTCTTGTGATTGGAAAACTGAATTCTACTCCAGTTTTCAGTGTTTCACGATCCTTCAGAAATAATTCTAAAACTGTAGTGGATTTGGCCCTCAATGAATTTTGTGTTTTTTTTATATTATTATCGTTGATGTTTAAAATGTTTAGTATTTTTGTGGAAAACATGAAGCATTTCATTTAGGATGAATAGTTTTTTTGATAGAAATCTCTTGTAATTTTATAAATGTCTTTACTGTTACTTTTGATCAGTTTAATGGGTCATTGCTTAACAAAGGTTTTATTTTTTCCTGACCACAAATTTTTGAATCATAGTCGGTTTGATTTCAGTTCTTTATCTTATGAATGCAATGCATACTGAAATGTGTAATTGTGTCATGTTGACTGTTTAATATGTGATACATAAACAAAAAGTTTGCATATCATATGATGGAATATTTACGTGAAACTATAATACCCACTGAAGATCATCATTAACTGTGTATGCACAAACACTTTACACATTGTGAAGGCTTATACGTGGTGTGTATTTGAATGACAGTGGCCAGCGTCGTCAGTGATCTGCTGGGACTCGACTCCTTTCAGCTGTCTGAGGTTCTGACTCAGCGGTCCATGATCCTGAGAGGAGAAGAGATCTGCTCACCTCTCACTGTAGAACAGGTAAGGAACCAGCACATCCGTCCTTTTTTGTGATGTTGTATAGTATATATAGGCACGTCTGTCTAGAAATAAGATATAGCTATGCATTTGCCTATTTAAATCTGGTTTATTTACATTTTGGCAAAGGCTTGCTTTTTTTTTGGTTTGTTTGCTTTAACCTTCATGTTGTATCATGTCCTGGCATGTCTGTGCTGTGCCCTCAGTGTGTCCAGACACATGTTTCCCTGCATCCCCAGGCTCACCCCAGATTTACTGACAGACTGTCATTAAAAACATGCTCACACCCATACGCCTGTGTAGAAAGCGTCTTTGCGTGACTTGGTACCATTTCCTGTTTTTTTTGTCCCCTCGGATTCCTGCTATAATAACTCGGTGATAAAGATCTCATGAGAAGCAACACAATAGAGGCCGAATGTGGAGACAGCGGTTAGCAGCCGCCTAATGGGGGCAGTCTATTACACAAATATGCACGCTAAACACAAGAAACAGTCGATGTAGCACCAGTGCTTGAGAATTCCTCTTTTCCGCAAAGGAACCAAAATCAAAAGGCTTGATTTTTTAAATTTAAAACCGGTTTATGGGATGACTGATGAGGGGAAAGTGTATGCATGTGAAGAATAAAGAGACCCCAACCCACGTAGCATGTAGAACGGACGCTGGCCTTTGTGACCGACTCGGTAGAAACACACAAGCAATCTTTTCATGAACAAAGACAATGGCCACTAACTCCAGCCTGTGTCAGCAGTCATAAAGCAGTGCCACGTCTTAATGGGGGCCTTTATTCCTCCTCCTCCTTTCCCCATAATGCATTAACACAGTGGTCAGGACCTCAACAGCTGCCATTGGCCGTATCCTGCACAAACAGCCATTCTTTCAGGTCTTACTGATGGAGCCAGCACACTGTTCAGAATCAGGCAGAAGTGTCTCTGACTGATGAATTATAGTGTTGCTCATACAATAGACGGGAGTTTGGCGTTCTTAGGAATAGCAGAGTCTAATTTGTGGGTATTAACTTTCTCTCCATCTGTAATCCAGTAATAGCAGCTCAGGGTTATTGCTGGGTTTATGAGCTAAACTGAAACTCCAGAAGCAAAGAGCTTCCACATTTTTCATCACTTTTGCGAAATGAATTGGTAGGCCGGTTTTAGTGCATTGACTGTGTAAAGTAATTTCTCGCAGTCTGTATGTGTAGTATTGCACCAGTGTAGTTTATCAGATTTAATGTGAACAAGTTCTTTTTTTATTTCTTAATTCTGAGCATAACTAAAGACAGAGCATAATTAAAATCATACTACTTTGTTGGGAATGGCTGGTTTAAATGTGACTTAAGTGTCCAAATACTTATTGGGGTCACTTTATTGTATCCAATCTCAGCTATAAATCAGGAAAGACATCCATTGTTTTCAAACTTCATACTTAAGGCACGTTTAAAGACGTGCACAATTAACGATAATAACAACCCTGCAGATTCAGCTCATAATGTGAAATTAACTGGGGGGGGTTCACGATGTTGAAATTCAAACAGACATATTGGTGTTTTGTAATAATCTCTAGAGGCATCGCTTGTTGACATTGTGGTTTTAAATTGCGCTGTTGGAGGCTAACTAAAGGAAAATATCTCTAGATTAATATTTTTCTCTGCCCTGCTTTCCAAAGGCAATTGATTCCCGGGACTCTGTGGCCATGGCATTGTATTCCCAGTGTTTTTCTTGGATCATCGCCAGAATTAACCAGAAAATCAAAGGAAAGGACAACTTCAAGTCCATTGGCATTTTGGATATCTTTGGCTTTGAAAACTTCGAGGTGAGAGTTTGTTGAGTGCAAAGAGGTGAAATGTTCCAGCCAGACTGTCTGTCGATGGCATGTTGTCATGTTTTTATGACTTTTTCCCCCCTCTAGGTGAACCGGTTCGAGCAGTTCAACATTAACTATGCCAACGAGAAGCTCCAGGAGTATTTCAACAAGCACATCTTCTCCCTGGAGCAGCTTGAATATAACAGGTGAGTCCTGTCAGTGACCCTGGTGAGCACTAAAGCCCTGCTCCTGGAAGAGTTCTGTCAACAAAAAGAGCTTTATTTCTCTGATTTTGACCTAAATAATGAGTGCTAAATAATGAGTCTTTAATACTCCATATTGCCATATTAGGTTTATGTGTGATCATAAGATCTAAACAGTTACTTAAAATTAGACTGGTCTAATGGCATAGTAAAAGGTTTATCACATGCACACTTTGATGCTTTTAACTGTCTCAAAAACTATTTTTCGCATACTATAGGCCTATAGTTTGGAAGTTGGGCACAGTGTGTTTCCTGTCATAGCTATGCAAAGATTTGATCTAAAAACAGTATCATTACTATTAAACTATATCTTATGGTTTTAAATCTGGACTTGTCCTCAAAACAATCTCAATGTTAAAAGAGGTGCTAAAGTGTTTTTTTTTTGTGGTTGCACATTAAAATAAAATGATTGTAATCTTAATTCAAGTGAAGAAGGATTTTGATGTCTTCCAGTAATCAATGTTAGGTGCTACCGTAAGGATAACCCTGCCTGATTTAAGTGTTTGAAAATGCTTAACGTTTGAAAACTTTGGTAAGAATTTAGAAAAGTACCAAAAAGTAATCAGTTACATTACTTTGATAGAATAATTGAAATAGTTACACTACTTATTACATTTTAAATAGGGTAACTATGTAATGTAATCAGTGATATTTCCAAAGTAACCTTCCCAACACTGGTTATAGTTAATAACCATGGGCGGACTTAGTGAGTCCTAAGCAAATTCCAGGTATGGGGCCCCAAAACAATAACTGCTCTTTTACACCTAACCCTTTTTTTGCCCTCACTCTATTTTATAGTTTATTTATCCCTAATTAGTCAACCTGAGGTTCTAAAGCCATATTATGCTACCTTTTTTATCAGATCACAAATAAAGACATTATAAAAATGTTTTTACTAAATTAAAAACTTTTTCAATCTTTTTACCAACATAAAATTATCCCATGCAACTCACTGGATTGCATTAGTGCATTTATACAAGTGTGTGGCAGTTTGCACTGGCGTGCCTAGGAAAATCATTCAAGAGAGTCATTTTGAAACATTTTGATTCCTCTCTGAGGTTAATATATCTGGTTTTAGACAGTATTATAGAGCCTAGAATGCACGCAAAGAGCACCCCCTCATATAATCAAAAGCTGTCACTCACTTCAGTTCATTGTGATCTCATTGTGATCCATTAATAAGCCCTCTACACTTCACAGTGAATCTCTTATTTACATCGTATCTACTGTACACTTCGTCATAATGAGAGGATTCCCAAGCTTGCAGAACTCAGCACTTCAGCAACTTCATTGCATTCAAGAAATCAACAGATATGTTTGTGATAAATTGATAAAGTGATGGCTAAACTGCTGTGCTGCACATATGCTTTGCCCCATCAGATGGGGCCCCTTGATTCCCTGAGGCCCTAAGCGGCCATTTACCTCGCTTAAATGTTAAGTCCACTCCTGAGAATAACAACACATTTTGAATACTGAGGACTGTTGCTGACCCACAGTAATGCAAGGATAAGTGTATACGACTGGACTGCACAACTGCAACATGTTGTCCGAGCATTTGTGTGCGTGCGCCTCCCTGCGTACGTTATGTCCTCACTCCTCACTGTTACATCATCATCAGGAGATGAAATTGCTGCGTGAAACCCAAAGCGTACCATACAGGCTCGTCTGTAGACACATAGCTTCACACTATCAGGTGTCGCAGAGAGCTCAGGACACAACGGGGTGAAATAGCATAGAAGGGTGGAGGTGCGACCTGATCATGATATCCTGTGATCTCTTTTAGGGTAAAGTGATGGAGAGATAGCAGATGAACTGAGGGCGGGTTTCTCAGCCTGTTCTTGCTGTAGTGGCTATGGAGGCACTCTGCCAGATGTGTGAATGGGTCTCCTCTTTCCCACACAGTTGTGTTCTTGTGTTGAAATGTGATGGCTGAGGGGGGTCAGCAGAGCCCGGTCACAGCTCATTTCATCACATGAACCCTGAGGATAATACCACCTTTGTGTACTTGTAGTGTTGTGATGTTGCTCAAGAGGTTCTCTTGTGTCTCTGCGCAGGGAGGGGATACACTGGGAAGCCATCGACTGGATGGACAACGCAGAGTGTTTGGATCTGATCGAAAAGGTGACCTTTTGACCTTTAATCAGCTCTCACTGTGACCACGCAGTGCTCATTAGAAACCATTCCACTTTTGATAACTATTAGCACATGAGCAATTTTAGAATTTCAAACTATCATTTCCAGTAGTCATTCCTTTTTCAGGAAGATTTGTAGGCTTTGTCAATCATAAAAAAAAAACTATAAATAATTAGGGTTCATGTCTAGTTTAGCCATGATGCTCATACAGGTGATGATGCTGTCTCTTCTCTGCATCATTTACACTACTTACTACTTTAAATTTTTTTTATATTCATTTACATAGTGTTTTAATGCAAATGAATGTTTTTTTATTGCAAAATATTTTTGTTTCAAATAAATTCTTTTGAATTTTCTGTTCATAGAATAATCCTAAAAAGAAATCACAGTTTCGACCAAAATATCAAACAGCACAACTGCTTCCAACATTGATAATAATAAGAAATGATTTCTTAAATAAGAAATTAGAATGATTTCTGAAAGATTATATGACAGTGAATATTTAAATTATAATATAAAATATTAAAATATGAGCATTTTAAATTGTAATAATTTCCCCCCTTGTTTTTTGTTTGTGTTTTTGCTCCAATTATTGCAATTATTTTATGCTTGGTGAGCATAAAAATAAATAAATAAAAAAATCTTGCTTACCCAATCATTTGAACAATGGTGTTAATCTCTAAGAGGTCAGGACAGTGTTTCATTATAATTAGCATAAATCTCCAAAACGTTCTAAAACAGTGAATTTGCATGAACAAAAAAAGGAGAGAAACAGATTCTGAATGTTCAACACTGAAATCTTTAGAGATTGCAAATTATTGCATATTATGTTTCAGAAAGAATTGCATGTTCCAGCTGCAATCGAAAAGATGTATGACCCATATGCTCTCAGGGCTTCCATATCAAGTGGCTAAAAAGGGCAATATGTAAAAAAAAAATCCATCAGCAACTTGAAGTTGACTTGAAGCTACATGACATTACAAGTAAATATTAGTGTAATTTGAGGGACAGTATTTGACACTAGAATGATGGCCCACCACTAAAGTGATTATAATTAACATCTCTCACAAACTAGACCCCTGTGGTTAATGTGGAGAGCCAAAGAGAGCGTGTGCTTAGATCAGTGTGCTCTTTCCTCAGAAACTGGGCATGTTGGCTCTTATCAATGAAGAGAGCAGATTCCCTAAAGGCACGGACTACACCCTGCTGGAGAAACTCCACAGCCGGCATGCCGTAAGTCCTTCTTTTGAAAACACTCACAGACATACAGTATGCGTTTCTTTCCCCCATCTCATTTCAGATCACAGAGAGTTAATTCTTCTTTAAACTCACTGATAAAGGCCAGCGCTGAGCCAATAGGCAACACCCAGTCACACCCCCACAGCCTCTCACATGCACATGCACAATACAGTAACGTGAGCAGGCTTTCCTCAGGGCGCAGGAACAATGAGTGTGTCCTCAGAGAACACACATACAGTATGCCCTGACTGAAGTACCTCTGTGTGTGCTCACTGCAAATATAATCAGTATGAAATATAATGTGCTATGTGTTTCTATCTCTGCAGACAAACCCTTACTATGTGAAACCAAGAGTGGCAGATCACCAGTTTGGTATTAAACATTATGCAGGAGAGGTAATTACATCAACAAGCAGTGTTATTTTAGCACTTTTATATTATTCAATCAGCTTTTCTTTTTTCTTTTCAGTTTTAATGTTAATTTTATTTAAACTTTATTTTAAAAAATATATATTTAGCTTATTTTTATTTCACTTTTAATTTTAGTAAGTTAGTGGTGTTTGATTTTAGTGCTTCAGCTAATGTCCAGCAATATTTTTTTATTTTATTTCTATTTTATTTTTTTAAAGTTAACATTTGCATTTACAATTTTTTTTTACTATTAATTAATTTACTATTAAAAATTTTACTATTAGTAAACTGTCAACAAGTGTTTGACAAATGTGAGAGAAACAAAAATTTTTTTAAGATGCAGCTTAGAATTTATAGTGTGTCTCGCCAGGTATGAAGAAGAAAATTGCAGTGTATAGCAAAAGTATTTTACAGTATTGGTTTTGTGGTGCATTATTTGTGAGGTTGGAAAGATTTTATAAGGTCTGCCAAAATTTATAGAACAGTTTAAATGCATTTAATTGACATCTGAGTTGGCAGACTCCAACACACACACACACACACACACACACACACACACACACACACACATATATAGACTTATGTATGCACATGTGGAAGTGTGACACTATTCTGTGTTTTACAGTAACACTGCAGTAGATAGGCTAAAATAGTATAACCTATTAATACAAAATATGGTACACAAAATTGCTGAATATAAATTAACACTACTTTTACGCAATATTTACTGACTATAAAGATGTTTAAAAAATGTCATATGAGCAAGATTGCTGTTGTTCTGAGTATTCGATCCAGCTGTAGCCACAAGGCCTCGGGTAATGCTAATAAATCAAGTACTCAAACTAAATGTAAAACATAAAATGTGCATTATTCATAGACAAGTTTGTCAGTTCATTTTGGAAACAACAGCAGGTGGCATGACCATTTCTGCTGAGACCTATAATCTCAAATATTGGCTGATATCCCTGCATATCACTATTGCACAGGTGTGACACTGGACTTCCCCAGTCTTCTCCTTCTCTCATCATCTACAGTACCAGTTTCAGACTTTAAAGGGATAGTTCACCCAAAAATGAAAATTCTGTCATTTACTCACCCTCATGCCGTTCCAAACCTGTATGAGTTGCTGTCTTATGTTGAACGTAAAAGAAGATATTTTGAAGATTGCTGGTAATCAAACAGCTGGTGGTTCCCATTGAGGGTGAGTAGATGATGACAGAATTTTCATATTTGGGTGAACTATACTTTTAAGAGAGGAATTAGTCTTTTCAGGAGAGTGAGAGAAAACAGTCAGAACAGTATGCTGAAAAAAGCACAGAGAGAGATGGAAAGTGAAGAGCTGGTTTGCCCTTTCACCATGGGCACCACACGAATCCTCCACAGTTTAATGTGCAGGAAACCACACGCCTAACATGCACTCCCACGAGAAGCATTTGGCATGCTGTCCAGCTCCTTCTCTAGTTGCCTTTTCTTTTTTCCTGACAGTTTTAATTCACGCTTGTACTTGCATTTCACTCTTTACTTTCTCTCTCTTCTCCAAAAAAGTCATTTTAATCAGTCATGCTTTCCAGTAAAACATCTAAAATTGCATAGGGTATTAAGACTTGTATCTCATGGAGTTTTGCTCTCAATCTCCTTTTAAGGATTTTTATATATTGTTTATGTATAAAAATCTAATTTTGCCTGATGTCTTCACCACAGTCTTGTGTGCAAACTGTCTAATGTTATGCATGTTTCACACAATATGTATCCAGTCTTTCAAATGCTTTCAGGTGGAGAATATCTTTAGCATCTGCTCTCTAGGCCAACACAAATGAAAGATTAGACTATAAGCTTTGGATGAATTCTCTGTTTAAATGAGAGATTGTAATTATCAAGATGGCGTTATAAATACCACCAGCATGTGTTGTGGATGCTGCATACTTTACAGCTCAGGAGTTTATTTCATTGTGTTAAGATCAGTGGAGGAATCTGTTGCCACGGAGGTCATGACTGAGTAATACTCAACAGGTGACTGCATTAAAATGCGGCAGCTCGATCAACCTCTCTCTTCAGCTGAAATGTTAGGACAGACACATGAAATAATCTATAATTAAAAATATATTTTCCATCCATAAAATAAATGTATGCATGATCATTAGGTCATTGAACATGTATTTAGTAACTGTATTTGTGTGTGTCAGGTACTGTATGATGTGCGTGGCATTCTAGAGAAGAACAGAGACACATTCAGAGATGATATTCTCAATATGCTGAAGGACAGCAGGTAACAAATCATTCACTTTGTTTCTGTTATTCTAAGCAGTGCTGTGGATCCTATCATCCTTAGCTTGTCATGAGATCAATAATGTATATATGAACTGTAAATGGTGCTTCTCATACTACAAAAACTATTGCTAAGAAATATTTTGAGCATTGTGACATGGGTTGTGATACTATACTGCATCTAAAATCATTCATTAATGAAGCTTTTATGAATAAATTTGAATTAAGAGACTACATGGAATTTTATCCATAATATTACTTCATTCTAGCTTCAAACATTCTTTTTTATCAACACTTGAATGTAGACAGGTTTCATAAAAAAAAAATCATTTTGAGCAAAAAGTTGTATTTTATTAAATACTACGTCTGGATCATGTTCAGTGTAATGATAAAAGCTAAGATGCAGCACCCCCAAAGCTTGTGCTGTCTTTTGCCACTCATGGATTAACATTTCACTCTCGAGTATTAGGCAGTTTTCATTTATATGCTTTTTATTGTTTTTTTTATTTATTTTTCACATGCATGTGCATTTAAACAAGATTACTAGTTTCTGCATCTTCCTCATTTGTGTTTTTGATTGGCACATTCTAGACTTATTCAGGAGATATAGATAATACAGTAGTGGCCAAAAATATCTGCCCCTTGGTAAATATGAACGAAGAAGGCTATGAAAATTAATCTGCATTGTTAATCCTTTTGATCTTTTATTTAAAACATTCATTAAAATGTATCCTTTCATTGGATAATAAGAATTTAAAATGGGGGGAAATATCATTATGAAATAATGTTTTTCTCAAATACTCTTTGGACACAATTATTGGCACCCCTAGAAATTCTTATGAGTAAAATATCTCTGTATATTCCCATTCATATTCACAATTTTGAGCACTCCAGCATGATTATAAACATGAAATTATCCAGCCATGTCTTCCTGTTTCACAGAAATATAAAGAGGAGGGAAAACAAAGCCCAAATTCCCTTAATCATCCATCAAAATGAGAAAAACCAAAGAACCTATTTCTGATGTGCAGCAAAAGATAACTGAGCTTCACAAATTAGTGAAGTGGCTTTAAGAAAAGAGCTAGAGCGGTGAAAATTCTCATTTCCACCATCAGGACAATAATTAAGATTTTCCAATCAACAGAAAATGTTATGAAACTGCCTGGAAGAGGACGTGTGTCTATATCATCCTAATGTGTGGTGAGAAGGAGAGTTTGAGTGGCCTCTCCAAGGACCACAGCAGGAGAATTGCAGAAAATAGTTGAGTCTCGGGTTCAGAAATCTTAAAAAAAAAAGTCAAACAGCACCTACATCACCAAATGTTGTTTGGGAGGGCTTCAAGAAAAATTATCCTAGCTCATCCCAAAACAAACTCCAGCATATTCAGTTATCAGACATGACTGGAACTTTAAAGGGAATGGCTTCTATGGTGAGATGAAAGTAAAAAATGAGCTTTTTAGCAGCAAACACTTAAGATGGGTTTGGTGAACACAGAGATAAAAAGTACCCCGTGTGTAAAATGAAATATACTGCTGTATTTTTTATGTTGTGGGCCTATATTTCTGCTGGAGGTCCTGGAAATCTTGTTTAGACACATGGCATCTTTGATTCTATCAAATACCATCAGATAAAAAATCAGTAAGTGACTGACTCTGTTAGAAATCTTATAATGGGCCATGTTTGGATCTTCCAACCATACAGTAATCCAAACACAATCCTCAAAAACAACACAGAAATGGGTCACTGAGCACAAAACCAAGCTTCTGCTATATAGTCCTCTGACCTGAACCCTACAGAAAAAAGAGGAGTGAACTGAAGAGGAGAGGCACCAACATGGAGCTGGGAATCTAAAGGGTCTGGAGTGATTCTGGATGAAGGAAAGGTCTCTGCTCTCTTGTGAGGTGTTTTATAACCTCATCAGGCATTAAAGGAGAACATTTAGAACTGTTAAACTGGCAAATGGAGGTTTCAAAAAGTATTAAATAAAAGGGTGCCAATAATTGTGGCCAACGTGTATTAGAGAAAAACCTTTATTTCATAATGATATTTCCCCCCATTTTAAATTCTTATTATCCAAATGAAAGGTTAGATTTTTGTGAATTTCTTAAATAAAAGATCAAAAGGATTAACAATGCAGATTAATTGTCAAAGCCTTCTTTGATCATGTTTACCAAGGGTGTCGATATTTTTGGCCATGACTGTATGTACCCAAGCATGTGGAAAACACAGAAACAGAAAATTCTGTATTTGGTGGGGAAAGAGTTAAAAATAAATTTGACACACTGAAGGACCATTTAAAATCATGTAATGAAGGCAAAAAGCTGTTTAAAAAGTTGCTGGGTCTAAGATATACACTTTCCTAAATACATTCATCTAAATTCGAACTTAAAAATCCAGCTACCCTAAAGCAGTTGTTGCTGATCTCCATTTCTTCTGATATGAATGATGTTTGTAAGAGATGTTGTCTCTGTTGTGTGTGTCTCTCAGGCTTGACTTCATCTATGACCTGTATGAGCGTGTTGGTAGCAGGAATGGAGACGAGACTCTGAAGATGGGCACTGCCCGCCGCAAACCCACCGTCAGCTCTCAGTTCAGGGTGAGACAATCGATGATATACTATAAATGTGCCATCTGATGTTTTTATACAACCGTATAAAGAATCATAACAAGAAGGCTGTGAGACGTGTTCTGCCCTAAAACCTAGCCTAGCATTTTAAGGCATTATAGACATAATAAAATATCTAGTTTTCATTAAGTTAAAAGGCGTGATTCACATAAACAGTTACTCCCAGAATACACCGCTCATTGAAAAAATAGATCCATGATGATGGATGAAGAAAAACATATTTCAGTTAATACTGTGAGAAATCTGCAAAACAGTTCAGTGTAATTAAAAATAGATTATTTGATTCAGCATTTATGTGTTATGTACTTCTATCTGAGTATTGTGTTATTAGCTTAGCAACTTGCTAACATCAAACTCTAGAAAGTGCACTCTATTGAAATCAGTTGTTAAATCACATGTGTGAAGTCCTTTTTGTGTGGCACGAGGAATTGCAGCCTATGTTGAACGTTTCAAGTCAGTTACTTATTGGGTTAAGGATGCTCCCTTAAAAGACAGCTGCCTTAGTAGGCAGAAGTAAGTAAGGCAGCTCAGTAAGTTTTGAAACAGAGCTAAAATATGTGATTTTTTTGTTTATTTTCCTGCACATGTGTGACTGTGTGTACCTTGCATGAATGTGTGTGTGTGTGTTTTGTCCTCTTGTCTATGTCCCTGTATATCTACCCGTTTGCGGGGTTACGGGGCTTTGCATGTCATAACTGCCTTGCAGGGGATTTGACAGCTGCCCTTGTAGTGTGGCTCTTAAAGCCAGGGGATTACCCACAAACCAGGCACAAGGGTTTGACAGGGTCCGTGCATGTTCCCCTGTTCCGCTGTCATTAAAGCCGAACTGGAGCCTCTCAGTCTGAGACTGTGGGACAGAGTGCCAGGTTGAAGGGTCCTTGATGTGACCGAGTAAATACTAGCCCTGTCACTGTCTGTGTTTGCCAAGGGGACAGACAAGCAAATAGCAGCTGTGGTTGCTGAACGGCAGTTTTGGTGCTGTTACTTTCCTGTGCAGGGCTGTAATTTAGTGTTATTGTGTCTGTGTGTTTCAGGACTCTCTTCATGCACTGATGGCCACTTTAAGTGCCTCCAACCCTTTCTTTGTGCGCTGCATCAAACCTAACATGGAGAAGGTAGGATTGACACTTTTTGTACTAACCATATCACACTCAAAGCATATTACTTTTTTTTACTGAATCAACCAGAAAATAAAAGAATTCTTATAAAACGTAATTTTCAAATGAATAGCTCAACCCAGAATGAAAGTCCATCATTGTTTATTCACCATCATGTTGTTTCAAACATGTTTCACTGTCTTTCTTCTGTCAAACACGAAAGAAGAAAATTTGAATGAATGTTCATGCTTTCCAAATATTTCAACAATCAAAGAGCAACTTATAGTTCACCCCAAAATAAAAGTTTGCTAAACATTTCCTCACCCTCAGGCCATCCAAGATCTATGAGTTTGTTTCTCTATTGGAACAGATTTGAAGAAATTTAGCATCACGTCACTTGCTCATTAATGGATTCCCTGCAGTGAATGAGTGCCATCAGAATGACAGTCCAAACAGCTGATAAAAACATGAAAATTTTCCAAAAGTGACGTTAAAGCAGCTTGTTCATAATAAAAAAACTGACCAACAGAAAGCTGCTTCACTTGAAAGTTACTTTGATTTGAGCTGTGTTAATGACAATTAGTGATCGCACATTTACAGTAGATTTATTGGTGGAACAGACCCAAATTTTTGCAATTCACCAATAACCTTCCCCTTCACTGTAGCTCCAGAATCATATTCAAGCATGTGCATAATCATACCGGCACATCAAGATGTGTTCCGCAATGTTTAGCGTCAGTAACATCAAGCAGCAGTGTTCTTGCTTGTCTCGTAACCAAATATTGATGCACCTAATTTGAATTTGCAGAAATAAATGCAAATGAGATTTGAGAGCTATGTGAGAGATTGTCAGTGACTTTTTTTTAAGCTCGGCTTTCTCTGGTCACTATATGCTTTCATTGCCAGGCAAATAACACCTTGAACATAATTAGCAATTTCTTCTTTTTTTTTTTTTGTTAAATGAATTTTAAAAATCCACATGGGTTTGGTATGAGGGTGAATGAATGGGAATTTAGATTTTTAAGTGAACTATTCAGCTATTTAAACTTTTAACCCCTGCAAACAAACAAACAAATAAAAAAATTAGTTTTTTAAAGTCTTATTTTCTAAAATTTAAAATTTCTAAAATGTTTTGATACAAGATACATTTTCTTTAAGCAACACTGCATAAGATATTAAGACTTGTGTTTAAAGAATGTGTCTTTAATATGAGCATATTTTGTTTTATATGCCTCTGGCAAATTTTTTAACTGGTTTTCAGTATATAATGTTGTTTCTGATTTATGTTATGATTCGATATTTTTATTAGTTACATGCACAGTTACTCTATACGCAGAATGCAATTTTCAGTGAAATGTTAATCTGGTCAACGACTTAAAATGTGAATTAAATATCTAACTGATGGATAACAATGGTGAAATCACACAAACATAAGAAATTATAATGGATTAACTTTATAAAGTTTTCGAATGAAATACTTTTTTTTCTCATGGAAAACATGTCAAAAACGACTGATTAAGAAATCATTAGTATCAGTGCAGTGGCCTCTACTTATGTTAAAGTGAAACTACACAGGACAATCTAGCATCTTCACATTGTGAGGAGCTGTACAGCCAGCAGCACTCTGCACATAGAGTCACTGTGCTGATCTGCTCAGATTGGAGCGGCCCATCCCCACCGCCAGCACATTCCTGCAGCCCAAACCTGTCTGTGCTGGGGTCAGAGGTCACGGCTGTCCACTTCAGCGGCACGGAGAGGAGTAGCACACTCCTGACCTGCAGCAGAGGAATGTAGAGATAACAGCCAGAAAATTACGCAGAGCCTCTACCCTTTATTATGTGACACAATCGAGCTGTAATAATGCTCATTTACTGGAATCATTATGATTGCATTGATTCATAGATGACTCTCGTTTCAGTGGGCAGAGGATCAGGTTGGCTTTTCTGATGGGGTTGTTGTATATAACTGTGATAACTGTCCTCAGGGAGGGGAACCACGGCTGTGGCTTTGTCTGGCGCCTGGCCTCCTCCGTCATTCCACACCTATTTTTCTATCATTTATGCCACACAACACATCCCACCTCACTTTGGGGCCCCTTTAAAGACAACTGTGGTACTGCATACTTCATGCCTGACCCAGGTTAACTGTCCAAATTACAAAGGCAGACCAGAAATACACCTCAGTCTCTTGTCACATTAGCCTGACGTGATCATTTCAGTTCAGATTGTGCTGACTGAAATGAAGGACATGGCAATAGTGGAACATGCTGTTAAGACGCACCAGATGTCCAGGCCACCAACAACGAATCCCGCTCTCTAACATAGCGATCAAACGGCCTGATGAGACAGGACAGTGTGGGAGCAGCTGAACACCAGGCACTGACGTTCCTGATCCAGCTACAGATCGCCACTAAACATGACGCAACACCTCACACAATAGACATAATCAAATCCCAGTTTAGAGCTCCCATGGCTGACGTTGGTGTTTGACCCCTTTTTCTGCCCAAAGGAATCTTTTGTTCTTTATGTGACAAATCAAAACAAGCATATCTCTGTTATCTCATGCTTAAGTCATGGTTAAAGTCAGAATGAAACCAAAATAGATCCTATAAAAATTCCTGGTCAGATTGAAAAAGATTCAACCGGTCTTTGTTATCCCGAAGATAAAATGTTTGTCTTTGTAATCTTTCATCAGCAACAGTGAAACATCACCAAGCCCTCTTACTTTTCAGTTCCTTCCCCTTACCAAAAAAATATTTTCTTCAATGTTTTATAGCAGTATTTTTGCCTTTTTAAAAATATATATATTTGACTAAATTAAGAGAAGTTACTAAGATTTATTATCAGAGAATGCATTTTGTAAAATATACCATTGGGATTTTTGTCCTTTTTTGTTAACAATGAGCCTTTATGTATTTTTATGCATTAATTATGCCTTGTAATGCACCTTAATGCATTGTACTGTTTTGTGAATAATTGTAACCACAGTAAATACATTATAACACTTATCAATTAATTGTTACACTATCTATTGTAAATTCTGTTAAAATTATTTACAACAAGATATAATGTATTACAAAGCATATTATGAATAATTATAATACCCTTTAATAACCCTTTATAATGCATTATACATTAAGGCATAAAGTAAAGTGTTACCCAGTTTTCTCTTAAGCATAAACCTCACAAAATCCATCATCTTCATCTTAAAAAAACTGCTAATGAGAAAAGAGCAATACATAGAACCAATAGAAAATCTTGCATCAGCTTACAGAAATCAGATGTGTTATAATGAACACTATTTCATGTTAACTTCTAGTAGTGGAATAGGACCACTGTTCAATATTGAGTTTTGGTCCATTCAGTTTCAAGTAATATTGGGCTTAGCCGGTTGATGCCAGTGCTGATGGACATCTCCTTCGATCTTCTTCCAGAACGCAAATAAATTTGATGCAGATGTGGTTCTGAATCAGCTTCGTTACTCCGGAATGCTGGAGACAGTGAAGATCCGTAGAGCAGGCTTTCCTGTACGGAGAACCTTCCAAGACTTCCTCAGCAGGTGAGCTACATCGCCAACAAACCACTGACAGTCCATCAAAATACAGTTAGAAGCACAAAATCTGCTCCAGGTGCACATATTTGATCTCTCACAGTTTTTGGAAAGGTAATGTGAAGTTAAAGTTCTTGAAATCATAATGAACAATACCGGGGAAGTTCTTCTGAATCTATCAGTACATTGTTCTCTTGCAGTGAATTGAGTGAGGTGGAATGTATGTATGTGTGTTCAAACTGTGCCCACTTCCTGTGCAGATACACAATGATCCTGAGGGACAAAAACCACACGGCGGACGAGAGGAAGAAATGTACAGACCTGCTTACGAAGTATGACGTCACAAAGAAAGAGTGGCAGCTGGGAAAGACTAAGGTGCGGTTGCGTGACCAACACATGTTCACACACATAGTTTTAAGTTCCAGTATAAATAATCAGTGCTAGACCTCAGTGCAAGAGTGCAAAGACTTTCTTTGAAATTCGTTTGAATTTATATCTGAATGCAAAAGGAAAAACCATACAGTGTTCAGTGTTAACATTACAGTGTTTAATTACCATGGCATTTTACAGCAAGGAGAGTCTGTGAACCCTTTGAAAACTTCCAGATTTCTGCATTGCTAACTCATATTATGTGGTCTGATCTTAATTATATTACAGTTATAGTCAACCCAGCCTTAGCGAGAGTGGCAACAGTCCAGAATGTTCAGCATTTGTAGAATCCTACCATGGATGAATGAACATCCAAGTTGTTGCTTTTTTCAGCTTTGTGCATCTCTGTTATGCTTCGTTATGGTCCTGTGAAAGCCTTTGTGATCGAGGTATGGTTCACACTAACCCGTCATTCTTGAGAAGAATATATTTAGTCGAAGTCATGTTTTTTGTGCCTTTATTTTAATGTTTTAACTTTACCAATCTCACTTCCTTAATTGACTCCAATTAGTCATTCGCTTATATTTTCCACACTGCCCTGCCCTGTTTAACAATCACACAGTGTTTGTGTTACTAGTGTTTGTCTGTAATTGTGACAGAACACATTTAATAAGTAATAATGCTGAAGTCCAGATATTTTCAAAGGATTCACAAACGTATTCTTGCCAGTATGGTACTCTGAGGGACTTCTTTGTAGCGAGCACACAGATGATACACTTTTGGACTTTCATAGGGGATTTTTTCAGTCTTATGGTGTTTTTTCTGTCTTTCCTTTTTACATTCTTTCCTTTTTCTTCCTCATACTTCCTCTGTTCTAACCCCTCTCAAAAAACCCCTCTCCACATCTTGGTAAGGAGTTTTGCGCTCCCTCACTTTACTGAAATGACTCATCCCGATCTAGCCGGTCTGAAACAAGAGTTCAGCACTTCAAGGGCGTTTGGCAACAGGAGCACAGCAGCTCTGAAAAGAATACTTTCTGTTCTCTGTTCAACAGTGTCTATTCATTCTTATCTTGTAATCAGTCAGTTATTCACTCTCCTTAGTCAGTCTCTGCCACACATTAAGCATGGCAGTTCAGTCGGTCTGTTTTTACAGTAAGCGGAGCTCTGAGGTTTCTAAGGAACAGGAAGGCACTGTAAATAAAAGGCATTCTTGCGTGCTTTGATTCAGACCACTTTTCTTTAAATTAATTGAATCCAGCATGCTCTGTGTTATTTCCTTTGCGGTCTTGTGGTTTCTGGCTTTCCTGAAAGCTTATTTGGGTATCTCTTTATCAGGGGTCACATTGTAAGCTTGATGGGGTCTTAATGCGGTGTTGCTGTGATTACTTGTTTTTAGGTTTGGTTTTATTTGGAGCAGAGAAATGATCTCCTGAATCAAATAACTTGAGATGGAAACAGTGATGACCTGTCAATGCTCCTTTCGGTCATGAGATGCCATGTGGGTTATTATGAAGGAAAACCAATTCAAACCAAACAATTAGATGACTTCTGTACACAGTTAGGCTCTACTACTTAAGGAGCATTAAGGCAAAATTTCAGATGGTATGTGCCATGAAATGCACAATTTATCTGAATTCATCATTGGCCTCAATAGACGATTGAACGTAATGCACTATTTCTCCTTTTCCTAGAATTTAGCTTTCTGTCTCCCACACGCACATGCATAAAGACAGTGAAACAAATTAATTCAGATACACACACTGGACAAGCAGTCTCGCTCCCTGTTGAATAGACTCATGCTTTACAAATTGTTTAGCTGTAAAATAGCTTCATTGTTCTGAGCAGTGGGGTCAGAGCTGGATGGCTCCAAACTGTTCTCAGCACGTCATGTACTCAAGGTCAGCTACTTTAACCTACAGCTTTCACTGCTCCACCAGGCTCCATGATCATACTTGTTAAATAGCCTGTTGCCCTTAATGGACGCATAGAAAGCTGGTGTCTTCATGACAGAATCTGGTCTAATGGACCATGCATAGATCTTATTCCAAAATGCACAGTTCAAAGTCTCTTACAGATCACCCAACACAGTACTTCACTAAAACATTACCCCCCGGTTTCAGTCCCAGTCTAAAATGTAAGTCTGAGCTGTGTCAACTGAAAGAAACTTGCACTGACTGATCTTCAAATATATCAGTGCCTTTCTTTTGGCTCAGGATGCACACCAGTAATGTGTTTTCTAAAGCACGTTTATGAAATATTACATAAATGTCCTAATTGAACAATGGGCTAATTCTGGCTTAGTCTAAGCCCTGTCTGTGAAACAGGCCTACATGCATTTGTTCCCCTCAGTTACCAGTTGATTATGTTTATCCCATTCTGAAAATACCAGTGTAATTGGCTCCCAGCATACAGTATGTTGTGTTTTGGATATTCACACAGGATATCTTACCTAGTTTAGTGTCAACATGAATCAGCTTTCCTGACTCGTTTTGCTTTCATGGAAACAAACTATTCAGCGAGGGAAAAAAATTTAGGTCATGAACTGGTTTGTATCTATTGGGAATTAACTTGATATTGAAATTTAGATATTTACAAAATATAGCCTAATCTATGGGAGTTTGCCTAAATATCTATTTGGCGATTGGTTAACTTCAATAGAGATGCAGAGCAAGTTATTACATTTTGAACAAAGAATATGGAAACAAACATTCTCTCTTAGAAATAATGTGTGCCAATTAATTGTTTGCAGTAAGAACAGAACATGTCTGGCAATGCTTCTCAAATCTTTGGACTCCACAGCCCCCCTTTGTTCAAGTCATTCGAAGGTCCTGCTATCTAAGCGGATATGTACTTCCATTATAATAAAAATAAACTTCAAATAACTTCCATCACCATTTACACAACCGCAAATCGCCCAAAACCTGTATGTGATTCTTCCTTTTGTTGAGCACAAAACAATTTATTTTGTATTTGGCAAATACTATAGATGTCAATGGCTACCATCAACTGTTTGGTTACCAACATTCTTTTAAATATTATCCCTGTAAGTTTTGTGGAAGAAATGCATAGCTAAGCTGGTCCTGCAATAAACCAGCTTAAACCAGCATGGGCCAAGATTGGTAGACACATAAAAGATATGGCACTTATTTAGTATTTAAATAAAAACACCCATCTTTAATATCCAGCTTGTGTTCTGTTGGGAATAGGTGGTTGTGTGCTTCTTGTCTTTTTCAGTCAGGGATCTATTGTAGTCAGGATTCTGGGATTCTGTCGTAATAGGGCCACATGAAGCGTTATTAGAAGTAGACATCAGGCAATGCTGAAAGGAGTTTGTTTGATCAGTGTTTACACATATGTTCCACACATGTGTTTCATGTTTCTATATAAATACATTCTCTTGTGTAAAACAGTTTAATGTATTCCAGCAAGTCTAGGCTGGGAGTCAAAGCTCCAGCCTGTGACCTATGACTGCGGCCGTCATTGCTGTACGTGTTCGGCGGGTCGTTATAGTTGTTATCATGGCTTGAGGTCTGTTTTCTTTTATGATTTCATTCAGGAGTGTGTGATTGTGATCAGCAGGGAATGTGTGTTCACTACAGGTCCTGTTAAGCGGTGGCGCTGGCTTTTGTTCGTGGTGTTTTCGTGAGTGTCAAATTTGAGGTGGAGGTTAGGGGAGGGGCTTCAGATCAAGAAAGGGGTCTGAGATTGTGTTTCCTTGCTCAAAACAAACCAACCTGTGTGTAATTATATCCATGCTGATTGTGTGTTGAGGAAGTGTGATCCCTAGATCGGGGCTCAGGGTTTTTGGGGATGGGATGGTGGAAGGATGTGGACGAGGAAACTTCCTCCTGTGTGTGTGTGTGTGTGTGTCTGCAGCTGTGCGACGTTGATTACAGGAACATCTGGGTCGTCGGTTTCAGGAAATCTCACAATGAGCTTAAAAGATCTGTGGGAGGCCAGACATGATGCGGTGTTCATGATTCTGGTAATGCCACCATATATAGACTGTACAGAAAGTACATTATAGTACATAATGTATATCGGATGCTGCTTTGCTGGTGTTCCCATCAATCTTTTTCTTTTTAGCTTAACCAGTATAAACCAGCTCAAGCATGAAGACCATGCTAGGTGACCAGCAACAACTCAGCTCAGGTTTTGATGGACAATTCATGTTGGTATAATCACAGTTTCCACAAAATTACTAAGCATGACCATTTTTATTTTTACATCGATAAATAATAACTGTTTCTTAAGAAGCAAATTAGCATAGAATGATTTCTGAGGGATCATGTGACACTGAAAAATGGAGTAGCCTAATGATGCCAATTCAGCATTGCATCGTATAATTAAATTACATTTTGAAATGTATTCCAATAGAAAACTGTAGGAAGATTTCACAATATTAATGTTTTACTGTATTTAAAATATTTAAGACATTTAAAGCAAACAAACAAAAAATAGTGCCAACCCTAAACTTTTGAGCCCTACTGTGTGTATGAAGTCATGGGAAAGAAGTCATCACATTCATAAATGGCGTTCAACAGAGACTGTAGATCATATGACAGTGCCAACATGGAGGATATATTTTGTCCAAGTTATAGTCATAATACAAAACATGCACACTAATTGAGAAGATTTCCTGAAAAACAGTGCATACTATGACAGTGCATACATTTAGAAGTAGTTGTTGTAGTCTTGTATGATCTAACCATCCAGCTTATTTTTGTGGAAAGGTGTGTGAAAATCAACTTGGGCATCACTACTCAGGATTTATTTTAATTTGTATATATATATTTTTTACCTTTGATGTTCTTTCTTACTGAGTTCTCCTATTGTCTCTGTTGGATAAGGATAATAAAAAAAAATGTGTTTTTATTGTCTAATTTGTTCTATTCAAATAACCTGATACACAATTCTGCTAGCATATCTATAGAGGCGGCAGCCAATGAATGTGAGGATACTCTTCGACCATCAGTGAAAAACAGCGAGTCATGCCATTTCAAGTGAAATACACTGAGAGGGGTGAACTGCACAATATAAAATTTGAACTATGTTGAGTACAGTTTTTATTTATTGTGAGTGAAACCATTGTAGTAAAAGTCATTTTATTACTTAAAGGGACAGTTCACCCTGTAAATAAAAATTCTGTCAGCATTTACTCACCCTCATGTTGTTTCAAACCTGTACGAGTTTCTTTGTTCTGTGGCCACCATCAACTGTTTTGGTCATTCTTTAAAATCATCTTTTGTGTTTAGCAGAAGAAAAAAATGCATACAGGTTTGGAACAACATTAGGGTGAGCAAATGATGACAGAGATTTGATTGCTCTATCCCTTAATGTATAAAACTTTTTTCAATTGGAGTCACACTACTCAATGTCCAGTACTGTTTAGTATAAATGTTCATTTACATTTAGAGTTCATTATGAAGGAATTTATGCAGATCATCCCTTTAATTCACCAGTGTTTCAGAGGTTTCTCTTCTATGAGTCAGCGTCAGTGAGTAAAGAGTTAAACCTTCATGTCTTCTGTCTCTGAGACAGAGAGAGAGTGAGGGTGTGGCCTGCTCTTTGGCCAAGAGCCACTCTTTCCCCCTCCTCTCTCTCTCTCTCTCTCTCTCTCTGTGCACATCAGTCTGTCTGGAATAGCCCGAGCAGCAGCAGTAACAGGAAATCAGAGCGCTGTGGTTTCAGCACAATGGCAGAGCTCCACAGCTCAGCTCCCTGTAGCCTGTAGCCTGCTGAGCACACTGGAGACGTGCTCTTCACACCGCCTGGAGAGAGTTAACCATCAGTTGACCTAAACTTCCCTCTCCTTGTCTTTCCTCTTTGGTGCCTTGCAGGTGTTCCTGAAGGAAGCTTTGGAGCAGAGGCTGGAGAAGGAAAGAGAGGAGGTGCGCACAGCGGCTGGTATGGTGATCCGGGCCCACATACTAAGTTATGTGGCAAGGTTAGTGCAGCTTTGTATGTGTTTGTGTATAAACACGCTCTGTTGAATGGGGTCGGGGGAGTTACCAAAGACTGTGGCTGTGACTTGAGTTACTTGATTGCTATAATCGAATATGTGAATGAGATGGAAGTTTGCATAGCAAAATCATTTAGCAGGGCTGCCTGAAGCAGTGAATTGAGAGCAATGCAAAGTGGATTAGAATCATTATGAAAGTGCAGGGAAATAAATGAGGGAAGACTCTTTTCACTGCCAATACTGGCTGAATTTGTTTACATGGTTTTTTTTATCTTTTTTTTTTTTTTGCCAGTCTTGGCATAATCAGGGGTTTTATGTCGGTTTACATGCAACTTTGTGTTTCAGAAGTGATGCTTAAACCATGGTGGTTTAGTTTTAGTTTTACTGGGTTTTTTTTTTTTGAAGGGATTTTGGGAACTTGTCAACTGATTAATCTGTAAAAACATCTGGCTGACAAACTAAGACCATCTGGGAAAGGCTTGGAGACCAGTTTGAACTATAGCTAAGACCAGCAAACCAGTTTAAGATGTTTTCGAACAGGTTGCTTTTACTGTTGTCGTTTAGGGGATTGCTGAAGTGTCTGTTTTGGCTTTGTTTAGTATAAGTCTAGCATTAAAGGTCAGATCTGAGATTTTCTGATTTAGGTGGCCTGGTCTTAATGTATGAGAACTGTTGCACAGCTGCTCACACAGATCAAATGTCTTTTATTATCACAGACACCAACTAGCCAGAGTGTTTTATATTAATGACCCTCTTTCATATTTGTCATGCTGATTGCTTTTTAAATGAGTTACTGATGTGTTAATGACAGAGTTGTTTATTATGTTGAGTAATAGCTGTAATATACTCATAATTACTGTTATATCCTGTCAACTAATCACTGGTGAAGCCTCAAAGGCTTGCTTTCTAATGTTGCAACTCTCCTTCTCCCAGAAAAAACTATAAAAAAGTCCGGACCAGCACCATCACTATCCAAAAGAACTACCGCGCTCACTTCTGGAGCCAAGCTTTCCAGCGTTTCCGCTCCGCTGCCCTGGTCCTCCAGAAACACATCCGCGGACAGATCGCTCGACGGCTCTACCGGCAGCTCTTAGAGGAAAAACAGAGGAGAGAAGAGGAGGAGAGAATCAGAAGAGAGGAAGAAGAGAAGAGACGACAAGAGGAGCTGAGGAGACTTGAGGAAGAGAGACTAAGACAAGAGGAAGAGAGAAAGAGGGAGGAGGAGGAGAGACAGAGGCTTCAAGAAGAGGAACAGAGAAGGAAAGAGGAGGAACAGGAGGCTTTACGGATACAGCAGGAAGAGGAAGAGTCGAACAGGAGGCAGGAAGAGCTGAAGAGCAAACAGATACTGGAGGATAGAGAGGCAGGGCACAGCAGGTAAAACGCAATCCGGGCAAATGTTTGAGTTTTAATTTAGGTCATCCAAAATCTGTGTTGGCTGCCGGACTGTGCTTAATCCCTGTCTAAAAGGATTCTCTCCTGTTTTGCCTCATATTAGGAGTCTAGTGGAGAAAAATCATCACAACCACAAGGTATTATTTCTACTGGACATTTGATTTTATATTCTTATGAGAGAGATTTAAAACCTGGAAAGATATATCCTTGCATTATCCTAAATCTCTGTCTTCACTTACAAAAAATCTGTAGTAAAATCACAGTACAATGGTAAATCCAAGGGTGATTTTAAAAAAGAGCCTCTTGAGAAACTAGTTTGTAAGAGTATTTTTATAATACTGTTTCAATGCCTGTTAATATGTAGATTATTAATTTTTATTTTATTTTATTTTATTTTATTAAGTTAAATGGTCTGACCAACATGCAGAATTCTTGTTTATTTTTTTTATATATATCATACAGATAGCTGCCTCTCAAAAATCAGATAAAGTGACCCTTTTAGGAAATGGTCAGGTTAGTTGTGGTTGTAAAATGTCATGTGGTGCACATCCCCAAAACCTTAATAGTATTTTTAATAAATTAATTAAATTAACTTTTTAACTTGAAAAATATATTTTAAAAACATTTTGGAAATAATAAAGTTGTCTACACTAACATTTTCAAAATATACAGAAAAGATTGTATTTCTTTTTACATGATAGTCATACAATACATTTTTAGAGTTTTTAAACTTTTCTTGAAATGCTATACATGATATTTTTTTCAAACTGATTTTTTTTATTATTATTATAGTTTACATGAATACACAATATATCATTAACTCATATACGTGAATGATTACCATATTCATGTAGCATGATGTTTACATAATACCAAAACTGAAAAAAAAAATACCATGGAATAACCATAGTGTATGTTAAAGCATTGGGCTTTTTCATTGAATCTGAAATTTTTTTGGGATTGACAGAAAGAACTTTATATATTTGGCGTGTCCTCACTATCCCTCCCCTATATTCTAGAAGGACGTGTCCCAAAGCCTGTGCCAGTACTCGTCTGAAGAGGAGAGTCGTCAGATGGAGGCGATCCTGCGGCTGGAGCGAGAGATTGAACGGCTGCAGAGACAGAGAGACGAAGGGGTGTCCTTGCTAAACGACAGCTCCAGAGACGACCTGCAGCAGAAGAGGGACGCCGAGATCTACCGCTTGGAGAAAGAGGCTTCACGTGTGGCCACTGAGTTCCTGGAGATGCTAGACTTCGGAGGTTTGGAGCAGTCGCTCTCTAGCGAGGAGAACCTTCACGACCCGTCAGAAACCACCGCACCTCTGGCCGAGGAAGAGGTGGATGAAGGCTTCCACGCAGAGGACGAGTGTATCCCACTCCCTGACTTCCCTCTCCCAGCTGCCATGCCCATGGACAAAGAGATTCTCTCCAGTCTTCCACCTCCACCACCAGCCTTTGCTGAAGGTCTGGTGGCCACATCCTCACCTGCACGGATGGAGCGACCAAAATCCAATTCCTCCATCAAACAAAACAGACTCTCAGACATTCCCCCTCCTCCAACTACAGCTCCACCCCCTCCTCCAGCTGCACTGCCATCAACCACGGGAGATTATGGAGTGGTGTATAAAAACACCAGGAAGACGGTAACAGAGATTGTACTGCCAGTGGAGGAAACCAGCTTCAGTATTCTGCCCGACACTGAGTCGGACTATGACCAAGAGGAGTTTGAGGAGGCGCTGGGGAGCTGTGGGGATGCAGGAAGTACTAATGACGGACACCTCACTGACGAGGAAGTGCTACATAGATCTTCCTATACCTACAACAGCACAGACTCCTTTAGAGGAAGTTCAGACTCAGTGAGTTCACTCTTTTCACACTTTGACAGTGCGTTCACACTGAGAGCCACTTTATTTCACTATACATCAGTATATTTCAGAGCTTTTTTGAACAAATGCATCATTTCAGGTAGGGGTGTTGAAATTAATCGTTGCAGACGTGGACGATTCTGCATTGATGCAGTAATAGACCTTAATCGATTATAGCCTATGACGTCATTCGCATATACGCGTTTCAGTCATGCGAGTTTAAAATTATTTTATATTTATTTGATTTTATGTTGTATATTAGAGCTGTCCAGAAAGTTTTAGTTTTGAAGACTGTACTATTTATTATGGGTTATAAATTAAGTAAATTTGTATACATTTGTTAACATTTAAATACTTTTTGAAGTAGTACACTGCACTTTATCGTTGACATGATAATCGTAATCGAACTGAATCGTGAAACCAGTGCCAATTCACACCCCTAATTTTAGGTAAATGCACTAGTTTTGCTATTTTTTTAGGATGCACATGTTTGCAAGAAAAAGCATTGCATTTTTCTCCCTCCCATCTCATTCTTCCCCCTCCATCACATGGAAACGAACACTGTAAGAAAATGGCAGGCTTGGTTGCCAGAAGTGTAATATGTTGGCAACGTTTCAGGTATTATGGGATGGCATTGTATCTTTTGTATAAAATAGACAAAACACACTTGCATATATATATATATATATATATATATATATATATATATATATATATATATATATATATATATATATATATATATATACACACACACACACACACACACACACACACAGAACAGGAGTTGTAACAAACATCATAATTTACATATCCTATAATTTTATATTTCAAGTGATTCTACTAGAACTATCAAAATCTGCTTAATACCTTACACCAATAACCGCCATAATATTGCAAGTGGAAACAGAAAACCAAATGATGAGTCAGAGTTCAAAGTAAGTGGCCTGTCTATAAAACATGACTAATAATTGTAGAGAGAGTGCACAGGGTCACACACACAAAGACAAAACAACATCAAGGTAACTCACAAAACTAAAGTAATGCAAAAAACATTAACTAAACGACTGGAAATGTGACAAAATAAAACACTATACTAATAACTATAATATAAATATAAAATATAATCTTATGTGAGTTCACACAGGGACATCTGGGAATGTCCTTTTACTTTTTCTCACCAGAAGTATTTATATGGTATGGTGTTTTTACTTGGAAAAAAAACAAACAAATTTGACAGTATTTCACAGTACAACATGTTAAACCTTTTTACGGTTTCGCTATATATGGCAAGGCAACTTACAGTACGGAACCCCACACATCACAGACAGGAAAAAATAAATAAATTGTGCTCATTGAAATAATTCCCTCGATGCACTAAAACGTGCATATGATTACTATTTTGTTCCCTCAGTATACGAATTAGTTCCCTTGATTTGCCAATCATGCGCACAATTTACTAATTTGTTCTCTCGATTTATAAATCGTGTGCATGATTTAGCAAATCGAGGAAACGAATAAGTAAATCGTGGGCATAATTTCTAAACCGAGGCAACAAAATGGTAAATACTGCACGCAATTTAGCATGCCATGTGTGGGGCTCCATATTATAGTTACTTAATTAGACATTTATTTTTCAGTGTATGTATTTAGCGTAACAACTGAATCACTTTTCTTGTGTCTGACCACTGCTTGGATTGCCTTAGGAGCAGTGCTTTAAAGGGCATGATTTTAAAGACAACATGTCAGCATGTTTTTTTTTTAAAGATTTATTTTGGCATTTTAGTTTTTATTATGATATGACAGTGTAGAGGAGACAGGAAGCGAACTGGGAGAGAGAGAGAGAGAAAGAGGGGGGACGGGAAAAGATCCTCGATTTAAACTCGGGATGCCCATTGTGCAATGGTGCAATATGTCAGCGCGCTGCCCAGAAGGCTATTGGTGCCAACTCAGCATGTTAACAGTCAGCGCGTCACAACCCACGTGAATAAGTTAATCTCCTTTACAGCACTGCTGCTCTTAAATTTTGACATTCACAAGTATGGGCAACTAGTTGACCTACAAATCTGGCTGTTGTTGTTTGTTGTGTTTCTACACAATTTTTGTTGGATCATGTTCGTTTCACTGTCTGTACGTCCATTAGTAGTCACTAAAGATTAGAGATTTTGAGAAAGTTGTGATCTGCTAATCTTTGTGGCATCTTTAACATCTTTGTGGCCTTTCACTTAAAATGAGCGACTTCCAGCTGCTTTGTCACTGCAAAGTGTGAACGCCTCGTAAGGCATTTGGAATGAAAGGAATATGCATTTCATCACATTTATACAGTTTAGTGTCAGGGTAGTGAGATCCGGTATTGCCTGGAGCAAAACAAAAACACTCAGCACTTTGTCCTAATTCTTTTAAGACCTTTAAACTTGGCATAATACCATAATGAATGCATTATTGCTTTGGATTTCTTGTAGCTATTCATGTTTTATTTGCTAAAGCAGCATGAGGGGATCAGGTGAATATGATTTGATATATATTGAGTCTTTGTCCTTCGGGGTATTTCCAGAATGTGCAACGATTAGCCAATGCATGTCACACCTGCTCCAAACACAGTCCTGCAGCAGCTTGATTGTTGACTCTTGGAGAATATTTGAACTCAGAAACCTGATTCGGGTTCTGTTTGGGTGTAATGTGAAACTTGACATGACAGTTAACAATGGGAGGATATTTACTGATGTCATGCTCTTTTTGTTTGCATTAACTAGTAGGATTAGACTGTGCAATACAGATGTCGTACTGCAGCAAACGCAAAATGCTCCAGGGTGTACGGTTACAGTGTAACCATTTTTAGCCAAAACATACATTGGCATTCAAAATGTTGGGGTCTGAAACCATGATATATTTTTTGGATTCTTTAATAAATAGAACGTTCTAAAGAACAGCATTGGAAATATAAATATTTTGTAACAATGTAAAGTCTGTACTTTTTTTAACAGAGGTACAGTACAAGCCTTTTACTGACATTCACAATCCTTTTCCCCCCACAGTTCATTGACAGCAATGACGAGAATGATGGATATGTGGACACAGACGAGGAGGTGTCCAATGGTAGAGTGCATCTGCTAAACGGAAGTGGACCTCCTTATTTCCACAGCTACCTGTACATGAAGAGTGAGTGTTTCCTACCATTTACTTGCTTACTGTTTAGCTAATGGCTATATCACTGGATGATATTGCTCAAACTGAATGTATCAATGGATAGAGTAGATGAATGTTTCATTGCGCCGTTTCTTATTTTTCTTTTTTAAGGTGGGCTGATGATCCCGTGGCGCAGGCGCTGGTGTGTTTTGAAAGACGAGACTTTCATGTGGTTCAGGGCGAAGCAGGATTCTCTCAAGTCAGGCTGGCTGTACAAGAAAGGTGGAGGGATGTCCACTCTGTCCCGCAGGAACTGGAAGATGCGCTGGTTCGTCCTCCGAGACTCGAAACTCATGTATTTCGAGAACGACAGTGAGGAGAAACTGAAGGGAACCATTGACATCAGAGCTGCTAAGTAAGACCTCAGTGCCCAGATGTTTGGTTCAAACGGCAATGCATAGCTGCTGCAACTGGCTGTCTGCCTCATGTTTACAAGCAAAAGACCATTTGATGGCTTACTGTTCTAATGTTCATCGACTGATAATCTGTGGTGTTTCCCATAGGGAGATTGTGGACAACCATGAGAAGGAGAATGCACTGAATATTGTGACAGAGGACAGGACTTACCAAATCTATGCAGAATCTCCTGAGGATGCAAGGTACATTTAAAATGTATATGTATTTTATTCCAATGTGCCTGATCAATAGACTTTATTCAATGTGTGCAACTTTCCTATTCATCTGTTGTGCCCCCTTGTGGAGCATTAAAACTTATTAAGTATTGTTGCCTAATACCTGTCATGCTTGTGTTGCAGTGGCTGGTTCAATGTGCTGAGCCGCGTCCACAGTGCCACTCCAGAACAGCTTCTGCAGATGCAGCACGAACAAGCTAACCCCAAGAACGCAGTCGTGAGTGTTCACACTAATCTAACTTCCAGCACCTGTAAGTGATGTAAAGGTGACATGTACATTATATTTTCATGTGACGTTTCATCCTCAGGGAACACTGGATGTTGGGCTTATTGACTCTGTATGTGCCTCTGACAATCCAGACAGGTAATGCGTGTTATCAAGCTTAAAATTATTCCAGAAACATAACATTTTCTGTGTCATCCGTACTATATATATTTAACCTATTGATTTTGAATTATTTTAGAACATTTCCTTTTAAACTCACAAGATTTATTTTCCCCAGGCCAAACTCGTTTGTTATAATCACTGCTAACCGTGTGATCCATTGCAACACTGACACACCTGAGGAAATGCACCACTGGATCGGCCTTCTGCAGAAGCCTAAAGGAGACTCCAGAATAGACGGCCAGGAGTTCATAGTGAGAGGTGAGTAAGACCGGTCTGTACAGGATACAGAGATTTACCAGCACTATACTTGCTACATCATTGAGGTCATAACGAATCCTGGTAAAAAAAAAACTTAAAAATGGGTGTCATTCATGTCCTCAATGCACAAGCACTGTTTTATTTCAATTTTATTGAATTTTTCAGGTTGGCTGCATAAAGAGATGAAGTCCAGTGGGAAGAGCACATCTCTCAAGCTAAAGAAACGCTGGTTTGTTCTGACCAATAACTCACTGGATTATTATAAATCATCAGAGCGCAGCGCCTCTAAACTGGGAACACTGGTGCTCAACAGCCTTTGCTCGGTTGTTCAACCTGATGAGAAAGTTTACAAGGAGACAGGTGAGTTCACACATTTCTTCTGCAAAACAAGATTTCTTCAAATGATCTTTGGACCTTTTTAAATTTCTCTGTTCACCACAGGTTACTGGAACATAATAGTTCATGGTAGAAAGCATTCTTACCGTCTCTACACCAAACTACTGAACGAGGCCATGAGATGGGCTTCAGCCATTCAGGTGGCCATTGACAGCAAGGTTCCCATTGAAACACCTACCCAGCAACTCATCCGAGATATCAAGGTACAGTCACCCTAAAAAATCAAATTGAATTCACGATTCCACATGGAGTAAGGTTTTTCATCTTCTTAACAATCATGTTTCAGTTGGGGAAGCCGATACCTCTCGAACCCCGACAGTCCCTCAGGGTCAAAAACTGTAGTGTTAAGTGAGGTACACGGATGGGTGCTCTGTGTGCTGTTCACTCAGACTGTTTTCTCTTATTTTATTCTAATTTCTCTATTTATTTGATTATTTCTGCGTGCTTCTGTTCTACATTTATGCAACAGATTTGAGTCATTTTCAGTCATGTAAATGTAGCTCAGAATTCCTTTGTGTGCTGTGTTTCCATCTTCAGTAATCAGTGGATGTGCATTGTGTTACATGAATAAACAAACCCTAATGCCTTTGTTCTTTTCATGGTTGTGCAGGAGAGCAGTCTTAATGTGGAGGCTGTGGAGCAGATGTACTGGAGGAACCCCATCCTGAGATACACGCAGCACCCTCTGCACTCGCCCCTGCTGCCTCTACCGTACGGAGAGGTCAATGTCAGCTGTGAGTCTCTCCTTCACACTGATCTACTCCTGTGTTTCAGCTGAGCATAGTGATGACAGCACAGCCATGGGTTTGATTCCCAGAGAATGAACTGTACTGTAATGAACTAACAAAATGTGTACCCTAAATGCAGACTCTGAAAATGAAGTCACTGTGGATAAAAGCCTCTTATAAATACGTAAATGTAAATAATTTTTAAATAAGCTGAAGTGCTATTATTTTTTTATTTATTTATTTTTTTTTTAAATGCATGTCATTGCATGTCAACTACCCTTTTACAAACTAAAAGACAAAATTATAATCTGTGGCAATTGAGAGCAGGCCACTTATGCCATTCATATTATCTTACTGTTTATTTACTAGCATTCCTTTATTAATCGTTCACACACATTCATACAGTTGACATATTTTGGCCCTATTGTTGGATTGTTCACTGATGATTTATTTGCTCAGTGACGCACAGTTTTATTTTTTGAACTCTGGATTTGATCCTTTGTGTCTGTGTCCCTTTCTCCATCTGTCTGCTCTTTCTGTCCCACTTCCTGCAGTGCAAAAGGAGAAAGGCTACACCAGCCTGCAAGATGAGGCAGTCAAAATCTTTAACTCATTACAGGAGATGGAAGCTGTGTCAGACCCAATGCCCATCATTCAAGGCATCTTACAGACATGTCAAGATCTGCGGCAGCTTAGAGATGAAGTGTACTGTCAGCTGATCAAACAAACCAATCACGTGCCTCAGCCCAACAGCCCTGCCAACCGTGCACACTGGCATCTGCTCACCTGCATGAGCTGCACCTTCCTTCCGAGCCGCGGCATCCTCAGATACCTCCGCTTCCACCTGAAAAGGTGTCGTAGATGCTCTTTGAATATGACATTTACTGTCTTTTCTTTTCTTTAAATCATAGATTTTCATGGTCTTTTAATAAAGAATTTAGTGTTTTTAACATATATATGAAGGATTGTGGTGCACTTTGTGAAGAAAATACAGGAAGATGTTGGGAAAAGCTGCCGGGCCCAAGCCCTTGTACATCAGCCAAAATAATCAAATTCATTGCTTCCTTTGAAAATTATAACAGTGACATAGACCATCCTGGATTTGTGTTGGGTGGCAACACAACATTTGATCTGTATGAATTATGTTAATGACATGTTTTGACAAAAAATGAAGAATTTTTCCGTAGAGCAATCAGTTTACAGCATTGTAAGAAACTTAAAAATTGTGGGGTATTTTACCTAAAGACTTTTATTTTAGTGTTATATTATTAATATATTATAATGATATTTATTCATATTTCAAATGGGCTTTTATGTTTATTTTTTCAGTTCAGTTTAATTTTAGTTTGACATTTCTATTAACTTAATAACAATTTTTATAAATGTAAGCTTAATAATTGTACTAAACTTATTAATTTCAAATAGTTTCCAAGAAAACTTGTCTAATTTTACATCTACAATTTTAATCTTTATTTTAATTAAATAATCTTTATTTATGTTTTATCTCAGCTTTATTTCGATTGCAGATTTTTTATTAGTTTTAGTTTTAGTTAGCAATAACAACACTGATTCTAAGCACAGAACGTTTTGCATTTGGTGCCATGAATATTTTCTGATTTCCATGACTTTTTAGGATAAAGGAGTTGTTCCCTGGGACAGAAATAGAGATGTTCGTTGTGTTCATTGGCGAGTCGCTGAAGAAGACGAAAGCGCGGGAGTTTGTGCCTTCGCAAGAGGAGATCATCGCTCTTTTGCAGAGACGTGAGATGACGACCACCGTTTACTGCCATGGTGGAGGCTCCTGCAAGATTTCAATCAACTCTCACACAACAGCAGGAGAGGTGAGGGATGCTAACAGACAGAAATATCATAAAACATTTTATAATACAACAACCCAGAGTTCTAAGGGAATAATCAGATATATTCAGAACTGCACTTTTGCACCTACAAATGTAATCATGCTTTTTCATGCAGAATGATATAACAGATAATGATTTCAGCTCTGGCTATTGAGGGGATAAAAGTCTACCTGAGCTTTAACAGAGAACAGAAAACTGCAGATGAACAAATCTTGCCTAGATATATATTATGTTGCTCTTAATCAGGAATGTGTGAATGTGTGGTGTAATATGCTGACGGACAGTGTTTAGGTTTGTTTCTGTTCTTTGTGTAGGTGGTTGAGAAACTGATCCGAGGCTTGGCTATGGAGGACAGTAGGAACATGTTTGCTTTGTTCGAGCATAACAACTCAATCGACCGGGCCGTGGAGAGCAGGGTGATTGTGGCCGATGTGCTTGCCAAGTTCGAGAGGTAAAATCACATCACAAAGCTGCGCCTGTTCACTCTCAGAAATTAAACTCTGTTCCTACAAAACGCTGCCAAATGCATGTGTCATCACTTGGTTATTAAAGCTGTAATATTCAAATGTAATCTCCAAAGTCTCTAAAACCAATCTGAAATAACACAAAAACGATTGTTTGTGGTGGTGGTTGTTTCTCAGGTTGGCAGGAAGTGAAGTGGAGGTAGACGGCCCATGGAAGCTGTACTTCAAACTGTATTGTTTCTTGGATGTGGAGAGCATGCCCAAGGAAGGAGTGGAGTTTGTCTTCATGTTTGAGCAGGTCAGTCATTTATAGTTTAATTTCTTGCCTCTATTCTGTTCAAGTCAATCATGGAGGTGTGTAATACCTGGAGAAACTATCCATACCATTCCCATGCAGCTCACTGGCGGTTTCTTGGACTGATTTAATACTTTTATATTTTTAATTTTAGTTTAAAATATAAATATATATTTTTATGCTATTTAAGTTTTATTAATTTTAGCAATTAAACTTATTTGCTTATTTGCTAATAAACCAAAATATTTCTAATTTATGCTGTTTATAAGACTAATAATTCTATTATATATATTTGTTTTATTTTATCTTATTTCAGATTTGTTTTAATTTTGTTTTAATTTTAAATTGAAACATTTTATTAGTTTTAGCATCAACAGTATTGATTCTGTGCATAGAATATTTTGCATTTTGTGACATTTTCTGATATCAGTCACATCTTAAGATATGGAATAGAAAAAGATTCTCTGTTCATGGGCAAGTTGCTGAAGAAGTGAAATTCATTTTTTCACTTCTTGCCTTTATTCTGTTCAAATCACTTTCTATAGAGTTTCAATTTAAAAAATCATATTCTGAATGGTCATCATTGGAGAAAGATACTTGAAGTGTTACAGGTTACAGCATCTACCAGCAGCAGTGCTAACTAGCTAACAGTGCTAACATGCTAAACATTAGCCCCTGTAATTCAGTTCTGTTCTATGTATTGCACCTTTGCACTTGATTTTAGTCTATTTAGCAGTGTTTTTTTCTCAAAATTTGGTATCTGTAAGCATGAAAAACACAGAAGTCGTCAGATGTGAGTCTCCATCTCCATCTCTCCAGGCTCATGAAAGTTTAATAAGCGGTCACTTTCCTGCCCACGAGGACACCCTCCAGCACCTGGCTGCTTTACGTCTGCAGTACCTGTATGGGGATGTGTCTCGGGTGAACTGGAGCTTGGACAGCGTCTACCCCACCGGCCGTCTGCGCAACCGCATACTTCAGTTCACCAAAGTAGGAGGCGCAGCCGGATCAGGACAAACCCTGGAAAGGAGGAGGACGAGCTTCCTGGACGGTACGCTGAGGCGAGGGCTGAAGACAGGCACCATGAAGAAGCAGCGCAGTATGCAGGAGGAACAAATGATGGAAATGTGGATCAAGGAAGAGACTTCAGCCACCAGAGCCAATATTATGGAGAAATGGAGTCGGCTGCATGGTCTGGATCAGCATCAAGCCATGCTCAAATACATGAACATCATTAAAGAGTGGCCTGGGTATGGATCAACACTGTTTGATGTGGAGGTAAGAACTGGGGATGTGAGATGATTACATTCATTGAAATGGTAAAAAAAGCTCTCTGTGCCCCCTTTTACACTTGACATTAACATGCATTTTGAATCCAGGATTGGCTAATCTGATGCTTGTTGTGATTCTGTGTGCAGTGTAAAGAAGGTGGTTTCCCTCATGATCTCTGGCTGAGCGTGAGTGCCGAGAACGTGTCTGTGTATAAGCGAGGAGAGGCCAAACCTCTGGAGACTTTCCCCTATGAACACATTGTCTTCTTTGGAGCTCCCCACGCCAGCACATACAAGATCACCGTGGACGGGAGGGACATGTTCTTTGAGACACCTCAGGTAATCAAATGTCATTTTAAATGGATTTTTCACCCCAAAAAAATAATATTCTGTTATCACTGACATTTTCTCACCCTGATGTCGTTCCAAACCCATTAAAGGGTTAGTTCACCCAGATAGCAAAATTACGTCATTAATAACTCACCCTCGTGTCGTTCCAAACCCGTAAGACCTCTGTTTATCTTCTGAACACAGTTTAAGATATTTTAGATTTAGTCTGAGAGCTCTCAGTCCCTCCATTGAAACTGTGTGTACGGTCTACTGTCCATGTCCAGAAAGGTAAGAAAAACATCATCAAAGTAGTCCATGTGGCATCAGAGGGTCAGTTAGAATTTTTTGAAGCATCGAAAATACATTTTGGTCCAAAAATAGCAAAAACTACGACTTTATTCAGCATTGTCTTCTCTTCCATGTTTGTTGTGAGAAAGAGTTCAAAACAAAGCAGTTTGTCATATCCGGTTCGTGAACGAATCATTCGATGTAACCGGATCTTTTTGAACCAGTTCACCAAATCGAAGTGAATCATTTTAAACGGTTTGCGTATCCAATACGCATTAATCCACAAATGACTTAAGCTGTTAACTTTTTTAATGTGGCTGACACTCCCTCTGAGTTCAAACAAACCAATATCCCGGAGTAATTCATTTACTCAAACAGTACACTGACTGAACTGCTGTGAAGAGAGAACTGAAGATGAACACCGAGCAGAGCCAGATAACGAACGAACGATTGACTCGTTCTCGAGTTACTCCGGGATATTGGTTTGTTTTAACTCAGAGGGAGTGTCAGCCACATTAAAAAAAGTTAACAGCTTAAGTCATGTGTGGATTAATGCGTATTGGAGATGCGAACCGTTTAAAATGATTCAGTTCGATTTGGTGAACTGGTTCAAAAAGATCTGGTTACATCGAATGATTCGTTCGCGAACCGGATATGACAAACTGCTTTGTTTTGAACTCTCTCACAACAGACACGGAAGAGAAGACTGATGAATAAAGTCGTAGTTTTTGCTATTTTTGGACCAAAATGTATTTTCGATGCTTCAAAAAATTCTAACTGACCCTCTGATGTCACATGGACTACTTTGATGATGTTTTTCTTACCTTTCTGGACATGGACAGTATACCGTACACACAGCTTCAATGGAGGGACTGAGAGCTCTCGGACAATCTAAAATATCTTAAACTGTGTTCCAAAGATAAACAGAGGTCTTACGGGTTTGGAACGACATGAGGGTGAGTTATTAATGACATAATTTTGATTTTTGGGTGAACTATCCCTTTAATCTTCAAAATTTCTGTCCCCATCATTGAAACACTGATCAATGCAAATACATAGAGCACATCAAATACAGTAAACGGAAACTCACATGTACTACAGAAAGATTTGTTCTTACACGTCAAACAAGCACGCTTGAGCTTCCACAAGAACCAGTGTGGTTAGTTCTCAAGTTGAGCTTCCATTCACCACATTTAATGTGCTGTATGATTTTGTTTGTACTTGGATTAAACCTTTGATTCATAAGAACTATTTCACAATTTTGAAGCTTCAAGGTTTTGTTTTCACATGTCATTTGGAATGACATGAGGGCGATTAAATGATGACATAGTTTTCAGTTTTGAGGTGAACTATCCCTTTATACATAATCAACATGTAATTGAATAGAAGTGTTTCTTGGTTTGCTTTCTTCAGTTTTGTTCACTGTGAATAAACCGTGGCTTTTTTCAGGTTGGAGAGATCACCAAAATAATGAAAGCCTACATCAACATGATAGTGAAGAAACGATGCAGTGTCAGATCAGTGGCCAGCTTTGGCAGCAACTGGATCAGGTGATGAGTGCTGACCAATCAAGACGAGAGAGACTTCCTTCGCACTGATGAAAAAATTAATTCAACAGCAGGGATGTGGATTGATGAATATAAGATGATGATACAGGAACAAGTTACAAGACAAACATGTTTTTTTTTTTTAATCTGCATGTGTGTAGACAACCACCCCTATTACAACATATCATGATTGATCTGTAATATACAGTAACATTTTGGACCAATGAGATTCCACTGAGGGCGGGGCTACATGCAGACTGTCCTGTCAATCATCCAAGCTAAATTAAGCACTCGTTCCTTTATCCCATCACGTCTGGTTAGTACGTGGTGCAGTACTAGTTGACCAGCAAATGTTCATCGCCAGTACCTCAAAGTCCTGAATGCTTCAACGTGCTCCTTTCTGCTTTTGCCCAGCTTCAGTTTCGAACACTCTTTGGAGAGGAAAGATCAAAACACAGTTTTAAATGTTACACACATAACAATGTTTTGTTGAGAGCTTTGGTTTCAAAGACTAATAGCCTGAGATGATTGCACACACTGAAGGCCTCAACAGCCATGTCAAAACTTGTCCATTTGCCTTACTCCACACAAGGGCTGGTCTGTGCAGATTTGTGTCATTTAGATGGCTTTCTTTGTTACTGTTTCTTGGGTTGAGAGAAAAAGTTGTTTTTTTTACCCGTCTTGCCATTTTTATCCATGCATTCTCTTGTGTATTGTGCATGAGGGGCTATTCACACAGAAAGCGTTTTTTGCATTCAACTGCACTGCTTTTTCAATTATGTATTTCTATACTGTATGTAAACATACGCTAGATGTGGCACGTCTTTTGCAGTGTCTCATAATGACACAGCGTTCTAAAAAATTTTTTAAACATGCCTCTAGACTCTACGTCTTGCTCTTTTTTAGAATGCTGTATCGTGCGAGATGCCTCAAAAGATGCAAGGTAAAACACATCATTCAAACATGTCTGTCTAGTGCATGTTTACATAAAATCAAATGTGAACGGCCCCTTCTGGGTTAAGCTCAGGTACAGTATAAAGACAAGCAATATCTCAACATTTCAGTGCAGTGTTTTGGTTGTTATAGCAAAAAGATCTGAAAGGAAATTGGTGGAATACCGCTGTACAAATATTTTTAGAAAAGCTATGACTCTGTGCTATTTCACACAGTAGGTCAGTTTTAAATTCTTACTTTCAAGATAAATTGATCCATTTCAGTTTAAATTTCAGACTGATGTTTGGAATATGCTTGTCTTTTTTCTTAAGAATGTTTTTTTAAGGAAGCCTGCATACTTGTAACTGAAGGATGATTTTGTGTGCCTAAAAGAGAGTGAATAATTATGGGTGGGCTGGGTATTTATTCAGTGTTAGTGTCATTGTGTGGATGGTGATGTTGATGGCATGTCGTGTACAGACTCCCTACATCAGTGATGTAACACAGTGATAATATGAATGGAGGATGTCACTGTGGTATCAGAGACTCATTTATGTGTTACCACAACCTCATTCAAAGTCCTGTTCATGATTGCTCCATTAATAAATCTGGTGAGCTGCTGGTCAGTTCACTGCCAGAGTGCATCTCATCATCTTTAGTTTAGAGTCATAATATTCAAGTTTGTGTAGAGGATGAAAATCAAAGATTTTTTTTTTGTTAGTTTTTTTTGTAACTGGATTTACAAAATGTTTAATAAATTATTTCAATTCCAATTGGTTTGGATTATTTAAAAGTGTCATAAAATTACCTGTTTTCCTTTCTTCCTAGCTTTCCCACAGTCTCATGCACATGATATAAAATCCATTACATCTAGCATTAATTTAAGTCTCTTGTAATACAAATATTTGGTTTCTGAGTTGGTTTCTATTCATCTTTGTTACAAAATATCTAAAGATGAATATATAAAGATGAACAAAGTGCATTGCTGTGGATTTTAGTTTTGTTCCCTATGAAGAAATAGTGATCCATTGAAAGCCTGTTTCTATCAGAGATGTTTACAGTAGGAGTCAGGGTCCTGAAGAGCCTTCGATTCTCCAGTGCAAGGCAAGATGTGACCACAAAATGTCTTCGCTTGAAAAATGATTACTGCACACTACTGTTCAAAAATATCTTTGGACAGTAAATTCTCAAGTCATGTTTTACTCAGATATCAATCTTTTCTTTTATATGCTCTCCTACACAACAGACGTTTTGTCTATGAAGCTAATATAAATAAATATAATAAATAAGATTATTTATATATTAATATATATTTATATATTTATATACTTTATATTAAAAAAATAAGAATTATTTTATATTAAGAATACTGCAGCCACAAGCAATATCTAATGAGTCATATCACAGTAAAATTTTCCAAGTTTTGATTTTAGATTGAGAGAAAACTCTGATTAATCACATGTCCACTGTAGTGGACGTCATGCATCAATTGCTATATTTCAGCTACAATTAAAAATTATAATGTGAATATTGTTTTTGAAACTTAAAAACTTAATCTGCAGTGACTTTTTTTACTGTAAATAAATGTATTTATATTATTAGAATGTAATTTTCATTGACATCGAAAAAAGTCATGTGATTACATAATGTATGACACTTGTAATGCATTACTTGTTACAACCCGAATTCCGGAAAAGTTGGGACGTTTTTAAAATTTTAATTAAATGAAAACTAAAGGAATTTCAAATCACATGAGCCAATATTTATTCACAATAGAACATAGATAACGTAGCAAATGTTTAAACTGAGAAATTTTACACTTTTATCCACTTAATTAGCTCATTTAAAATTTAATGCCTGCTACAGGTCTCAAAAAAGTTGGCACGGGGGCAACAAATGGCTAAAAAAGCAAGCAGTTTTGAAAAGATTCAGCTGGGAGAACATCTAGTGATTAATTAAGTTAATTGATATCAGGTTTGTAACATGATTAGCTATAAAAGCTTTGTCTTAGAGAAGCAGAGTCTCTCAGAAGTAAAGATGGGCAGAGGCTCTCCAATCTGTGAAAGACTGCGTAAAAAAATTGTGGAAAACTTTAAAAACAATGTTCCTCAACGTCAAATTGCAAAGGCTTTGCAAATCTCATCATCTACAGTGCATAACATCATCAAAAGATTCAGAGAAACTGGAGAAATCTCTGTGCGTAAGGGACAAGGCCGGAGACCTTTATTGGATGCCCGTGGTCTTCGGGCTCTCAGACGACACTGCATCACTCATCGGCATGATTGTGTCAATGACATTACTAAATGGGCCCAGGAATACTTTCAGAAACCACTGTCGGTAAACACAATCCGCCGTGCCATCAGCATATGCCAACTAAAGCTCTATCATGCAAAAAGGAAGCCATATGTGAACATGGTCCAGAAGCGCCGTCGTGTCCTGTGGGCCAAGGCTCATTTAAAATGGACTATTTCAAAGTAGAATAGTGTTTTATGGTCAGACGAGTCCAAATTTGACATTCTTGTTGGAAATCACGGACGCCGTGTCCTCCGGGCTAAAGAGGAGGGAGACCTTCCAGCATGTTATCAGCGTTCAGTTCAAAAGCCAGCATCTCTGATGGTATGGGCAGCTTGCATGTTTTGGAAGGCTCTGTGAATGCTGAAAGGTATATAAAGGTTTTAGAGCAACATATGCTTCCCTCCAAACAACATCTATTTCAGGGAAGGCCTTGTTTATTTCAGCAGGACAATGCAAAACCACATACTGCAGCTATAACAACAGCATGGCTTCGTCGTAGAAGAGTCCGGGTGCTTACCTGGTCTGCCTGCAGTCCAGATCTTTCACCTATAGAGAACATTTGGCGCATCATTAAACGAAAAATACGTCAAAGACGACCACGAACTCTTCAGCAGCTGGAAATCTATATAAGGCAAGAATGGGACCAAATTCCAACAGCAAAACTCCAGCAACTCATAGCCTCAATGCCCAGACGTCTTCAAACTGTTTTGAAAAGAAAAGGAGATGCTACACCATGGTAAACATGCCCCGTCCCAACTATTTTGAGACCTGTAGCAGAAATCAAAATTGAAATGAGCTCATTTTGTGCATAAAATTGTAAACTTTCTCAGTTTAAACATTTGCTATGTTATCTATGTTCTATTGTGAATAAAATATTGGCTCATGTGATTTGAAAGTCTTTTAGTTTTCATGTTATTAAAATTTAAAAAATGTCCCAACTTTTCCGGAATTCGGGTTGTAGATCAAAAAGTAATCTGATTTTGTAATGCACGTTATTGTAATGCATTTTTTTTACTCATAACATCAAAAAGTAATCTGATTACGTAATGCATGTTACTTGTAATGTGTTTCTTTACTCATAACATCAAAAAGTAATCTGATTTCGTAATGCATGTTACTTGTAATGCGTTTCCTTACTCATAACATCAAAAAGTAATCGGATTACGTAATGCATGTTACTTGTAATGGGTTTCTTTACTCATTACATCAAAAAGTAATCTGATTAGGTAATTGTTACGACAGGAGACCCAGGGAAACGCAGGAGACAAGAGTTCCTGTTGCAGTGTGGGTTTTAATGGGTAATCCAAATCAGCATCCAACAAGCCGGGGTCAAAACCATAAATCCATCCAAAAATAAACAAACAGGGAAGGAACAAGAAAGGGAACAGGAAACTCGAAAGACGAGGACAATCGGAAGGCGAGGAAATTGGGTGACGGAATAAAAGGACTCCATGAAGACAAACCGAAAAGACCGGTAAATATAGGCAGGGTAATGACTATCAAGTGAAGACACCTGAGTGCAATTAACAGGAGTGCAATTACTGTGATGAAGGGACAAGGCTATGTGGGAATTGTAGTGCCTACGGTGAGGTGCCTATGGGGAAGTGAGACCACTAGTGGAGACTCAGGGAAACAGAGACCAGACAGCGTGACAGTAATGCACATTACTTGTAGTTATTTACTTGTTAGATCAAAAAGTAATCTGATTAGGTAATGCATGTTACTTGTAACACATTACCCCAACACTGATCATTTCAGATGAGATTGAAAAAACGTATCGCTAGGTTTTCTCAGAGGGCTATGATAGAAATGTGCATGTCCATCTTGAATATAATCAGAATTATCAGCTAATAAGGGTAAATATCCATACTCTGGTGCACTTGAGGGAGCGTCTGAGTGGTTTCCACAGTTTTACATTGACAGGCAGTAAAAAATTCTGATGGAATCATGTCCTCATGTTCTAATATCAAAGATAAGCAAAGTGGAACTCGTATAAAGCTGTACGAAGCCTTTGCAATATTTCGCATTTATATTTTTTTGTATATATTTTATAGTTTTCATATGATTTGATATAATTGTATTGATTAGTTTGTTAAATTCACATACTTTATCTGTTTGATTATTGTCTTATACAGGTCCTTCTAAAAAAAATTAGCATATTGTGATTAAGTTCATTATTTTCCATAATGTAATGATAAAAATTAAACTTTCATATATTTTAGATTCATTGCACACCAACTGAAATATTTCAGGTCTTTTATTGTTTTAATACTGATGATTTTGGCATACAGCTCATGAAAACCCAAAATTCCTATCTCAAAAAATTAGCATATCATGAAAAGGTTCTCTAAACGAGCTATTAACCTAATCATCTGAATCAACTAATTAACTCTAAACACCTGCAAAAGATTCCTGATGCTTTTAAAAACTCCCAGCCTGGTTCATTACTCAAAACCGCAATCATGGGTAAGACTGCTGACCAGAAGGCCATCATTGACACCCTCAAGCGAGAGGGTAAGACACAGAAAGAAATTTCTGAACGAATAGGCTGTTCCCAGAGTGCTGTATCAAGGCACCTCAGTGGGAAGTCTGTGGGAAGGAAAAAGTGTGGCAAAAAACGCTGCACAACGAGAAGAGGTGACCGGACCCTGAGGAAGATTGTGGAGAAGGACCGATTCCAGACATTTGGACAAATTTTGCATGTCATTCGGAAATCAAGGTGCCAGAGTCTGGAGGAAGACTGGGGAGAAGGAAATGCCAAAATACCTGAAGTCCAGTGTCAAGTACCCACAGTCAGTGATGTCTGGGGTGCCATGTCAGCTGCTGGTGTTGGTCCACTGTGTTTTATCAAGGGCAGGGTCAATGCAGCTAGCTATCAGGAGATTTTGGAGCACTTCATGCTTCCATCTGCTGAAAAGCTTTATGGAGATAAAGATTTCATTTTTCAGCACGACCTGGCACCTGCTCACAGTGCCAAAACCACTGGTAAATGGTTTACTGACCATGGTATTACTGTGCTCAATTGGCCTGCCAACTCTCCTGACCTGAACCCCATAGAGAATCTGTGGGATATTGTGAAGAGAAAGTTGAGAGACGCAAGACCCAACACTCTGGATGAGCTTAAGGCCGCTATCGAAGCATCCTGGGCCTCCATAACACCTCAGCAGTGCCACAGGCTGATTGCCTCCATGCCACGCCGCATTGAAGCAGTAATTTCTGCAAAAGGATTCCCGACCAAGTATTGAGTGCATAACTGAACATAATTATTTGAAGGTTGACTTTTTTTGTATTAAAAACACTTTTCTTTTATTGGTCGGATGAAATATGCAAATTTTTTGAGACAGGCATTTGGGGTTTTCATGAGCTGTATGCCAAAATCATCAGTATTAAAACAATAAAAGACCTGAAATATTTCAGTTGGTGTGCAATGAATCTAAAATATATGAAAGTTTAATTTTTATCATTACATTATGGAAAATAATGAACTTTATCACAATATGCTAATTTTTTGAGAAGGACCTGTATTTAATATAGTATATCTTCAGTTGAAACCATAACCGCTGAAGATCTCTGAAAAAAAAATAAAAAAATCAATTCTTGTTTTTCATGCTCTAAGAGCAATAAGAACACATACGGAAAAAATCCTGAGGTTATCATAATTCATGCATGAAAGGGTTAAAGTCCCCACCAATGAAAACTAAGGCATTTGGGTATGGATTAAGCCACAGCAGAAGTTTATCTTCTATCGCATCAATCAGTAGATCATTCTCTGATTGAGAACTATTATACACATAGATATTAATTAGTATTACCAAAGTGTTGATTAAACAAATGACCATAAGCAGAAAATGTCCATTCGGGTCGCTAAAGTAGTGCAAAACAGAAAAAAGAAAAAAGTTTTTCAAAGTCAGAACTCTTTTTCTTACTTTTCATATGATGTTTTAGGAGCCAAAATGACGTCATGTTTTATTTGAATGTTGCCTACTTTTGCCTGCAATTTACTTTTAATAATAAACCCACATTAGTCTTTGTCAGGAAAACAACGACTAAATCAGCGCCTCAAATCAAATCCTGCTTAACCATAAAGCACTAATTCGAAACTGGGAGGATCTTGTAAAAGTCGTCGTTCAGTGCTTCCAGCAACACATGACCAGCAGCCAGGCCTGAAATCAACACAGATCCGCTGCGTTTGCAATCATGATCCAAACTCGGACTTTTTTACTTTTTACTTTTGTTTTCTTTGTCTTCTGCTTTGTGATAGTTTTTGGTCAGACGACAAGTCCAGAAACAAGTAAGTTTCATCCATACTGCTGTGTGTTTACAAGCTGTTTAACCGTAGATATGGTCAAACAATGGCTGTGGCTTTACAATGTACTTGGATGGTATTTTGGGCATCAACTAATTTCACGCAATCGGTTCAGAACGCGCTCATTATGACTAAATGCTCTCGGTGTAGGCAGCTCGCGAGGAAACGCAGCCAATGTTTTTGCAGTTCGTTTGTCTGGCAAGCAGACATTTATTGAATTAATCGTCCAGCATAGCGTCTGTTTCTTGGAAATTGTTACGTTTTAATAATAAGTCATGTATAACCAAACTGTTTAACGACAGTGTAACTTGGAAGTGACTTCAAGCAGTGATCATATGACTCGGCTCAGTAAAACAAATCTGGACCCCAAGCAGCGTTTTACTAGTTGAAATACTTTTAAAAAAATACGTCTAAAGTTGTGTTTGAAAAATGTTTTGAGTCAACTGTAACCCGTAACCATGGTAAACTGAGATTTAGTTTCCTGTGGTTTATTAGGCAGAGAGACTTTTAAATCACATGATCGGCTAGAAAACAAAGGAATATTGTGTTCAGTATAAGAGTTTTATAAGAGAGGTCATCTCACCAATGCTGATTTCTGAGTTCATATGGTTTAGATTTTCAAATATTGAAATCAATTTTGAGAAAATGTTTGAGATTTATAATAGTGATATGGTTAAAATCAGTTGTCACTGATATCAAACTGTTATTTTCACAGACTGCACTATAAAAACCAACACTACTTGTGAAGAATGTCTGATGATTGTTTCGGTAAGATATCATTTGTTATTTATTCACTGTCAGCAATTGTGATCATCAGACTTCTAAAATCTGTTTGTTCCACAGACAGCAATAATTAGTGAAACAAAATGTGTGTAATGCGTTTCTTTTGAAATCTCTTTTTCAGTGTTTGTGGTGCATCTCAAGCCAGAAATGCATTGACTATCCAGTGAAGAGCATCCTGCCCTCTCACAGTGTTTGTGCGCTCTCAGAAGCACGATGGGGAGTATGCTGGAGTAAGACTGCCTCTGACATACAAGATACATCTTGCCATCTCTTTACACTATTAATGGATGTATTGTATGCATTTGTTAAGAAATGAACTGTAAAAACAAGAAGAGCTTCTTATATGTCACATTCATAGTTCATGGCAGCTTTATCTTGATTGTCACTTTATTACCTTTACACTCTTGTAAAATGTCAAGGCCAGTTTAACCTTTACATTTATTGCCTGTGACTGAGAACAAGCAGTGAGATTTTGCACAAGAACGTTCATCTGTTCTGTGTTGTTTGAATCTCAGTGAATTTCCAGACACTCATCATTACCATCTCTGTGATCGCGGGGGTGATCATCATCGCCATATTTGTCTGCTGCTTCTGCTGCTGTAAATGTGAAAACATTGGGTAAGATAAAAAAAACAGCACTTGTTAGAGTTTGTGACATCACCATCAGCCATTAATTTGTACAAATTTATCTTCATAATGTATTCTTGTCAGTGAAAATATATTGTGATTTACTGCTATTAATTATTAATAACAAATCACTTAAATTTTGGAACATGTAAAAAATTGTTACATTTAATTTCTCCTGAAAATTCAAAAGGTCTAAAAGGAGTGACGAGCGAATGGAGAGACAAACTCATCTGAGAAAGTTCCGTCAAGAGGAGAGGTACGATATGTTTTGAGAAAATAAATGTATTAAAATTGCATACATTTTGATTATTTTAAGAACTGTGGAGATGTTTTGATGAAATAGTGGCCAGTAAGAAAAAAGTTCTTATTTGAATGCAGGAAAGCAGAGATGAGGCAGAGACATGAAGAAATGAGATTGAAATACGGTAAGACTTCCCTTTCATCATATATGATATAAAATAAATTGTATTCGCTTTATAGTTCACTGATAAATAGTAATTACACTGTTTCATAGTTTTATCGTTGCTTACTCTGTTTTAGGTTTGAAAAAGGATAACCAGTACTCCAGATTTGAGAACAGCTAAGAAACTTGTGATGATGTTGTCTTTTCTTTTACCTCACACCTATTATAGAAGTGAACACGGTTTCCTGCATAGCCAGCACTCCATTTTTTTTTTTTGAGTTTGAAAGACACTGAATTTACCAGTTAGCTGCTGACCACACAAACATACTTTTTCTCTGGCTTGAAATTAAAATTAACTCACACCTGGATTTTTCAATGAATCTTTAAGCAAACCACAATATGAAGCCTTGTAAATATAGTTCATGGATAACATTTGCAAACCCAAATAAGCATCAACCAAATTAAGCAAGACATGTTGATTTCTGAGTTTGCATTGGACTTTTAGTTGGCAGTACAATTTATTTTTATTTAGCCTTAGCTAATTTTAGCTGTGTAGCTTTTTACTCTGATTAAACTAGGGCATATAGAAAATGTGCTATAATAAAGTGCGCTTTATAGATTAATGTCCCACACATTTCAAATTGATAAATCGATTTGTCCATGCCTTTGCTAATTTGTTGGCATTTCAATATAAATTGTCTATGTGCTGCATTTTTGAATGTTTTGATCACTAGCTTATATTGTATTTACCAAAGGGGTGATTTGTCAGTGCAATTTGCAAAAGTCCAATAAAATGTGAGAAAGCTATCAATAAAAGTGAATATTTTACCATAAACAGGAAGCAAATATACATCATTAAAATGTTAAATTGCTTTTAAATAGATTTGACTTAAATCATATTGTTAGTAATTTTGAAACATTAAACATCAAAAAAAATTTGTAGCAATGTCAGTTAATTTATTATATATTTTAATATTTTAGTTATAATAAACTAAAGGTAGTTTATATATATTTACATTTTTAAATGTATATCATGTTTAATCATGTTTTTGTTTTTTTATGCATGAGACCCCAAAGAAGCACAATAAATTTACATTGTAAGAGCAATAATATGCAAATGCTATGACAAGCCTGTTAGCCTAATGCAGTACATGTAGAAATGTTTAATACACACGTGTGTGTGTGTGTGTGTGTGTGTATATACAAATAGTTAAAACAAAATTAGAATAAGACATTGCTAAAGGGCCTATTAAAGAAGGAAGAAATGTGTTTTAGTCGTTGCTTCATCAACCAAAAGTAACACATTATCATGGTGAAATTATGTTCATAATTAAAAGTAATTTTTAACCTCAGACCTTAACCAGAACATGAGGATTGGTCACGTGGTTTCATACTGTCCAATAAAATGGACGAGTTGATTTTGCGCGTTCTGGATCTACAGCGCCCTGCTAGGCGTCACGTGGTTTTACCCGGGCCAATCAAACGTGGGAATCCAGTCTGCGCTTTCTTGCAGAGCGCGGGGAGGACAGCACTCGTGTTACCGTCACATCCAGATCTACCGGGAGAATCCTAAATTTCTACAAAAATGTCAGACGAGAAGCCAAAGGTACATGCATGTCTCTGTGCTCCGAGCTATTGCAGCGCGTAGGGGTGTATTTTGATGTGATTATAATGTGTGATTATAGATTGCCGGGATCCTGCACTTAATATGCGCGGAAACAAAGAGGTTTTCAACAAAGATTTTGCGCATTTTCTGCATATGGCCATGTATCTGAGCAATCCTTCCAACTAGATGGAGAATCAATACATTTATTGTCGCTAACAATGAAATCGGCAGTATTTTGCTTCGTTTCAGCATCAACGAGGTGCTCAGATTGGTTTTCATTCGTTAACGTTAGTTGCTTCAACTTTGCGCCAAACGCAGTTGCATCCGAAAGCGTCGCACAGTTGTTTACGCAGTCCTTTTTTTCCAATAACTCTAACGTTAGTGTTTTAACACATGCTGATGATATAGACGCAAGTCTGGCTGTTTTATCGCGTTGTTCATCTCTGTACTCCGTATCACAGGAACATCTAACGTTAATGTTTAATACAGGGACTGCATATAAAGCACTAGGTGGTTTTAACTAAAATTATCTAACATTACCTGATGTGTGACTAAGACCCTTCACAACAGTGCATGTTCATGATTCATCTTTGTTTAAAGGAACACTCCGACTTTTTGGGACTTAAGCTTATTCACAGTATCCCCCAGAGTTAGATAAGTCCATACATACCTTTTTCATTTATGTGCGTTCTGCAAGTGTTATTTGACGCCCCCACCGCTAGCCTAGCTTAGCACAAAGACTGGATGTAAATGGATAATGGTAGCATAGTAATCCCAATAAGTGACAAAATAATGCAAACATGTTCCTATTTACATGTTGTGATCTGTATAGTCACAGCGTGTACAAATAACAAGGCTATATGAGACAGAGACCATTTTAATCGTATAAAAACTATATTCTCACTAGGCGTAGGAGCACAGCTAACGTTACTTGGGCGGAGTGATTAGCGCAGCACACGAGACGCGCCGTGGTGAGGAGCAGAGAGTTCGCTCAGAGTTGGAGTAACTTAATAGAGACAGCAATTACTAGATAGTAAATTTATAGTTTACAATCATGGGTGTTCGCTGTATTGTAAAGAGCTTCGACAATAAACAGGGGAGACTAGGTAATACTATGATGTTTCATAGAATTCCAACCAAAAACGCTGACCTGATGAATAGATGGCTACTTGTTCTGGGTATAGATCCAAACACACCTGTAAACACCATCACGAAGTATTTCGTTTGCTCTGAACATTTTACTGTAGACGACTATTTTGAAAAAATGCAAGTTGCCACACGGACCATGAAACGTGTGCTAAAGGATACAGCCATCCCATCGATAATAAAGACAGGACAAATTGGATCACCTGTTGCTGCGGTAAGTGTTCCGTTATGTTTTGAGATGACTAACATTAGCCATACTGTAACAGTGCCATGTTCGGCACTGTTACAGCTCTTGTCTTACAGCTCTTGTCTTACAGCTTCGTAACTCCTCGTCTGTGTATTCTGGCTCAAATCTATATGGTTCTAGATCTTGGTTTGATACACAGTAAAATTCTTCTGAGTCTGACAATTCCTCAAAGTCAGCCATGATCACGAGTCACGTCTAGCTAGTTAGTCACGTTTGTTTTGTTTACGGAACCATCAACAGGGCGTCTCGTGTGCTGCGCTAATCACTCCTACGCTTAGTGAGAATATAGTTCCCAGTATTTATACGATTAAAAATAGTCTGTCTCCTATAGCCTTGTTATTTGTACACGCTGTCACTATACAGATCACAACATGTAAATAGGAAAATGCTTGCATTATTTTGTCACTTATTGGGATTACTATGCTACCATTATCCATTTACATCCAGTCTTTGTGCTAAGCTAGGCTAGCGGTGGGTGCGTCAAAAAACACTTGCAGAACGCACATAAATGAAAAAGGTATGTATGGACTTCTCTAACTCTGGGGGATCCTGTGAATAAGCTAAAGTCCAAAAAAGTCGGAGTGTTCCTTTTACACCACACACACTGCATATTTCATTTCAGGAGGGTGTGAAGACTGAAAACGACCACATCAACTTGAAAGTGGCGGGTCAGGATGGATCTGTGGTCCAGTTCAAAATTAAAAGGCACACCCCCCTCAGCAAACTGATGAAGGCCTACTGCGAAAGACAGGTGAGGCTAGACTGCAGCTTGAGCTCCGGTCACCCTGACATCTGCACACACCAAGCTTTGCACATTTGACGTTATGTTGATATGCAGCAGATCTATAACTTTTTGTTTTCTTTCAGGGTTTATCCATCAGGCAAATTAGGTTCAGGTTTGATGGTCAGCCGATCAATGAGACTGATACGCCTGCACAGGTTTGCACTCTTATTTTTGAATTTGTTGGTACAGATGTTAGCAGCTTCTAATATGTTAACCGATTAAAGGAATAGTTCACGGTTTCCTGAATAGTTTGCAGAAAATACACTTGCCCTGAGGCCTTATCCAAGATATAGACTTCTTCCTTTATTGGAACAGATTTGGATCAATTTAGCGCTGTCTCGCTTGCTCACTAGTGGCTGCTTTGCAGTGAATGGGTGCTGTCATAATGAGAGCACAAACAGCTAGAGTCGAACATCACAACTCACACTATTTTTAGTAATATTTTTTGAATAAACATGTTTGGTGTCTCGCTATGTGGACTGTATTTTCCTTTTTTGTTTTCAGTAATATTTAATCACCTCAATTTCTCATCGAGGATGCAGACTTTGTCCAAAAAAAAATTATTAAATTTAAGCAATCCATAAAAACTGCTTAAAAAAAAACTGCATTTGTCATAGTGTATTTGCATACCTGGAGCTTGGCGCACACAAACTGTTATAAGGCCTCAGTTGTAAATGTACTCCGTGTATGTTTTTGTGAATTTTCAGCTGGAAATGGAAGATGAGGACACTATCGATGTATTCCAGCAGCAGACGGGAGGAACCTGCTAAAGATAAAGCTGGTTTATTTGTGCTCCTCTTCACTTCCACTGCAGTTCAGGGCTGAAATGGAAAAGGTTTTGGAAATCAAATCTGTTTAAGTTAATAGCGCTCTCTCTCTTCTTTTTAATTTTTATTTTTTTGAATCATCTAAAGACCGTTAAACGTTTCCGTTTTTGCAATGTTGTCCCTGAACTAAGTTGAGTTGACAGTTAATGTTTTTTTATTTTTTACCCCTTTTGGAGATTGTATGCCTGTTGTATATGTTTTTGTATTATGTATGTTTGCACCTCCCCCATCAATTTTTACATACAAGGAGGGAAGTTTTGTGAAAGAGGGTGTTTGTGACCTTAGTGTAGTCCCAGAATTTCTTTAATTGCGGTAAACAACTAAACTTTAAGACAACCTTTTTATGAACCGTTTCGAACAGTGACATTGTGTTTTTCTGAAACCTCAGGTTTGATAAATCTAGATTGTGGTTGTGGTACATTTTTTTTTTTATTTTAAAAGCTTTGATGCATATGTCTTTAAAAGTTTGCTATTTGCTATGAATTTCATGATCTAAACTAAGTGTTCCCCTTAATTTTATCGTCTCATAGTTTGCCCTCTGCAAATATGTCATATAGACACATCGCTCTCATTTAGCCCTTCTGGCAAATCAACAGTATTAAACTCTATACTGGTGTAATTACAACTCCACAGTGAATTCAAGCAAAATCAATATGTAATAGGAATGGCAGGGCTGTTTGGGTGAGGAGACGATCCTATGTTGGGCCATTTACTACTGTAAATAATAAATATACTTTGATACTGATGTGCATTTGTCTTGTTCTTCAGGCTGTATAAAGGTCAGTTCAAGATTGCAATGGTTTGCCACTAGATGGAGTAACTGCAGGGTTTTTTTCCTTAGTTTTTAGAGAGAGATTGTATGCAGTTCTGAAATATTTTCTACCAACTGAATCCTAAAATTTCTGCCACTGCATTTAATGGAACAGTATTAGTAAGAGTCTATTGTTTGAATGAGTTCAGCACACTGATTCTCTCAATGTCTAGTTTATACGGAAACAAATTGCCATATGTAGAATTATTTTTTTTAAGTTAACAGGAATTTCTTACAACACTCTTTGAATCCTGGAATCCTTTTTTTTTTCTTTAAAGTAATCTCCAGTGCTACAATACAACAACAAAATGTGGCTAACATTCATAAAGAATAAACATAACATTAATATAGTATCGTCTTGCTTTACTGTAAAATTTTGATTGCAATTTTAGGAGTTTTACTGTGATGTGAATGTTTGACAATGCCACAGAATAGATCAATCTAGAGAAAGCTCTTTATTGTGGATCTGTAAAAGTCTGAGCCCCAGAATCATAAAACAAGTGTGACATGTTTTAGTTATGGATTTTCATACCTCAGGGTAATAAGTGTTCCATATGTTACATATGAATTTAAGCATTGATGCCTGACCGTTAAATGGTCAGTTCATCCATTGCTTTCTTCTTCATTTATGTATTCAGCTGGGAACCTTTGAATGAGTTGACAAGGAATGGAAATTCAAGAATCCTATACAGTTTTAAAAAGGTGATATACAATTTTGGTTCTCATGTGTCTTTAAACCAAACTCAAAATGCCAATTTTGAATATGCACAAGCATGAATGAGATCTGAGAGCTACAGGAGAAAATAGGATTTTAGTTTTTGGGTATTACCCATTTTTGGGTAACTATTTCTTTCGTTACACACATTAGGATTGAAATGCGTGGTAAAGAGATTTACTATAAACACGATTCGCTGAAACTGAAATATCGACTCCATCAATACCATCTGCTGTAGGCTACTTACTGAGACACAAGTCGAAGATCAAAAGATCCCATCCTACGTCAGGACAAATCCTACATGTATTCATAGCATGTATTGCAGCTATACCATAGATGCTATCTGCCGCCCCAGTACCCAAGCTCTGCCACCCTGCCTGATCTAGAGGCTGAGACACAGACTGATAACCATCTGATAACTCCTCCAGCAGGGCAGATAATGCGCTCCTCCACACAGGAAACACTTTATCAGGCTCAATGTTTCCCTGATCCAACGGCTCTTCACATCTCAAGAGCCCCTCAGCGCATGGTGAGCAGCCAAAGAGTTACAGTAGCAGATAACCACCAGCAGCTCTGTGATGCTCTACCCTGAGGTGTTTTGGGGAGAATATGAGGGGCAAGGGGGAATGATTTGCTGATATAATCACTGGGAAGATAAATGTGTGTAATGACGTGTTACATAACTCTGAGGCCTGATACTACATGGACACAGAAGAGGTGTTTTGTCCAAGCGGGCAAGGTGAATCATTTTTGCAAATTTAACAAACTGACTCACTAGAATTAACTGGAATTCTGAACGCTACACTAACACTCTAAAAAAATAGTGCTAAATAGCAGTAAGTGATTAATTGGCCCGTAATCATAGAGGAACCACTTTAACTGCTATATAGCACCTTTTTCAAATGGTGCTATGTACAGCAGAACCATAAGTGGAACCCCATTCTCCTCCCCAGATTTTGGATATGTTGCTGCACTCTTGCTATGAATGGGGATTTAGTACAAAGGCAAAAGCTGTTTTGAATCACTTTTAAGCTTTTCTGAGGTCAAGAAGTCTCATGTGGGGGCCCTGGAATATTTCCAGGCCTTGGGGGCAAAAATGTTGTTATTTTCAGGAAATACAATGTATTTTAATGTCGTTTTTAATTCTTTCTTCAGCTAAACTAAATAATTAAGATAGAGTTAAAGAACTATAAAGTGGCTTAACAGGTTCTTTGTATTGCAGTGGTGCTATATAGCACATTAACCACCCCAAAGAACCGCTGAAGAAACAATTTTGTGTGTGTGTGTACAATATTTATACTGTCACGCAACTGAAAATGTAGTTATGCTAGTAGTGTGGTAGCTTTAGTTACTTTTTTCTCTTATACTAACCCTAAAAGTTTATTCCATTTCAAGAAATTCCCACTGAACCATTTCTTGGATCAGTAATTGCATCAATATTATTACCAGAAAATTAATTAAAAACAAAGATACAAAACAGAATTGGTTTTAAATGCAGTAAAAATTGTATTCAAGTTAGTTTCAGTCTCACACAAAACTCCCCCACCCACATACACTGCTGTTTTTTCACACTTGTCTTAAATGGCTTGTTGAATGCATGACACAATAGCTGAAATAAGGTCAGCATGTTTATGTCTGTGTCCAGACTGATGGTTGTCTGACACGTGAGATACATCAGAGCGGCGGGAGCCTTTAATCAGACCAGCGAACCGCTCATCAGCTCACACAGAACAGCATTCCTCATGTGAGATCAGACCTTGCTCTCCAATTTACCACAGCAGCACCAGAGACTCTGGGGACAAACATTTCAGAGACCGAAACAGACACACACACACACATGGACAGTGACAGTCCTGTAATCATATCTATGAGTCAATTATGTGCAAATAGTGAAAATATAAGCAACACACTTGGATTTTCGAATGTGAATCCAGCATAATCATTCTGTTTACGCTAACTGATGCTTTCCACAAGACCAGCATGTATCCTTAAAGTTTTAATCTTTATAAGTGTAACAAACACCTGCACATATCAAATAACACCATCATTCAGATGAAGGGATAAAGAATGTCGTGGCATTTTCCAACATGCTCTTCAGCGCTTTAATGTGAGTCAATATCCTATTAGGCCTTGATGTGGGCTGTAAGAGGTTTGCAGCCCTTCACCTGCTGCCATTGAAGACAACTTTTATCTAACGCAGTTCATCACATGGCCTTTGTCAGAAGCCTCCAAACAGCATGAAAACTGAAAGACCACAGGCCTAGGATGAGAATATGTGAACAGATTTGAACTGTGATTTCAAATCTAAGGAAATATAGACAATAGCGACTGACATTTAAGGTGCAAAGATGGAAAAACTAGCAACTTCGTCTTTGGTTCACTCTCAAAAATAAAGGTTGTTTATTGGCATACGGTTCCATGAAGACCCTTTAACATCCATAGAACCTGTCCATCACAGGTTCTTTATAGCGGAAGGCTATGATCAAATTACTCTTCACCCCAAGAAAAAAAATGGTTCTTTTAAGAACTGTTTACTGAAAGGTTCTTTGGGGAGCACATAATTGTTCTTCTATGACATCAAAACCTGCATTTGGAACCTTTATTTTTAGAAATGTTGTAATGCAAAATGAAATCACAGAGGTTCCAAAGGGGGGTTTTCACAGTGATACCATAGAAGAACCATTTCTGTGCCCCAAAGAACCTTCCAGTGAACGTTTTTTTATCCATTTACCATTAGCATTAGCCGTCATGTTGTGGCTCAAGAGTGGGAATGAGAAACAATCATGTAGGCAAAACATGTCAACATGGGATTGTGAAAAGACAATGAAGTCGATTTTTGTGTAGGGAGTATAATCAAACAACCTCGCTGTACAATGTTTATGAAATCTTTCAAAAAGAGAGATGAATAATGTTTCCAAACCGCGACATTCCCACTGAATCTTTGGGATGGTAAATGTCCCTTTGTACCCTCATTGACTCTCCACATGTACGGGCAGGTCAGGAGGTAATTCATCCGCCTTTAGAGGGGATTACTGAGTGCTTCAAGTTAAATACTTGAGATAAACACACTTCTCTGCTGCTCCTCTCTGATCTCTCTGTTGCAAAATGTGTTACAGTGTAAGGGGGAGGTGTTTTCCAGCATACTGTGAACTCACTCATTAGCACAGTGGGACTTCTCTGCTTGAATCCCTATGCAGACTTAATGTAGACACATTGAGACCAATAAACAGCTTTGATATAAGTGCAAATTGAAATGTAAATACTGCTTTATTTAGCTCACAGCTAAACCATGTAAATTGTGTGGGGATTCCATTGTTATTAATTAGATGAATTATAAAATCAGGCTATGCAAATATGCTATTGTTCTTCATAAAGCATGCTGATGCAAACAATCCTTCTCATCTCATTATCTTAATAATGTTACCAATTTACCTCATTTAAAATGTGTACAAGTTACCAGTTTACTCATGGAGCCACACTGAGATCCCAATATGTCTACAACTGAACCTAATAGGCCTTTAAAAATGAAGATACCAAAAGAAATGTTAAGAACCAAAAACTGAAAGGATATCAACACATCTTAAACTCTTCTGGAGATACAGGCATGCAAACTTAAAAAATAGAACTTCAAAAGTTAGATACAATTGTGTATTACTTTTATTCTTCCATTACTTTTAATATTTTGGCTCTCATCACAATTTATGTTTGCCTTTCTTCAGAAAAAAATCTTAACACAATAAAAAAAAATTGCCAGGGAAGTGTTTGAACCGGAACACTGAAAGCCTCGCACATTCAAAGTAAAATAGCAAGGCCTGTTCTTATGTTAAAACTGAGGTGAATAGGTTCTTCAGGTCAGTGTAGTTTCTGGGTTGTTTAAAGCACCAGTCAATATAAGGTTTACAAAAGACATTCTTTGTGGAACTTATAAAGGTTCTGTAAAACCCCATTTTAAACTTTTTAAAGAGTGATTCTTAGTTACCCACCTTTATCGCTCTGGGCCATAGTGCTGATAGTTTTTGATTGTTTGTGGCTCTTTGGATCAGATGACACTTTAAGCTCAGAATACAAAAGAATTGATCACACAATGAAGCCACTGACAGAGATGCTGCATATCTGATACATTTCCCCTCTGTCTGTACACTGGATACTACACGAGAATACATGTGATAGACACAGGACACAACTTGTGCCAAAACATAAATGTTATTTTAGTCTTTGAAAAAAAAAGGCAAAGAGTTAAACCAAGGTTATACTTGAAGTGTCCAAACTTTTGTAAAATCTAATATCCTTTGCAGCTTCCATTTGTCACACAAACTCTCTGTTAGAGGTTGATTGAATTATCAAATGTAGAAAAAGCCAAAATTACATAAACAAAGCACATGACACCACAAGAAAATAAATATAACAAATATTGATATTCAGAAAAAAATCTGAAACAAACTCTATGTATGTAAACGTTTCATTTAGCTATCTTAAAAAATGCCACACATTACTAGTACAATCATTCATATCAATAGAAGTGTAATGCGAATGTTTCTCTGAAGTCATTAGATCCGCTGTGTCTCATATAATAAGAGTATGACATCCTCATGCATGCAGTCATGGGGTCAGGCTCAGGCATTTGGGTGTTTTCTGAGGTCAGGTGGTCAGTTGGAGGGTTAATGAGTAGGTGAGATGGACTGGTTGAGGCAGAGAGCAACAGTAATGACTGGGGCTGCTTCCCTTCCTGATTACAGCCTTACTGCGAGTGTCAATGTAGCCGCCCAACTATTAGCTGCCCTTTTACAATGCATTAGAGGGAAATATCACAGCCAGCTGACCTCACAGCCCTCAGGCTGAACGATAAATCCACTGTTTGCTTTTAATAGTTTTTGTCACTATGTAAAGAAAATAACTAATAGAAAATGTTAGGAGTGTTCTTGAAGTTTGGTTGTTTTTTTTATTTTTTATTCACTGTCCAGCCTGTAAAATAAGAACACAATGTTGTTTGTATTTAGATTGTGGATGTCACAGTTGTAGGGTGTTCCGCTCCAGAGGGCAGAAGATGTTCAAATGCAAACAGTAGCTGTCATTTCTCACATGCACTGATCGGTTATTCACCTGCCCAAACACGCCAGGATTCTTCCTCACACTGATAATGAAACGAAAACAGAAATGTAAGAGCTCCTACTTCCATAGAAAAGAAGAAATGAGCTTCACTGCTGCTGCTTTTTGTATAATCTCTTATGGTTTTAGTTTCCTAATTATTTAGGGGTTAACTGCTGGGACTTAACACTATTTGACGTATGTTTACATGGCAGAGTTGTATCCATTATGCTGTATTACACACAATTTATCTTTGGCATCGCTGCGCAGAACCTGTAAGGAGTTTTTTAGCCAGCATCAACAAAAGAGAGCAGATTAATGTTGACCCTGTAAGATAATTTTCTCTTGTGTTGTGCTTTCTGTTTTATTCTCCTTTGAACATTTTCTATCAAGTCAATCTCTAACACAATAACATGGAAGACTGGATTACTGTTTGACCCTGTGTGCAATATCTTGCATTAGATTTACTGTAATGTATTTAGTTTTTTGTGTAATTGTTTGTTATTTTAATCAGACTTTTCTCGTTTCCTTTTAGTGTAATCTATGTCTTTTTCACACCTTCAGAATGCATGACAGATTTTCAGATAAGACTGAGCAGCTTTGAGGAAGGAAATTGAAGACAAAATACGGCACAGGTGAATAGGGCACAGAGTGTTCTTATTATTGCCGTAGTGCTTTGATGTATAATTTTTTATAAAATGTAGGGGAAACTGAGGCACACACAATTTTCAACTGAACACAAATAAGATATTTTAAACAATGTGTGTAACCAAACGGTTGCTGGTCCCCATTGACCTCCAAAGTCCAACAGAAGAAAGAAACTCATACAGGTTTGGAACAACATGAGGGTGAGTAAATGATGACATCATTTTCATTTTTGGATGATCAATCCCTTCGATTTTAAAAGTTGTTCAAAAATTTGTATTTTTACATGTTTAAGAGTTTCATCATGCAAGTTATGATTTTGCTCAGTTTAAATGTATATCTATTTTATCTTTGGGTTGGTGGCTAAACAGACACACAAATCTCAGATATTTTCTATCGCTGGCAGCTACTTCACAGGATTATATCACTGTCAGGTAATGCAATGTTTTAAAATGCATAGTGAACATTATTTAATTAAGACTTAAATTTATCAGCTGATCATAAATTTTTTAAAAGCAAAAATTATTTAACATCAAATAACATTTCAAATTAAATGTCCCACATAGACATTAGTTTTTAAAATAAATTAAAGGGGTCATATTATGTTGCTAAAAAAGAACATCATGTTGTGCATTTGGTGTAATGCAGGGCTTTTCAAATCTTGCCCTGGAGGGCCAGTGCACTGCAGAGTTTAGCCCCAATCCTGATCAAACACACCTGAGCCTGTTAATCAATGTCTTTGGGATCATTAGAAAATCACAGGTATCTGGGTTTGATCAGGGTTGGAGCTAAACTCTGCAGAGCACTGGCCCTCCAGGGCAAGATTCGAATAACCCTGGTGTAATTCAATGTGTTTATGCGGTTTAAGGTCAAAAAACCACATTATTTTTCACATAATGTACATTATTGTTTCTCCTCTTGATTTTTACAAAGCTCATCGTTCTGAAAAGTGAGGTGTGCTCTGATTGGCCAGCTATCCAGTGCATTGTGATTGGCCGAATGCCTCAAGCATGTGATGGAAATGTTACGCCCCTCGCCATACTGTGATGCCATGTCCCGGTGACGAGACAAAACCAATAAAACCCATTACAAACTAGGCTTTTGTTGCATCCAGTGGGGACATAATTACTGATTATAATGACTTGCATGTCTTTGTATGCATTGCATTGTGTATCGTGCTGTGTAAACATAAAACCATGTCTGCATTTGTGACCGGAGAAATGATAAACAACAAGCTCTACTCTACACTGCTCAAAACTTGCATTTGCATCAACAATGGCAAGTTCTTATATGCAAACATACTTACAGGCTGTGAGTCCGAACAGCTAAAATTGTAGGCTAATCTCTCAGGAAACAGTCCTCGTCCTCCACAAAATGCACTGCACACATCTGAATATTTGGGTTGAACTGTTCTGGAACAGTGTTGTAAATACAACTTAACAACTGATTTCTAGTTGTGCCCTCTTTTGGAAGACCAACGAAAGTAGTATTACTTTCACAATGAAACACACAGCGTCTCCGCGACATAGCGGCAGCAACAACAACAATACTACAGCGAGAATAAAAGTTATGCCTTCCTTCTTTGTGTTAACATTTGGGTGGCATTATGCAAATCTTTCTTCACAGTGACGTAGACATTTGGGGGCGTGTTTAAACGAGCCATTTTAGGAGGGTGTGGACAAGTCTTTAAGGGGTCATATAATGCCCATTCCACAAGTTTATATGATTCTTAAGGCTCTTAATGAAAAGTCTGTAACATAGTTTGTTTAAAATTTCTCAATGGTAGTATAAAAAACAATTTTTTACCCTGTAAAAAACAGCTCTTTTCAAAACACGCTGGTTTGTGGAATTTTCCTTTAATGCTAATGAGCTCTGCTGACCCCGCCCTTATCTTTCTCTGAGGGACTGTTTACTTCAGCCACATTCATAGTGAAACTTCCTAATTAGCACATTAGGAAAGGTGATTTGCAATGATTCATTAAAATACATTATACTCACTGCTTCTGTAGGTGAGGCTGGATCATGAATGATTGATTCGTGCACGAACATAAACGCATTTAAGTAGATCAAGGCTCTTTACTTTCAGATCCAAACGTAAGTTAATCCTCTGCGATTTCAGTCGAGTAAATGATGACTGTTATGTTCAGTATTACATCCAAGAACTAAACACCTCAATCACTTAGGAGTCATGCTTGTCTGCATCTCGGACTGATGACTGTCGGGGCTAATCACCTGCCTTTTGGGGTTGTGAATGTGTGTTTGGATGGTTTGACAGCTCACTGCGTCTGCCTGTTTGATTTGAGTTTTCCCCGCCCTCCTTGTTTCTCCGTTGTTAACCTTAATTGTTCGCCACCTGTTCTCAATGTTCTTCTAATTTCTTCCCTTTAATAACCCTGTGTTTCTTTGTCTATTGCCAGACTGTTGTAACTCTTACCAATTGCTCGAGCTGGTCTGTGTACTCACCTTGTCTTGTCTTGTCTTTAGGCTCCAGTGTCTTTTGCTGTTTTGCTCTGCCTCTTGTTCTCACGAATGCAGTACTCCTAGAAGATTCCAGCTCTCATTTATCTGGGTCTCGGCTGTCGAACGAGCTAAACTGTGGAACAATACTCATCTGCCTTGTCTCATCTGCTTTCAATAAAGCTCTGTGTAAACCTGCAACTGAACCCAGCCCGTTTTTCCTGACAGAACAGTCTGGCCAATTATGGATTCAGATCTGATCCACTTCGCTTGGCTCTCATATTGCGCAGGATGTGGACGCTCTTAGTGCCCGAGTCTTCGAACTCCTCACACGGTTGGATAGCCTTCAGCGAGAGGTGACGAACCACACTGATGTTGTCAAGTGTCCAGAGGTCACTCCTGTCATGTCCACAGATGTTGTCAAGTGTCCAGAGGTCACTCCTGTCATGTCCACAGATGTTGTCAAGTGTCCAGAAGATGTTGTCAAGTGTCCAGAGATCTCTCCTGTCATGTCCACAGATGTTGTCAAGTGTCCAGAGATTACTCCTGTCATGTCCACAGATGTTGTCAAGTGTCCAGAGATCAAACCTTCAGCGGTTTCCCCAAGCTACTTTGTCTGTTTGGCCATAGAGATTGTTCCTGTCTTGTCAAGTTCTCAAGTGTTGTTCCTGCTGGTCACATCTGGGCCATGTAAAGTGTTCCTGCCTGTCCTGTTAGACCTACAGAGGTCATTCCTGCCAGTTGAGTCAAGGCTGTAGATGGTGTTCCTGCCTGTCAAGTTAAAGTCATGTAAAATGTTCCTGCCAGTCCGGTTATGTCCTGAGGTCGTCTTTGCCAGTTGGGTCATGGCCGTGGAGATGTGTTCCTGTTTGCCTTGTCAAGCCTGCGGAGGTTGTTCCTGCTAGAGGTTGCGACCACGAGATCATACCAGACCAGCTGTCTGCTGCTTCTGACGAGTCCCTCGGAGGATGCTCCTGCTAGTTGTCAGCCATCTGAAGGGGCTATCCTGTCTGTTTTGTCCTGTCCTTAAAGGTTGTTTCTGTTTGTCTTGTCAAACCCATCGAGGTGGGCCCCTCTCTGGAGCGTCGGGTGGGGCTCCTGGGAGAGGGGGTACTGTCAGGGTTCGGGGCTAATCACCTGCCTTTTGGGGTTGTGAATGTGTGTTTGGATGGTTTGACAGCTCACTGCGTCTGCCTGTATGATTTGAGTTTTCCCCGCCCTCCTTGTTTCTCCGTTGTTAACCTTAATTGTTCGCCACCTGTTCTCAATGCTCTTCTAATTTCTTCCCTTTAATAACCCTGTGTTTCTTTGTCTATTGCCAGGCTATCCAACCCAGTCTCATTGGAAATACATGACTCTGCCTACATTTTTGCAAAACCTGAAATAAGTAGCTCCAGGTACGTTTCCTTGCACTTTTCGGGTAAAACATCCACTAGAGGCGCTAAGTTGCATACATTTTTCTCCGTAGCAGATGTGTGTTTATTAATGGTTATAAAGGTGAAAATATCAGTAAATAAGGGTACAATCTTTTTTAATATGACCGTGTTGATTACGTACCAAACCACACAAAACTATTTGGCAAACTATTCTTGAATGGCGAGCAATTATTAATTTGTGTCTCTGGTGTCTCACCACCGAGTATGAGTTAACTGTAAGCCGAATATATAATAATATATCGAAAGCATAAAAACAGTGGATGTGTATGTTTAAAAACTGTAGCAATATCGTACATGATGGTATGTATTTTGTGGCGCTGCAAAAAGTGTACAGAGGTAAAACACATAAAGCTAAAACATACATGTTTTTTATAATTCATTGTTCCTTTTGCAAAGCAATACCCTAACTTACTCATTCGGTAATGTTAAACAATGTAACTTACCTCAGCGAAGTGAGATCCACCCTGAAAATATGGTCAGCGATCGGACATTTATCCTTGGACACGCATTTTTGGCAACTTAAAAGTGTGGTTTTAATTGATTGATATTAAAATGAGTTTATACTAAGAAGACTGAACCCTCATTTACTGATATTTTCGCTTTTATAACCATTAATAAACACGCATCTGCTAAAGAGAAAAAATTATCCAACTCAGTGCCTCTAGTGGACGTTTCACCCAAAAAGTGAAGGGAAACGTACCTGAAGTTACCTATTTCAGGTTTTGCAAAAATGTAGGCAGAGTCACGTATTTCCAATGAGACTGGGTTGGGAATATCTATGTGGATTTGAGACTTTACTTTGCAACTTTTGGTATCTTATCTATTCACAACTTCTTGTAACACTCCAAAGAGAAAGGAAAACTTGAAATGGCATAATATGACCCCTTTAATAAAGGGTTTCAATGCAGTTACTGTGATATTCTAACTTCATTTATTAAATTATGATTATAATAAATAATAATTATATAAAATTCTTTGTCAGTGTTTTTATAAAAAACAATTTTTTAATTGTACTGGTACAGTATTACTACAGTATATTTATTTTACTGTTTTATAAATATCTGCTTCAGGCAAAATTATACAACTCCACTTTCACTCACATACTTTGGTCTAGTTGAATGATATACAATCACTGAATTCGCATTGCTGTATATTAGACTGTATTGTGCATTGTGTGTTTATCAAATTAGAAGAGTGTTAACCGTATTTCCTTGTAAACATTTGTTTATCCAGCGCTTGTTTCCCCTCCAGCCAGCCACATGGGTGTTGTTGAAGACACAGGTTGATGGGTTGAGATGCAGGTGAGGAAACGATTGACTGAAGGGAGATTTCCTTGACAAGGGGTCCTCAGGGTATGGTGCTCATCACACCCATCGCAACAAGCGATGCAGTTTAGAACAAGAGCAACCTGACACACACACACATGTACGACTCTGGGGAATTCCTCACGACACCTTGAAGACATGAGATAAGAGCTGGAAAAAGCTCTCTCTCTCTCTCTCTCTCTATCTCTCTCTATCTATCTCTCTCTCCTGTGTGTTTCACTCACCCCACCTTTCCCTCTCTTTAACGCCGACCCCTCCCTTCTACAGTTGACTTATTCTCATTTAAATGTCTGTGGGGTAAAACACCTCTCCCTGTTCATAACTCACAGGTGAAGTTTACACTCTCCTTCATAGCACACTGACATGTACAGCAAAGCAGAGAGACCTCAGCCGGACACTGTTCAAGGAGGAAGTTCTTCACAGCCATGGAGTTCTGATAGACTCTCTTGAACAAAAGAAGTTTGGATTTGATAACGCAAAATGCATTGACATTGTATTCTACATTGCTTGATCATGCATTCATTGTAATGCTTATTAAAATAAAAAAGGGACATCAGAGGACAGCAGCATCTTCTGGAGTGAGTAAGATGCCAGTTTAATCGAGTGACACCTCAGCTGTTACCTGGACATCTTCTCATCCTCACAGTGATTTGTTTTGTTGGGATGTAAGGATGGTCTCTGGGCTTTGAGAATCACTTTGTTTCTGGCTGTGTGTGAATGGAGCAGAGAGAGTGGAGACCCTGATGTCGGAGCTGCTGCTGCTGGCCTGTGTGCTCCTCTCCTGGATCATCACCTGCCAGTCTGGACCATGGAGACCTTGCACAGGTCAGGCCTACTTGCTGATTTAATATATAAATACAACTATAAACAAACACATTAGAAGCATTTTATGGAAGAATAATCCATAAGCATTTTTATTTTTTACATTTTAAAATTATATTTTTATTAGATTTTATTTGGAAAAAGTCTAGTCTCAGTCACAGCTTGTCCCCTTTGTTAAAGAAACTATGTGAGTCTTGTTATCCTTTGTAATTATTGCAGATTTTCTACCGAATTGCCAGTGGATTATGGGCTTTATGTTCAGTAAACCATTTCGGAAAACTAAATAAAGGTAGACGGTCATGGGAGGAAAAAAAAACGCTCTTGTAATTCCGACAATGTCAATCAGTTCTTACTGTCACATAATACTCTACTCTTTTCTCTCTTTTTTTTTGGTTATATACTTGGTCAGGATAAGCCACTCTGAATATCTTGTTTCCCAGTGGGATGTAGGTGTAAAAGAAGACACAGATTAGATGTGGTTGCCAGGTGCTGATGTAAAACACTCTGGTGTTGTACAGTGGTTTCATTTGAAAGACTTCATGCTCCGTAGAATGACAATTAGGGGCCATTTCTAAACTATGTATACTTGGTTTGTAACAACTGTTGCTTGACGCACCTAGCTAACAAATATATGTTCTAAGAGCATTTGCTTGCATTCCCATTAAGTTATGAAAATATTATTTCTAAAAAAATTCTGAATGTTCAAAATGTACAGTTTTTGAAATAATAATTTTTTCTTGTTCATGCATTAATGTTAAGAAAACATTTCATTTTATTATTTTGCAAACATTATGGACATTATGAAACATTGATTTCATTATTAAATTTTAGATAAATGTTGAACTAAAATATTTTAAAAGAAAAACATTCTGTGGATAATATAAAGAATATTTTGTTGAGATCATTATTAAAAATAAATCTGAACCGAAGTTGTTCATAACTTTGAGAGAACCTTGCCAGAACATCAACAAAAGTTATCAGAACATTCCCTGTTAGCTGGGCAAATGTCTTCAGCAAATTACATTTGTTAGTGACACTATGTGGAAACAGAACATTTTACATCTCGGTATCATTGCTTTTATTTGAATAAACTCTTTGAAAATATGATATGGTCCCAGGACAGAGCAAGCACAAAATGGCCAGAACACCTGATACAATTGATATTACATTGAAGAGAATCCAAAAAGCTGTGATAAAACATCAAACCAGATGTTTATGGAATTACTGCCTCTCTCATTTTTCATCTCATCATAACATTAAAATCATAAAGGGGCTTATAATGTAACAGGAATAGATTTAGTGTTCCTTCTAACTAAATCTACTCACAGGCAGATGCAGATCTATTAACAGGATAAGCAACTGTTATGGTAACATTATACAAGCAGAATAAAATAGCCTAAAGAATAAAACATGGCAAGGCTTTTCACACACGCTTTGCTGAGTTTGTTAATAATCAACAATGCTGAACAGCTAATGTGGCTAAAATGTTTGTTTATTCAAAAATTTCCTCAAGTTGAGTGTATTGTAGAATTGAAATGAATATTCTACCAGTACGAGTTACAGTATCAGAATCAGCAGCTCAAGATGAGTTATTCAGCTTACAGACCCACTGCATCTGAAGTGTAATCTGTACCAGCATCCTGAAATCACTGAGCTGTATATCTAAATGTGAGGTATTTTGAAAAGCACTGTTTGCTTTCCAAAATGCCTTTTGCTTCGCTGTCTTTGAAATATGATCCATAAAGTGTTCTTCACTTTAACCATTTCCTTCTTTGATTTACTGAAGTGAATCAAAACAAGAGCACTTGCCCTTTGAATCTTTCGTTTATATGCCCTAAATAATTTTTGTAGAATCCTGTAAATCAATTAAACAGTGTTATGGTGTTCAAAAGTTTGGGTTGGTATTTATAATTATATATATATATATATATAAAAAAAAAAGAAATCTCTTTTTTTCACCAAGGCTACATTTATTTGATTAAAATGCTGTAAAACAGAAATATTGTGAAATATTACTACAATCTAAAAAATATTAAATTTTACAATACGCATAAACCCTGGGGGGGGGGGTGCTGGGGGCAGGACCCCCCCCATCTGAGGGTTGTCCCCCCTAAAATTATGATTAAAAACCACGCTTTGTATTGTAAATAACAATGCTTTATACTTTAAACAATTGTGTAAGTAGTAAAACAACACAAATGGGAAAGATTTTTAATCTCCCCCTTCCTTGCTTCACAGTGCTTTGTGTCAAATGCCTGATTTGCTCACACACACACACACACACACACACACACACACACACACACACACACACACACACACACACACACACACACTGTGAGAGAGATGTCAATAGTTATGGAACTCCAGTAAGTAAGGCTGTCGGCTATATTATTCACTTAAACATTGGATAAAGTGATTATTTTATCTTTAATACATGATGCCATGAGTCCACTATGTTTTATTATTATTATGATTATTATTATTATTATTATATATTACTACAGTCTCTTTCTTCTCACATAATGAGGCAATTCCAGCTTAAATGAATTTTTCATGTGTATTTATTTATCATTGTGGTATTTTATTGCTGCTGAATGCACATAATTCATTAAAACAAACAGTATAACGCATTCAAAATGTTATGATAAATTAATGTGAGTTTCTTTTACAGATCTGTTACCATTGGACCTCCTGTCCCGGGTGCTTCCTGTGTCTGGCAGGACTCAGGATGGGATACGCATGGTCCAGTCCAGAGGTGCTCGTGGATTTCAGTTTTCTGGATCTCCACAGCTGTTCAGCTTCCCTGCCTCTCAGCTCTTCATTAACTGTTTCTTCTTTCCCGCTGAGTTCTCCATCGTTGTCACACTGAAAATCCCACAAATGGCTCCTGAGGTGAGAGCAAAAAAAAAAAAAAAAAAGATAAAGATATTGTTGAGTTTAAGTTTGAAAACATCAAAGAACCTTCAGAAGCCATTTCCTCAGAATATGCTGTAGATTTCTGAATGGCGATAGTGATCAGTCTTCACTCTTTGATGTGCAGAAGAGTGAATACATCTTCACACTGTTGGAGGGAGATTCAGATGAGCCGCTCCTCGGCCTGCGTCTGTCCCAAAACAAGTTCCACTTGCTACAGAAGGGTCAGGGTAGCAGGAAACGCATCACTTTTAAGGCAGTAGGGCTGGATGATAACCGCTGGCACACTGTGGTCTTGGCAGTGACGGGACGCTACACAATTCTCACTGTGGACTGTGGCACACCTCTAGAACTGTAAGACTCTCTTTGGGAATGCTGTAGATGATATTTGAGTCAAAATGGGAGAACATTTGTACATTTATGTATTGAACTATATAATTTTGTTGCATTAACTTATAAAATGTCCTGTTTTGTCTCAAACAGAGAGCTTGAAAGACCTTTCCCTGATGATCTAGATACAACTGGTTCCACATTCTTCATTGCTAGCAGAAGACGATGGAACGGCCTTTTTTCTGTACAAAACTCATTTCAAGGCTTTTAGCATTTTAATAAGATTTCCCAATGCACATGAAATCTAAATGTATCAGTTCATTCCACTGTGTTTTGCAGGGTCTGATACGGCAGCTAGTTTTTTTACCTGGTTCAGATGCTACCTCACAAATTTGTCCCTCGTCTGAGCCCCGGCTGTCCGTGCTCTCAGTTCCTCAGGCCCTCTTACACCTGCCAATCAAACCATCATCCACTGACCTTCCCCTCCAGCCTTATGGTGAGACTACAAAAACATTAACACTGGAATCATAGGCTGCATGTCAGTATGCACAGTAATCACTAAAAGTACTCCGCTGGCACATATGTAGAGTATCACCTTGATAACACAATATCATGTATGGTTTCCATTTGCATGCAGGTGTTAGCAAGTCTTCATTCAGTAACTTGATATTTTGAACCTGTAAACTTGTCTAACCAGTAAGAATCTAAATGTAAGTTAATCTAGGTGCAGGTGTTATAGATTGGTTTCTGTGCAGGATATGTCCACTAAGGATATCTTTAAATCTGCAGGAGTCCGTCCTCTAGGAATGCTCTGTGTTTTAGCTGTAAACACAGGTCTGTGATTGTATGGGGATGTGAGTAACTCTATCTCAGAGGCTTGTTACTGATCTGCTGACATTGACTGACAGCCTTGTGCTTTGAGTTTCTCTGTGGCTCAGAAGAAGTGCTGGTGTTTGAAAGCAGGGTGCAGTTGTGCAGGGCTCTCTGTTATGCTTTATACTGTGGGCCTGTTGAGAGACATGACACAGGGCAGTGAGAGGCCATTTTTGCTTTATTTCCCCTTATATAATGTAGGCAGACTTAGGCTTCAATATATATTACATTCATACAGTTTTATGTGAGACAGATTTCTCAATACTTGAGCAATTTTTAAAAAAGATCTCCTTACCAGCTTTCATTTTGGCAAAGCAGTTAATTTCACGTTCAGAATGCTCTAAACTTACCAAAACACTTCATACATGTCTCAAATCAATTGATTTTTCCATTAGTATTGTCACCCAACAAACAAACTTTACATTCATAAAGCACTGACCTAAAAACACAACAGGTAGCACTTCACAATGTTTTCTTCTGTAAAACAAGAATGACACTCTCTACTGTTAGAATTTACTGCAGTAAATGTCACCTGTTCACATTACTGAACAAACTTATTCACAAGTTGTCCCCTTTTGCGTAGGCTAGGCTTGTTTTGGTAGTATTTAATAGAAAATATTTCAACACATGTAGCAATGTAGCTGTTTTGTTCAGCATAGAAATTAAGTTTAACAGTTTTGAAAGGAGTATGAAAATGTGCATGTTGGCTTGTGGTGATGGTTGTGTTTTTGTGAGAAAGGAATTCATGTAATTTGTAGTCTTTGAATGTATTTTGTGGTAAAGCAGTCAAAAATAATCCAGAGTTAAAAGTTCTGAGAATGAATCTCAGAGATTGTAAAAACTATAATAAATCCTACCATTCATCTGTGGAAGCTGTTAATACAGGGTTCATTAATATAGATGGCATAATTTCTGAAACTGAACAGCTCTGTTTATTTGACACAGAGGCAGAGGTTCAGGTGACTGCTGGTGTGATTCCTCCCTGTGGACACTCAGAGGAGGGACAGCTGTGGTTTAACACACTGAAGAGAGGACTGTTTCTCTGTGATGGGATTACATGGCTCAATATGCTGCAGGGTGATTTTGTAACCGTAATTTGCAACTGTTATTTGTATGAATGCAGCTTCTATTTATAACCGCTCAGGTATCTAACTATCAAATTGCATCTCTGCAGTGAAAGAGAAGCTGGACTACGTGGAGGATCACCAGGATTTATTTACCAACTCTGAGACATTTGACATTGAGGTTTTCCACATCACTTCTGTTGGACTTTTCATGGCGACCGCCAACCGTGATTCCAACCTTGGATCAGGAATTTACAAATGGACAGATGGGAGGTTTGAACGATATCAAAACATCAGCACCTATGATGCACAAGCATGGCAGTACTTCACAGTGGGCATAAAGGTGCGTGTGGACTTTTATTGCTTTTATACAATGAATAAAAGTCTACATGGAGTAACTTACATTTTAGTAAACATATTGTAGGTTAATTTGTCTATTTTTGCTCTGCAAACTGCCTAGTAGTGGCATTCAGGATGAATTACAAGTTGGTTGGTAGAATAATTCAATGACTGGTGAATCACTTTTAAAGACTTTTTGTCATTTTTCATCACCTACTGGCATATCTGATACAAATACTCTAATACAAAGACTTACAGTATATCTGAAGCAAACATAGACAAGCGGAGTAATACAAACAGTAAAAACTCTGAGTGCTGTTGGACTGATACATCAGCACTCTTGGAATGCTGCTAAGCCACTCAAATTTGAGGACCGAAACGAACTGTTGTATAAAGGAAACCTGTGATATTGATGGGTCTGCCAAGTGGAACAGCTGCTAGGCCACTATCAGAAGATTGTTCAGAGTAAAGAACGTCTGTTTGCTCATCTCCAGCTGTTCTTTACACATTAGAGTGATTTTTGATGTGGTTTTCAAGTGAGAGAAGGGCTGGAAACCTGGCTCTCAAGTTTTAATGTTGTAAATCACATGTGCATAATAACATAAATTAATTTTGTCTGATGCTGTATCCAAAATTTACAGCAGACACCTCCTGCTTCCCTTCACCGTAACTTACTGCATAATTACAGTAAAGAGTTAGAAAGCCGTATGGGACTCTGTTAATACCTGCAGTGCAATTATCCATATGTTTTTCTTCTTGGAAGTCTAAGATAAAATTATGATTCATGTTCAATTTAAGGTGAAATAGAGGGTGGAAGGCTTTGTAATTGCATCAGTGACCAGTTATTAAAAGATAAATCAGTGCACCATTAAACTAAAGTTCAGAGCTAGTCAATTCATTAAAATATTCCCATCAGCACAGCTTTGAAATCTGTCTGGGATAATGAAAAAGCCTCTGAAGATGCAGAAAGCACCTACAATTATGAAGTACAAAACTCATTACAATTTAATTCTGTTTTTCATCACAGTGCCCTTTAATTTACTGAGGCTGCTGACATGTTTTCTTACAATCATTTTCCTGTGACAGAAGTTCCTGGTTGTTGCTAACTGCAGAAGTAAGGATGCAGGAGACCAGGAGCAGTCTGTGATATATAAGTGGAGCTCAAGGAAGCTGAAATTTATTCGCTATCAGACACTGAACACACACAGTGCTCGTGACTGGGAGGCTTTCAACATTCAAGATGAAACTTTCCTCGCCGTGGCCAATCATAGACAAGGTAATGTTTATCAGAACAGCTCATTGCACATCTGTCATCTCATGTGGCGTTATTGTTGTCCTTTTAAATTGTAAAAGTCAACAGGTTTTATCTGCTGCACAATAAGAGGAGGAAGTTCATTTATATGATTTCTAAAAGAAGATTAAACTTGAATTCCATACAAATCTCATACAAATCTATGGTCTTTGAGGCACACAATCGGAACAAAAACACCATCAAGGAAATCTTTTTAAGGCTAAAAGGTCTCCTTGTTTATGTGGTTCACTTTGATTCTGAACTTGATGTCTATTCGCTCACGAGAGCACACTATGCTCATCCATTCGTGTGATGTTCTCACGTGTGCCTCTGGCATTGATCAAAGCGGAAACACAGGCATAAAAGACACCTTTCATAGCACTTCATAACCATACAGGCCCCATCTATACACCTGCATCTGCTGGAACCCATCCAAACTGAACCATTTCTGTGTTAAAATGAGGCTGAAGAACTGTTTCCAGGCTCATATATGTTGATTTTTATTTTGTCCACAGGGGAGAGAAACCATAATATTGACAGTGTAATCTACAAGTGGAACCCAGTTACTCAGTTTTTTGAGGTCAACCAGACAATCCCCACGACTGGTGCTTATGACTGGGAGTTTTTCACCATCGGCCCATATTCCTTTCTCGCAGTCGCTAACACTTTCAATGGAAGATCTACAGTCATTGATTCTACCATCTATATCTGGCTGGGAGGGATGTTTCAGCCTTATCAGTTCATTACAGTGAGTGAAACTGTTATTTTATCGTCTCTCAGCATGATCATCATCACAATGGAAGCAGCAAGGGGACATACACATCCCTTTGTTCCCTGATCTGCAAATCAGTTTGGAGTTTTTAGTGTTTTTGAAACCATTTTTGATCAGTAATAAATTATACATGATTACATTATAAATGTCTTTACAGTCACTTGAGTAAGTACACCTGTCTGAGCAAAAGCATGCATTTCTTACAGACCTTTGGGGCGATAGACTGGGAGATGTTCCAGATTGAAAACAGGGTCTTCTTGGCTGTGGCCAACAGTCAGATGCTGACGGAGGAGGGCAAGATTCTGTACTCCATCAACTCCACCATCTATGAGCTCAGCATGGCATCTCAGACCTTCATCAAGTTTCAGGAGATTGAAACGAACAGGTGAATTGTATGGTCTTCATTAGAAAAAAACATTACTTTTCAGTTTTAATGTTTTTATTTAAGGAACACTTTGTTGTCTGGGTCTTTCAGTGCTTTGGACTGGGAGTATTTTACTGTGGGAGATGACAAGTTCCTGGTGGTCGCCAACTCCTACGATGGAAACTCATACTCTCTTAATAGTGTTATATACAGGTACAGCTCTCGTATTGCACCAGGGTTATTTTAGTCAACTAGAACTAAAACCATAAAATGTTTTAATCTACTTTAAATAAAACAAATATTAACTGAAATAGAATATGAAAAGAAAAAAATGAAACTTATTTTTATTTCAGCTAGTTACCAAAAAAAATAAAATAATAATAATAATATATATATATAAACACACTCACACACACAGTATTTATATATATATATATATATATATATATACAGTATATATGGTTACAACTTACAGCTTCAGTATCTCAAAAAATTTTAATATTCCATTTTGAGCTTGATTAGTTTGATTAATTAAGAGGTACCCAGTAAATTTATTTTTTAATTTACTGGGTACCTCTTGGGCTAGTTTAGAACATGCAACCACAATTATGGGAAAGACTTCTGACTTGACAGTTGTCCAGAAGACAATCATCAACACCCTCCTCAAGGAGTGTCAGCCACAGAAGGTCATTGCTGAAAGGGCTGGTTGTTCATAGAGTGCTGTATCAAAATATATTCATAGAAAGTTGACTGGAAGGGAAAAGTGTGGTATGAAAAGTGTACAAGCAACAGGGATAACCACAGCCTTGGGAAGATTGTCAGGAAAAGCCGATTCAAGAACCTGGGAGAGCTTCACAAGGAGTGGACTGAAGCTGGAGTCAGTGCATCAAGAGTCTCCACACTCAGACGTCTTCAAGAAAAGGGCTACAGTTGTCACTTTCCTAGAACCAAGCCACTCCTGAACCAGAAAAAAAAAACATCCGAAGCATTTCACCTGGAGTAAAGAGAAAAAGAACTGGACTGTTGCTCAGTGGACCACAGTCCTCTTTTCAGATAAAAGTAAATGTAGCATTTCATTTGGAAATCAAGGTCTGGAGTCTGGAGGAAGACTGGAGAGACACAGAATCCACAGTCCAGTGTGAAGTTTCTACAGTCAGGAATGATTTGGGTGTTGTGACGTCTGCTGGTGTTGCTCCAATGTGTTTTATCTAGTCCAAAGTCAATGCAGCCATCTACCAGGAGATTTTGGAGCACTTTATGCTTCCATCTGCTGACAAGCTTTATGGAGATGCTGATTTCATCAAAAGGAGCCCCAACCAAGTATTGAGTGCATAATTAAACCTGCTTTGGAGATCTTGATCTTGGATTGATCTTTGAGAAAATATTCTAATTGTTTGAGATACTGATTTTTTTATTTTCCTAAGCTCTAGTCTAAGTCATAATCATCAGAATTAAAACAAAAAAAAACTCTTTAAATATTTCAGTTTGTGTGCAATGAATCTAGAATATAAGAAAGTTAGCTTTTTTTAATTAAATGACAAATAATAAAGAACTTTTATATATATATTAGTGCTGTCAAATTTAATTGCATCCAAAATAAAAGTTTTTGTTTACTTTATATATGTACATATATTGTGTATATTTATTATGCATTATATAAATACACACAAATACAGAATGTATTTACATGTTTATACATTTATATATTCATATTCTTATATTTTATATTATATATAAATATATTTAATATATAAACATGACATTTTTTGTATTATGTTTGTATTAATATATGCATAATAAATATACACAGTACACACACATATATTATGGAAACAAAAACTTTTATTTTGGATGTGATTAATCGTGATTAATCATTTGATAGCACTAATATATATATATATCAGAATCAGAATCAGAAAGAGCTTTATTGCCAAGTATGCTTGCGCATACAAGGAATTCGTTTTAGTGACATAAGCTTCCAGTAAACAGAGACAACAACACACAGACAAAAAAAAAAAAAAAAAATTTCCAGGAGAATTACAAATTGGCAAATAAATAAGTGTATAAACAATTGTGCTATAAATGATAATGGAATAGGATTGAGTGAGATGCAGGAATGTTCTAGGATGGAGGGGTAACAAATAAATATAAGGATATTGCACATTTTTGCATAACGCTTACGTTTAAGTGGGAAACATTTACATATATATGTACATATATATATATATATATATATATATATATATATACATATATATAAATGAGAATATCATGGAAAAGTTCTTTATTATTTGTCATTTAATTCAAACAAACTAACTTTCTTATATTCTAGATTCATTGACATGTTAATACACATATTAACAAAATTATTAAAACTTTAATATTTAAAATGAAATGTAGGTAAAAAACAAGAACATATAAAAATTAAATATTAACAAAAACTATAATAGAATAGAAATTATATTATATGTATGTTTTATTTATTATGTTTACTATTTTAGCTGTTTTTATGTTTTATTGATTATGAGTGATGCACTAATTGGATGACACTTTAATTCCGTTTTAAATGTTACAATGACAATAAACATTTGAATTGAACTAAAAAGGAGAAATTCTGTGTTCGTCAAAGTGTACGTTTTCCCAGAGTTTTCACTGGTCTGTACGATACTGCTCCATTATGGTACTACCAAGGGTCATATTAAAAGACATTAAAATATTCTATATATAAAAATGTCATTCTAAGTGTGTTAAAATTGTTCTATAGCCTTATTCAAAATGTATAGTAAAAAAACTTCTTATGTCAGCACTCAATCAGGCATGAAAAAAAGATGTAAAGGCAAAAGTTTTTTATTTTTATTTATTTTTTTTATAAACAGGCAGTCCTGTACCTGACAAGTTGACAGCAATTCTGTTTAATACTGCTAGTAGTTCTGAAATGACACACTGCAACTTTAAGTAAATTGACAATCTGACAATGCAATGCATACTATCCAAATGTTTTATAAACATTATAAATGTGTGATTTGCAGGTGGCAGGGTTATGAGGGGTTTATCCCGGTGCACAGACTGACAACCAATGGCTGCAGAGATTGGGAATATTTTAACACAACCGATGGCTCCTACCTCATCTACTCCAGTGCCAGAGTTGCTCACTCTAAAGTCCTTAAATTAAGGACCATCTAGTGGCACTAGACATATGGACAGTATCTGCTGGGAGACTAGCTGCCAGAATCAGCAACTCAAAGCATGGACATAAGTGAACCCCCATAGCAGATGTTCTTCAATTCAAATGTTATCCAAAACTTAATCACATGATGACACTTCAACACATGCACTTAATGACATACCTTGAAACCAGCTGAAGGATGAATCTCTTCACTAACATTCAAAACAGTCCACTGACCGCCTGAACGACACAAAACACGTAAAAACACACATTTCAGAAGACTTATACCTGCACTTATTTGCACACAGATCATCAATATGCTTTGTTGATTAAAATGTCATTATGTCCTGTGGTTATGCATCATTACTCTGCACATGAAGACAGATAACAATTTATGGATGACTGGAAAAATAGTTTTATCTGCCAGCAAAGACACTATTTAACTGTACTGTACTGTCTGTAAGCTAATGATTTATTATTATTATTATTTTTATTAGAAGGCCTTTAAATTGAAGTATTCAAGCATATGCAATAAATATAATTAAGACATTATTTATAATAGATAAATAATAATAAAAAAAGAAAACAAGGATTTCAATAATACACAGACTATTTTCTTTTTATGTTATAACTATGACTTATTTTAGAACTTGATTGTGTTGTAAAACAATGGTTTTTTTTTCTGTTTGTCATAATTATTAGTGGGCTGTGCCGCATTATATTGCAATATAAGTCATACTGATGCATTAAACAATTTTCATTTTTTTATTTTAGTAAGTTTATTATCCTTTTGGGTTTGTCAAGAAATGCAGGCCATATTCATCCTGTCTTGGGCTTAAAGGAAAATTATTGTCAAAATAATTATTTTGTGCCAATGCACATTTTTAATGAAGATCATACTTCACTCTACACGTGCTTATTTATTGTGTTATTTTTTGATATTATAAAAAGTCGCTCTTTAAAAGACGTTTAAATCTGATGGCAGAAACTCTCCTGACGCTCATTAAAATAATTACACAAAAATGCAATTTTGGATCTTTGGCGCCATCTATTGGAAACTCAATATAAATGTTAGTCAGGTCACCATTATATACCGTTAGCGCTTTTACAGTGAAGATTGTGTCAAAGCAGCTTTACAGTATTAAACAGGGAAATTGTGTGTCGAAATACTTTGTTATTTTAAAATTATAATTTATAGCTTTAAAAGAACTAAGAATACGTGTTTGTGAATGTAGAAAGGTAATAACAAAAATAAATGCTTTTTGTTTTTATGTTAGTATTATCCCCCCTGCCCCCCCTGCTGTTTTTCTAAAAATATGAATCATTTATAAAAAAGATGTTCGCTGTTGTGTATAAAACAAAACATAGACTACTAAGGCAGCAAAATGCGAATTTCTAAGTATAACGCTTAAATAACTCTTTTAAAAAAGTATTGGAGTATACCGTTACTTCAAACAATCAGGTGAAGAAAACAAATACAGTTTCCCATTCATATAATTTCTAGTGTAGTGAATGTGGGAAAAATTACTATCAGCGCCGTCCAATCGTTGTCTTGCACAGTTACCTCTATTAAATATCGACCAATCAGGTCCTTGCTTACTGAGTAGTAAAGAATCTTTTCGAAGTAGGAACAGCCACCCCGCATTTGATGCCAGTCGGATGGTATATTTCTTTTTTTAACCGTTGCTCTATGCAAAATGAATTGAATACAGGTCTGGTAGTGTAAACCGTATGTTTATTATAGATGTATAAATAATGTAAAGGCTTTGACAATAAGCTTTTATCTGTGTAGTATTTTCGACGGAGCCTGTTTCGACGCCCTCTTGCGGACGTTGCTCCGTGGGAGTGGAAACGCTGGTTTCTAAATGAAGCCTCTACGACCGAGAAAAGCGTTACCAGACGCTCGATCCGTTGTTTATGCGTTTTGGCACTCTATCTATTTGTGTTTCATTATCTTTAATTTCTCGTGCAGTGCTACCATTGCAGCGTAATACATACTAAACAAAAATGAGTGACGCCGAGAAGGAATTCGTAGAGCGGGTATGTAACGTTAGTATTTTTTGTACTGTTTTGTTTTTGTTTGTTTTTTGCACGCGCTCTTATATGTTTTTTTCTAGAAATGCCTTCCATATTGTGTGCTAGCCAGCAGGACTGAGTCAGACTGGCTTCATTCATTTTGTAAAATCTGATCTGATCTTATTAATGAAGAAATGCAATGATTTTATAACGTCTTTAGAAACTTAATAAAATGATATAACTTGTACATATTATATGGATATCGGTTAAAGTAAGTTAAGTTAGCCAGCTTCAGTACTAGCAGACCGACAATATAACGTTACTTCAGATCAGAAAGATCTTTATCCGTCAGTTTTTGCTTTTGCAATATTAAAGCAATTTTTTTTTACATAACTGTTTTAACCAAATTTGGTTTTGTCTTCGCGTGTATTCGATATAAACTGTATGAGTAACACTTGCTACTAATACTCGGGAGAAGCTCATCCTGAGCCTTAAAGTTAATCTCATATGCACAAAATGCTAATTCGTTTCAAAATCACGTGCACTTTTAATATTATAACGACATTAGTATTTTGCTAATATTGTAACAGAACAGTAGACTTGATATGTAACGTATTAGGCATATCAGAATTATTCTTTCAAATCCTTCAAGTTGACTTGAATTACTTTATTTAATATAACAAGAAATGCAGTTAAGTATTAGTTTGTAATTGGAGTAATATGCATGCATGCACAAGGCTCAGGATGCACCTGTAAGTATCTAATTGCTCTTCATGATGGATATTCAAGCTCACTTTTCATTTCTGTTGGTTGTGATGTCTGGTGTTTACACATTCTTCATCCTTTTTGTTTTTGTTTTTTTGTTAAGGTTAAGGTTGGAAGAAGAAAAATCTGGATGAAGTCAAATGTCAAGTTGTTAATGCAAATAATTTGAAGCTGAATTTTCAGTGCATGCTAATTTTCGGAGCAAAAGAAGTCCCCATATAGCATTTATGGGCATTGAGAGAAAAGAGGGAAGAGGAATGAAGTCAGAAATGAAATTGAAACTGAAGAAAGAAGAAAAGATGTGTTATGAAGTTAAGATCAGAAGTTATCTGGGATAAGATCACAGCGTTAAGTAACTCTTTAGTATGTTTGTCCCATGCGTGCATGCAAAAATCTTCTGGTGTCCATTTGTATTACAATAGTTACTATTGTCCTGTAGCATGACAGATTTACAGGTAGTAATTTTCATAAGTAATAATTCATTACATGTCAAAAATCTACCAATTTCAATGTTCTAAGTGCTTCAAAGTAATTTTAGGCTATTAACACTAGTTCCTGAACCTGCAGGGAAAAGGCCACTGCATATTATCCTAGTCTAGAATGGTCTCAGACTCATTTATATGCATACAGTAATTAGTTGAACATTCTCAGTTTTACCATGTTTTCTGGCTCAAAAATGATTTGGATGTGGTTGGTTTAGGAGTCCCTTTCGACCTCTAGGAGCTCAAATCCTAGAGGATCTGCTAAGTCAGCCAGTCGCTCACCTGCTCGGTCGAAAGAGGCATCCCACCACTCCAAGTCTCGCTCCAGGTCCAAGACTCGGTGAGGATTTCTAGTTTTTTTTTTTTTAGGTCAAACAATCTACATGGGAAAGCAAGGGTCTTCACCTTGTCCTTAATTAATTAATAATAAACTTTATTTGTATAGCACCGTGAATAAAAGGAATGATGTTCAAAGTGGTTTACAAAAAAAAAAAAAAAAAAAAAATCATGGGTAAACAGCTGTTGTTGCGTTTGAATAAGTCCAAAACTACATGTCATTTGAAAAGGTTGAAATGTCTTTGTGGCTCAGCTACTAGTGGAATTCCCAGTACACAGAGTTTCAGAGTAGAAGTCACATCTGCTGCTTTCCAGTTAAAAGTAGAAACGATGTTTGGTCCAGATTAATAAAAAAATAAAAAAAAGGTTCTCCATCCAGGACTTTGATTTTAAGCACACTGCAGCTGATCTTTTGACATCATGCATTGGTAGCAACTTGATATATAATGAAATTGAAGCTGGAGGTTCTTGTCTGTCTAAGAAGTTGAAGACCGGACTTATCACTTGGTAACTTGATAGTCTCTCTGTCTGTTGTTTTTTAACGGTGCTCTTTTTCATTTTACTCCATCTTTCTGCAGGTCCCGTTCCCATCGGAGCTCTCGCCGACACTACAGTCGTTCCCGTTCTCATTCTCGCCGGAGACGTTCACGCAGCCGCTCGTACAGCAGTGAATATCGTCCGCACCGCAGTCAAAGTCATTCTCCTATGTCCAACCGTAGACGACACCTTGGAGATCGGGTGACACAACGAGTCGGATCCATACATGATGCTCTATGCAGCGTTTTCATAGTGCTATATTGTAATCTGTAAAGTTTTCTTCACCTTTAGGCAAACCCAGACCCAAACAGCTGCCTGGGAGTGTTTGGCCTGAGCCTGTACACCACAGAGAGAGACTTGAGGGATGTCTTCTCCAAGTTTGGCCCTCTGAGTGATGTCAGCATTGTGTATGACCAGCAGTCTCGACGCTCCAGGGGCTTTGCCTTTGTCTACTTTGAGAACAGAGAAGATTCAAAAGAGGTAAATTTTTCCAGCTGAATAGTAACATGAAATTTAGCTGAAAAATTTGATTGGTTAATAAACTGCAGCTGTCTTTTGTATAGATTTCCATAAAGCAAAAAGTTTGCTTTGTTCATACAAGAAATGAGAATGATCTGTATTTGCTGAAATCACTAATTGATAATTTTACGTAGTTTTTCCAATTGCTTGATTCAGACGGTTAAAGGAATATTTCGCCTCCAAAATATGAGAAATCTGTTATGATAGACAGCTGAAGAACTCATTTACTTTTGGGATAGCCTAAAAATGAGTAAACGTTTACCAAATTTTCATTTTTGGGTGAACTATTGCTTTAAATAGTCAATTAATTAGACATTTCTATGTATTGGTTGTAGTATGCTGCATATTTGAAAACACTAGTTTGTCAGTAGCAAAGGTGCAGTATTTACCAATTTTTTTTTTTTTTTTTTTTTTTTTAAGTACAGTACAGAATGTACTGTTCTCACTGCTATTTTATGGGCAACAATAGAGACTTAATTGGGATTAATGGCTTTAAGCAGAAAGAATTGTTGTGTGCTCAGTATGGGTTATTCTAGTCTGTTTTGGTTTTAGGCTAAGGAGCGTGCAAATGGTATGGAACTAGATGGCCGTAGAATCAGAGTCGACTACTCGATTACCAAGAGGCCACACACACCTACTCCAGGAATATACATGGGCAGACCAACATAGTGAGTCCGATTCCTTGCAGTCTGTTTAACCTTCTGAAGTCGATTAATCAGTGTTGGGGGTAATGCATTACAAGTAACGCGAGTTACGTAATCAGATTACTTTTTTCAAGTAACTAGTAAAGTAACGCATTACTTTTTAATTCACAAGAAAAATTCAAAAAAGTAACGCCAGTTACTTTGTATTCCCATTTTTTGACTGACAAGCCTCCTATTCCCATATTGGGAGAAATCGGAAGTATGGAGGCGTTGTGTGCGCTGTGTGAACATGTTACTGTAGTTCTAGACTAAATGTGAATGTGCATTAATTCATCCCACTCACAAAAAAACAAAAAACAAAACAGATTTAGTATTCATCAAAATTAATCAAAACAGTGAAATGCAAACTCAGAATATGACGCAAACCTGCAATAGCTAAATATATTAAATAACACAAATGTATCTATTCCCATTTTATTAACAGTGTCTTTGCTGCTGACCTTTAATGATCCAGTTCAACCATACTAATAATTTAAAAATGACTTTAGATAAACTAACAATTGTGCTTCATTGTTTTTTTTTATTGCTGAAGAGTGTTGAACCTTCTTCTCCTGTGTTCTACTGTACAGATGTGAATTTACTTTTCCTTCAGCCTGAGGTTTATTCATTACACTTTTTGGTGTGAAAGGGCTTTTACATTTGCTATAAATAGAACTTCTTATATTAAAAAACAATCAAGCCCTGCTCATATTTAAAAAGTAACGTGAAAGTAACGCAAAAGTAATGTAACACATTACTTTCCATAAAAAGTAACTAAGTAACGTATTTAGTTACTTTTTTAGGGATTAACGCAATATTGTAAGGCATTACTTTTAAAAGTAACTTTCCCCAACACTGCGATTAATGCGTATACGCGTTATGAGTCATTTTCTCCTGATAACCCCGAAAAAAAATTAAATTACACTTTCAGTTTTGATCGTACAGATAAGAGCAATACATCAATCGAATCTGTAAAGGCTCTACTTTTTTTGTATACAGACATAACAACAAAACTTTGTGCACTTATAAAATAAAGATAACAAACAAAGTGTGCTGTCTGCAGCCTTTGTCTGCGCTGATCTTCATTTAGACACGCGTCATTAAAATGAACTGTAACTTAGTGAATACTCAACAAAGAGACATGGGAGATATATCTATAGAAAGCCTGACATGTCTACTTTTAAACTAAACAAGTGCTGCCAAAAACAAATATTCTGTGATCAAGTAATCCTTATGAAAACAACGCGATGTCCGTTTTTCATGTCTCCCTTCATTATCTTCTAATGTGACCACGCTCAGTGTTGGGGAAAGTTACTTTTAAAAGTAACGCCTTACAATATTGCGTTACTCCCTAAAAAAGTAACTAAATACGTTACTTAGTTACTTTTTATGGAAAGTAATGTTACATTACTTTTGCGTTACTTTCACGTTACTTTTTTGAATATGAGCAGGGCTTGATTGTTTTTAATATAAGAAGTTCTATTTATAGCAAATGTAAAAGCCCTTTCACACCAAAAAGTGTAATGAATAAACCTCAGGCTGAAGGAAAAGTAAATTCACGTCTGTACAGTAGAACACAGGAGAAGAAGGTTCAACACTCTTCAGCAATAAAAAAAAACAATGAAGCACAATTGTTAGTTTATCTAAAGTCATTTTTAAATTATTAGTATGGTTGAACTGGATCATTTAAGGTCAGCAGCAAAGACACTGTTAATAAAATGGGAATAGATACATTTGTGTTATTTAATATATTTAGCTATTGCAGGTTTGCGTCATATTCTGAGTTTGCATTTCACTGTTTTGATTAATTTTGATGAATACTAAATCTGTTTTGTTTTTTGTTTTTTTGTGAGTGGGATGAATTAATGCACATTCACATTTAGTCTAGAACTACAGTATCATCATGTTCACACAGCGCACACAACGCCTCCATACTTCTGATTTCTCCCAATATGGGAACAGGAGGCTTGTCAGTCAAAAAATGGGAATACAAAGTAACTGGCGTTACTTTTTTGAAAAAGTAACTCAGATATTTTCTTGTAAATTAAAAAGTAATGCGTTACTTTACTAGTTACTTGAAAAAAGTAATCTGATTACGTAATCGCGTTACTTTTAATGCATTACCCCCAACACTGACCACGCTCTATTCAGATTCTAATGTTTCACTGAAGCGCGCGGCTTGAAAACGCCCACACAACAGAAGACAACGCAGAGAGGCTGTTCTTCAAGTTTTTATTTTACTGTTTGCTTCGCGATGAGAGGAATAAGACATAATTCACCCCAAAAAGATGTGATGTGGTTGAGGATTTGAGATTTGGATTTCCTCAGAAAAAAAGAATGAAGCACTTTATTCAGCAGAGATCATAAACATGAGTAAGTCTCTTTTTATTTATTTATATACTTGTACTAGTTTTCACATAACGTGTAAACATTTTACTAGTTAGACTTTTTCCAAAGACTTTTTCCAAATTATAATTACTGACTTAAAGCATAATCAAGTGAAATATTATGAAGTTTCAATAACAATATACAATACTATACCATTCAAAAGCTTGATGTAAATAATATAAATGTAACTGTAACATATGTAACAAACAATGCTGTTCTTTCAATTTATCCCCCCTAAAAACCTGAAAAAATATTCTCAGCTTTTTTCAACATTAATAATAACAATGATAATAATAACAATACATTTTTTTGTAGAAAATCAGATTGTTAAAAGGATTTCTGAAGGATTGTGTGACTGGAGTAATGATGCAAAAAATTCAGTTTGAAAGTCAGCTTTGATTGTTCCTAATAAACTCTTTACCTGCACTCGCAAGTGGATATTAAATTATGTTGTGGGATAATTAAATATATTCTAAATAAACTACAAACATAAAACTATATAGATTTATTTTGTCCTTACATTCTTTCTTGTATCTCTTCCCTCTCAGTGACACAGATGACTGAAAGGCTCATTATGCAGCTCATTATGCAGGCCTTTGTCTTCTCAGGTGTAAATCACAATGATATTCATGATAGTTGACGCCTACTCGCATATGACTTTTATGAACAAAAAGTGTCTTAGAAAAAAACTGATCGATTTTCAAAAAGGCTTCTTTGATTTAAACATGAGTAACATAAAGTACTGCATGTTTAATAATAATAATAATTACTTGCATTTATATATCAAAACGAGGCACGGGTGTTTTTATATCACTATTTCTGAAGGAAGACTTGCATGTTATATGCCTGATAACGCAGCGTTTGTGAGCGTAGCTCTGCTTTGTTTACAGCTGTTTCTGGGGAAACCTCTATTTCTCGCACTTTATGCATCTCCTGCTCGGAAATAATTAATTTGCATTTTCATTAAGTTCACCTGATTTACGCAGCAAACATATTTTGTTTGTTATCCAAAATATTTTGGTGGGGCTCTGTTCTTACTGATGAGCCATGCCTGCTGATAACTGAATATCTCTGTTATGGTAAAAGGTCTTGATCAGTGTTGTGTATTTCAGTGATCAATGTTGAATTCAAATCATTTTTCTTGTGTGCAGTGGCGGAGGCCCGAGTGTAAGCCGTCGCCGTGATTACTATGATCAAAGCTATGAGCGTGGATATGATCGATATGATGACCGTGACTACTACAACAGCAGGTCATACAGGTGGTTCCCCTACTGTTCAACAGTCAGTATGTGTTTGTAGAGACATCCCACAATCCTACATTGCTCAACAATAAGGATTCCTCCCTGCTGGGAGAGTGGATTAGATTTGGGCTTAACCAGATGATTTTGTTACTCATTTCACTACAAAATATTTGATGTTAAATATGCTGTAAATTGTAAAACACACTACCATGCTAAGAAAAGTTTAAAGATAAGTTTTTTTTTTTTGTAATGAAAAAAAAGTTTCTTGAGCACCAAATCATCTCATATAATGACTTCCAAAGGATCATGGGACACTGAAGACTGGCATAATTCTGCTGAAAATTCAGTTTAGTCATTACAGGAAAAATTGTTTTAAACTATTTAAAATTGTAATGTTATTTGACTATTGACTTATTTTAACTGTATTTTTTTATATAAAAAATGTATCCTTGGTGAGAGTAAGTCCTCTTTCAATATACATTTTCTTTACAAAAATGTTGACATTGATTTTAAGGTTTTTAATTCTCAGTAATATCTAAATGCTATGCAGCTATAATTATAAAGTAAAAAAAAAAATTCCTGAAAAGGTAATTATTATTTTTTTAAAATCAGTTTATAATTAGTAGGTGCCTACAGGAATACCACAAATCATATTTTTTGAACATGCTAATCTCTGTTAGAAAGCTAAATAACAGTACACATAGCTTTTACATGAGCAGAGATTATATTCAGTAGATTTTAGAAAAACAAAAATTGTATGAGATTAGTGAAGGTAAAGTGTAGAGTTGATGAGCACCACTGGTCAAATAGGGCAAGTGACAGTTGATTCATCTGGCCTGAAACACTCACACACTCACAGACTGGCTTCAGGACAGCTGCTTATTCTTACTGTTGAGCCCTGGGGTGTATTCCAAAAAGCAGGTTATGTGACATACCCAGGTATGTGCGAGGATAAGCGAGCAGCGCACAACATTATATAATATTACTATATGTAGGCCTATATATATATATATATATATATATATATATATATATATATATATATATATATATATATATATATATATATAATTTGTATGATATGTTAATGATGAAGCGCTAATGTAAGTAATAAAGTAATATAGGCCTATTATTCTAATATGATTATTTATTTTATTGGCATATGTGTTATCTGTATAAATTATAAAACATTATGATAAGGTAATTTATTATATATTGTTACGTTTTATATTATCATCTCACATGGATCTGCATTTTCTATAATGTCTAAATTCTAAATCAGAGACATATCTGATATGACTTAATATATAATAAGCATCAAACAAACAATATAATTAATATTCTCAAAAAAAAAAAAACAATTAGGTGGCGCTATGCACTAAGCATGTAAACGACCAGTGAACAAAAGAAGAAGAAATAAACAGCATGGTGTGCTTTTTCTTAGTGTCCGTTTCCATAGTGACTAGGCGATTCTCGCTCTGTTGAGAATGTCTTAAGTCTTAACCAGGAACATACTCTGTGTTCCCGGACGTGTTTTTGGAACCACGTACCTCGAGTAAGCAAGGTTTGGGGTTAATGAACCGACAGTTCATGGTATAGTTGACAGTGCTTTCTGGAATACACCCCTGGTCCCATAGACTGCATAATACATCAGTTCACTTTGCAGACAGCAAAGTATTTTTTAACATGAAGCATGTGTACTATGCCTTTTACCTTTTTAAATGGCATGCAATGCTACAGTTTTGAATGTCACTTCTTTGTTGCGATCTGTAGATGCTGCCGTTTGCATTAAACCTCAGCTCTCTGTTCACAGGAGAAGATCTCCCTCTCCCTACTACGGCCGAGGACCGTATAGGTCAAGATCACGCTCTCGCTCCTACTCCCCTCGTAAGTACTGCACAAACACTACCACTATAACTTACATCTGTTGTCTCCCTGGCTTTATATTTCGAGAGTGCTTCAACTGTGTAAAATAAAACCAAGTATTAAGTAAACCTTTATTTGTTTTTACAGGTCATTACTGAAGTGAAGTTCGACTCCTTTCGCCATCCCTGAAGAGGATGTTGATGACAATGACATTATTGTTGACGTAGATGTTGATTTCTGGTGACATAAGTTCGGATGTACTTTAAAATCAATCCCTTTGATTTCTTGCCTGAAGGTTTCACATGTCTTTGATTGATCTGGATATTCCAGTATGAGTATTTGTGCACAGTTGGTTTTTGGTTTAGTTTTTTTCCGATCTGATGCTGAACTTGCGTTTATTTTATATGATAAAGTGTCCTGCTCACACCCTATTATGTTTTTATGCGTTTTAAGCTTAGCAGTGGTCTTGCAATAAACTGCTTTATACCTCCCACCTGATGTGAGCTTCTGCTTGAATCATTCAGAGCATTGAAATCTGTTTCAACCCTATTGAAATCCTTGTTGTAGTGTTCAGAATCAGAAGTGAGATGAATCCACTGCATATTTATGCAATGCATACACATTTTCTCTTAAGACATTTGCCTTGAGCTACAGTGAAATTAATACTTTTATTGAATAGAAATGCTATAACACCATTGCCTGAGCTCTGTTCCAATTTATGTCTCAGTACCTCAGAGAATATATTGGTAATAATAGGATCATCTAAAGTACTTCTCCAGTATGTGTAAAAATGTAGTTTAAAGTACTCCGGGATTTAGCATTAATTTGGACATGGTGTGGGTGTCTGCTTTAGCTGACCAATCTGGGATTTCCTACTTTTACTGTGCCTGGCTCTTGGAGTGATTTTAATTGGGTTTCTGAAGTTCTGAAATCAGCATCATTAATATATTTAAGGTGTTTTTAAGCAGCACAAACTGACATTAACTGGTCCCTTTTTAGTCACAGATTGTGTTATAAGGAAAGATTAAGCTGTTGTAACACTTTTGCTACTCGGCACAGCTGCATTTGGAGACCTATAATGTTGTAGGGTCTGATTTGGAGCTCTGATAAATAATGTTTTGGGGACACAGGAGAAAACCCCAGTATACTGCAATACAGAGCAATCCTGTTCTTGATGTATAGTCTTCTAAATACAGAAACTGGCAGAGGGGTGCAAACAAAATTTCAGGTAAAAGACCTTATGTTAGAATCCCCCCACAGATTGACTTTCAGCATACCATTGCAATAAATGAAATCATCTGGATATTCAATAACAATTTATTAATTTGGAATATATATATATACACACACACACATGGAATAAAAATTTTATTTGAGATTGTTCAAAAATTAGTTCTCTTTAGAAGGCTCTTACCACGGTCTACATAAGTGGAATCAATGCATTATATATATATATATATATATATATATATATATATATATATATATATATAACGCTCATGCACCTCCTAAATCATAATTCCATAAGGTTTCTTCACATTCCTGTTTCTTTTCCATTGACATGGGCGTTACCAGAGAAAGTCCCTTTTTCCAGCTGCTATTTTCTTTAGAGTCTGTGCTTACACCGTTACAGTCCCAATTATTAATCGTAGATTAAATATCGAATCAAACACGAAGACAGTACACCATTATAAAACAAACAACGAGTTATTGTCACAAGGGACAGAAGAAAACGCCCATCAATCCACAACACCCTAAATTCGCCAATCAAGCTGTCAATCACGAATGGAAATGAAAGCTGTTTCCGAAAATGATTTAAATACGCATACATCCGTTTATTAACACAAGCTGAATGGCTGTAAACCTGTTATTACAATATATATAGACTTGAAGAGACATTCTCTCTCTGTAAGTGGATTTAAATGAACTAACCCTTCTGTGTTGCTTACTGAGTCTTATCATTATACTTTATCCAATGATTTATGGTGGCAAATTGAAACCTCAAAAGTGAATTCGTGATATTTAAGAGCGGTTTTATTTAGAGGCGGCGCTTGTTGGCAACAGAGTAACGTAACGACACTTTTTTTCAATCCCAGTAAAAGAGTTTGAGCAGGAACAGAGTTGTGTACATGTAGCAGTGGGTCCGGCTGCATCTGGGGGTGACTGCTGATTTTCAGCACGTTTATTTTTTATTTATTTTTTTTTCTATTTTATTTTCTCATTATTTTCCTTACTTCGATCAATCCATTGCACGCGCGCGCGCCGATATATTTGGACGTACAGATTTTTAGTATAGACCATGAACAAACTCTATGTGGGTAATCTGAGTCCTTTGGTGACCGTGGAGGACCTGAAGCAGCTCTTCGGCGAGAGGAAGCTTCCCGTGACCGACCAGGTCTTGCTTAAATCCGGCTATGCCTTCGTGGACTTCCCCGACCAGAACTGGGCGATTAAAGCCATCGAGACTCTATCCGGTAAGTGCGTTTTTCAACTCGCGCGAAGTCGCGGTTATATATATACCTTGGACTGACACCGTAAATGACTTTCTTGGAAAAGAAAAGAAAAAGTATCGCTCGCGCAACAGCCGCGCGCTGCTCTCGTTCTTCGCAACTGCGCGAATGAACGCCGCGAGCTCAATTACACTCGAGCTCGCTCGCTTCCAACGCGCGATACAAGTTTAATTTATGCTAGAAATCTTTAAATGTACGCTTGTTTTGCCTAGCCGAGGTGCTGAACGGGGGTGATTTCTCAGCCGACGGCCCATAGGAATGTATCGGATGGGTCTGATGCTCGGGTGGCAGGCATAATTATTTTCCAGTTATTTTTTGTCTTGATTTTATTGAAAAGAAGCGAGCGACCTGAGCGAGAAGAAGGCGTCACATGCATGTTCCTATGGTGTCCAGGTATGTTTTTACGAGGTGTCTTAAAGGTGGGTGATGGGGGTCTGGAGGAAAGTGCTAATAAACAGGTAGCTGGGGGGTACGGAGGTGAGATGCCAATTTTTTTTGTGCTGCGCCAGGCCACTCATACACAACAGATGCACAGCACAACACCTCTATATTCTTCTTCCACGCTCGCGAGTCGTTGTGCATGCAACAGAAAAGTACACATCCAAACCTACTTGAAGAAACGGGGCAAATTTAGGCAGGAGTCGTATCCTTTGACCTCCCATTCTTCAAACTCTCCTCAATGCTCGTATGTGGTTAGTGGGAGTGGAAAGCATGGCTGCCCATTCTTCATATCGTATCAGCTCATCAAGCATCTCGCATAATAGGACATGAGGTAAAAATATTACACCTTACATGTAGACACCTTACACGTAGACATGATAAAACTCAATACGTCGACGACGTGCATTTATAAGCACAGACTTGCACGTGTGATTGTATCCCACGTATTTACGTCGCACGCACGGTTGTTTGTTTTATAAACGGGGTAAAAACTCTGAAATTCATAATTAGGAGTGTCTATAATGTACTGGAGGAATGCAATTTTGTGATCATTTGTTTTGTTTCTCGCTTGCAGGGAAAGTTGAATTACATGGGAAAGTGATCGAGGTCGACTACTCTGTTCCTAAAAAATTAAGGTAATAATTTTGCTTTATTTATGCTTTTGCAGTGGAAAGGAGCATGAACTGACATCTGGAAGTTGGCTGTGCAGTGTTTTGTCTTTATGAAGCTGTGATGTGTAGGGAAATTACATTTCCATTTTAGGTTATTTTGTGCATTTGTTCCTCAGGCGTAACCTTAATTTTGAATGCCATGTTCTTCTTGTCAGGTCATTTTATTTGACTTGTATTTTTAATTAATAGATTTCTTGTCAGGGTTAATAAGCACTCATACTGGCACAGTATTATGGCCATGACTCAAAATACGCTGTTTTACCTCAGTTATAAACTGTTAAAGCACTGTCTTCATGTATCAGGCGTAGAAAATAATAATGATTTTGGGAGTTTCTTTACATAATTTATTAGATTTGACCTGATAAATTAAAATAAAATTAAAAAAGCTGTAAGAACACGCCGTGTTTTACATGCAATAGCTCCAGGTAGTAAATGTCAATATGGAAATTAAGTTTTAATCGAAACATATCTGAAACCTGACATTATTCCCCCTTTTTCTTACGCTTGAATTGTACAAGAGCAAGATCATTGTGCATGACCTCATGGCGCATGTTTAGGCCCTTCCGAGGTCCACGTGATTTCCCCTATAGGCCCTGCGTTTGTGTTCCACGGGAGGGCGGCATCGAAATGGCTAGAAAACAACCCACAACCTTGAGATGTAAGGGCTTGTGTAAAATTACATGTACAGACTTACAGTTCATGTCAAAAGCGCTCCTGTTACGGCCTCTCCTTGTCAGACAAGGCGTCACTCGCAACGCTTAAATCGAAAAGTCACCTTGCTATAAAGGTGTAGAAGCGTTGTTTCGTCAAACATGTTAATACTGGTCTCTGGCGCATCAGAGGGTCGCGTGTAACTCGGGGAGCGTGTTGCACAAAGTGCGCAGTCAAGATGGCCAGTCTTTGATTTGGAAGAGTCGGCCATGCTGCTGCTAGAGTCAACCTAACATGACTGAAAGCAGCATGCACGAGCAGAACGCGTGTGTGCAGCTCGTTCTAGAACGTTGAACGCAGTTCCAGAGTGCTTCTAGAATTTTCAGTGTAATCTGAAGCGAGCTGGAGCGGCTCAGGTTACACATGTGCGAGATTTGGATGCATTTCTGTCGTAATATAACCCTCACACACAAGACGCGTATGTGTTAGATATGATACTGCAGTCTCCCATGCCCACATTGTCCGTGATTATAGGTATCTCGGTAATTTTTGACGTCAGTGTAATTTTAGAGTGCATTTTAGTTTATACGTAACATTACTGAGCATTGCTAATATAACGTACATTACGCATGTGACGTGATATTCAGTGGAGCAGCACATAACGTACGTGAAGTTTTGCTGTTGTGATTATTTGTATTAACCTGAGTTAATGTTAACGATATTTAATTGAATCCTTGGTGTATTCTGTGTTTAATATCGAGTGTGTTTAGTAACAGCGGTTTATAGCATTTATATCTAAATTATATATCCATACTGTGTTAAATTACCTTGGAGAAGACCTACTCTTTAAAAATGTAAATAAATTATTGAATCGTTGTCATGTCATTAGCATGTAACACAGCTTTTAAGAAAATGGCATTTAGTTTAAGGCTATGCCATCTTACATATATCTGATTCTTAATTTTTTTTATATATACACTGAGTTGTTGCCTTAATAAATTATAACAGCCTATCAGTTATTTTATTGTTTGGCAGTTGTTTAACACTGGCTTTTTTTCTGTAAGACTTTAGAAATTGATATACATGCTGACATTAAACTCTCGTGATAAACTGGTTTCTTTTAAGAGACGTTATATTATAAATACAAAATTAAAGAGACTGTATTAGCTCACATCAGTTTGAATGTTTATTATGGTATATTGTGCATTTGCTGAACAGACTTTACAATTTACAGAAATAATTAAAAACAAACATGCTTTTTAGGCAGCTGATGTTTTTTGTGATTTGTATTAAGTAGTTATATCATTGCTGTTTTTGATAAATAATATTACATTTAAATATATTTTAATATAGCATCCAATACAATGTAAATAATAATCTAAATGATCAGATTAGAATATGACAAAATAGATACATACATTTTAAACAAGTATTGTTTTTGCCAAATTGGTATATTATTGATGTGTAAGTTATAAACTACTGTTTGATTGTGTCAGAATTTCATGAGAAAAAGTTTTCACCTTGTACCTGAGCATTTACTCAGCTGTCTGAAAAGGAAATATAAATTTTACATAAAATTGTAATAACTCATTCTAATAATATAGCACTTTTGTAACAATTGTTACAATTTATTATTTTCACAGGTTTTCATATAAAATAAATTGTATAACTAATTATTAGTGTGTGAATAAAGAATAATTTCTAAGATAATTATTTAAAAATAAATATTTTATTGCATATCTATTTAGAACAGAAATGTCCCAGTATTTTCATGGAGTTTGTGAAAGTTCTACTGCAGTGGTTTTATGGGTTTGCAAAATGTCTTGAATAGCAGCTGCACTTTCCCTTGTTGAATGTTACTTTTAGATTCTTACATTTTGGCTTACATTAAGCAGTGCTTTACTGAGCAGGATTCTCCCTGTTTTCATGTGATGTTTTATTATGGAGTCCTGTGTGTTTGCAGTAAGGCGATGGAAGCATGAAAAAATATAGTGCAGAGCAGAGCTGCATGTATGTAACAGATGACATTTAATGCTGCGACTAGTTTCAAATGTGCTTCTCTCATTCTTCTAATATATATATTTTTTGTATATAATTATAATAAGTTTAAAATCATTCATTTTCTTGTTCTTGTGAATTTGTTAATTCGTTTCTCAACTACCAGGAGAGGTTTAGAAATATTTTCTAATTTCTTTTGTCATGTCTTGTTGCTGTGCGTATGGGTGGTGGCAAGCCTGATATTTTAATTGTCTAGTTTGTTAGGAACAATTCAGTTTGCTATTGATCTGATAAAATAATTGTTATTTAGCCAAATCCAAACAGTAAAATATGATTTTGAAGCTTGCAGAACAAACATTCATATTTAAATTGTAGTGTATTGAACAGTTATTTATTGCTGACAGAAAATTTGGTTTAATGCAGAACAATAATGCATTTTGTTTTAGGAATTATGATTTATTAATTTTTTTTAATGAAATGAAATTGTTACTGTGTAATTGTTGATCTGTGAGGTTTACTCTATTACAGTCGATCAATTATTTGTTGTGTAAGTATATTCATACTCTGTTGAACATGATAGATTTTACTTTATAATTTGATGTGTGACAGGCAGAATAAACTAGTTACTCCTTTTGCTTTAATTCTCAATAACTCTGCTTATCTGTTTTATAAATGTATCTAAGGGTGTCTGTAAAAAGGATAGATTGTAGATTTGATGGCTAAAAATGATCCACCCAGTTCAAATGATTTTTCTTTATTGGCTCATGAGTTGAATAGATTGAGATAAAGGCTAAGAACAGATCTGTAGCTGGAAAAGTGGGTTATGAAGTTGAACTCTCAATAGAGAACTAGTCACAAAGCCCAGGGGCATTAGGATCTGTTCAGTAATACCCTTTCCCCCATCACAGCTTTATTCAGTGTCACTTATGGCAAACAAAGAAATGACCTATAATGCTCTGTAATACATTCTGGAGTATTTGTGTAAAATCATAAAAGATTGTTGCAGTGACTCAAGACTGTGTATGTTTGATGTACGCTTGAGTGTTTATTTTTTCTGAAAATTATATGGCAGAGGATTTCATGCTAAAAATTCATTTTTTTTCAGATTTGTTATGGCTTACGTGCTTTTATGTTTAAGGCATCAGTTTTTAAGTTATATTTGTTGTCATAAAAACATGAGTAATGTTTAAACTCGGAGCAAATGAAATTCATTGCATTGTCCTCCTTGTTTCACATGATCAAAATGTGTCTAAAGCCATGCTCAAATAGAATATCAAGTGATTTGTTCTCTTTGAAATCACTATTTGTCCATCTTGAGTCTCAATTTGCAGAGGTTTACAACAGGCACTTCAAAATCCCCATATTGGTTTGTCAATGTGATTACCTTGCTAAAGTGATTAGAGATTATCTGTCTTGTCACTCTAGATCTTTAAAACCTAAAAAAGAGATTGCAGACACATATCCAAAGCAAGCTTGGATATGTACCTTCCTTCATCCAATACTGATAATCCATTTCACTCAGATGCGCATCACAGACACAGACACACACACACACACACACACACACACACACACACACACACACACACACACACACACACACACACACACACACACACACACACACTAAAAAAATAAAATACACTTTATGCATAGGTGCTTCTCCCTTCGCTATTGTGAATGTTAATACTCTGTCAGTCAAATGCAGAGGCACAAATAAATCTAATCTACCACATTGCTGCTCTTTTCATGGACACCAGCAAATCTGTTTTACCAGCGCTGAGTGCTTCTTTTATTGAAATGTTAGTGTTACTGTACTTGTTTTTTTTTTTCTGTGTCCTCTATTACCTCGCCTTCCTTGAAATTAAAATACTGTAACGCATAATTCCTCATTTGTTAATCCCTTTATCGCTATAAAGGGAGCAGAGAAAAGACCAGGATTATATCATGAAGAATGTGAGAATGATTGTCATAGAAGCTTTTATGCTGTAATCTCTTGTGAAGCGGCTTTGGCTGCTCTCTTCACAGTATTATCAAGTTTGTTTGTTTATAGACTAGCGGGCTAATGATAATGTTTCTCATTTGTTGAGCGTTATAAAAGAGATGGTCTGTTTTGATTTCTTGTGTCATTGTTGAACCTGTGAACAGGTGTAATGTTGGATTTTTGTCAGTGGAGTGGCAAAGGGGCTGACAGTTAGTGGTTTGTAGCTCATTTGCGAGTTGGCTTATTTGTTGTCATTGTATGTATACCTTAAAAACATTGTCTCTAACTGTTCATATGGTGTCAGGAAGCATATGAAAGGTGGTGGACTATAATCTCAGACTCAGGACTCTGTTCCTGTACGTACAGTAAATCTTCAGATTTAATCTTCAGAGATCTGTCTAGGTGGCTGCATTGAGGAAAAAGTCTTCAGGCTTAACGTGAATGGATGCCATTTCAAAACAAATCTGCAGTCATTTCCTGCTTGTTTGAATTGAGGTTTAAAGTCGGCATGAAGTGAAAATTCTATTCTATTTAATTTCCAAATGCAAATTTTCTTTGTGAATGATTCATCCAAGCGAGAAAAAAAAAACTGACCTTGTAATATTATCAATGTAAGCACAGCATCATAATCTTGTGGATCTCGGATCATCCAATGAAATGACAGACTTCTCTCTGGTGACACGTTTTGATCTTTTGCATTTAGTCAGCTTAAATCTCGGACATTTATTACAACAGAAGCAAGCTTGGATATGTACCATCCTTCATCCAATACTGATAATCCATTTCACTCAGATGCGCATCACACACACACACACACACACACACACACACACACACACACACACACACACACACACACACACACACACACACACACATTTTTCAGAACAAGTTACATCTGATTTGTCCATATCCAAATCTTGCTTAAAATGCTTTAGAATTACATTGAAATGAAAATGTGCTTTTATATTGAGATACTCTATGAGATACACATCCGCAGTAGCCTTGGCTTGAGGGAAGCCAAGCTTTGCAGTAGAGGCTTGTGGGATATCTCAGCTGAGAAGGCTGCTACTGTGGCGTGAACGTTCATATATGGCACAGTGGCACTGCTTTGGGGTTTGTCTTGCTATTGGGTGGGGAAACGGGCAGCTGAGAACCCAGCAGGTGCCACGTCTTGCACTTCGGCTCTGACTGTCTCACTCTGTGATTGAGCCCTAGTGCGTGTGTGTGTGTGTGTGTGCGTGTTGGAGCAGTTGTTAGCCCCCAGAGCTGGTGAGATGGTGTCAGGCTTGGTCAGAACCACTTGTCTCATACAACCTATTCTTCTCCTGACCCTTCGTGGTTGTGTTACTGTGAAGCTTCGTTTGTTGGTCCACTGAAGATGCCTGTCAGTTGAACCCGATGGCATTCATCTTGTCCTTCTGCGCAACTGTCACAAAAAATATGTGTAATATAGAGGAGCTGTAAATATTTCATTGCGGCTGCATCAAGGGCACGCTGCCTCATCTTACAGCGTTCAGAAGAGAATGCACCATACCCTTAAAGGGAGCTTTTCCTCACCCAGCGGTGTTTGCAAATATTATCAGTGCTCCAACTGTTCTGGCAGAACAGAGTCTATACCCAACAGCGATTCCTGCAGAATAACCCTATGGTTACCATGGCAACCAAATAGGAGGGTTTCTTTATTTTTTCATGAGAGGTCAAAGATGGATGAAAGGGATCCTGTATTATACATTGCATTTTGTAAAAGTGCATGTATTTATTTATTTTTTGTCCCAAAGGAAAATTTTATTGCACAGAGGTTGTTCTTTCATGGCTCAGGAAACCCGTGGAGTTCGTTTTATTTAAGTATCAGCTTTGTCTAAGAAGTTGTTTTTAAAACTTTTTAGTAGGAATCAAAACAGGCACAACTGAGACAGTTGTTGGTGAATTATGTAAGAGTACAGACTTTTAGCACATGTTTATTGGTTTGATTCCCATGGAATTCCTGAACTGGTAAAATGTATACCTTGAATGCAATGGAAGTCATTTTGAATAAAAGCACGATCTATATATTTTAAATGTAAATTAAAGGTTAACTGGCAATAATTTTTGTCCACAACTATTAATGTTTGTTTTCTGCATTAAGTAGATTTAAAATTTTTGAATTTAAATACATTTTGGGTGATCTTTTATTTCTTAAAAATATTTAGCTAATTTCTGTTTGAAATATGATTGTCAAATCAGAGATGTATGTTGAAAAAAAATAATTCAAGGTATTCAAAGATAAAATGACTTCACATGATGGTTCCACCACATGACGTTTTAGAGTAATTCAATTTAAACTTTTATAATGGTATCATTTGAATACAAAGAGTACATTTACTTGGCACGTGTGCTTAAAATTATAATTTTCTAAATTTTTATTAACACGGACACTTTTAAATTCATTTTTAAATTGCCCTGAAGTTAATGGGTAGCACAACTCAAATTACTGGCAAACTTGTGAAAAGGTTGTGACGTTATTGACATCTTTTAAAAATACTTTCTTACGATTATACCAGGATCTTTTTTCTCAGAAGAAAAGGGAAAATTGATCTCTAAATTGTTATAATGATTACAATGATTTTTTTCCCTGTGTGATGTTGTATTAATTCTGCGTGTGGCTTTGTTTTATTTGTTATGTTGTATTCTTTTGAAACTTGCTGATTGAATTGTCACTGTCCATCCCTCATAGTCCGTCTGCATCTCTGCATTTGGCATTTAGAGCACAATGTCTCTGGTGTTTGTGGGATCTTCCCCTACGCAACTGTGAAACTTTGTCAGTGGGATTTTTATTCATGAATCCCACTCGTGCACCATCCATTTACATTTTGTCTCTCCATATGTATGATTGAGAGGGCATCAACAACACGTCATCAGAAAGCCCTGCGTGAGTCAGCACCCACCAGCTCTTTGGGCACAACTCTGAGTATTGTTTTGCACTGTTTGATTAGTTATGAATGAAGAGGCAGTCCTTCATGAGTGGACTAGAGAGATGGAGGATCACAGCCATCCACAGGTCTTGAGAACATACTAATGAGGTTTGATGGAATTGTAATAATTTAATTCAGTATTACTGTGAGATGTTTGCCTAATTTGATGTACCTTTGACGGGTGTGGAAATGTTCAAATGGATAGTGTCTTCTCAATTTTAGCAGAAGGTCAAGCTGTAGTTATAGAATGTCAGTTTTTTTTCTATAATGTATTTATGCTGCTGTTAGAAAAAAATATTTTTCCAAAGTGTCTACCTGTAGATTCCAAAGAGTAATGCCTTGAGAAATCTGCCTGTTGGCATTTCCATTCATCTCAGTGGCAGTTGAGTTTGGGGTAGGTAAGAGTTTATTATGTTTTTGAAAGAAGACTCATATTCTCACCAAGGCTGCATTTATTTGATAAAACTTAGTGCTGTCAAATGATTAATCTCATGCAAAATAAAATGTTTTGTTTACGTAATATGTGTGTGTGTGTGTGTGTGTGTGTGTGTGTATTGAGTATATGTCTTATGTAAATATAAATACACACACATGCTAGAGGTGGCACGGTCCAACTTTTTCACAATTTGGTTTGTTTCACGGTTTCGGTACAGTTCTGTATGTGCTATGTTTATGGAAAAACTATACTTTCTAATAAAAAAAAGAAAAAGAATATTCTATCCAACTACAAGCAACAGCACAAATAAATACAATAGAGTAAAGCTACAAACAATAAACAGTGATTTTTTTTTTTTAGGTAGGTCTAGCATAAGTTTTTAGGTACAGAAATTGAATAAATTAATCAAATGTAAAACAGCATTGCATATTGGACTGTATAAATTAACAATTATTCTTTATTAAAGTTGCAAGAGCTTTTTAATCAAGAGTGATTTGTTTGTTGTTGCTGTTTGATTAATATAAAGACTGTAATACATTTTGCATAAAGAAATGCCTTTATGTCATAGCAGGTAGATAAAACTATATTGTAAATAATATTAATTAAAAAAAAAATTATGTGTTAATGACGCATTAATAAGAAGTATGATCTTTGCACACAAAAGTCATCATCATTCGACCATCACCATACAACCTGACATTTTGTACCAGTCAATTTATGTGAAAATTTTGTTTTGAAAAGTGCTGTTTGATCTGATGATGGTTAAATTCTCATTGAGTCACATTGGGATAATCATTAGCTGATGTTGTCCAAATGGCTCTTCTCTCCAAAGGGCTCTTCTCTTGGTTTGCATGTCTGCACTGGCTCTGAGAGTCACTGGCAGAGGGCAGTGTTTCAGAGGTGAAGAACAGTCTACCTACTACAGTGCTGGTGACATATATACAGGCATTATTAGTAAGCCAAAAAGCTCAGTCATGAGGGCTTCTATGCCCTGTGCTGTACTCACAGATAGTCTGTTGTGGGTGTATTTGACAATGGACGAAACGATGTCAGCCACGTCTTTCAGTTACACCGTTTTTCTACAGTGTCTTTGTCACCCGCTTGCAGACTGAAACGCCTCTGCTTCAGCCTTCATTGTGGGAATCAGTCAATGAGTACATTGAATGAAACTCTCCCTGATAAATATTTAGCCTGTTCGACAGACTCTGCAGGCCGGGGACAGAGAAAGAGCCCCTTGAAATAATCATGCTAGTGAGAGGCCATTTGCAATCATTGGAAATAAAACCAAACTGGAATGGATCAGAATACAATTCAATTCTTTGTCTAAAATGTTCTACTCTGAATAATTTAAAAAGGCTTATCATCTTCAATTAGGGGTGGGTGATATAGCCTCAAAATTATATCACGATATTTCAAAAATATTTGCGATAACAATATTTATGACGATATAGAAAAACAAACAAACATGGAAGAAGGTTTTATTGGTGATGGCAGCTAGCAGGCAGCAGCATTTATTAGTGCAAACAAACTGAAGGGCATTTTCAATCCTTTTCCAATGAGCTACTGTCATCGAAGACAGACTACCTAATTTGAAGTGTAAATCTAGTGTCATAAGGTGGCAGCAGCAGCTGTGTGTTCTACTTGAAGCAGTGCGATCGGTGTACAGGGCCGAAGCTGGGGTTCATGTCTTTTTGAGCTTTTATTTTTAACTGCCAAGGTTTATTAGTTCGTTCAGGCGCTGGAGGAAGCAAAGAATAGCTTGTTTTGGTGTTTGCACGGCTCTCCGTGTGCGCACTGAACTTGGCACGCGAACTCTCTGTTGAGTTTTTCCGCGTCTTCTGTTTGAATGCTTTGAACTGTTTTAATATTGCATAGCTTGTCAATTAATTTGGATTAACTGCACAGCCCTACTCTGAATCGGCAGACTTGATGGAAAATTGGATAATTCCAGTCCCTAACCATTCGATTGGTGCATCTCTAGTTTTAATAAATTGTGTTATTATTTTGATAAGTACATTCTACTGTACCGCTACTGAACTTTCAGAGCAGCTCTGAAGATGAAGGTCATGTGGAGTGGAGTGTCTGTATACACTGATGTAGGATTTACTTTGAAACAATTTTTACTCAGAAAGTACTAATAAACTGTATAATTATTTATGAATTTAAAGCAGGTAACACAGAATTAAAGTAGAAAGTAGAATTGAAGCAGAAAGATCAAAAATTTGACCAAATTATGCTAAATGGCCTGTCAAAATATACATGTGATTGGTTGAGTTCTGATATGATGCTTTGAACACAACAAACCCAGCATGTTAAAGATAAAGAGCTTGTGTCTTTTTCAAGTATGCTAGATTTAGGGCTATTACATATGCTAGTGGTATATATAGGCTACAGTACAGACCAAAAGTTTGGACACACCTTCTCATTCAAAGAGTTTTCTTTATTTTCATGACTATGAAAATTGTAGAGTCACACTGAAGGCATCAATGGCTATTTGACCAAGAAGGAGAGTGATGGGGTTTTTGTTTTTAACCCATGTTACGGTGCAGTTTAACCCATGTTATTAATTGTAATATATTTTATTATCTTCTATTTTTATATAAACCACGACAGTAATAAACAGAAATAAATAAAATTATTGTAAATGAGATATAAGTTGGTGGACTTAACCACGAGCTGACTGTGTTGTGAAAAATGACAGAACATTTGCGCACTTATATTTTTCTGCAACAAACATTCAGGCGATCAACAAAGAATGACCCTGATAAAAACAAAACACACTTTCCAAAGCTTGATAATATTGCAGAGAAAACTTTTATTTTTGAATGTTTCATACACATAGAAAATATATTTTTACATTTCACCTGGTATGCAATAATACTTTAAATAATGACCATTGCTGCTCATTCATTAAAATAAATTAATTCACCGCACTTTGACGTAATTGATTGCATTTCCTTGAACTTGCATCTGCGTCCTTTTTAATTTGATCTGTCACATTACATAACACTTGAGCCATTGAGTGTTTAAGATGAACATGAAATCTAAGGAACCAAAAATGGTAGCCACAAACCGTGACAAAGCATTCATTTCAAATTCCCCTGTACTGACTTGTGGCTCAGCTGACAAGTTCATTAAGTGATTCATTCAGAATTTATTGGATCATGTTGTTGACTCAGTCCCCTGTGGAAAAATAACATGTGGACTTAAGCGGTGGCCTTGGACAGACCAAAGACGTGAATTTGTTGAAACTCAAATCTAAAAAGACATTTACGTCCATTTGACCCATCTGGTCCTTCATTAAAGTCTCTCTTTCTCTCTTTTGAGAGTGCAAACAGTGCTAACTGTCTCAGCGATATTGTTCCCTAACAGACATGTTGCTAGGATACAAAATGACTTCAGTTAGCACTGAGTTTCAGTGCTTTGAAAATGACCACGGCAAACTTACTGAAAGCATATTTAGAAATGCAATATTTGCCGACTTCTATCACGTCTTGCTTATTTGAGAGCAAGACGTTTGTTTGTCATTTCCTGTGAATGTAAGACGGCAAACCACTCAGGTTCTGCTCGGCACTCACTTTTATGTGACGGTTCAAATCTTTCCACACTTGAAGCAACTTAATCTTTTCCAAAATGACATAATATTTTTGTGGCTAATCTGACAATGAGATTTGATGCCTGTAAAGATTTCCAGAGGTATTCACAAGTCTGAATCAAGCATGAGGACTTTAAACTGGAGTCTGAGTTAGCCTAAATCTGAAGTCTCTTGTGGTCTCAAGACTCCATTTATTTGATTTATATTTGGTTTTTAAAAATTAGATTTACAAAAATGGCATTATATTGTCAAAAGTGTGTTATTGTAAATGTACCCATTAAGGGATAGTTCATCCTGTCATCATTTACTCAACCTCACGTGTGACTTTCATTATTCGTTTTACAAAAGAAACCATGTAAATATGTAAAATTGAAAAAAAGATTAAAAAAAAGCTTTGACACCTAAATCTTAAAAAAAGAGATATAATTCAAAGTTTTAAGATTGTAATCTAAATGTTGATGTATTATTTTTACGTTATTTTTTTAATTAATGTTGCAGTTATAAACTGATGATTACTTGTTATTTATTACTTGTACTGAAAATGCACTATATAACTGGAAAACTACAATAACTGAAATTTTATTTTAAGTTTCATGCTCAAATGAAGATGCCAAAAGAAGCCTGTTTAAATTCTAGAATATTCAAGTGAAAATGAAAGTAAAACTCAGAGCAGACTGTTTGAATAGCAGTTGGTGCTGCCATATGGTGCTATGATAAATCCAGTTATGCATGTGTAATTTGGGTAATTATCTTACTGTAAAGTGTAGGTACATCTTCATTAGTTTAGTCTAAAAATCGAAGGATTTTGAACAGTGTCCCTCCTAAAGGTGAAAAAGTTGTTTTACCGTGGATGACCGTTATTGCTCCTTTTGTTAAATGTAGAGACATAAATGTCCTTGCTTGTTTCTATATATATATATATATATATATATATATATATATATATATATATATATATATATATATATATATAACATTTTTTTTTTGCTATGAACATGAAGATGTGTGATGCTTTTCACAGGCTGAAGTTTGTGAATCAGTGTTTCAGTGATAATCTACTGTCTGAAGTTGCTGGAATATGTGCTAAACATGAGAGCTAACATGTTGAACATTAGTGGTAAGCTTGATATTTTTATCAGGTATCAGGTTTTTATTTGCTAGGCCTTTCGTTTTGTTGCTTTATTCCATAAATATCCATTTGTTGCTTTCACTTATTGAGTATGCTTTACTGAACATAGCACTTTTCATAGCAATCTCAGATTCAGCCCTATGGGACGTTCTTCAAAGCTTGTTGTGACTAAATGGAGCGGAGTGTAGTGAAGGGTCAGTTGCTGTTCATAAATAAATGTAGGCAGGCATACAGTATGTTAATGTACTGTAGTTCTTGCATCATAATACTTGCAGTCTTAATGATCTGCTTTTACAGCATAATTTCCATAAGCTGGTAGAGCTTTGCATTGTAAACATATGAGTATTTGTTTGTTGCGGGACTAGGTCTTTTCTGTAACATCTCATGATGCTGGACAGTACTTGTCTTCCTTTTGCAGACTGTCAGACTGCTATATGGTATTCAGACAGAGAGATTTATATTTTGAATTCGAAGGCCTATAACTCTCTGTGCACTGGTGGATTGTGATGGACATCACTTTATGAAGTGGAGAAACTTGTCTCAGTGTGCCAGCGCAGGCTCAGAAAAAACCACAAGCTTGCCAAGGGCAGTTCATGCTATCATCAGCCCGTTGACTGCGCCAACTGGGTTTCAGATGAGCTGCAGTCTCTCTCACACATCCCTGTTTTGTCAACACTAACATTTTAAAATGCCTTCTACAACTTTCTTTGCTGTTTTTGCATGTCTTGTTTAGGGCTGCAGCTATCGAATATTTTAGTAATCGAGTATTCTACCAAAAAGTCCATCGATTAATTGAGTAATCGGATAAAATGTGTTTTTGCTTAATTAAAGTGCAATATTAATTATGCAAGAGAAAATAAGACTCCTGGGTCTCTTAAAATTAACAACTAAGTTTTTTTAGAATTTATTTTTTTATTTTTTAAATGCATAGAATGCATACATCAAAAATAAACATTTAATTATTAACCATTGTTTCTCGGTCTGTACTTGTACTGTGAACAATGACAATAAAGTTGACAGATAAATTAAGTGCATTTAAGTGCCATTCAGTTGGGGTTTTAAATAAAGCATTTTCTGAGATGCACATTAAACATTAAACACATAAAACATTAATTTAATTAATCTTTTAATTATTGAAAATTAAGCAAACTTAACTTTTTGGTAAACAAAGGGGATTCACTATTACAAATAAAACATGGAAGAAATGTGTGATTAAACCTTAAAAACCTTTTTTTAGTAGTAGGCTATGTACATTCTGCTGAACAATAGTAATACATATCTGGCAAGTACTTGTTTTTAAACTAAACAGGACTTTTATTTTGACGGGTTTACGTACCTTTACAGTTCTGTGTATGTGATGTGATGCTAGTTTTACTCAAATCAAACGGTCAAATCCTCATCAAGTGACTGTCAGTGCAGTTCTGGAGAATTTGTTCATGTGTTCACGTCCTTATTTAGTGAGACAGCAGATGCTGAAATTACCGCGAGCGTCACGCACACTTCCGTGTGTGTGATAAAGGAAGATGCGCTTCTGCTCCATTCCTTAACAGAGACACGCAGAACATGCTGGATTCATATTTAAATAGACTGTCCCGGCTTAATATTTACAGATATTAGTCCATATCGTGATTTGATGTAAGTGCAATGACCTATTTTGGATTCATTCATTCCAAATTTTGTAATCGAGTTACTTGAGGAATCGTTTCAGCCCAAGTCTTGTTAAAATACTGTTGGTGTTCTCAGTTGCTCAGTTTGGTTCTGCTCCTCTGCTGTTGGCCTTTTGATTAGACCTGCACAAATAATCAAACAAATAATTCAATAATTACATATTGAGAAAGCCTTGACTATATTTTATCATCAACAGGTCTGCATTAATATTTTCTGTCAGCCGTGTGTTTGTTTTTTTGTAAAATCACAGAAATATCTGCTATTATCATTCTTTTTTTGTAAATACAAATAATCACAATTACAAATTCAGGGAAAATACTCGGATCAACATGTTGTCAGTATATTTGCTCTATATCAAATTAGAAGCTTCTGAGTCAGATGATTTTGTACTATACGACAGATGTGGAATGTATTAACGAATGTGGTATATGATTAATTGAATATGTTGCACTTCTGAGTAGCATAAGATTTTGTTGTTTCACTTCTCATCCCCATGATGCATGTTTCTCAGTATTATTTATACTGACAATCCCAATGAAACAGGCTACATATTCCTGAAGAAAAATAAAAGCATTTTCTAAGCAGTAAGAGCCTAAGGCACTGGATAACGCATTAAATGAGGTAACTCAATCTCATTTCAAGTTTTTACTCGTTACATGAAGTCACATAAAGTATGACAAGAAGTGATTTAGGATTTTCCACAGACCTGATTAATTCAAGACTGCTTCCTTTTGCTGATACTGAAGAGACAAAACTGTCAAAACTGGCAGTTCACTTTGAAAAGTACTAATATGGTCACTTTAGGTATGAATATTCTTTTAAAGTAATATTATGTACCTTTTAGGGGTAGATAAAGCATAAAGATGTAACTTTTAGCTTTTGTAGAGTGACGAATTTGTCCTTTTTTTCTGAGAGTGTAGGGCAGGCAATGTAACATGATTAGTGATACAGTTGTTATTGTCAGAGCTTGAAGTACCATATTTTTGTGAATATGCACTTAGTTGAAGCTATTTTTTGGTTAGCCGGTCCAAAACCACTGTAAAACCACCCAATAGGAAGGTCTGACCAGCTAAGTCCAGCAAATCCACTTAGGCTTGTTTAATAAGGTTGTCTTCAGCAGTGATGGAAATAAACAATGAATTGACTTCAAAAGTCTTTTGTTTTTGACAATAATGTATTACTATTGAATGATGTTCAATTAGAGGCTTTTCTCAGCAAATATTATATGCTGTTGTATTAACTGACATGCATATTAACAGACACATTGTGTAATTAGTTCAACTAAAACATTAGAATTATTTTCGAGCTGTAATTTAGATAGACATTAATCATTTCATGTTATTGAAGGGACAACTCTATTAGCTTTTTTAGCAGTGAGGATGCCTCATGTAAACACTCCTTCCTGTCTCAACCATTAATATCCTGGAGCAAAGTGGCCAAGCTTCTTACCAGAAGAACTCTTTGTGTTCTCTAATGGGGCCGCTATTTAGAGCAGGGATTTCTCAAACAGGAGAACAAACAGATCATGGTTACCGGTGGAAAATGAAAGCACAAATAACTGATAAATACTTGCAGATTCGTGTTGCCAAGGTTTTTGTATGTGTGTGACTGACCCATAAAATGGAGCAGTACTGGAAACAGCTGGCAGACTTTACCTTTATTTACCTAACAACAACTCTGCTGCACCATGCTTTGAAAGCAAACTCCCAACACGCTGATTACTTAATGCATCAGTGCACTAACAATGCCTTCCTCCAAAACCTGTGATCTCTTCAGCTAAACATTTAAGCAAACAGTGAACACAGTGTACCTGCAGGGTACAGTGTGCTGTAGTAATTTCTGTCTTGCTTTCCTGGCTCCATGCTGGATTTCATGTAAATGTCTACAGTGCTTTTATAGAGCGATGTGTAGATTTTTTTTATTATTAGAGAGCAGGGTGGCCGATGGACAATATAATGCCAATATATAAGATATCACACTATTTAATTTAAAGAGATTAAATAATGCATGCATAATGATTTCTGAAATGAAATTTATTTATTATTTTCATTTTATTATTTACTAGTTCTATGTACTATAGTAATTAGAAAAAAATATATATTTTTTTATAATTAGTTTGCACTTTATTTTCCAATTCTCGCAATTTATAAACCTTAACTATTACTTTTGTCTTGATAAACTGCTGATTTACTTCTAGTTAGTAAGGTAGTTGTTAAGTTTAGGTATAAGGTAGGATTAGGGATGAAGAACATGGTCATGCTGAATTGAATATGTGCTTTATAAGCTCTAATAAAGCCAAAATATTAATTCTAGACATACTAATAAGCAACTTGTCAATAGTGAGAAATGGTCCCTATATTAAATTATCACGATTGATTCTTTTAGCTTTTTGTGACTAGTGTTAATTATATGAAATGATAATTAATTTAGTTTAAATATAACTTAAAGTTTTGTCATTTTAAGTGTCAGTTTTGTGAATTTGAAAACTGTGACCAATCGCTCTGACCGTACTCTTGCCACTGGTTTGCCTCTTCTGTCTCTCATTGGAAGATAGTGTAGTGCTCTCTGATAGGCTGTGCCAGTCAGTGGGTGGGGCTTGCTCAGGGTGCTGCTGTGTGATCTGTGTGTGAGTGTGTGAGTGAGCTGCAGTGCAGCTGCTCGAGTTGTAGTTACGCCTGCAGCAGTAAGCACTGTGTTGTAAAATGAAGTTAACAACATAATCTTGTATGCACTCTGTAAAGCAGTAGCAAGAGTGTCTGCACTGGACTAAAATGTTCATCTTATATGTCTGCATTTGTATTTACTGCAAAGATTAACTGTTGTGAAATACATTGTCATTGACTGTCAGAAATCTGTCTCACTTCTTTTATGGTTTAGTGTATGTGTATATTATGGGAGATGTATTATTAGTATTAATATTAATAACTTCTGCATCCTCCTGCAGGGTAAACACATACTTACTGTATAGAAACACTAATTACCTAGTCATTGGTTACTGCTGTTACTGGCTTCACAAAATATTAATTTATTTCAACGTTGACTGTCAGTATTGCCTGCAGGGAGGACTTTCAACGGGTGAGATGAGAATGGTTAGGGGAGACAAAGTGCCTGAAGTTGTTTAACAGAGTACATTTAAAATAGTGTTTTGGTTAATCTATAAATATTTAAACATTCAAAAATAAAATATTTCTGTAAGAAGTAGTTTCAGATTACTGTAGGGCAGAAAACGTGATGACCAAATTTTATGTCAGTTATCCTGCAGCTTAACTGAAAATATGAAACTTTTTTTCTCACTTTTTTTTTTGTTGTATAACATTACATTTCATGGAGGGGATTTGTGAAAAGTACATTTTCAAAAATGGTCTTTATTTAAAAATGAAAATTATGTAATTATCATTTATTCACCCTTATGTTGTCATGACTTCATGCAGCTGACCTGAGTAAATCTTGACAATTAAAATTTTTAGGACATTTGGGATTGAGATTTTTTAACTAATCTGTATCAACGCTATCCTAAGCCTGATCTCATTTTACTCCTTTATTTTAGCTGTCATGCTGGTGTCGTGCAATAGGTGGTGGTGTGCACCTTCCAGTAAGTTTGCCAACCGCTATTAAAAAAGACGCTCAAATGTGCGTGCATGATGCGACAGAACCAGTGAGGTCTGTTCTAGAGCCTCACATGTTATCAAGCTTCTGTGAAACAAAATTAATGCGCACTTTTAAACAATTCACGATTGTTAGGGGCTGTGCCGAACACGGTATTAAACGTACAGTATGGGATTTTTGGCCACCAGGGGTCACTCAATCAAAATAATAACATAAGACGTACATTGATGACGTCGGGAAAGAGCGTAGGCTCATGGGAGTTATTGTTCATTGGAACACGCGCTCTGTCGCTCCCCACATTCCTCACTCATTTTAACTGAGGCCGGCGACACACTGGATGCGTGGCGCAAGCGTCTCAGCTGCGTGGCGTGTCAGTTTTTAATTCGGCTCCCATGTTAATAGGTTAGAGCTTGCAGACTGCCTGCTTGAGACGTGTGTGCGGAAAACACGTGCATGCTAGAAATAGAACGACGCCTATTTTTCACGCGACACGCGCACGTGTTGGAAGCGTTTCCAGGCAAAATATAATAGGAAAATATGTTTATATGTAATTTTGTACACAAATACATATAAATTCATGACATTTTGATGTTTGAAAGTCTATAGGTTGACATAAATTCAGATATAAATGTAATTAAAAAAATAAATAAATAATTAACGATTTTCAAATTTTGCACCTGTCAAACATAGTCTATTTTGCCGTCAATACTGTTGATGGTTTCCTTTATCAGTAGGCTTTATATTTATGCTCAACATGAAGTATAGATGTTGTTGTCATGAAGACAAGAGCCTGGTCTGTCAGCGGTCTCCCTCTATGTCACCTACAGCAGCAGCAGCGCGCCACGCTTCTGGCACGCAGCAGAGACGCCGGTCTTAGTATTTTGACAATCACGTATTTTCGAACGGAGAGATATATGAATTATCAGACCCCTATCAAACCAATATTCCATCTAGCTAGTAGTAATATATGTTAAAAAAACACGGTTGCCTTTCGTTAATAATTATAATTACGTTTATACTATGATATCGAACAAGATAGTGAACTTCATTTGAAGCTACTTTATCCAGCTAGATATAGAACAAATGTAGATTTACATTATACTCTACATGAGAGCTAGTCCGTCTGCGTTTTACACAAGACATCAAAGTTTCACAAAATATACGGATAGATATAGTTAGCTGAATGGATGCATACCTGTTTATTAGAATGCAAGCATCTCTCTGTAGTTTCAGCTTGTCACGAAGCTCTCTCTATCTTGGAAATTAACCTCCAATATTTACCCGTGTCTTGTTGCTTCTCTTGTCCCAAAACCTTCTCGGGTCATTTATTTCACCCATACGTTTGCGCTTCACAGAACGTGCAGGCAAAGCATAATCATGATCCATAACTAAGTTATTGATTGAGGTATAAATACGAATATAAACAATATAAATATAAAATATAATAGTCTCGATCAAGGCTAGCTACTACTTTTTCTTCTTCGTCTCGTCTTTGCTTCTGTTCACCTTTGTATTTGGCGGTTCCGCAGGAAGTTAGATAAACTAGAGGGGTCAAAGTTTATATGACGCCATAGACGGGCGACAAAACGGAAATAAAGAAACGTGCCGTGTCTTCTAATTAAACTATAATTTTCTCCGGATTTGAAAGTTCGTGGAAACTGTCAGGATAATGTAAGTACACAACTAAAAAATATATATAACATAGATATAGTGATATCTGCTATTTTTAAAGCAGAAAAATTACATATTGCGCCTTTAAGATGCGACAGATTGCTGGGGGTAAAGGGGGGGATCACAATGCACCGTCTATCAGCCCAACCCTAATTCTGACATCGTGAGCATCATGCTTTCTAAACTTATCTATTTTTCTTCTTTATGTTGCAGTTACCGTATTTTCCGGACTATAAGTCACACTTTTTTTCATAGTTTGGCTGGTCCTACGACTTATAGTCAGGTGCGACTTATTTATCAAAATTAATTTTACATGAACTTATAGTCCGAAAAATACGGTATTCTGATTATTATACATATAAAATACAAGAAGATTATATAAGTAGTAACTCATTCATAATTGTGACCACAAAGCTTGTTTACAATGTTTACCATTGCAGTGATTACATCTACCAATGTCTACGATTACTCTAGTAATATTAAATTGCATAGCATAATTAATTTGCTAGACCAATCTAATCAACTCGAAATCAGATTGCACTGCATCATAAAAGGGGTGAATGACATTGAATCACATCGGCAGCTGGTTCAAATGTATCTTTAATGTAGCGTATCATTGGGTATACATAGAGATGCCTATCACATCGGCCTCAGTTATGGAGATCCACATCCCTTTAATGTATGTGTGGTGTGTGTGTGTGTGTATATATAATATATATATATAATTGGATTGATTTAACTTTATTTAATTAGTTACAGTGATCGGGCCATCCCTAATTTAAATGGTGTGATTTGTCCAATCTGAAACAGAGAATCATTAATTCAAAGTATGTTAAATGCTTGAACATAATAAAATACTTTGACTAGACCAGTAGTTTACAACCTTGTACCCAGACCCCTACCCCACATGTTAAATTGATATTAAATGCAACCCTGAATGAATAAAGGCCTTCTGTAGCCAGTGCATGTGTTTTCATAAGATAAATATCCATATTTCAAACGTAATAAACATATCTGGAAGCCGTTCCAGCAGATGATGCAGCACCTATGTGATATAAAAACTAGATATGCTAGTTTTGTGAGTTTGTGTAAAGGAGCAAAGGAAGCAAAGTTCCTTACTTTAGCAAAGTAAAACCAGTCTCCTCTCCTCAGTTTATTTCTTTGCAAATCCTCGGTTTTTGCTTCTAACTCGTGACGGCGTTTTGTTTTGTTTTCTCTCTGCATTCGTCACTATCATGCAATGCCTGCGTACCACATCATTCGACGTAACGGCTGCTGTGTATGACAGATAGATGAAGTGAGAAAAAGTCATTTTATTTGATGACTTGTGAACTGTTCAATTGCAACACCCGCTGACGGCAATGATAGAGCTTGGAATGGCCAGGACAGTTTTTAATATAACTCTGACTGGATTCGTCTGAACGAAGAAAGTCATATAAACATAGGATGCATCAAGTGTAAGTAAAACACAAGCTAATTTTCATTTTTGGTTGAACCAACCCAAGTACTAAAGATTTCTAAACAGCTGCATAAACCTTTCCTGCATGAACTGAGTTTAGGAGTTCATGAGTGGCTCCTAAGAGCTTGACTGTCTGACTGCTGGTTTGAGTGAGTGAATATTGACAGCAGCAGAGGGCCTCTCAGGAAACTGTTGCCTCCATTTACCCACGAGGAGCATCTGCCTCACGCAGGATCTCAGCCATGCAGGTGAAAACACTGCATTCAATTAACCTTCGCTCTGAGAGTGAGCCACAGCAAATGAGAAAGAGATGGAGAGGGTTAGATGGTGTTGCCCCCCCAATGGTCTTTTTATAGGAATGTCTAAGGCACAGAATAAAGGGCAGTATAGATCAGAATAGTTAGGAAGGTTTCTGCAGTGATCGATAAACGTCATTGTCACAGGTCACATTCATCACATTGAATGTTTTTGGTGTCATTTGAGCACGTTGTATAAAACATTGCCTTACTCTGTGATGTTTATTTGGCAGGAGTTCTCTCTCCTTACACTCTGTGGTAAATGTAAATCTGAGTACATGGGTACATTTATTCCGATCTGAGAAATTAAATATAAATTGTTTTTCATACTTTAGAGATGACTGGATTTTTGAGCCAACTTTTCAAAATAGATGTTGCTTCTCCAAAAAAATTGTGCACTCAATGAGTTTATTCTTGAAATGCATGGCATAATCTTTTTCTTCTGTTGCTGTTAGAAAGGTACACAGTGTTCTAGTGACACTTGGACAGTTCCGAGTTTTAGTTCCTGTCATGAGAAATTCTGTAGTGACTTCAGGAAACACTGAAAGCTCAGTCAGTTGTAACAGAGGGGAGGAAGTCATTTGTGTTTATCTCAAGGCAGACAAAACATTTGTGCTAAAGTACTCGCAGCCCCATCTTCAGCAACTTATCTGACTAGAAGAGTGACCCTCTGTTGAGGTGTTAACCTCAGCTGATTGCACTCTGAATGCTTGTTGTATTATACTATTACTGCAGAATTTTAAGCCACAGAGCCCATATTTAAATATAAAATAATTAAAAATATTATAAATTCTGTAAAATATAATATGCTAAATATTTTTTTGTAGTCATCATTAAATGACTAAAAACTTTTTTTTAATGTTTTTGAAAGTCTCTTACTGTATGTTCTTATGCTGTTGTATTTGACCAGAAATGCATACATTAAAATCAGTATTCTTTGATGAATAGAAAGTTCAAAAGAACTGTTTATATGAAAAAAAATGTATATATATTGTTACATTATAAAAATCTTCACTGTCACTTTTGCTTATTACATTCTTGCTGAAGAAAAGTATGTTTCTTAAAAAAAAAAAAAAAAAAAACTTTCCAATGGTAGAGAAACATAAAACTATCTATAGAATAAACTGACTGTGACCAGTCTTTAGAAAGCAAATTTTATACACTTTCACTTATGTTCTTCCTGACTCTCAAGAACTGCAGGTCAACATTCTTCCCATCTTTTCTATGTGCTCCTACGAATCGGTAAAAATCTCAAGAACACCAGCACATTTTTATAGGGGTTCCTGAAACTGAGGGGATCCCATTGTGATTTTTAAAGTTCATATGAATCCGAAACTATTAAACTATTTATGTAATTCTTTTTAAAGCAGCTGCTTATATTTACAGCCCAAGTACAAGACATTTGAAGTAGGGCTGCATTTCATGCATCTGAGGAGGGAGCAAACGTTCCTGAAACTGCCAACTTAGCTCTTCTTCTTTGAGTCTTTATGAGGCCACACTGTGGGATGTATAGGACAGACATGGAACATTGGCCGTCTGTGGCTTGTGAGCTGCCGCCTGGTGTCAGTTCTGCACACCCTTATGAGTGTGTGAGTGTATGTGTCCTGCGACCCATATGGAGTGGAGACACTATGTCTCATCTTTGCATGAGTGCATTTTTTGTTCCTGTGGATGTTACCCATCATAATGTCTGCTCCTCCCATGAGACTAATATGGATTTAGATTCAAAGATGCAACAATAAATGGTAGGGCTGGATATTGACAATTTTTCCCAATTTTATTCAAAACTCTTGAGTTAATCCATTTGGATATCAGGTATAATACAGGTCCAAAAAATTTTAAGGAAAAAAAGTGTCTAAACAAAAGTTGTGAAGTAGACAAGGAAACCCTGCCAGTTTTAAGGGCCAGATTTACTAACAGCTTTTGGTAGCACAAACCATATTTTGGCATTAAAACAATACTGTCAGGATTTAATAAAGATGCGCAGTAAAGAATTGGCACTGAAAAGGCATGGACAGAGTTATTTTTGTGCCTGAACTTATAGAATATTCATTTGTAGGAGTTCCCCTTTCAGACACAAAATTTATGGGTGGAAAGTTTTAAAATGAATCACTCAATGGGATTTACTCGCATTGGCATTGGTACTCGCATCAATGCTTTTGCACTCATCAAATTACTGGTAAACTATGCTAATTTGCACTGCACTTGGTATATTTTGTTGGTCGATATGTAAATGAGATGTTGTGTCTGTGTTCTTTAATTTGTTTAATTTGTCAGTAAATCACCTGCAGAAATTTCCTCACCCATCAGCGCTGTTTTGGAATTAGCTCTCACGCTAATTTGCCGTTTAGTAAATCTGGCCTTAAAGGTTCAAATTAACAACAGAGTATAAACTATTAAAAACAATTATTTATGTTTTAAAACATAAAATATGAGTTGTATACATCTGATTTGCACATAAGACAGTTTATATCAACTTTTTAAAAATGTGATTGTGTCTATATTCTGTCAGTGGCCGATATAAAAACTTGATTTCATGACGGATTTAAACATACATTAAATAAGACATCATTAAAAAGTTAAGTAAAAATATTATGAATGGCATGGTTTATATTTAGCAAAATATTGTATTTTTCTAGCTTACTGTTGATCTGTAGCATGAGGATTAAAGATGATTATTGGTACCAAAGATCTTTATTTTATGTACACTAATGGCACTTTTCCACTGCATGGTACGGCATGGTACGGCTCGGTAGGGTTCACTTTTGGGGGGTTTTCCACTGGGTACAGTACCTGGAACCTGGTACTTTTTTTAGTACCACCTCGGTTGAGGTTCCAAATGAACAGTATTGTTACCAAAATGTGATGTGTCAAATCTGCTGATCACTGATTGGCCAGAGAGAATCGTCACTGCCTGTGTCACTAACTTTGCTACACAAACACAACTGCTAGATTTAAATCAGAACAGCCAGCGAAGGATCCGCTAACCGTGCTGAGCGGAGCCATGCCGTGCTGAGTCGTACCACGCAGTGGAAAAGCGCCATGATGTTCAAATTGGAGGGGTTAATGGGAGCCTCCTAACCAGCCAAACCTTGGCCCTTCTTAGAAGCATGTAGTATTTAAGCTTCAGTGTAGATGTCTCAGGAGCAGACGGAGTTCATGCTGATCGAGAACCTTTTTAATTCATCACAACAAGACATGCAAACCAACTGTTAGTCGCTTTTTGATTGCTGATCTGTTCTCATTTCCTGTGCATGGATCCAGATCAGTCCACTTCCTTTCTTTGTGTCCACAGAGGATTAGAGAGCAGTGAGGTTCACCTCTTTCTCATCCTCCAATGAGGAAAGGCAGAAGGCTTGTTTTCTGTCGGCACACGTGTGATGCCCAGTAAGCCGCCCCTGCTCACGTGCCTGCGTTGTGGCCGGGTGATTTATGTATGGTGAATAACATTTCGTCTGGCTGACAGGGATGATCAGATGGTGGTCGTTAGCAGGTCTGAGAGGTCCTGGCCCAAGGTGAATGGTCCTTTTCTGACCCGTCTGCTGCACGGCGAACGTTCCTTCGCACCATCCGCGTGGATGTGAGGATCTGTATGCTAGAGTGTGCGCCGACTTGGTTTTCTAGCTTGCTCGCTGCAGCTGGCTGCTGTAAATATTAGCTTTTCAAATGAACGTGGCCACCCTCAGATATTCAAAGGCAGAAATTGAGAAGCATGTTTTTTTATTTAGTTGTCTGGCACCCTTTCTAAACCAGCAGCAGACAGCTTGGTTGTTCGTTCAACAAACATATGGTAAGCAGTGCATTCAGCCTGCATCTTCTAGTGCTGGTGGTTTTGGACTGGGGTGAAGGGGACTGTGAGACTGGTTTCAAAAGGCATTGGGTTTGCTCCATTACACATAAATATAAACAAATACTCACTGAAGAGATTCGAAAATAACAAACTAATAAACCTACCCCCTCCTGATGGCACATCATAAATTGATCCTAAGAGATCCAGAATCTGCTTCAGTGTTTGTGTGTTCATTTGAGTTCATTTATGACATTATTTATATGTGTGAGTGGGACAAATACAAAATTCAAGTTTTGCTTCTCTGTGCATGTGTTTCTGTGTGATTTTTCTGTGTGACTTTTTTAATGATTATTTTATGGATGTAAAAATTGTGACCATTACCAGTGGATAATATTATGTTCATTGTATTGGCAGATAAATGGGTTGAAAATCTGTACTATATAAAAAAAAAAGGAAAAACATACCTAAAATTGGTCAGAGCTTACAGAGTTTTTATTTGGTATATATGAATAAGTTTTAAATGTATAGCAGATATTAAAATATTAAAAAAATACATTTGTTATTACAGTTTGTAATTATTATAATTTTTTGGTCATCTATGTACTAATTTAAAGCTTATTTTGTTTGTAATCATATGCAACAATATTAAAATTCTGGTTAATATTTTCTGATAACCAGTAAAAAGCCTTTATTTGTCTAAATAAATGAAAAGCGAAGCACTAAAACATACTATCAATTTTATTTAAATGATATGAATTATGACATTATAATGTGAAGTACGAATGAATATGCATATTTTTTTTCACAAAAGTAAATGTTATGATTGCATATGGGCAAATGACCATACATTTACATAACTTCTCCATGATACTGATTAATTGAAAATAAATTTCTCAAATTAGCCAAATAAGCAATTTAGTACAATTATTTCATTTTTTGACCTTTTTTTTTCAACACATAATTTATGGGGAACATGAAGGAAAAAATAACCCAAAAATGTTGGCAAATGAGGAAACAAGATCAAGAATGCAATGATGCAAGCTTGACTCAAAATTGTGTTGCCCATGCAAGCACCATCATGCAGGTGATGTAGCATATGCACCAGGCCACATCTCAGACAACGTGGACAGCTTAAGGTCCTTATATGCATGTCATTTAAGAATGTCAAGAAAGGCAGAGGTTTACCAGGATCCTCCTGTGATGTGCAGGGCGTGTGCGTCTGAGCCTGTGCACATCCAGGAAGGGCTCAGTAATCCAGTGCTGCCACAGGCATGCTGAAAATGAGGAGCTCCTGAAGAGTTGTGGAGAGCACTGTCACTTTTTCCACCCCAGCAGGGTGGAGGAGAGATGGAGAGATGGAGGAGGAGAAGAGAAGGAAAGAACATGGATGGTTATGGTGGTTAGAGGGAGAGAGTGAGCAGACAGAGAAAAGAAGCTGTTCACTTGTTGTGTCGTCGGCACTTGGACCTCAACACAAGGCATGATGGAGAAACAAACCGCTTCTTTCCTCTGATTCAGTGATCCAGCCTTCACCAGTTTTATACAAGGGGAGACCACTGACAATAAAAATAAAAGGTTCCACTTTATATTAAGTGGCCTTAACTACCATGCATTGCACTTACATATGTGACCCTGGACCACAAAACCAGTCTTAAGTTGCTAGGGTATATTTTGAGCAATAGCCAAAAAAACATTGTATGGGTCAAAATTTTTCTTTAGATTTTTCTTTTATGCCAAAAATCTTTAGGATATTAAGTAAAAATCATGTTCCATGAAGATATTTAGTAAATTTCCTACCCTAAATATATCAAAACATATTTTTTGATTAGTAATATGTAGTGTTGTCACGGTACCAAAATTTCAGTATTCGGTACCGATACCAGTGAAAATCCACGGTTCTCGGTACCAATTTCGGTACCAAAGCAAAACACAAAAATATGCTAATTAAAAAAATACCTTTTTAGCACTAAAAATAAAACCAATGCCATTCTTTATACTTATTTACAATTGTGTTTAAAGTTTTTCTACAAGTTATATAATTATGAAAAACAGTAAACAATTTTCACCCAAATTTAATTTGTCTTTTAATTTATGAAATTTAAACACATTTTATTTTTGGTAAATAAAGGGGATTTGTTATTAAAATTAAAACATGGAAGAAATATTGTGATTTATTTATTGTGATTAGTTTACATATAGCGTGTCGATTCAGCGTGGTAAGACTCGCTCTCTCTCTATTTGCATGTTTGAGAAACAGCGCTATCAGTAAAGCGACGGTGAGTCGTGTGCCTTTACAAAGAGTTTACAGAGCATCAAATACAGGTGCACTGTGCTCAGATGCTGAAATTAATGCAAGCGACATGCGCTTCAGTCTATGTAGTAAACAAACCCGCACGTCTCAGCCATTCATTAATTCACACAGAGACGTGCAGAACACGGATTCATATTTCAAACAACTTTTGCGGCTTAACATTTACAGATACTGGTCCATATGGAGATTTGATTTGATTAATTTATGCTAACTTTGACAAATTCCACGACTGTCCATATTAAAATGTAAGTTTCATTCACTGATCTTGATTTTTCATGGCCGATTCCGATACCGATTTTTTTACAAGCAAACTGGCCGATTCCGATACCGATTTCCGTTTTTTATCTTTTAAGCAACAAACAAGAAAGAAGGAAAGTGTGCATAAACAAGATATTTGGTATTTAATAGGCCAAACTTGCTTTTGGCTATTGAAAACAATAACTGTAACCATCTGAAATTAACACAAGTACTGCACAATAAGTAGCCTACATTCAATACAAACATAGATGGTACAGACATCAGCATTTAGCTTTTGTTTTTGAATTGGGTTGAAACTACATTGAACTGGCCTTAAATTAAAAGATTAACTGTAACCATGTGAAATTAAAGGCAACAACTGCATAGTTCTATAATCCAAACAACACAATCAACACACATTCAATAACATGTTTCTTAATCAGCATTCAGTATTTTAGTTTTTAAATTTGGTTTTAAATAAAAAAAAAGGTCTTTAACCAGTGAGACTAAATAAAAGTATGCTATATGAATACATTTTCCAAAATGTTAAAATCAAATAATGTTGGTGCGAATAAAACAAAGATTCAAATTGTTTCATTCATCCAATTAAAAAAAAAATTAGGGTAATGATTCACATCTATATTTTTTTACTTGAGCTAATGAACAATAAATAACTTATTGTCTCAAGTAAACAAATATAGATGTGAATCATTACCCTAAAATGTTTTAATTGGATGAATGAAACTTTTTGTCAGTGTGCTACAGCAGGTGATTTTTAAATCAAATCAAGTCTATGTAATTTTAAGGTAAAATAAAAATAATCATCCTAATGCAGAACTGACGTTTATTTCTGGCTTTTCAAACGTGTATGCAAGTTCTCATCCAACACGTGAGAAGTTGAGCTGAACTTCTCTTCACGGTCTACGCGTGTTCAGGGCGTGGACCGGTACAGTATATGCTCGTGCAGCTTCAGTGCGCAGGAAAGGCTCTTATTTGTGCGCCAGTACACCAATGGCTGATCACTTCCTGCTATCTGTGCCTCAGACATCAAACTCTGCATTTCCAGTACTGATCGGCTGCCTGTGTCCTGTGCACAGATTTTGAAATACTTCCACACAAATGACATAGTGAACGATTACAATGTAGTCAGTGCACGCGAGTGCACTTCCGGAAAAATCGGCCGATTGCCGATCGCGTATTTTAAGCGAAAACCGGCCAGTTCCGATTTATGGCCGGTCAACCGGTGCATCCCTACTTTTTGTGAGATTCTTTGATCACTAGAAAGCATTTATTTGAAATATAAATCTTTTGTAACATTATAAATGTGCTTACTATAATGTTTGATCAATTTCATGCATCCTTGCTGAATCAAATATTATTAATAAAATGATACTGACCTAAACTTTTGAATTGTATCATACAAATGGTTTGTAAAAATATTATCTAAATTAGTAGAACAGAAACAAATACATTTTGTAACATTCAATTCATTAAAATACAGTGTCTGCAAGGAAAAGCTGTTTATTTGTAGACTGAGATAATAGCTTGGCTGGAGTAACACTACAGGTGCATCAGAACTACAAAGGACATGCCTGTCAACTCAAGTTGTGTCACAACCAGCTGTAATGGACTTCTCCACTGCAGACAGCATCATTGATTATAATATGAGCAATTTAGTTTATCAAGTGAAGCCGATCTGTCCGCTGTAGATGTGGTGTTACAGTTGAACCTCTAATTGGAGGGTCAGGATGAAGAGCTGGAGGCTTCAGCTAGCTGAACCGCCATGCTCAAATGGGATATCCCAAATTGCCCCTTCTCAACAGGCTTAAAAGGATTGACAGTTTGCTGACCACAGCATTAGCCGAAGCTGAAGAGCTGGGTTCAGGCTTGAGGAAGTGTCACGGTTTACAGAGCCGTGTGAGTGCTCGAATCCATGTAGAGTGTGCTGGGCAGAGGGTGAGAAAATGCAGGCATCATTTCAGTGTATTCACTTCAGTCTGAAAGAATGAGTTTAATCTCTTCCTGTCCGGGACTGTGAAAAATAATGATTGGCGCATCTTTGTAAGGCTCTTGCGTGCACTGTTATCGTCTGTTTACTCTGCATTCGTCTTGCTCTTATCAAAGTCTACCTGCAGAAGAGCCCTAATGAATGGAGAGTGAAAGTGTCTCTGAAGATCTGGTTCTCCCTCTCTCTTCCTGTCTTTAAATCTCTTCCTCTGGCCAGCTCGGTTCCACTTATTTTAATGTAGTTGTTAACAGCTTGCGGTGGAGCGGTTTGTGTGGCTTTGGTGTCAGTACGCTCACAGGCTGGTGGGTAGCGTCGGACCCGACGAATGAAGGATCGCAGACACAGTCAAATTCCTCTGGTGCAAATTAGTGAATGAGACCTGCTTTCTCTTTACTACTCCACTTCTTTCTCTCTCGCTCTCTCTCTCCTGAGCTTGTGTCATTGGACGGTTGCCCACAGTGAACACGATGAGCTTGTGATTGGTTTAAAGGATTTGAGCAAATTTTAGAATGGTGCAGAAAGACTTTGGACTTCATTGGCAGCAAGGCAATGGATTTATCAAAATACTGTACAATAACCATATTAAAAATGCTCCAACATGGGCAAGTTTAAACTTTTTTTTTTAATTGTTGGCTTAATTATGTCGAAATTGGAAGCTGATAATAATTTTTTTTTTTCCATTTCATACAGAATACATTGTTTTTGTTATCCATTAGATTTAGAAATACCTTAACAATAGAGTTATCGATAATGTATTTTTCCATTGTGTAAAAGTAATAGTGTAAAATCTCATATGCACACAAATATTTAATATAAAAAATGTTGTGAAGACGGAGTTGGCTAATGCATATTATATCATGATATTTGATATCATATTTTTCAATATGTGTATATTCGCTCTGCGATAGTTTATACAAAGTAATTTTTTGTTCAGTCAGAGGAACCAGCATTTTAGCCTAAATATAAAAATAATACAAGGCATGTTTTTCACACGTTTAACATAAAAATGAACAATATTTTCATACTTTCATAATAATAATTTCAACAATATATTTTTATATACTGTATATCAATATCACAAAACGTAGCAATATAACAGCAGTATTTTTTATTTTTTTGCTAAAACATTTGAAAATATAAAAGATGTTATGCTGGACTATAGTGTTTTCAGAGTCATTGATTGAGTGATTAGAATTGGTTCACTTAATATTTTTTTTCTGTCTTAGTTAATGATTTGCGAGATGACACAGTCTTTGATAGTTTCAAGGGAAAAGCATTTAGAAATCATCACCATGTTCACAATATTCCAAGAATGAGGTTATGGTTTCTCATGTCAGAACAAGTGGATAACTCAAGTTATAGTTTTGTCCCACTGTTTCTTTAGTTTCTGTTGGATCTGATCTAGAGGCAGCCTGTATGTTTTCACGCTGTAGCACCTATGTTGAATACCGCTGTGTATCTCCCTTTCACTTTCTTTTTTGTCTCACTGTCACTTTCTTTCTGTGTCCACAGGAGTCGGAAGATTCAGATCCGGAACATTCCTCCTGATCTCCAGTGGGAGGTGAGTGTGTAACGGCTCGGGCAGAGAGAACTGTGTGTGTGTGTGTGGTCAAGACTCTGTCTGTGTCCTCTGGGCTGCTGCACTTCTTTCTTTAACTCACACTAGATTAAGGAAGCTCCACCCATACACACAAGTACACTGGAGAGAGTTCAGCCCTGGTGACCCGATTGTAAATCCTGATGACATCATCACAGTGAGCCCTGGCTCATATGAGCAATTAGTACTCACACAAGTGGCTGATCTGGTGACATTTGCACACCAGTTTTGAATCTGAGCATGAACAGGTCATGTTTTGTGTGATGAGAGCTACACTACTGTTCAAAAGTTTGGGGTCAGTAAGATTTTTTTTAATTAAAGAAACATTTGTAGCAAGGAAGCATTTGATTTTTCAAAAATGACAGTAAAAAACTAGTGTTACACAAGATTACGATCTCAAATAAATGCTGTTCTTTTGAATACATCAAATAATTACGTGAGAAAAAACAAATTTTAAGCAGCATATTAACTGTTTTCAACATTGATAATAGTACGAAAGTTTCTTGAGCACCTAATTAGCCTATTAGAATTATTTCTGTAAGTCTGGCATAATGGCTGCTGAAATTCAGCTTTACCTTCAAATTGATTTAAATAATAAATGCTTGGTAACACTTTAGAATGGGGAACACTTATTCACTATGCCTTTTCCCTCAATAAATTCCTAATTTGCTGCTTATTATTAGTCAGTAATGTAGTTGTTAAGTTTAGGTATTGGGTTGGATTAGGGATGTAGAATAAGGTCATGTAGAATAAGGCATTAATATGTGCTGAATTAGTACTAATAAACGGCTAATATTCTAGTAGTATGCATGCTAATAAGCAACTAGGGAAGAGACCCTTAAATAAAGTGTTATCAAATGTTTTAAATAGAAAACATCATTTAAAATTGCAATTTTTTACAGTATCACACTTTTACTGCATTTTCAATCAAATAAATGAGATATAATAGACTTCCACCAAACTTTTAAACCATAGTGCATGTATACATTGTGTTAAACAGAAAAAGAATAGCACACAGGGTTTGATCTTTGGCATAATGGTGAGTATAATGATGGCATTTTCATTTCGGGGTGAACTATTCATTTTATTTTCCATATCCTATTTTTTGGTATTCAATCTAAAAACAGTTAATGAGATGTTTTGCTGTTTGTGTTTGTAACTGATTTTTCTCTTCTCATTGCAGGTTTTTGACAGCCTATTAGCACAGTATGGTACTGTAGAAAATGTGGAACAAGGTAAATGAGTTGCTAGAGTCTAAAGTAATTATACTTACATGTATAGTATACTAAGTTTTTTTTCTGTTTGCATAGTTGACAAGCAGTGCTAAATTACATCAAAAAAATTTCAAATACTTTTGTAATCAACATGTTTGCAGCTTGTATCAGGTGGATGGTAAATCAAATTCATATTTACAGTATAAGTGAATTGCTTATTTATGAACCCATTAAGATTGTTTTCTGTTGGGGACTTTGCCTTACAGCACATGTGCTGATGTAGTGTGGATGAGTCTAAATTGCTAACAGACTGTGGACTACAGAGACAATGAGTGCATTTAGATCACACATTATCCAAGCTTAAATCACTTCAACACATGCTGCCAGTGGAGACGTCTCAGTTTTGATGCTCTTTAATTGTCTTTGCCAAATGAGAGAGCGCGTGAGAGGGAGGCACACAGGCAGGGCACCTGCGACTGAGTGTGAATGAGAGGAAGTCACAGACAGAGGGATAAACTCTGCTCTGGCTGACATGAGCAGTGTGTGGATTGAAGTGAGTCGTGAAGTGGCGAGGCTCCAGTTGTAACGTGTGTAGGGAGGTAGGCGCCTGCAGTCTCTTTCTCACTCACAGCTGAGACAGGTATGAGACAGGTATACCTGGTATTAACTACTACTACTACTACTGCGACTACTTGAGATTTGATAGAAGGCTCTCTGATTTAGTGACTAAAAATAATTTTATCTGTGTGTTAAATTAATGTTGTTACAGTGGTGCTTGACATGACCAATCAATGTATGTTGATATCAGACACAACAAACAGCTGTTCATAATCCAGACAAAGACACGCTCATTTTAGGAAACATGTTAGTAATAATCAGAATGTGCACGAGTCAACAATAAAGGAATACGTTTCAGAAATTTTGTTTAAAACACATATGCAGAGTTTAACTCCCAGAGGAAGGCATGTAGCCGAAACGCGTTGGAGTTTTTTAGAAGGTTAATGTGACCAAGCCATAACAATAAAGGCTTTTACTTTTGTAATTGAGAGTGCCTTGGAGTTCCTTTTTGATTTTTGACATATGCAGAGTTCCTAGAAATGTACTATTTCGATTTATGTTGGTTTCATATAGTTTTGAAAACTTTTTTTTTTGCGATTTCCAAGACAAGTTTACTTTTAAGTGTTTAATTTAAAACTGTTATGTGGTTTAACAATCAATTAAAAATCTTGTTCTAACACCTTGAATATATGTGAGATTTAACTATACTGCTTTTGTTCATTAATTTTTTATTTGAATTACCAGTTCTGGGGTAATTCAGCTTAATTAACTTTGATAAAAAAATTATTATTGGATAATTTGTCATAATAATAATAATAATAAGCAGTGAAACATTTTTTTAATTTAAAAAGTTTCTTGAAAGTTTCAATTAACTTTTTTTTCATCATATTAAGACACATTTTTAACTCTTTAACATTAAAATATATAATGAATTTAAGTTGTGAAATGATCAATGATGTTAAAAACATCCTAGCTATCCCAGCTATTGTATGTATGAATTGCATTGAAAGTTAATAGATCCAGACATATTGCATAAAACATTTGCAAATAAGCTCTGTTTCTATCCATTGAGTCAAAGACAACAAAATCGTCACTTTCTGATAAAATGGGACTATAAATCACTAAGAAAAGTAGGAGAAGCCACTGAATATAGTAATTTTCATTTATAATAAATTACTTGCACCTCAGAGCTAGTAGACGAAACAAAGTAATGCAGTCATTCCTTTCGGAGGTAGATGCCTGCTGTTTGGGAACGCAGTTCTGGGAGGCAATTATACAGAAATACTTTGATGACAGACTTTGCTAAGGCATTTCAAAAATGGCCATAACAACATTTCTAATGCTATGGAACGAGATTGGTTTACTGCATTTAGTTAGTGAAGTTATCCCATCCCACAGCGCTAAGTCACACTTTTTGTGTTTGTACGTTTCCATCTCCCATTATTTGCATTAATCCATTTTGCACAAGTAAAAAACAACCTCAATCGGAGCGTCAACACTTTTTTTGCAAATTAAAGGATTTTTATTAAAAATTTAGTGCTTCCATCACTCGTTTCTGATGTGATATATCAGAATGCACATAAAAACAGGCTGATGGAAACAGGTTATTGTCTCAAAAACAGAATTCCCAATCCAGTCTGAATGAATGAAATCAAAGACTATAGTAATAATTATAATTCCAGCATCATTTATAAAACAAATCTTTTACAAATAGTGTTTTTGTATTACTTGCGTGCTGCATCTTATGAAATAAATATGATTGTCTCGGCATGATGTAAGGGCATTGCTACTTCTCGTCGTTCTTTCTCAGCACTTTCTCAGTGATGTGTCTTCTTTGGTGACACTCATTGGTTCTGAGATTGATCACTAGAGCTGTCTTACAGCAAGGCTTTGTGGTTCTCTTCATGTGTGAAGCTCTGGATTTCTGCCCAGCCATCCCACTCAACTTCCACTGTTCTTCCAGACAGACTGTCTGGTCCTCTAGACACACAACTTCATTTAATCAATAAAAAGGCAGGCTCTCCTCTTAAAAATGCCATGCACATGCACATTGTCTCTGCAGTGGCTTCTGTCTGTAATTATTCAAATGAACCAAGAGGAATTCTTGTAATGTGGAACAACCTTCATTTAGCCCCATTTCACACTCTTCAGAGAGTGTAATACAGCGTGCTATTGTTAGCTGTTGGATGCGTATAGCTGCATGAACTCTTCAAGTGGAGGTCTTTCCCTAATTGTGTACGTGTTTAGATGATACAGATGGCTTTGATCTACAGACGTCAGGGTTGTTTTGTGCTTGTCCTCTGAAGTACACATCTGGTCATGGCACAGTAATCCTTAGTTTATATGCAGACACTGAGACACACAAGTGGCTCTTCACAGCACTAGTGTAAAACTGTTATTCACATAATATAGAAGCATTTCACATCTATGAATATGATTGAGCTCCCTTTTTCTAACTCATAAATTCTCCTCTCTCTGAATGTTTTTTTTTTTTTTGCAGTTAATACTGATACAGAAACAGCAGTGGTGAATGTGACATATTCAACAAAAGAAGAGGCTAAAATGTAAGAATCTTAAAAATAAACTTAAAAATAAACTTAATATAAAAAAGCTTAGTCAAAATATTGTAAATACTATAATAGTAAATAAATAATATTAATATAACAAGTGGCATAAAATGTAATACTTTTACTTAAATATGTAAAAAAAAGTAACTACAAGTATGTAATTGCATTACAAAATTGTATCCCAAAATATTTCAATAAATCAGTCCCATTATAGTAAATATATATATATATATATATATATAAATAAATTCTTCATCGTAATGCTTTTCTACAGAAGCTCTAATGATTGGCGTATTTTTTTACTGCCACTGGTTATACACCTGCATGCTGCCCTGCCTTATTTTTTGATTTGCAAAATAGCAGTACAAAACAAACCATCTGTACACTTTCATTGCATTCTACTGATAATCGTCCCACTCTGTGTCTTCAGAGCTGTTGAGAAGTTAACAGGGCAGACCTTTGAGGATTACTCCTTTAAAGTATCTTATATTTTGGATATGGATGCTGCTCCGCCTCTGCCTGCGACCCGGAATCGTCGGGGTGGAAGGACACCACGGGAACAGGACTCCCAGCCTGGGACCTCTGCAGGCTCCCTGGGGCCCCGACAGAAGCAGCCAGACTTCCCCCTGCGCATGCTGGTGCCCACGCAGTTTGTGGGAGCCATCATTGGCAAGGAGGGGCTCACCATCAAAAACATCACCAAACAGACACAGTCTAAGTGAGTGAGAGAGTGAGATCCTTAAGTGTATGGAAGAGACATCTGTGGTTAATAAGATTCAGAAGAATTCTTCCAGTGCAATGGAGTTAATATCAGTACAACATCTATTTTTATAATGGTCACAATTTATTTTAAGGTCTAATTCTCGCTATTAACAAACCATTAACTACGACTTTTGCCTCAATACATTACTAAACCAATTTTCTGCTTATTAATGGTAAGCAAGGTAGTTGTTAAGTTTAGGTATTGGGTAGGATTAGAGATGGAGAATATGGTCATGCAGAATATGTGCTTCATAAGTACTAACAAATAGCCAGTTTGTTAATGATAGGCATGCTAATAAGCAACTAGTTAATAGTGAGAACCTATATTGTAACAGTGAGTGTTACCAATTTAATTAATTGCATAATAAATGTATTAATTACAAATGTGATATACACTACCATTCAAAACTTTGGGCTTGGTAAGATTTTTTTGGAAACATTTACAAGAATGTTTCACTTGTTAACTACATTATTTAAGATGAACTAACAATGAGCATTACTTCTGCAGAATTTACCTTAGTTTTGAAGCTGAACTTTTACAAATACAGCTTTGAAGATCAAAAGTTGTATCTCTTAATAGTAAAGTTGATACAGTGTGAACTAACATTAACAAAGGTTAATAAATTCTGTAAAAATATATTGCTCACTGCTGGTTCATTCGTTTATTTATTAACTGATGTTAACCAATTTGATCTTAGGTTTTACAGTTGTTTATGTTTTTTTTTGTCTTTGAAAGAGGCTGCAATAAAAAAAAATACAATAACAACAATAATGTTGCCAAATATTACATTACATTACATTACATTACATACATAACATTTATTTTAAAATGTAAAAATTTATTCTGCTGAATACTCTTAACTAAATTTGATCATTATATCAGTCTTCAGTGTCACGTGATTAGACACAAGAACCATTAGTTATTATTGTCAATATTGAAATTAGTTGTGCTACTGCTTAATATTTTTGTGGAAACAGTGATTTTTTTCATGATTCTTTGATATACAGAAAGAGCAAAAGGGCATTTATTTTGTAACATTATAAATGTCTTTACTGTCACTTTTGATCATTTTAATGCATCCGTGCTGAATTAAAATGCCAATTTAAAATTATTGGCTTAAATGTTTTAAATGGTAATGTACACAGAATTGCTTAAATTGAATACGTATTTTATTTAATATATGATATTCATTGCTAAGATCATCTGTTGATAAGATATTTTTTGCACACTAAATATCCTGGAAATATGTCACATTTATTCATCAGATTTGGCTGTAAGCATTAACTCCAAAAGATTTTAAACACATGCTTGATGACATTGTCAGCTCTCTATGAAGCTTTGTCTCATGTTCCCGTGCTGATAGAGTGGACATCCATCGTAAGGAGAACACGGGGGCGGCAGAGAAGCCAATCTCCATCCACTCCACTCCTGAAGGCTGCTCGGCCGCATGCCGCATGATCATGGACATCATGCAGAAAGAGGCTGATGACACGAAGGTGTAAGTCTGAATCTTCTGAAGTCACGGGACCAATTTAAATACATCTCTGTGGTGGCCAACCTGTGGTCTTGCTTCTGTAGAACTGAGGATATTCCTCTGAAGATCCTGGCCCACAACAGTCTGGTCGGAAGACTGATCGGGAAGGAGGGCAGGAACCTGAAGAAGATTGAAGAGGATACAGAGACCAAGATTACCATCTCCTCGTAAGTGTCTGTTGCATTTAATGGCTTTCAACTGGAAGGGAAGTTCATAATTGTTTCACTGTTGTGTCAAAATCTATAATGTTTTGTCACACTTCAGCTGAACATATTCCTCTGCTTCTGTATGGAGACATACATGATTACTTGGTTCACAATGGAGAGTTGTTTTAATAGGAAATATGGTGTTTTGCTTTGGCAGTATTGATCAAAACATGATCTGAACATGTGACTTCTTGTAATGGGCTGCTAAGTGCTGGGATCTGGTTCAGAGCATCAGAGTACAGGTGGTCTTATGTATTTCCCAGAAATAAGTGTGTGCTGGGAACACAGATAGCTTAGGAAGTGAGTCACCCAATTAAGCCCTAACCAGGACTCCTGACGTCATTACATCGCTGTCCCTCTAAAAGCAGCCTCATTCACCAATGCTCATCAATACCGATTCGAATAACTTGCTCTTCACCTGGAGTCCCACTTACTTCCAGGTTGATTCAGGATGACTGTATTCATCACTGCAGGGATGCACTACACTTTGTCTTGGTATTCAGTTCAAGAACGACATATAGTAAGAGCGATGCAGTGCAAACAATTAGTGTTATGTCTTTCTGTGACGTGGGTCAGATCTCTGTTATCCTTTGCTTCAGTGAAATCATGCCATAATGGTTGGGGGTCCCAAAATTTTGGGAACGTGGGTGTTGTGCTCGCTTTGTGCATTCAGCATGAACCACATAAAAGCACAAAATAAATTATTGTAAATGATCAATTAAAAATAAAAAAGTTGGGACACATTTTGTTGCTTTCCATCTTGCTATTGGCAATTAATAATTATAGGAATAATTAATTACCCCCCCCCCATTTCTTTTTTTTTATAATAATAATAAATATTGACCCATTTAGAGAGCTGTAATTATTACAAAAAAATCCCAATATCAGTCAAAACCAATGTGATCACATCATATGCATGATAAAATAATAATAATGATAATAATACAGAAGATATTTACCCATTCAGACTGATGCAATAATTTAAATACTTTCTATTAGTCAATACCATTATGATCACATTATACACACAATATAATAGTCATGATCATAATAATAAAAGCAAAAGATAATTGACCCATTCAGACTGCTGTTATGATTGAAACACATTTTAATATTATAATAATAGTAATTACCAATATGATCACATCATGCACACAATAATAATAATAATAATGACAAATGTCACAAATTAAGAAAAAACTTTTATTTTAATTAATATCAACAATATAATAATTAATAAAACCTTGCCTTGCCTTGCTTAATTAAAAATACCCTCAACTGGAACAGTGCAGAACAAAAGTAGTATGCATCTTAAACATGTACCAATGATTTTACTTAACTTTTTGTTGTTGTTGTCTTTCTTGATTCTTTCCACAGTTTACAGGACTTAACTATTTATAACCCAGAGAGAACCATTATAGTGAAGGGGAGCATCGAGGCCTGTTGTAGGGCTGAAGTGGAGATCATGAAAAAGCTGAGGGAAGCCTATGAGAATGACATTGCTGCTATTAACGTAAGTGTTTGTGGAACACAGGAAATGGGATTTCCATCTTTAAGCCACTGTTTAAATGCCGTAATCAGTATGTCAGATTCAACTCCAACCTTAGATGCTGATATGCTCTGTATAAAAAGCTGCTTATTGTGCGTCACCCTTTAGTCAGCGTCTAATAGAAGCCTAGGCAGTTAAATGCCTCGTCTGTTTACTCATGTTCAGTTATTGACTGTGTTTATAGGAAACAGCCTTGAGTCAGTCCGTCCCCTGCTGTGCATACGGAGAACGCGCTGTCATCCTGTCAACAGCCGTTCACACAGACGTGCATGCACATGTAACCATTCCCCGTTAACATGCATGACGTCACTGCCAATGTCTGAGGGAGGTGAAGCCGTAGACTGAGAGCAAATACTGCAACATTAGCATCATCATTCTCATTTACACCGGCACATCCAGTGCCTCTCTTCATCTTCAGATGAGGAAGAGGCCTCTATCAACTACACAGATCAAATTTATGCGGTTTCATTTATACTCACGCATTAGTCAGTCCTCAGTCAGGCATATGGTGAATTATTCATGCTCGGATCAAGTGTTTTTTGCGACAGTTTCGTGTGAAACTGTCTGTTAGTTGATCCCTGTAACCTTCATTCCCCTTTGTATGAAGGAGGCGCAGCAGATGAATCAGACAGAACATGAAAAATTTGACATATGAAGTTCCCTGTCAAGACTAAACAGCATAACAAACTCTTATCTAAAAGCTTTTGCCATGATGCATCGGGTCGATGGAGCCATCTAGCGTGACGGCAGCAATATTACAAGACGTTTTAACAAATAAACAAGACTCATACAGCTCAGAAATACAGTGAAACTGAGAATTCTGTGTGTATTTAACTTTTTCTAATTTATTTGTTTAACTCAAATGAGAGTAAGTATCACATAGAATATGATAGCTGAGTAATCATTCATAATCCATGATGTCTTGCAGCAACAAACCAACCTTATCCCTGGATTAAGCCTGAGCGCACTGGGCATCTTTTCAACCGGTTTGTCAGTATTGCCAACAGCTGCTGGGCCCAGAGGCGTCCCACCTGTACCCCCAACTGGCTACAACCCTTTTCTTGTGAGTACAAACCACAGTATAGAACTACAGCATCCTCAGGAATGTGTTACATGTAGCAGGTCAACATTCAGATTTTAACAATTAATATATATATAACAAATAATTATTAATATATATTTATAAGAATGTATATGTATATTATTTTGTATAATATGTATAAAACATTACTGTCTCAAGTAATTAGTATAGTATATAAATATATATATATATAAAAATTGATAAAAGAAGAAATCAAGTGTAGTATAGACACACAACACAACAAATTCCTGTAGGTTGCATTTTAAACATTTATTATTAATTATGTGAATTTGTGGAAATACCCCAAATGTTGAGTTTGATGATATTTTTATTGCATTATGTATAAAAAAAAATTACATGTATGTTTAAAAACAAGAAGAGGAATTTATTTGATAACTTATTTAAATCATTGAAATCAAATTTGAAGTACTACATTATTTTCTGTTTGCTAGTTCCATTTCAGGAATTAAATGGAAATTTAATCTGAATTCTCAGTGCAAATCAAATGGTGCTCTATATCCTGATATTTAGTCACATTGTATATACTGTACACCGTGAACTAATGAAGGTAGAATGAGTGCGTGGGTGTGTGAGAGAGCACTCATTACTAAATGAATATTCACTGATTTTTGGCATCCTCAGAAGTACTGTAAAACTTGATTAGTCATTTATTTTAAATTGTTACAGCAGGTTTTTGTTGTTGCACTTCTTTGGTTACAGTGAATCGAGCTCTCTTTATTACATTAGTGACTTTAGCATTTAATGTCAATAACAAATCATACTTGCAAACTGTTTCTAAATGTCAAAGTTAGTATTATCACCAGCTAGCTGGTAATATCAGTATATATTATATATATATATATATATATATATATATATATATATATATATTAGGGCTGGGAAAGTTGACGCATCATTATCACGCTAACGCATTAATTAACGCTGTATCGAATTAGCTCAAAGGGGAAATATGAATAATCAATCATAACTAGTTATGATTAATTATAAATATTTAGATCTGCTGTAAGTATTTACTTGACATCTCAGTGTCCACTGTCTGTCAATTTTAAGAACGTTACTTTCCTGTTTGAGGAAAACAACTTTCTTACTGTACAATACTACTCAGAGCATGTAGCCAAAATCTGCATGATAAGGGACTCCAGTTATGAGCAAACAATGAACAACATCAAGTGTGATACAAGTAAGACTTTATTAACTACAGAAACACTTAAACCAGTCTAACATACACACACACACACACACACACACACACACACACGCATACAGTTGGCATAGGAAGAAGGGTTAAAGCTTAAGCAGTAAAGAGAAGAGAAATAAAGACATGAAGCTAGGATCCAATTAATATTTAGCAGATCTACAGCCTGAAACATAGTTCAAAGTTTCTTAGTTCAAACACCTTTGTAAAAAAGTGCAAATGATACTTACTGTATGAATTAATAAGACTAAGTTTGATACTTGCACTGCTGAAAGGGAGTCCTGATGCAATCTGAAGGCTTAAGTTGATCCTTGCTGAAGTTGGTTGATGAAAAAGGACCAGTTTGAGTCAGAGGATCTTGAAGTGGAAAGACTAGGCTGAAAGCCTGGCACAAGCTTAGGTTGGGTTCTTGAGGACTCTCAGCTCTGCATCTCAAACAACTTCTCTGATCTGGTGATCAGTGATCTATAAAGGGTGACAATGTCACACCATCAGGACTTGAGTGAGCCAATGAGGAATGGCAGCTTTTGGAGGGAAAGTTCGCTCACATGAACACTCCTGCTAAAATGATTTAGGATAAGCATCAACATTCACAAACCACTGTTCAATGTTATTTTCAAAAGAATAGCAAGCATGGGCTGTTGCGTGCACAATTTGGCATGGCAGAATGCGAGCAGCGCTCCCATATTATCACTAAAAAGCTAACATCTCAGTTCATCACAATCTCATCAAGCTCTGTAATAACACAATGAGAATATGCACAGTGAATCTTTCATAATGTCTACACTTTGTGTATGTTATAATGAGAGGATTCGTAAGCACACAATTTTCAGCACTGCACAAGAACATTTTAGTGGTGAGTGGATTCTAACTTAAACACCTTTGATTGGCCATTGCGTTCCTGAAATCGACAGATATTCCTGTATTGTCTACATTGCTCAATGCTGCAAACACGTGTTATATATTGAAACTGCCTATGCTTGCACATTAATCATTTCTATCTTATATAAGTTGTTTTTGTTGCTTTTGTGCAATAGATGACAATTTATATGTTTCTAGATATTTTATGTTTAGAATATTTCTATTTTGCTGAAGTCCCACGAATCATTTTATTCTCCCGTAACCCGCACATACACGAGTCTCTACGCACTCGCCCATCAAGTGTTGTCCCACGCCGCACTCTGTTGCATTGGATCCCGCGGGAGTGTAGATCTCTACACAAAAGGTGCACATTATAATGTTATAATCGAGGCTATGGACTCTGAGCATAACCTGTTTTTCAATAACAAACTATAAAAAAATGTTTTATATAAAAACATTAATGCTCTGGCAGTGGCAAATAGCTTTAGTTTTATATTTAATTTGATTACATTTATGTTTAAGTTGAGATTTACAAAGAATATTTTGCTACTATCTAAAAGGAATATATATATTAAACAAGATACACAGTTACACAACACTTGTATCATAAAGATATATATATATTTTTAAAGATTGCATTTAATAAATGGGGCATTGTCTATTTTTAAAAGAATATTTTCATGTAGGTGCTGAAGATCTATTAAAAATGACCATAATTAATAGTGCAGGCTTCTGTAGTTCAACATGATATTGCACCTAACATGAACATTTTTAATCATAAATATATTTTTACATTGAATCTCCAAATTAATGTGGAAACAAATTAACACAGTATTTTAAATATTTGTGTTTTTGAAGACTTAAGTCCATAATAGTGAATGTCACATTTAGCTGTTCCTTTTATATATTGTGTTTAGTGATTCTTCTGTCTCTGTCATTCGGTCTGCTTTCTCTGTTTGAATTAGAGCTGGTGGTTCTTTTTTCCAAATTTTAAAGTTTATTTTGTATTAAATTAGTTTTTTAATTAAATTAATTAGTTTGTTAATTTTCTTTGTTGATTTAAACAATAGATCAGCACTTAACCTACACAAACCTGGAGCTGCATTACAATTCATGATGGTCTAATCAGCAGGAAAGTTAAGCAAAATAAATTAGAAAGCATAAAGTGAACCTATGGACCGACGGGTTAACTTAAAGGGATAGTTCCCCCAAAAATGTCATGTGGTTCCAAACTCGTAATACCCTCGTTCAAGTTCGAAACACAAGTGAAGATATTTTTGATGAAATCCGAGAGCTTTCTGACCCTGCATAGACAGCAATGCAACCACCACGTTCAAGGCCCAGAAAGGTAGGAAGAACAGCGTTAAAATAGTCCACGTTACATCTGTGATTCAACCGTAATTTTATGAAGCTACGAGAATAGTTTCTGTGAACAGAGGAAACTAAAATAATGACTTTATTCAACAATTACTTCTCTTCCATGTCAGTATCTGCTGCGCACTCACGGATTTAATCAAAAATATCTTAATTTGTGTTCTGAAGATGAACGAAGGTCTTGCGGGTTTGGAATGACATGAGGGCGAGTAATAAATGTCAGAATTTTCATTTGGTGAATGATCCCTTTAAGGAACATCTCCTTTCTTTTCATTATTTATGTGTAATAAACAAGAGCTGGTGAAATGTTCGATGTAAAACATTTGCATATTGCGTCTCTTTTGTTCTAGGGTCCCTCATCACAGCTGGGTGGGATGTACGGTGTCCCGCCTGCTAGTGCCATCTCTCACCAGCACACAGTGAGTACTAAAACTGTCCAATAAAATGGATTGTTCTGGTTCTGGATGATGATCGCTGTTTACAGTGTTCCAGCCAACCAATTTTATGTCATATCATATTTACAGCATATATTGATATCTAGAGTGCGATGGCGGATATAATGCTAATGTATATTTTATTGTATGTGCAACACAATTTAATTATTATTAAATATGATGTACAAAAAAAACTCCCCACATATTTTACACAATATTTATTCCAAACCCCCCTTTCTGTGATCTGTTAATGAGCCAATCTTGACACAGTTATCAGCTTTACTGTAACCCAGTGCAACAGCAACATCTTATGTCATTTTAATAACTTAGTAGTTATTAACAAAATAATGATCTCTGTCTCTGAGCACCACAAGCTAATGGTGTTGACTTGAAATGCTTTTAACTAGCTCTCTGGCATCTTCAGTCTTTCACTGTGGTTCATGCTGAGAGTCTGAACAATGAGTCATCGGTTTCCTATGGTTTACACTTTGGTGTCAGGCAGATAAGGCCCTTTAGAAACAGATAAGAGGTTTGTGTCCTCAACATCGATTTGAGTGATGAATGGATTGTTTTTGCCTCTGTACAAACCTATGTGAACCTTCAGGGCTTGACCTCCAGGCTGCGCTGAAGTGAACAGTATCTCAGTGGGATTGTGGGTGGTTTGGGGAAACTAAATGCAGTAAACAGACAGAGTGACGTTTTTCCAAACCACTTTTAAGAAGGATGACTCTACAAGACATGCTCAGATGGATTAATCTTGTTGAATAAGAGGATGTAATATTTTGCATGTTTCTTCTGCCCTCCTCAAAGCAGGCTCCCGAACAGGAGGTGGTCTACCTCTTTATTCCAACTCAGGCTGTCGGTGCTATTATTGGCAAGAAGGGCCAACATATTAAACAACTGGCACGATTCGCAGGAGCCTCTATTAAGGTAGGAGTTCCTTCCTACTGGAACGCCACTGCTGTCATGTCAAATCTGTAAAATGAAAGTTCTTTTTGTGTTTTTGTTATGTAAAGCACAATAATCCATCAAATTTTCCGTGTCCTATTGCTGAGATCCTTGATTTGAATCTAACCATATCATGCTCAGATTTGACATAGTGCCTCAGTGTGGTTGAGCCAATCATCCGTAACCTCCCTGTTGATTAAACCAGTCTTGTGGGTTGCTGGGTAAACAGTAGGGGTGAGATAGTTCACCACCCATAATTCAGTATGTGTTTGTTCATGTGTATTTTTAGGTGTCTGTTTCAAGCAATTAAAGTATCTCCTAATATCTCTGAACTATCTCTGAACCTGATTGGTTCACACTTCAGATGAAGCTCTAGAAATAAAAGGATTTGTGGCATGTTGTTGATTATGTCAGAAAATAATGTTGATTCATATATTTGTGTAGATAAATGTGTTATTTTTTATGTTCAGATCGCACCTGCAGAGAGTACTGATGTCACTCAGAGGATGGTCATCATCACTGGCCCACCAGAAGCTCAGTTTAAGGTAAAGGAATCAAATACATATAACTTATATCCTTTAGCTCTCTTGTAATCCTATAATGCCCCTGTACAATGGACATTGTCTTTGCTTTTGCATTTCAGGCCCAGGGCAGGATATTTGGGAAACTGAAAGAAGAGAATTTCTTTTCTGTGAAAGAAGAAGTGAAGCTGGAGACACATATAAAAGTGCCCTCTTCAGCAGCTGGGAGGGTCATTGGGAAAGGTGGCAAAACGGTGAGAATATGGTAAAACAGTAGTTGTAAGCACGATCAGAACATTCAGTGATGTTCTTCATAGTAGCGGATAGGGCTGTCGCGATAACCGCAATATTGTAATACCGCGCTATTGACAAGCAAACCACAGAGGAAAGATAGAAACCGCAGTGTTCAGTTTTTTTTTGTTTTTTTTTGAGGCTGTGGCCTTCTTGTTTTTTTTTCAATTTGTCACTGTGCATTCAATGTTAAATAAATTAATGATACAATATGGTTACAACTGTAATTTTCTCGCGAGCCGTTGTAGCTTTATGGCACTTCGTTTGTTTTGAATAGGCCGGATGAAACGAGCCTGTCCTCCAACAAAAAACGACCATATAGGTCGTTTGTGCAAGCACCTTATTACGACCTATATTTACGTTTTAAAGTTAAGCGCTCTCTAGCGGGCGTAAAAATAATGACAGTATCGCGTTGCGTCTGTCGTCATGAAATGACGTATAACGTCATTACCAATCAAAACGCACGTTTATTTAAATGCAATGTGTGGGCTTTTTACACCGATCTCACAGTATTTCCTACATATTTTACTAGGTGGCTTATTCGTTCGAATGACCACACCTAACCCCACCCCTAAACCTAACCCTCACAGAAATCATGCTAAATTATGATTTATTGAGCATACATTTTCGTGCACATCCGTTCCCTGGGATCAAACCCATGGTAGCATGATTACCTATCAATGTATAGCGCAATAATCTACCAACTGAGCTACATGAAACGCAAATCAGAGTGCAAATAAAAGAGTAGAAAACATTAATATGAAAACGACCTTTTGCCAATAGGGGCGCAATTGTAGTATACGCTCTGATGGGTCGTATTTCAGGGATTTGGACAAACGACCTATACGGGCGTATTGGTTGGAGGACAGGTTGGATGAAACGATGGGAGGCGCTCGATCCCGTCCCAAAATCAAATGTCACGTCGCCAGTTTGGGAACATTTTGGCTTTCAACCCAATGAAAAGGGCGAGCCAGCGAATATGGATGAGCCGATATGCTAAATTTGCTGCAAAAAGGTTCCTGTGATGCGGCAATAAATCTAATTTGAGGTCATCGGGACATTCTAAAACGCTTAACGTGAAAAATGCTTACCTTGGTTTACCAATACAGTGATAATACAGACCAAACTCACTAAACATCATACTAATAAAGTATATTATCTACAAAAAATCAGATGATCCCTGAATATGAATTCAAATCGTAAGCCTTTTCCTCTCATAGAAAACCATCATAAGGCTTAACGTGTTATAAAACGACTCGCAATCATATTCAGGGATCATCTGTTTTTTTGGGGGTTTTTTTGTACATCGTATACTACTTTATTAGTATAATGTTTACTGAGTTTGGTTTTTAAAAATCACTGTCTTAGTACATTAAGCGTTTTCTTATAACGGTTTTCTATCGGAGGAAAAGGCTTAACGTGTTATTAAACGAGTTGCATTCATATTCAGGGCTCATCTGATTTTTTATAGATAGTATACTTTATTAGTATGATTTTTAGTGAGTTTGGTCTGTTAATATCACTGTCTTAGTACATTAAGCCATGTTAAGCGTTTTAGAGTGTCCCCTGTCATCCAGCGCAGCTGCCCCCTCAAGCATCAGATCGCGCAGCAACATCAAAAAGAACCGCTGAGACCGGCCGACAGTTAGGAGTAGCTGAAGTCTTTGCGAAATCTGTAAAATACAGCCGTGAAAGTAACAGGCATACCTGCTGTAGTCACGGACAACCTCCGCGTCAGTGCCCATACCCAAGAGAGCGTGAGCAGATAACGAGCTCACACGCTATCTGCATGAGGAGTGCATCGACTCCAGCGCGAATCCACTGTCCTGGTGGGCCAGTGGTGACGCGATTATCAGTCTAGATTTCCGCTGCTGTCCAAAGTCGCGCGCAAATACGTGTAATACATGTTAGAACTCTTTGATTTCTAAAAAAATATTATTGGAAAACGCATGTTCTTGTTGCTGTTTGGCATTTAACAATAAACAAAAATGTTTTAAAACGTGTCTCTCTGTCAGTTAAAAAAGCAACAAAATACGCTGCATAACTCAAAGATAGAGCTTTGTATGCAGCAAAACCAGGATAAATTAGGTATGTAAAAAAAAAAAAAAAAAACTGGCGGTGATACCGCAGATCGTGCTATTGAGCCACCCATAATAACCGCAGGGGAAATTTCTTAACCGCGACAGCCCTAGTAGCGGAAATGGGTTTACACCTCAGTGTGGTGTTTATTAATAAACAATGAATGAAACATTACAAAATGGTGGGAAATAAAGTGTTCTATGGGGATTGTTTATTTATGTACTTATTTCAGTGTCTGAAAAACATATTTACATTGAGTTGGGTAATGTAAGACTTTCTATTCAAAGGGGATTGTTTCTAGTGCCAGATATACTATAGGATTCTGATTCAAAATAAACTATCTGTTTACACCTTTTCAAAGAACAAAATGTTGTGTAGAACATCGAATCCAATTTTCTTATAGCAGAGTCAATATTCCTAAGTCAAAAATGTGTTTGCAAAAGTTAACAGTTATTCTCAGAATCCATAATAGCTTTCCAAAGAACAATGAAACAGTCATTGTTAAAGAATGGGAACTGATTAGTCAAAGTTAATGTGGTGCGAAGGGTTCCTGAGAAAGCTAATACATGCCACCAGAGCAAATGATGGAAATGTTATTGTCTTTGCCAATCCTTTTATATGTACTCAACTAATTTTTCGGTTTAATTTGGACAGCAAATTTGCTAAAAGCATTGAAATGCCATTGAAAGCTTTTTTTAAAGCATTTTTAAAGGGAAAAAACTTGGTTATTACTAAAGTTTGGATATTATGTTATATAACATGAAGAGGACAGGCTGATCCAAATCAATGAGACCGGTTCCAGTCAGGATTATTATATGTTTCATGAACTGTACGTTTTGTTTCTAGAAAATATTTGGCTCTATTCATGGTGACCCGGACCACAGGGCTGTCATTTGTAGAGTAGACAGGGGTTGCAGTTGTTACCCAAGGGAATCACAGCTGCTTGGTCTTGACGTGATGTACCAATGAGCACCTGGATATGTGCTGCTTGTTCTTGTATGAGTCTGATTGAACCACAGTGTTTGCACATTTAGGCTCAGCTGACATTATTGTTTGGTGCACTGTTATGTGGTGTGGTGTCATCAACTTGTTTCTCTGAATCTCTTTCAGGTTAACGAGCTGCAGAACCTAACCAGTGCAGAGGTCATAGTGCCACGGGACCAAACCCCAGATGAGAACGACGAGGTCTTTGTCAAAATTAGTGGGCATTTTTTTGCCAGCCAGGTGAGTTATGCTTCACACATCACTTCAATTGTTAGTTTTCACTTTAAACTTGATGTATTGTTTATAAGGGCTGCAATTTTAAGTTCAGTAACTACTATAGAGATCAATCCTAATTCTTAAAACATGACACATTGTGTTTTAAGCAGCAGCAAACAAGTGCCCTTTTCTTCTATGTTATTATGATGTTTTATCCTAACCAGCCACGACTGTCAACAGCATTACTTTAGGAGATATGTAGTCAGCTGATTGTTCTTTAATTCTGTTGCCTTGAGCTGAACAGCCCAGTTTAAAGTCAGATCTCATTGGTATAAGATAACTTTTTAAACATCAAATATATTCTGATTGGCTGTTTTTTGTTTGTTTTTGGCTTTGTACATTTCATTTCAATATTGACAGCTATGTATATGATGTTTAATGCCAGTGTCACATTTTTTAAGTTCATTCGTCAACTAGGTTTGACCCACTAGGTTTGGGGGTCGTTAAAATTAACGTAACCAATTTATACTTTTATTCAGCATTACATTTTTTTTAAAGTGACAGTAAATTAATTAATTAATTAATTAATTATTATTATTATTATTTTTAAGATTTATGTTTGGCATTTTTGCCTTAGTTATGACAGGACAGATCAGAACTGACAGGAAGCAAAGTGGGATTATCAGTTGCATGCAACAGTGACAAAACATGAATTGTTTGCTTATGCTTATCTTACTGTATGTTGCCGAATTCACTCAGCCACCTCTCTCTTATTAAATAGAACCTGAAATCAAACTTTTACCACTATAAACATACTCTCCTCTGCTGCCACAGACTGCACAGAGGAAAATCAGGGAGATCATCCAGCAGGTGAAACAACAGGAGCAGAAGCACCAGCAAAGCGCCTCCGTGACACACCGCTCCAAGTGACCATCAGTGCATCCCCAGCGGGTACCTGCCAATGAATGTAGCCCTCCCAACTGGAATCAGACCAGACCAGACCGGACGAAGGGGACCGGCCGGGCAGACCAGCAGCCGTGGGATCAAAACCAAAGAACTTCTTTCTGGGGGAGATGAAGGAGCCACAGGCAGAAGGCTCTGAGTGCACTGCCAGCTTGGGGAGGGAGGGAGGGGGGAAGGAAGCGCAAGAAGACAAGTGTTCCTTTTATCATTCAAACACACCCTGAGCTTGAGAAGAATAGGTATGGGACATCTGTTATCAGGACGGGAAACATCACAGTCAATTTCTTTATAAACTTCAAAATTTTGGCTTAATCTAGGGTTAACACAGATATGAAGCTCCATTAACACGTGTACACTGATTCATTTAAACTGAGTTGTGTTGCTGTTTTCTTGGGTAGGTAAAGTGTGGGAGTGCACTAGCAGTAGCAGGCAACCGATTTATAATTATTCTTTTTTGTTATTTTTTGATGCTCAGATTGCGATTTCAAAGATTCTCAGCCATATTCTAACCAGTACACTAGAACAAATTTACTGTTATATCTAAAGCAGAAGCACGTTTCTTTTTGTTCTGCACAAGCCGTCGGGCGTGTAGTGCACATATGCGATCGCGTACGCATATAACATTGTTTTTCAGATTTCTTGATGATGGAACAAGAAAGTTGGGAAATGTAAATGACAGAACGTATATTCATATCTTAGCCTGTTTGCATTTTCGGGAAACACCATCCAGCTCAACGGATTCTTGTTACTTAGCCTCTGCGTGCCAACGGATGCCGTTAAAACATCTCTTTCTGTGCATATCTTTCATTTTTTAAGCTTTTATCATTGGTAGTTTTGTTCTTATTTCTGTCCAGCTCGTACACTCCCTTTTTAGTTTTTCTGCATTTAGTCATTTCATCGCCACCGCATTCTTGTGGCGGCAGTTATTACGAGACGGAGTAGGTATGTGGTAGATGTGGCTTAGGAGTCAACACCCCTTATTTGCTTTTGGGGGTATGAAAAGAATATAAAGCAAGCACCAGCGTCTGAAAGACAGCGCACCTTTACTGGCTCGGGCAGAATGAAATCCAATGTGCACCAAGAATCTGCCTTAATCTATGCCGAAAGGAGACGAAAAGATGTGATCGAAGGGTCAGGTTGATGTGGGACGAGGAGGCATCTTATGACCTGTGGTACACACACGGCCGCGCTTGGCTTTAAATCTCTTAGTCAGGGAGCTTTCTAAACGGCATGACAGCTGTGAATGTAAAATAAGCAGCCTTTTAGAAAGAGCACCACCCTGTCATGTTCAGTAAGCTGGTCAGTCGGCAAGATTGTTATTGTTGTGTTTTTTAACCAATACTCGGGCTGTTTTGGGAAACTGATTGACTGTTTCAACAGGACGAGCAGGCATGGATATCCCTTTATTTTTTTTTTCTTCTTTTTGACCATGGAAGCTCGTGGCCTTAAACGTCACCGGTCTATGTGATCACAGACTGCTTCCTCGCCCAATGAGAGCTAAGCCTCATCTTCCAGACGGAAGGTTTATGCCAATACGCACAGCTTCCATTTGTGTGTATTTGTGTGTATGCGTGTGTGTATATAGATATATATATAATGAGAGAGAAATATTTATGAATCTATTTTTTTTTTCCTATTTTGTGATGAGAGCTATTAATAAGAAACAAACAGAAAAAAACAAGTCTTTTTTTGGTGGAACACTGCCATGTTATTCTGAAGGGAAGTGTTTATATTCTTGGAAGTAGACTATGAATATTGGTAGTATACTAACAGTAAGAACAGTAATGAATCACCGCAACACTTTGATCAGAATGTGATTGGTGCGCATGTCAGTATTGTGATCTACCTCAGGCGTCAGGGTACCTCAGTCCAATCTTTTAAGTTCCCTTTTTTCCCTCCCCACATTTTGTATGCCTTGTAAACTGAAAGTTTTGAATGTTTTGTTTTTAATAATAATAAAACAGATCAAGATAAAGATCTAGTATGAAGTCTTCAGGTCCATCTGACAAAGAAGAATGGATCTTAAAGCTTTCAAAACTGTATGGGAATTTACTTTGAGGGGTACTTACCTGCCCGAAAGGGGTTCTGAATGTGGATACTGTGTGCTGATGTCTAGATCAGTGACAAATGGTTAAAAAGACTATGAATATCAAGCAAGAATGGCTTAATTTGAAGCATTCTTCAGGAGCAACTGCGCTGTCTGAGGCGTAAGCCAGCTTTCTCTTTACATTTTATAAAAATGCATCCAAATTCAGGAATTACAGTCTGACCAAATTTTTTAAATAAGTTTTTTTTTTTTTTTTTTATCAAGGCCTTTCACAAAACAAAAACAGGTTGATATAAAATAAAAAAAATGGAGAAAAAAAAATTATAATAAAAGAGCTCTTTTTTTTCTTGATGTGATTCACAGAATAATTGTTTGGTAAATCATAATTACACAAAAATCACGAATGCAGGTATTTTGTCGCCTCAGATCTGCAGTGGATCTGTTGCCGGTTGCAGTCCTTGCGTGTTACTGCTGAAACAACAAGGCCTATGTCAAATCAAGACGGTAGACAGTGGAAAGTCACTACTGTATGTTAGGTCCTTGTGTGTGTACTTGGGATGGCTGGTTTGCTTTCATACAGTAGTTCACACAATTTGTCTGTGGACTTAACTCCAAGCTGTTCTAACCTTTGACCGCTTTTGATAGTGGCGTGTTACTGTAGACCTGTGTAAATCATTTTTTACTTTCTGAAGCAACTCGCCCACACTTAATTGCAAAGAGTAGCGAAGACATCAGGTGCTGAAGGTGTTTCTATTGGTAAAGGTTAGCTATAATCTGCTAGTATAGGTCAGTTTGTTGATTTCTAGCAATTTTTCGCTCAAGAAGCTGAATACGATTCTTAAGGTTCTTGACTCTGTGAAGGCTTGTAGCTAGACGAGGCCATTATTTCCCCTGAATGATAGACTTTCTGCTTAATCTCAGGTGTTTGCTCATTGATGGAGTTCAGGTTTGTGTAGCAGTATGATAACTCGGATCACTTTGAACTGTTATTGTTACTGTAACACGCGCCACGCTGTCACTAGACACCTATCTAATGTTCTACAGTGGTTCTTAACTTTTCTTAAGAGTTTGTATTTCGAGGCTTCGTCAGGTGTGCATCAGTATTTAACTTTAAGGAAGCATTAGTCAATACGTGCATTAACTAACACCACACTGTTATATTGTCTCTGTAGTCTGATAATTAAGCTGTCTCGCTATCCATTATGATATCCTGTAACGTAACGCTAGGAAGAATTGAGGTCTTTGCATTAACTTTAGGCCAAAAGTCATAGCTAATATAAGGTGAGCGAATCAGGTCAGTTTAGGATAGCTGTTGTTTGTCGTGTTGGCATGAAATCTCACCGTGGTCTTCTTTGGGCCTTAAAGCTTTTAGGGTGAATGGAGACTTAAGGTAGGTGCTGTTCTATGTTTATTTTTTGATATTAGAATAGACCACAGGCACAGCTATAGTTGCTCACAGTATGGCGGCACCGTTGTAGTCGTGTTTAACTTGGGACGAGAGAAGGAAATCAGAGCGATGCATGAGAATTCAATGCAAATCATAGGCTGTGAAAACTTCTTTGCGCCTTTACCACGGCAGATCCATTCCTACGCAGCTCTCTAGCTTCTCACGGCAGTTCATTTTGAGCGGTGTGAAACAGAGACTGGGCTCGCTGCACTGCCTGCCATGTCCCTTCAGCTGGATTGTGGGTAGTGAGATGGGTTTGGGGGACTTTTTTTTGGCTAACAACCATGTTGTTTTGAAATGTAGGTGAACTGTACTGCTGATCAACATGGATTTGAGCAATAAAAAATTCTTTATAAAATTCTCATGTCTGAAGTTCATCTTGTTAATGTGTTAAGTTATTCTTTAGCAGCTAGCTGTTGTGTGTACATCAGTAGTACACTCGTTATGGAGGTGCATTATGGGATTGAATAAGTGCACAATGATTATATTTTCACAATAAATATTAGTATTGTAATTTGACATTTATAATCTAAAATATTTTTTTACCTTTAATACTTTATTTCACAATTAAATATTTATTTTGTAATAAGCAGTATTTTTTGGAATTGTTACATTTTTAAGTAATAATTTTTATTACTACGGTTATTATTATATTTTTCTGTCCATAGTGATATATTATCAAAATAGCGCAGCCCTACAAAGAAACACAATTTTTTTTAATTCTAAATCAGAAAAATCACAATTAGATTCTTAATTAAAACTGTGCAGCTCTAGATAGTGTATAGGAAGTGATTTTTGACAGCCCTGGTAATTTCCAAGGCAGGCTGGAGCTAAATTCCCTGCTAAACACAGGACATTGTTCCCTGGTCAGACAGTTGCACTAATCATAATGCGATGCCATTTTTTCCTTTAATTAAAAAACCTGCACTCATAAGATTGATCACCTGTGCATATGAACACTGGCTTGAAATGAACAGCACACAGATAAAATTTTATAAAATGTTCTGGAAGAAGGTAACGGAATGAGTTTATTATCAGATGATTGATCACATCATAAACAACTTTACTCACATGATGTGGGTGTTCGGTGAATACAAATACTGCATTCTGCTCCCAGCATTGCTAATGCCACTGATACATAGAAAAAGATTTGCTTTAATTCACCATTATTAAGTTGGCCGTTGAGTGACTAGGCAGGACTTCACATACTGCCTCCGTCCCCATAAAGAAACACAACCTATAGTAAATATTTACAGATCGATGTTCCATTTTAATATTTACAAGTACTCCAAGAAAGTAAAATATTAAATATTTCAGATACATATTTCAAATATAATAACTTCAGTGAGGTAGGTCACTTTTAAGGCTGCTGTGAGATTTCAAAGACAGTAACTCACATACAAAATGTTATTGCAGTCTGTAAATACAGAAGAATTGTATTAAATACCTCAAATGTCATTACTTTGCAGCACGATTTCACATATTTTAAACCACAAAAGCATGTTATAGACAGCTGATGTGCAAACCAAACCCAATTTTGTGCAAGTGAAAACCAATAGATGAGTAATTCTGTGACTCGTACATAAAGGCAGGATTCAGAATTCAAGACCACCAAGATTACATATAAATACAGAAATTCAAAAGAAGTCAACAAAAAAAAGTATTTTTCTCACTTACATCACAACCCATGCCAGTAAAACCAGAGCAGTCTTCCAAGTAAAGAAATGTAAAAATTGCATTTCCATTTTTAAAAATGTGAGGCCACAAAAAAAGATTTTAAATACAAATAGTAGCCACCCACAAAGCAGCCAAGGCAGGCTGAGTGACTGTCTCTTATCTGTTCTTCTTCTTCTTGTCTTGACTGAGTCCATTTGTTTCAAGGCCGTCCAGATGGAGATGCCGAGTGCTGTATTTATGGATCAGAGCTCCAGGCAGCAGAGCAACACAGGCAATAAGCAGTAGTTTCAACACCACACTCCAGGAGAACAAGTCGTCCAGAGAGGAGATATGAGACAGCATTGATCCCGTCTGGACGCAGATGAAGTTGTACGGCATCAGGCCTGAAAGCAAATACAGAGGTTTTAAATAAATTCTACAAACATTAAGGGAAATGTTCTGAAATATCATCTACTGTCATTTACCAATGAAGACAGCCATGAAGAAAAGAGTGACGGGAATATTCAGTATTGGGGAGGTCATGTTTAAAAACCAGTTTGGACTCATGGGAAAGAATCTCAGGAACAACAGGAAAAAGAACAAGCTACTTCGGTTTTCCTCAACCTGGGAAAAAAGTCTGAATTAGTTAAGTTATGAACAAAAATCAAGCAATGATACTTCGTATGTTGTACTTTCAGACATCTTGATGTACCTTCTTTTGCAGCATGGCCACTTTGCCAGGGAAGAGTCTCACAATGTGCTGTTTGCCGAACACCTGGGACAGGAGGAAACAGAGCGTGGCGCCCACTGTAGTGAGGACACAGGCGAGGAGAAGACCATACCACGTCCCAAACAAGGCCCCAGCCAAGATGTTCTGTGAAAAAAAAAAAAGTTGTAAGATCAAAGGTGCACGTTATACATAATGCTCTTGCCATTTGTCTAACTGACCTCCATTGGTTTTGATGTCGTTTGCCAAAACTACTAAATACATAAAACCTCAGTTTATTAGAAACTACAAAAATATGAGAAATTATGAACAGTTCTTCCCTTTGTGTTAGAGCTCAATCTGACCTATGAATTTTTTTGTACATATCTACAGTACCTGTATTGATGAAATATAAAATTTTTAATGACTGTTCGCACACTGAGGTGCAAATAAATACAACTAAGTATAAATAGTATCTAACATTAATAGTGTATATTGTACATTTACATTTAATGTTTACAAATTACATTTAAACAAATGGAGTTTCACAAGTTTTGATTTTTGGTGAATCACATGGAAAATAATTACAGTCATCAGAATTTGTACAGGCTCTTTGAAACACATCTAAGTGTTGAAATATTGCATGCACATTTCGAGCCCTACTTGCCTAAATGAGGAAAATGTCACACTTTCAAGAAGGAATAAATAGCTTGAACACTCTTTCAAGCAGTTGACCTCCATTTAAGTATAATGCTTCTATACTCTCCTTACTAAGAAAGAGGAACCGGGTATAGCAAAAGCCTGCTTGTAGAGGTAGGCACTGCAGAAGAGTAACAACACATATCCTGTGTGCTCGGTCTTGTAAAACTGCAACAGCTCTGCCATCTCTTTCAGCTCATTCAGGTCTGATGGGAACTTCAACCTGGACCAGAATAAAGTCACATGATAGGGTGGACATTAGTAAACTTGCAGGGACAGTATCTCTCATGATTATGCATCTGGTTCAGTGACACTGGTGATAGTTCAAGAATCACTCTTTTGCGAGGTTGAAACCTACAACGCTGATATGAATAATAGGTAGGACTGTTCAAGAATAAACGTGGTAACAACAACAGATCAAATTTCACTGCCAAAGGACAAATGAAAGCTGGAGAAAAGTAGGAGATAGAGAGAATCCATTTTGGAAATGCTTCATACTTACGTTTTTCACACTTTGCAAGCTATACATCCTCCGATAAAGGATGAAAAATAAGCTGTGAGAGCTGCATATAGCAGATAGACAGTGGTCATTATCACACATGCAAGAGAAGCACACCTGGAGGCTGAAGTCTTCATTTCACTTGGGCTGTCCTCCTCATCATTAGATGTACTCGACTCTCCTTCATGCTCTTTCTTAGGCAGCTGAGGTCCAGGGGGGAGATTAGTGGACAGAAGATAAAGGTAAAAAGTAGCCGTCAATATTACAACGATCAGACCAACAAGGGAACGCATGACGGAGTAACTAGAGGGCACAGGAAATGAATGTCCAATTCACTTCCGCAAACTACGAATTCTACGTAAGAGAAGGACAAACTCACTAATATTAATTTATATATACACGCTGCCGTTCATAGCCGCTGATTGGTAGGATACTTGACGTGCCTGGCCACGTGATCTATTTAATATTCATAAGCTAGACCGTCGATTTTGTTGAATTCGCTAATTTGCCAGTTTACTAAACAGAAATGTATCAACATATGGCCAGAGTATAACAAAACAGAACCAGAAAAAGTCAAATATTATATTTAACTATTAACATTTATTATATTCTCTGAGAGCATTCTATGGTATTGTTTTATGTAATTTATTAAATAAAAATATAAATTACCTCAGAAATAAACAGTTCCACTCAGAATACTATTTAGTTTGCTCTTTTTAACATTTTGTCAATTCAAAAATTGTAAATTACATTTGTCTTTCACCAAATCAAATAAAGAGAATACTGGGTGGGCCTCGCTTACTTAATAAATTTTCATGAGCAATTTAGTAAATTCGCTTCCGGGAATGGAAGCACCGTCCCCTGTTGCGACCAGATGTTATTTAAATAACTTTTTTGGCAAAGCTGCAGTGTTTTATACTCTTCGTGAAAGTCAAATGTCATGGAAGACACGTACGTCCGACGTCCAAGCTCAAATACTAAATGAGTCGGTGTGATTTGCACTGACGCACTGAGTTTGCTTGTGTTCCAAAGTTCCAAAGTCCCCCGTTTCTTTCAACACACAACAACATCGTTCAACTCGACAAAATGGCACGATATGAACTTGTTAAACGATCAGTTGCTCTGATCACTCTTACCAACCCACCAGTCAATGCCTTGAGGTGAGTGTAAACCTGCTTATTCCTAAAGCATAATGCATTCATTTAATGCATTATTATCCTTTTTTTTTTTTTTTTTTTACAAAAAAGAAAAACCAGTAATATATACAATCTCTTGTATCATATTTCCTGATGTACTACTTTGTATTAAACGTTTTATAAATGCTAAGATGTATACTCATGGTTTTGTCCACATAGACAAATGTCCACTTGTCAAGTGCATTGCTATAAACCCACCTAAGTTTATGAACAAAAGTGAAATGAACATCTGCTTTCTCTTTAGTTCTGCAGTGCGTCATGCCATGGCAAAGAGCATGGAGCATGCCCTGAATGACCCGAAGGTTACGGCAGTGGTCATCTGCGGAGAGAACGGAAGGTTTTGTGGAGGTTAGAATATTAAAGATAAACATCCTCCATAAGCTTTAATTTAAGGTTGAAGATTATAATTATAATTATAAAAGTCTTTCAATGAAACACTTCCTCTGGCTGAGTTATGTAAAGGCTGAATATGACTTTTTAAATCTGAACAGACTTTAAAACACACAACATTGTAAATAGTTACAGAGAGAAACTGGACATACAACTGAGGATCACACACCGTCAAACTCATGCAGAAAACATACATCTCACTGTGTGTTCAAGCCTTAAGAAAACAATCTAATAATATCTAATGACGATGTGTTTTTGTGCAGGTGCAGACATCCGTGAGTTTGCTGGCCCTTTAAGAGGACCTCCGTTGGTACCCTTGTTGGATGCCATAGAGGCTGGACAGAAACCTGTGGTTGCTGCCATAGAGGGGGTGGCACTAGGTGGGGGCTTTGAATTAGCCCTAGTCTGTCACTATCGTATTGCACACTTTAAGGTAAACCATTTTGTACTGTTTTTTTATTCTTGTGCACATATTGTGCAACACTGTCTAGTGCTGATATGTCCCTAGTTAATCGGTTGAACTTTGATATCAATATTTGAAGTTTACCAAAGAAGGGAAAGGTTGTTGTTTTGTGTTTTATGCACGGAGTATGTAGTGTATAATGTATTATGTGTTCCAGGCACGTCTTGGACTTCCAGAGGTGACTTTGGGCCTCCTGCCAGCTGCAGGGGGAACACAGCGTCTTCCCAGGCTCATTGGCATTCCTGCTTCCCTAGAGATAATCACCACTGGTAAATCCTACACTTAGCCTACTGACACACCCACAATTCACCCCAACAGATTTCAGCCCCTTTTCTAACTTCAACCACATGCCCTCTCTGCAACCGTTCGTAGAAAACATAACAGTCATGACATGCGGAGAGTGTTTCTGAAATTTTTGATTGGCTAAGAAAAAATTATTCAGTCCCCTAATTATTTTTTGTATGTTCTGTAACTGCCATTGCTGCTAATTCAAAAGAGATTTCATAAATAATTAAATAGATTTTCAAATTAGCAAGTGCTAAAAAAAAAAAAAAATGAAAGCAATAAATAACTACATTGTGTTTTCAGTAATAAATAAAACTTTTCCCACTAGGTGTCAGCATTGCATTTCGTTTTTGATTGATTTGCCTTCGGGCTTACAGCAATAGTTCATCCAAAAATGAAAATTGTGTCATTTATTTACTCACCCTTATGTCATTCCAAAACATATGTTCTGAATTTTTTATTTTTTTCAGTGGAACACAAACAGAAAGAATTTTCACTATTGCCTTTTTTCTGTACAACATTTTACAATTTATGACGACCACACACACACACACACACACACACACACATATATATCTATAGGTATATTGGTATATAAATTTTCTTTTGGGGGGGGGGGCATGCATGAACATTCTTTTTAAAAATCGTATTTGTTAAAATAACAGCATACAAGACTGAAACGCTGTGAGCATGAGTCATTTATTTTCATTTCTGAGTGAACTAATCCTTTAACAAATGAGCAATCAGATTTCAGTTGTTTTATGATTATGACGAGATTCTCCTCACCTGTTATCATAATATATTAAGCAGAAAAATAATCAAGTAAAGCACCCCACATCGCTCATTTCCCTTTTACCTACAGCAGCATTATTGTTTGATGTTACAGGCCGCCATATCTCTGCCCAGGAGGCTCTTAAGCTGGGCATCGTTGACCAGGTCACAGAACAGAATGCTTGTGAGGTGGCTGTGGAGTTTGCCCTGAGAGCTGTAGGTATGTCATGAGCTGGCAAAGCAGAAGTACGGATAATAAAAGCCTGAACAGTAAAGGGAAGCAGAGTCTTTGGCAGGCATTCAGAGTCAGGGGACGTACCAGATAAATCCTTTGTCACAGCAAATAGAATTAATGTTTCATATCCTTGTCAACGAGTTTCAGAGTCGTTCTGTTCTTTTGATCTATTTTTCAAGAATGTGAAAAGGAACAAACATTATTAGAATATTAATTGTGATCCCTCTGAGCATTGAGGAACGATTTGAACAAACTACATTTTTATACGTTTTCTTTTTTTCATAATAATAGGTCAAGTTCTTGAGGATTTAATTCCATATTATTATAAAATGGTCTTTATATCACCTCAAATTAGTTTAAAAATATGCAAAATGCTAATGATTTTTACTCGGGGACTAGAATCGTTGATTGTCTTTAAAAAACTAAGTGGTCAAGTGGAGTCAAAAACTGATTGTTTATACTGTCGCTTGGAGGGTGTTGAATCACCCTCAGTCTGAAAAAGCGATTAGAGAATCTCTCTGCAGCTTCTGAAAAATGAATGCCAATCCTTCACCTTCTCTTGACCCCCCATTTCCTCAGTAATGAAAAATCATATGAGAGCAATTAAATCATTGGAAGGATTGCTGGACACTCTGAAATATTTCTGTCAAATTATTCAGCTTTTCTAGGTCTACAGTAATTGCAGCTGTTCGTTGTACTCTACAGGCCACAAATTCCCACTGAGACTGAGGGAGCCAGTCAGATCCCTTGTAATGTGAATGTTGTGAGTGACACTCTTAGGGAGAGATCAGGGTTCATCTAGAGTCAGGATAAGCTCTGGAGGGCGATTAAAGATTGGCTACAGCTAATGCTCTCACTGTAATCACACGCTGAGTGAAGATCAACCCGGCCAAATCCTCACGACAGTCAACTAAATGGACCTGCGGAGCAGGTATGGTGGAAACAGATTCACTGACTAATGCTAAATACCTGCTGTAAATGGTACAAAACTGTCAAATCTTTTAGAATGTAAACAGGTTGATTCTACCTCAAATGTGACAACAGAGAATTTGTTTAAAGAGAATGGCTGAGAATTAGCATGGAAGTTAAATCTCATGAATGTGATAGATCATGTTGAACAGTATTTTCTCCATTGAAAGAGCTCAGCAGAGACCTCTCACTCCCTTGATGCACACAGTACCGTTCAAATGTTTATGGGTCATTAAGATTCTTAATTCTAACATCCTGTTTTTCCTAAAAAAAAGTATCACACTTTCCGCAATGGACCCTATTTACATTAGGTGGCCTTAACTACTACTGTATGTACTTACCTTTAAATAAGTGCTGTCAAACGATTAATCACATCCAAAATTATTGATCATGTAAACAAAAACTTTTATTTTGGATACAATTAATCACGATTAATCATCTGACAGCACTACTTTAAATTAATCATTTGATACAATTGTGTACATACTGTAAATATTTTTCATTGTACTTGTATTTAAAAAACATGTAATTACATCTGTAATAAATTTTTGAAAGTACATTTTTATTTACACTGTTGACCTATCCCTAACACCTTAACCCACCCTTAAACCTACTACTACCACCAAACCTGCATAACCTTACATGTATCCCACCTCAATAGCAGCAAAATTATTTTGCAATACTGTATGAACACAATAAGAACATTCTACTTATTTTCCCTGTTTAAGTAGATAGTAGTTAAGGCCACCTAATATAAAGTGGGACCACAGCAACTGTTTTCATCATAATAAAATAATAATAATAAATGCTTTTTGAGCACCGTGACACTGAAAACTGGAGTAACAGCTGCTAAAAATTCAGCTTTAGCATCAAAGGATAAATATATTACAATAGGAACCAGCTGTTTTAATTTTGTAATATAATTTCACAAAATCTCTGTATTTTTTATTCAATAAATGCAGCCTTAATGACAAATATTTTTTTATATATTGCACAATTTTTATGGTTCATAATTACTAATTAAGTCAATACTTTTTTGTATCATTGCTTTCGAGTTCAAAATGCTGCAGAGTCGTTAATTTACTCGTAAAATATGTTATGAGTGTATTAAGTGCTCTGAGTGTCTTATTACTGATTTCCAATTATTTATTTATTTATTTATTTGCCACAAATCAAATGTTGGAATGTTGTCATGCATCTTGTTGCTCTTTACTTACAGAATTAATTTAAAATGCCATGTCCCAATGAATGGGACAAATACTTGTGGATCCAGGATTATTATGTGTTTGTTTTATTTTATTACTTTACTTATTTAACAGGGAACCATGTAAAAAGTAGTCAAAAGCGTCACACTCATTCTCCCTAAATACTTTCTGAAGAATCTCGCTCTCGGCTCTCATTGCTACAGAGATTTATATTGTTTTCCAGTCACAGAAAACATCTGTCAAATGCACCTATCAGGATCTGACCCAGCTCTACAGTACTTACTCGCAATAAATCACAGCATTAGTGAAACAAGTCCTGCCCACAGCATCACAGATTAACCACAGATACATCTGTATCATGCAGTGTAGCACAGCACACTAGACATCAAACTGAACACTCCCTATGCTTTTATGTGTTACACGAAATGGACAACTCATAGCAATTGTACAGTACAGTGAAAATGCCATCATGATAATTCATGGGTGAAGCTTAGTGAATTAGGTTTAGTGAAAAATCATGCAGTATTTGCACCAAAGAAATTTAGAGAATCAACTCCATTCAAAATACTCATTCCTATCAATATACTTTATATTATCTTCTCAAAACAGGACAAAACTGTTGGTTTCTTGTTCTGCTGGCCCTTTAAGTCTCATCCGTGTGACCCAGATTCCAGAGAGGAAGATAAATCTAATGCAGTTAGAAGCTATATTGAATCAAGTACCGCCCTGCATAATCCTTTTAGTAACGCAGGAAGTCAAACTTTAGAACCTGATAAATTCAGAAAAATGCAGCTTTGATGGGCTGTTCTGTGTGTGTGCGTGCGTGCGTGCGTGTGTGTGTGTGTGTGTGTGTGTGCATGCATGAGGAAGTGTGTACCAGACAGAACAGGACTCACTAGGTTTAGTGTTGTGTAGTGTTTCTGTGCTGAGTGACATGATTATACACTTTCAGACATGATTCAACTTAATGGATTACTAAAATTATTTTGGAATATTGGTTGGTAAACTTGTTGACAGTTTCATTACTGTATGATTTAAGTATTGTATTTTTTTTGTAATACCATATATAGATCACTACAACTTTCCATTGTTAATCTGTAACCTGTAAACCAATCGGGAACATGCAATATTCAAGGTTCAGTAATTTCCACTCAGCATTGACATGTGTATCACATTATATTTTGACATCATATTTTGTGTATCATTAATAGGCAAACCGCTGTCTTCCCGAAGAGTGAGCATGCTGACCACACCCTGCCCTCCTGATCTGGATGCCCTCTTAGAAGCAGTCACCATGCAGGTTAAAAAGAAGGCTCGGGGAGTGATGGCACCTTTGGCTTGTATTCAGGCGGTGCGGGCAGCCGCTACAATGCCTTACAGCAAGGGAATAAAGCGGGAGAGCGAACTGATGGCCACTCTTTTCAACTCTGGGCAGGCCCAGGCTCTTCAGTACTGTTTCTTTGCTCAGAGGACTGCTGGGAAATGGAGTCTACCCAATGGAGTGCAATGGAACAACAGCAAACCCAGAGAGATCCGGAGTGCAGCCATCATAGGTAACAAAAGAGCTGGGAATGGTACCAGGATTATTATTGTTAACCAAAACTATTAAAACATTTATGTTAGTTTGAATAAAGCTGATATAAAATTTAAATATTAGATTAAAAACTTGGCCTTGGCAACTGACTGCAACAAGTTGAAGCACTAAAATTACTAAATGAGGAAAGACAGAATAAAAGCACGCACATCAATAGCACAAAATGCTCAAAATTAGGTGGTCGACAAACCCCCCCCCCCCCCCCCCCCAAAAAACAAACAAACAAAAGTCTGCACACCCTAGGCTCCAAAAAGGTCATGTGACTCTTGATTAATCACCTGAGAGTATAAAGGTGTGTTTACAAAACATAAATGGTATTTACATAATAATAATAATAATAATAATAACAAATTTACTAAACACATGCACTAAAACAATTACGAAAATTTAAATATGAAAAAAAAAAGCTAATCACAAATATTACTAAAACTATAATAGTATATAAATATAAAATATCACTGCATTGTAGAGGGATAGACAGAAATATGTAAAAAAATCTGCCATCATTTTCTCACCTTTATAATGTTCCAAACTTGTAGGACTTACTTTCTTCAGTTGACTATAAAATAATATAATTTGAGGAACAAAAGTGGATCCACTGACTCTCATTGTATGGACAAAACCATATTGTTAATTGAAACCATTGCTATTATAAACATATAATTTTTTTTTATAGTTAATTTTAAACCACCATTTTCTCATTTCTGTTCAGCATTTTCATCTTGGACCGCTTTATGCACATTTATTGGTAGTTAGTGTGCTAATGTTGATTTTCAGCAGTGTTGAAAACATCTGTTTGTTTGAAGTTTGAGAAAGCAGAGATGTTCTCTTATCACAGAGGAAAGATGCTGGCACTGTGCAAACCATCATGCATACAATTGTTTTGTGCTCTACTCAGTTTCACCATCTGCCAATTAACAAGTCTAATTGTGCCTATGTTATTTTAAATTGGTGGTTTTGTCTGACTCTGTACTGACCGTCAATTTGTCACCCTTTTAGGTCTGGGCACTATGGGAAGAGGCATTGTTGTGTCTCTGGCACGTGTGGGAATTTCTGTCATTGCTGTAGAGTCAGAAAAGAAACTCTTGGAGACTGGAAAGCAGATGGTGATTGGCATGCTGGAGAGAGATGCCAAAAGACGGGGAGTGAGTGCCTCTCTCAATCTCCTCAAATTCACCCTCAGCTTACAGGACCTGAAGGATGTGGACCTTGTTATTGAAGCTGTCTTTGAAGACATGGCACTTAAGAAGCATGTTTTCCAAGAATTGTCCAAGGTTTGTAGACCAACCACTGTACTCTGCACCAACACGTCTGGTCTGGATGTGGATGCGCTGGCTGGTGTGACGGACAGACCACACCTGGTGATTGGGATGCACTTCTTCTCACCTGCACATGTCATGAAGCTCCTAGAAGTTGTCTGCGGGCCTCGTTCCTCAAGTGAAACCATCGCTACAGCAATGAGCCTTGGAAAAAGGATGGGAAAAGTAAGTGTCGCTGTTGGAAACTGCCCTGGTTTTGTTGGAAACCGCATGCTAAAGCCTTACCTGGATCAAGCCACCTTCCTGCTGGAGGAGGGATCCACACCTGAACATATCGACAAGGCTCTGGAGGACTTTGGTTTTGCGATGGGAGTCTTTAGGATGTCTGACCTTGCAGGCCTTGATGTTGGTTGGAGAATCCGGAAGGAATCTGGGTTGACCGGTCCTGACTTTGACCCAAAAAATCCCCCACGCAGGCGCCAAGGGCGTAGGTACTGTCCAATTCCAGACATGGTCTGTGAACAAGGCAGGTTTGGTCAGAAGACAGGTCGTGGTTGGTACATGTACGACAAACCTGGAGGAACAAATGCAAAGCCTGACCCACTTATCCAGAACCTCCTCGAGATGTACAGGAGCAGGTACGGCATTCAACCGCGCAATATCTCAGATCAGGAAATAATTGAGAGATGTCTTTTTGCCTTGGCCAATGAGGGCTTCCGTATCCTGGAAGATGGCATAGCTGCCCGACCCGAGGATATTGATGTCATCTATCTATTCGGTTATGGCTTTCCAAGGCATCGAGGTGGGCCCATGTTCTACGCCAGCATGGTGGGCCTGGAAAGAGTGCTGCAGAGGTTGGAGCATTATCACCAAGCCCATCCTGATGTGCCTCATTTGGAGCCCAGTCCACTTTTGAAAAAACTTGTGGCTTGTGGCAGTCCTCCTGTTCAAAAATGGAGAGAACATATCAAAACAATGCACAGCCATCTCTGAAAGTGGAACATGCCAAATTGTCATTTTGAAACACTGCTAAAAGCTGTTATTAATAAAGAATTTAATTTCTCAACTCTTAACCCAGTCTCGTCGACTCTCATTATCTCTCCCTGAAGAGGTTTTAATTTCCTGTGTTGTATTTTTAGCATTTCTTAGGAGCAGATGTCTTTAGTTTTGGCAGAAAGCCAAATAAATCCAAACAAATTACCTAGTTTCATTTTTGCACAGCTTTGGTCTCATGGCCCATTGGTGTTTCATTTACCCTGCTGTAAAAATGCATTAGAAAAGTTGCATTTTATCTTTAAAGGATTCATGGATGAGATGGTTCTCGGATGCTTGCAGCTGCCCATACACATTCACAACAACTTCCATTCGGTGTACACTAATCAACAGTTTAAGGTCAGTTAGATTTAACGTTTTAACATCTCTTCAATGCTCAGTAAGACTTGATTTATTGGATCAAAAAAAAAAATTATATTGTTACATTTTAAAATAACTACTTTAGATTTTATTATTTTATTTCATTTATTTATTTGATGGCAAAGCTGAATTTTCAGCAGCCATTATCAGTTATCAGTGTCACATGATTTTCTGAAATCATTCTAATATGCTGATTTTATGCTCAAGAAACATTTCTTATTGTTATCAGTGTTGTGAATAGTTGTGCTGCTTAGTATTTTTTGTCGAACCTTTTATACTTATAAGTTCGAAAGAACAATTTCTTTTTGTGACATTATAAATGTCTTTAATGGTCAGTTTTTCATCAGTTTCATACATCCTTGCTAAATAAGTGATAATACTTTTGTTAATGTTTACTACTATTAATACTAATGTTTTGAACATTATGATGAATTACTTCTTAATGTGCTTTTTTCATTTATGTGGCTGTGCATTCAGTTTGAGGAAAACTTTTTAATTAATTTGGCTTTGAGGATCTATGTGGAATAGCTGCTCTGTGAGGTGTAGTGTGTTTGATGTGATTTGTGCTTTGCTGCAAGGGATAAGTTAATTGCTATTACTTCTGTGCTGCTACTCAACTATTTTTGAGGCTGTTTAATTAAACCACTAAACCCCTGTTCACCCCTTTGAACTATGTCCAAAGACGGTCTAGAAATCAAACTATGAAGACCAAATGTGACCCTGGAGCACAAAACCAGTCTTAAGTCACTGAGGTATATCTGTAGCAAAAGCCAGAATACGTTGTATGGGTCAGAATTATAGATTTTTCTTTTATCCCAAAACTCATTAGAATATTAAGTAAAGATCATGTTCCATGAAGATATTTAGTAAATTTCCTACCGTAAATATATCAAAACTTAATTTTTGATCAGTAATATGCATTGCTAAGATTCAAGAACTTCATTTGGAAAAACTTAAAAAGGCCATTTTCTCAGTATTTAGATTTTTTGAGCCCTCAGATTCCAGATATTCAAATAGTTGTATCTCGACCAAATATTGTCAGATCCTAACTAATCATACATTAATAGAAAGCTTATTTATTCGGCTATGTATTCACATTTAAAAAATTGACACTTAAGACTGGTTTTGTGGTCCAGGGTCACAAATTATTTGTACAGATCAGAATTTTGCATCAGTACCTAGATTCACTAATATATATCATTAAACAATGCATTTTTACGACATTGTTTTAAATGTCCACAGAGTGCCGAAAACTTATCAACATTTCATATATTTGCTCAGATTTAACCCCTATAATAATTACCTACTAAGATCACTGTAATATTATATTTTTTCATTTATATTGTTTTTATTATTATATTACTATTTTAGAATGTCTTTCTAAAGCTCGTTTTTTGGATCTTTGTACACCTTACATTACAATGTAAATAAGGGAGATTATAGCGCCTTCTGCTGGTCACGTGTCGCCACTGCCGCTGCGTGCAGTATAATATCTGTCAGCGTGCCATGCGACTCTCAGTCCCAGCTCTCAGACAGCAGCGCGAGGAGCTCACGCACCACCGGGCTCTTGTTTTGCATAAGTTTCAGTCTGTGCTGCTTTGATTAGCTGTTTTTCCTCTTTAAATAGCGGACGCTCCAGGACCCGTCACGTGCACCATTGTTCCTCAATACAGATCTGGCTGCTATCGTTGTTTTAACTCAATTCAATTGACATTTCTCTGGAAAATCTATGAAACCCAAGGAATATCCGCATTATTTGTCAGTTTAAATGGATAAAATGTCTTTCTTCATATTCCGTACGGCTACAGGGATCTTAATACAGATGTTGTGGGAAGTTTAATGCAGATATTGTGTGATGGCAGGAAATCATCATCAGCTGTAAGTGCTCAAACCTGAATAAGGTAAGCAAAACCAAACTTCAAATATGTCTGTAGTTCTTATTATTGGAGACTAACACTCTGCAGTTCTTCATTTATTTTTAATACATTAATATTTTACACAACATCAATTATTTTGCATGGTAATGTTATATAATAATGTAAAATCTACATTTGGTATGGGCACTTTCATATAAAGTGTGTCCTAAACACATTTTTTTCCCTTAACATTTTAGACTAAAACTTTCCAATTTGTAATGCATGTTAAGTCAGTAGATAACGCTGAGCTCAGCGGTGTATTTTCATTGCATGTCTCTTCTCTTCCAGTAACCATGGCTTACACCGGAGCTCAAAAGGCTTTGAAGAGTGATAAGTTAGATGAAGCTCAAGCTCTGGCCAAAAGCTGTGCAGGCAGACCGGACTTTCTCCCCTGTGATGGACTGTCCATCTGCGCGACACACAGCCACGGAAAGTGTTTCAAACTGCACTGGTGCTGCCATTTGGGCTGGTGTCACTGTAAGTGGCCTCCTTCTGACACACAAATGCATTCTATTCCACTCCATTCTATTTTAATACATCACCTGATAAAACACTAAGTGTCTACTACACTGAAATAAGAAATAGTATCATTCAAGTCACACAAAAACATCAACAAAGGGACAATAATGCAGCTGACATTATGATTAAAGATCACTGCCCAAACATTTTATACATGTAGCAGAAAGAAATATTCTGCTGTCGATCATCTTGCAGGAAAACTAGGTTATATAGTGAACACAAGATTTCATTTTCTTCACTATTTTTATGAATCTAGGGTTTCAAATATGACATCTATTTGATAAATACCATGCGCTGTGTGTATGATCGCACAACCTGTTTTTCTTATTTATTGTCACAGCTGCTTTGGGAACATTTATGAGCTTGTGCTGTCATCAGAAACTGCTGTCTGGTGTCGCTTGGATGCTTGTCCAGCAGTATATGACTACATATGTTTCTGAGAATTTCTTAGTAAACAAGATGTGTCAGCCATGAATATCTCCCCACAAATATCTCCACAGCAAATCTTTATATCTGACTTTATCAAAGCAGACATCACCTCATCTGAACATTGACGCCACCTCTATATTCTCCAGTCATTAGCTTGACATGACCCTGGACCCGTCCATCGGTGTATACACAGGAAGCGACAGCTCCGCTCCTTTAGCAGGATGTTCACTTCCCCTAGTTCACGTCCCTTTGACTGAGTTCAGCTCCTGAGTGATTGTAAAAGCTTTCATTGTGTTTAAGGGAGGGTAAAAGTCAGCGCGAGGCCTTTAGAACTGTGTGAACTGATCAAACCTATTAAATACCCTCCCATGACACTTCCGTCGGGGGAACTGAACTGTATTGAGTTCAGCCATCAAATAATAAAATAATATTATCCTCAATGGCCCTTAGAGTACTTTCAACCCAGAGATTTTTGATTTCCTCTATATTTTAGATTAAGTCCATTCTTTTCCAGCTTATTTTTAGTAACCGATCAGCTGTTGGTCTATGTTTGTGATTACTTATACAGCACAGAAAGGGTACACTATTTATGTATTTATTTGATCGATTAAAGCATGTCTGTAATCATCACAAATTCACACTCTATGCACAATGTAATACTGGTATACAAATGCAGTTATGCAGTCTTTGTTTAATGACTACTTCATCATTGTTAGCATACATTGAGATGGTGTAATAGTTTTTCCCCTTTATTAATGCACACATGAGATATGAAGTTGCAAAATCATGCATTTGGATTATAGGATGGTTGGAGACACTCAGTGTTTCTTTAATACGTGTATGTCCTTTATCAGTCTGTGCACATTATGACAGCTTTAATCTAGCGTTATTGCAATAGAGACAAAGCATTATGTTAATGCGTGCTCGTGGTTTATCAGCCAGCACACTTGCCCTGTGATATAACTACTGACTGGTGCGCCATTGAAAAGCACTAAATGTACCATAAAATTGCAAGCACAACATGCGCACCCCGTTATGTATTGTTTAGTCTGCCTGCTTTGTTAATTCATGGCTGGAAATCCTGGAGCTGATGCATAACTGTGTTGCAGACTTTTGAAATGACACCTAGCACAAATGGTAACTGCTATTCACAACCCCATGTGTGGCTCATTATCTGGCGTAATTTTGCTGAAAATTCAGCTTTGCCATCACAGGAATAAATTCTATTTTACAATATATTCAAATGGAAAACAATGTTTTTATATTGTAATATTATTTCACAATATTACTATCTTAACTGTATCTTTTTAATCAAATAAATGCAGCCTTGGTGAGCAAAAGAGATCTTTCTTTTTAAAACATTAAAAAAATGTACTGACCCCACTGAATGAGTACTGAGATTGTGCTCAGTATCCAAAAAACTTAAATCCTTTTAAATGCAATTCTGTTTCCATTGTAGAAAAGTCTTTATTCTGCTTACCTCTTCTTAGGATGCAGTGAGAGCCATAACATTGCTGTGTTATGGTGTACATTGTGATGATTTATTAATATTGCTGTTCCACAGCACCACACGTGATATGGTGAGCTTTGCTCAGCTCTGTTTGGGTTTGACAGTATTCAGTCATACTTTGAGCAAATCCAGGGCTGTGGTGAGAGAGCAGAAGCTGTGAGAGTGGCGTCTGTGCTTCAGGCGTGTACGTGCTGCTCAGTGATGTTATGTGGCCATGTGTGAAACGTAGAGAAGGAAGCCTCCTGTTTCTGGCGCTGTGCCTGCAGCTCCAGCTGTCAAACATTGATTTCCTCTGTGAGCTCTGTTCTGGCTTGGAGATCCGGTCCTTTGTCCCACAGATTTATAAAACAAAGAATCGAAAGAAGTCTGTAAATGAATGCCAAATCGTACAAGTGGAACCTCTATTGTTGATTGCACATGAGAAAAGTACAGCAAAATAATTGTTTTCCGCTGAGTTGAGATAGTCGCCACTCCTGCAGTTTGCTTCATTTGCACTTTTCACAGGACATGTTTGGAATCTCATTAGAAAGTAATGAGTTTCTTTTGCTTTTGTTTCTTATGTTGTCTCTGCGCTTCTCGGAAAGACATGTTTATTAAGTTCTACTCATGAATTTATTACAGAAATCATATACAAATTTTATGGCTACAATCATTTTGTGCTTTATACCTTATTTACTCCTAAATTGTTCATCTTAATATTTAATGGTACGTATTAGCACTTTAAAAAGTACATATTAGCACCTAAATTGTATCTATTTAGTTTTGTGCTTTTAAAAAAAATATTTTTGTGCTTACAATTATCTTAAGGGGCCATTTTCAACTAAAAATATATTTTTTAATGTGTTTTGGCTGTTCATTTAGACAATAACAGCGTTTTGGGGGCTTGAAAATTCAAACCTTTTTCAGTTGAAAGTTTTTGAAAGTGATACTGTTATCGTCTCAGTATTAACTATAAAAATGTGAGTTTGTGAAAATGGTGACTTCACGCGTATACACTTTCAGTCTATAGTTGAGTTTCTTTACAAAGTGACATCACCATCTAGCTGCCTGGCATGCATGATACAGCATTTAAGTCATTTTTGCAGTTTTGTATGGAATTATTTGGAATTTTTTTGTATTAAAAATATACTATATGTTATTATTATATTTTTATACACTCTCTCAAATATGGGAAAAGCTGCCCTCATGCGGTTTTAAAATATGGTTTATAGTTAGTAGTGTTACTACTTTTAGTTAAAACCTGTCACAGTCATCTGTTTGCAGCAATAGACACAAGATTTTGACAGTTGCTATTTTCTACTTTCCTGGAGAAGTAAATGGGATGGATGGGGTTGCTGTCATATGTTATCTCTGTAGAGATGACTTCTTTATAATTAAGGGGATGCTAATGTGAAAGAGAAAGATGGAGACTAAGCATGTGAGAAAGACGGTTAGACAAAGAGACATGAGACAAGAGACTTCCTGTCAAAGGCCATGAGTGAATGAGTGGATGTTGATCTGGGCCTTAGATAACAGGAGATTAGGGTTGGCATAGATGTCCTGATCACACCCGGCTGAATTCTGCAAGATGTGTGCAATGGAACGGAACAGAAATGAGCATTATGATGCCGTATGTCTCTCCCTCTCTGGACTTTTCATTTTGACAATTTTTCAACAAAAGGGAGCTTGAGCGCCCTCCTGAATCACAAAATGATAAATGGGACAAACAAATGTCCCTTGATCAAACTTTCAGTATACACTGTACTCATGCCCATATTCCAAGATTAATCCAGATGTCAACTTTCGTCAGGCTCAAATGATGAAAGATTGGCCACCTCAGAGTCCTGAGCTTGATCCCATTGAAAAGTCTTTGGAAATCACACACAGAATTACTAGAGGCAACAGTAATAATCAAAATATGAACATTTATTAATAAGCAAGAACACCCATTGACAAAAACATAAGACATATTGAATTGTCTGTTTTTTGATTAGTATAGAATTTACAGTATTACATACATTTTACATTTGTTTAACAAGCATTTTATAAATAAAAACATATACATGTAATGTTTTGATGCAAGTTTTTCATCTTCTTGTTCTCTGTTATCCCTTTCAAAATAGAGCTGATCCTTGTGCTGGTGTGTTGCCGAGCCGGTGATGGGCTGAGGTTGACCCAGCCACTAACCCAGCAGCTGGGTAACACCAAAAAATACCCAACAGTGAAAAAAAACAACCCAATATATGACCCAATAGGTTCAGCCAGCAGTTGGGTAATTTTTAGAGTGTACCAAAGACTTTCAGTGGGGCTAAGCTCAGGACTCTGTGGTGGCCAATTCATGCATGAAAATGATTCCTCATGCTCCCTGAACCATTATCTAACAATAAATCTTTTTTTTTTTTTTTTTGGTAAAAAAATAAACTTGCCGCTTATTAAAAAAGAAAAGAAAAATCAAAGCCTATTCAACATTCAACAGCTTGGTTGTGGGACTGTTTCTCATTTCATACGCAGAGAGGTTAACCAATCACCAACAGAGGTTATTTTTGCATAGAAGCGTTATAGTTACTATAAGATTCAAAGGAAAACCATCATATAACTAAATCATGATTCTTTTGGTTGCCAGAAACATTATCTAACATTCTTAGTGGACTGTGATAAAAAAATAAAATGCTACAACGTGTAGAATAAGCCCGGTTAATTAATTCTGTGAAAGCAGTATTGCTGCACTGTAATACAACCTCAGTGGATTACAGCATAATATTTGGATTATTCATTTTTATCTCTGACTACTCTGAATGTGCACAGTTGTTGTTTTATTATTATTATTATGTAATGAAATATGTTTCCATGAAATACATTTGAATTTTTTTTTTGATCTGCTGTCTTTTATGACAGCAAATCCAAAGATGAACTTAACTGGTGTGCGCCAGTAGTTTTCATCGGCATGCAGATGCACGCCACAGGTTTTTGAATAACTTTCTCTGTGTGAGATACTGATATGTGTGCTTTAATGGAAACAAAACCGATTGATTTGTAAATGATGATGACATTCAGACCAGAGGTCTGGCACTAATACTGCAGTGCACTGCAAGAGACTGTACATAATGATGCATCCTGTGAGTTTTAATGCAATGCATAGTAACTTTTTTTTTTGGATGCCTCAGTAATACTTAAAGGAACAGTTCACCCAAAAATAAAATAAAACTTTGCTCAGTATTTACTCACCCAGGGGCCATCCAAGATATAAATGAGTTTGCTTCTCTGTCAGAACAGATTTAGAGAAATTTAGCTTCACATCAGTTTGACATCAAATTGATCATCTTCGGTGCTGTCAGAATGAGTCCAAACAGCTAATAAAAACATCACAATAATCCAAAAATAATTCACATGAACTCTAGTCCATCAGTTAACATGTTGTGAAGTGAAAAGCTGCATGTTTGTAAGAAACAAATCAATCATTCAGAAGTTTTTACTTTAAATGAGTCATCTATCATTAATATCGCTCTCTCCAGTGAAAAAGTCCTCTCATCTGAATCAGGAGAGAAATATGCACAGATCAAGCACACCTTAATGTTTTTTTTTGTTTCTAGAGTGAAATCATGTGGATTAGTAGTGTATTATTGTGATGTTTTCATCAGTGGTTTACACTCTCAATCTGATGGCACCCATTCACTGCAGAGGATGCATTAGTGAGCAAATTATGCATTTCTCCAAATCAGATAAAGAAACAATCTCATATATATGAAGGCCCGAAGGTGAGTACATTCACACTTTGCTACATAAATATTCTCAAAGGCTCATTAGCAATTTACTGCTTGCTTCAGTGTTGATGAGATAATAAAATTGTAATGCTCAAATTCCGATGTACTTTCTAACACACCCAGGTAATGAACTCCTTTTACTCTGTCTGTACAGGCAAATATGTCTACCAGCCCATGACCAATGTGGCACAGCTACCCAGCACAACTGTTCCACCCGCTCCATCTGACTGCACCGACACCATCGATCTGTCCATCTCTCTGACTGAACGCTTCCTCCGCATCTCCCCCTGTTTCCTGCCTCCACCTTGCCCCGAATCTCCCAAATACTGCAACATTGCTGAACTGTTTATCGATGACTACATTGTCAAACGCATCAACGGCAAGATGTGCTACGTTCAGCGGCCCCCAGTTCACACGGAGGCCCCTCCCACTCCACCTCAAATAAATCCCGCCTCTCTGACACCACAGAAACTGCAGCAGACTGTTGAAGAGACTGTTAAAGGACCAAAAATGGGCCACTGCTCTTCGCCCTCCAACTCCGAGGACTCAGGGATCAACGCATTGGGAGGACACTATCTGGAGTCCTGTGAGGAAGAGTCTGAGGAAGAGGATGAACTTAGCACTGATGGACACTCAAGTCCGGGAAGTCTATGGGATCAGAATGAATGCACCCTACTGTCCCCTTCCAAATCCATTGTGGAGATTATTGAAAATATTGAAACTACTGTGTGATATTTGCTCTTATTGTTCTTTTTACACCTCTCTCTCTCTCTCTCTCTCTCTCTCTCTCTCTCTCTCTTTTCTCACAAGATAAACTCATTGTGTTAAAAGAAATATTGTATGTAGAGGAAAATGCTACACCCATAAATACAGTACTATACTTTATATTTGTCTTTAATCTCTGTGCTCATTGTTACGCCTCACATGGTCCTTAATTTGCTGTTAATCACAGTTCTTGTCTGTCATTATATATGCAATATGAAAAACCTTTTATATAAAAGTGAACCAAATACCATAATTGAGCAAACTATGTTCTTGCCTTACCTCAATTCACTATAGTAATTCATAGTGAACGGGTTAAATCGCATTAAATTAATTGTGAAATTGGGGCTAATTTATTCCAAATGAATTATTTTATAGTCCTGTCAGTACAAAGAAATCATGGTCAGGCTACTGTGGTGGCTACTTTATGCTACTTGCTCCGATGACATATTTTTCAGATGTTCTTCTTGTAGGATTTTCTTCTTAGTAAATCTTTGTGTAGCTAGCAAGATATTGTGATAACATTCATCCATGCACCCTCAAAATATCAGAATCATCTGTGCAGAAGAGCAGTGTCGAGACTGTCGACTCACAACGGAGGTAAAACTAAGCCTGCCATTTTATATTTTCAACACAGATGGCAATGGAGAGGATAACATTTTGTAGTGCAGGTTTAAGGAGAACTAATCCCACTTCTGCACCTAAACCTGCTTTGCCACATTATAACTAAACAGTTGACCAATATATGAAGTCGAATTTTAGACCCTTCTAAGAGAAGATTTAATTCTCAATGAAGGAGCTGTTTTCATGTGTTTAGAGAGCAGAGTCATCCAGGAGGAGGTCAGTGCTTCAGATATTGAATTTTTAAAGTAATTTAATTTTTAGAGTAACAGACATGGGATACATTTAATTTATTCATTATGTGTGTTCCCTGGAAATCAAACACATTACAGTGGTATTGTTAGCATTTACTCTACCAAGGAAGCTATGGTAGCTGGTGCAATAAAGACATATTGGTTTTTCTTTAATCTGTCATGGTGCTTTTATCATATTCAGCTAGCTTCACTATTCTTAGTAGTTTGGGAGAGGGAAAGGCTTTGTTGGTCTTTGATAATTTAATAGTTGCTGACTCTTAAGTGCTGAATAATACTGGCCTTTCAAGCCTTTCACAAACTTACGTAAGACCATTCAGAACCCTATGCGGTGTCAGCATAATGCGTTTTCTTCATCCTAGTCCAAAACACAGAACATAAATAAAGCACATCATAAACATTTGATGCAAATTATATTCATGCTACTTTGACTGGTATTAGTCATAAATGCTCCTGGCAATTATGGTCATGATTGCCAAATCCTTTCCTTCAGTTCTCTTGCCAGGTTTAACAGGTGTCTTGGTACAAAGGTTTCTTTTTCAGGTCCACTTTAACCATCATTAACATTACAATGCTTTTCATAGGTGTTGGTATTGTCAGTGCTCTAATTTCCATGTAAACACAGCTAAAATGTTTTTCTTTTGCCTCAGTCATCAAGATATCATACTTGAAATGTCCTTGAAATCCACAGAAGTGGATTCAGGATACAGCGTTTATGGTAATTATGAATAATAATTTCAAATGAAAAGTTGCCCAGATGAAAGAAACCATCAAGAAACCAGCCAGATGGCAATCGACATCAAACTTAGTAGATTTTGTTTAACCAACAGACACGAGAGATGATTTACGCTGACTCTCTGTTTGATTGAACATGATTTCTTAAGCTCAGATCAAACAATGGATACGTCATATCTGATGAAATTCACAAAGGTCATGATATTTTAGTGCATACAGCCATGTCACAAAATCAGCTTAGCCTGTTTGAAAAAAAAAAAAATTAATTCTCTAACATTGTTGTCTTTGAATTCCATTAGTGGATGATGAAAGCAAAACAAACAAACACAAAAAACTGTTCAATGTCATGTTGGACCCATGATTGATGCTTGAACCTCGATGCATTTAGGGTGTTTTTGGCGATCGCCAGTGCACTGCTTTTTCAGTTTGTAGTTGTATGGTTCCTGGGTGGTTACTAGGGCATTGTAGGTGGTTATTTTTTTTCTAAATCTGATCGCTTAGAAAGTAATACCACACCCCACATTAACATGCCGCACAATTTAAATTATCATTAATATTCATTTCACAAGATGTGCTGTGTAGTATTTGCTCAAATCATTACATAACTTGAAGCACATTTACTACTTCGTGAGCTTTCGGCTTTGCTACCGTTCGGACGTTCTAGCTTACTGCTCTGTGCTTTGCTTCTTATTTCTGTACTTTTCTCTGATTTTTCTAAGATTTTTACTTCAGCAGATCAGCACAGTGCTCAAACAACAGATTTTTGGCACAAACGCTAAAACTAAAAACATTGGGACTGGAATAATACTACAAAAAGAAGACTTTGTCTCCCACTGCTAACAGCTTACATTCCTGAGACGGGATGACATCTGCCTACATTCAAACTGAAGAGAGAGAAAATGCCTCCTGTTGGATCTACTTGCTGCATGAACTGCTGCAAACTTCTACAAAGGATTGTGATTCTTGAAACAAAGTTACTTTCTGGACTTCCAAAACAGACGGAACACTCGTCATGGACCCCCTCAGCATTCAGCCAGTGAGTCCCATCAATCTTCTGAATCTCAACAGTTTATACCAAGTGTAGAGGAACAAGCCAAAACTGATCGCCACACAAATCGATGGCTCAAACAGGGAGCAAGACCCAAAGGAACACGAGATATCAGATTGTCACGGGTTTCTCGTATTGCTGCCATCGCTTCCTCTACCCCAGATTCGACTATGACAAGGTTTGTAAATACTGGTATTCTACCACCCTCTATACATCTTGAGAACAGATTTCAAGCATTTATGAATGCGGGTGAGGAACCCCCAAATGTGATGATTAAACATCTATTGGATCAGCCAGCAGCTTACACCGCTACAAACAGGCGCTCAAGGTCAAGCAGACAGTGGCATTCAGCTCAGAGCGCAGCCGAGCCCAAGACTCTGATAGTGGGTGACTCTGTTATCAGAAACATGAGTAGCAGGACTACAACAACATGCTGCATTCCTCAAGCAACGATCTCTGATGTGAACAAGGAACTTAAGAACATTCTGATGAAGCACAAGACTGCAAATCGAATCATCATCCATGTGGGAAAGAATGATATTCGGAAAGAGCAGTCAGAACTCCTTAAGAAGGACTTCAGTGAACTCTTTGAAACACTTCGAAGACTCAAAGTTCAGTCGTTCATCAGTGGACCACTCCCAGCAAGGGAACAAATATGTTTTCACGGATGCTTGAACTGAACACATGGCTACAAAGATCTTGCAGTATAAAAGGAGTGAATTTCATCGACAACTTCAATCTTTTCTGGGGCCATAGACAACTGTTTAAACCGGATGGCCTCCACCCAAACAAACTTGGTGCTAGAGTGCTTAAGGACAATATCTACTTCTCCCTCCGTCATCCTTCAGCAGAGTGTGTCAATCCATTCAGCACACACAAACCGGGTCCGATCCATCATGTGGTTGACATATCCCACAAGGACACTGATAACACCATACAGCCAAAACAAGCACTGCTGATGGACACTATCCCGGCTGAGCCCAGCCCACAGAGCTCCTCACAGACAGACTGTGATATATCAAAACAGCTACAAGATTCACCACCCAAGGACGACTTTCTGGAAAACAGCCAGGGAAGCCAGGACAACATATCACAGCCACCGGAAACACCAGAGACACAGCCCATCTCACCAGACACATTATCCCTCTCTCCAGCATCTCCACTTCTGTGCTTCTCACAGAAAATGGTGAATTGGTGTATGCTGGGACTAAACTCTCTCACTCATTCGCTGCTAGCCCTCAGATATCAACAAAAAAACGGCGGGCCCCCCAACAACCAAAGACTGTGGCCCCTGTTCCTTTGAGAGCTCTTCGACCGCTGCCACAACGCCAGGGCCCAAACCCTCTATCTGCTGAAGGTGAACCAAAAACAACTGATAGAAGCTCTCAGTGATATGTGTCGGGTCCCCGCTATAATAGCAGCAACATTCACAAATGCTTACAGAACAAGCGGGAACCCAGTGTTGCCTGTTGCTTGCTTAATTTCAGTTTTATCACGTGATAGAAAGTCTAAGGCCTTCTCAAGCCGAAGGGCAAACTCATCTAATCTGCGGCCTATTATGCATCAAACTAAGATTGATGTAAAGACACAAAGCACTGCCATCAAGTTAGCACTTTTAAACATTCACTCACTAAAAAATAAATCATTTCTAATCAATGACTTTATAACCACAAACAATCGGGATTTTATGTTTCTAAATGAAACATGGCTAGAAGACAGCTGCAGTGCAACAGTCCTAAATGAAGCAGCCCCTCCTAACTTCACTTACATGAGTGTCTGCAGGACTGGTAGGAGAGGTGGAGGTGTAGCTGCTCTATTTAAAGGTGTCTATCAATGCAAGCAAGTGTCATTTGGTCAGTACTTGTCTTTTGAATATCTAGGGATTGTGCTGAAAGGTGCTCCACGCTTTCTGTTTATCATTATTTACAGGCCTCCAAAATACTCTCCAGCATTTGTTGAAGAGGTCACAGAAATGTTATCAATGATTTCCTCAGAGTTTGACTGTTTTGCAATTGCAGGGGATTTTAATATTCACATAGATAATGCAGAAAACAAAACTACAAAAGAAATGATAATGGTTCTAAACACTTTTGACCTGATTCAGCATGTGCATGGACCCACACACAAAGATGGACACACTCTAGACTTAATCATCAGTAGGGGTCTAAACGTGTCATACATTGTTACTAAGGACGTAGCACTATTTGATCACTTCTGTATTTTCTTTGATATATTGATCTCTGCTACCACTGAATCTAGATCTGTCTCTGTCAGAAGGAGATGCATAAACGAGAACACAAGTGTACTATTTATGGAGGCTATATCTTTAACACCAAGCATTTCTGCAGACTCTTTTGATATTCTCCTTGATTCCTTCAACTCAAAAGTTAAGAATGTTATTGATGATATTGCTCCAATAATAGTCAGTAAGACAACAGACAGAAATCAGTTTGGAGAAGATCAACAGCAGTTCAGACTATGAAAAGACAATGCAGAACGGATGTGGCGGAAGACGAAACTTGAAATTCACTATAGCATCTATAAAGACAGCCATCATGCTTTTAATGTGAAACTAGCCACCGATAGACAGGATTTCTTCTCGAACCTTATAAACAGTAACTTAAATAACACTCATACTCTTTTTGCCACTGTTGAGAGACTGACAAACCCACCAAGTCAGATTCCCAGTGAAATGCTATCAGACAGCAAATGCAATGAGTTTGCTTCCTTCTTTTCTGAGATCATCAATATCAGGAAGGCGATTAGCACATCCTCAAGTAATGCAGAGGTCAGACAGATTCGGCCACAATATCAAAAAGATACTATGTCTATTTTTGAAACAATTGATAGCAAAATTCTGAAAGACATAGTGCAGCACCTAAAATCATCAACCTGCTGTCTTGACACACTTCCCACATCTTTTTTCAAAAGTGTGCTTAACTGCTTAGAAGCAGATCTTTTAGAAGTGGTGAATGCCTCACTTCTTTCTGGGACGTTTCCAAACTCCCTAAAAACTGCAGTTGTTAAGCCGCTCCTGAAAAAGAGCAATCTTGATAATACCATTTTGAGCAATTTTAGACCAATATCTAATCTTCCTTTTATAGGCAAAATTATAGAAAAGGTAGTTTTTAATCAGATGAACAAATACTTAAACTCAAATGGATACCTGGACAATTTTCAATCTGGTTTTCGACCGCATCACAGCACAGAGACAGCACTCATTAAGATAATAAATGATATTCGCTTAAATTGTGACTCTGGCAAAATATCGGTGCAGGTATTGCTAGATCTCAGTGCTGCGTTTGACACTGTCGATTATAACATACTACTAAAGAGACTGGAAAACTGGGTCGGGCTTTCTGGGATGGTACTCAAATGGTTCAGGTCATCCTTAGAAGGGAGAGGGTATTATGTGAGTCTAGGAGAGCATAAGTCTAAGTGGACGTCCATGACATGTGGAGTCCCACAAGGCTCAATTCTTGCACCGCTCTTGTTTAGCCTGTATATGCTTCCACTAAGTCAAATAATGAGAAAGAACCAAATTGCCTATCACAGCTATGCTGATGATACCCAGATTTACATAGCCTTATCTCCAATTGACTACAGCCCCATTGACTCCCTCTGCCAATGCATTGATGAAATTAATAGTTGGATGTGCCAGAACTTTCTTCAGTTAAACAAGGAAAAAACTGAAGTCATTGCATTTGGAAACAAACATGAAGTTCTCGAGGTGAATGCATACCTTGACTCTAGGGGTCAAACAACTAAAAATCAAGTCAGGAATCTTGGTGTGATTCTGGAGACAGACCTTAGTTTCAGTAGTCATGTCAAAGCAGTAACTAAATCAGCATACTATCATTTAAAAAACATTGCAAGAATTAGATGTTTTGTTTCCAGCCAAGACTTGGAGAAACTAGTTCATGCCTTTATCACCAGCAGGGTGGACTATTGTAATGGGCTCCTCACCGGCCTTCGCAAAAAGACCATTAGACAGCTGCAGCTCATCCAGAACGCTGCTGCCAGGATTCTGACTAGAACCAGAAAATCTGAGCATATCACCCCAGTCCTCAGGTCCTTACACTGGCTTCCAGTTACATTTAGGATTGATTTTAAAGTACTTTTACTTGTATATAAGTCACTAAATGACCTAGGACCGAAATATATTGCAGATATGTTCACTGAATATAAACCTAACAGAGCACTCAGATCACAAGGATCGAGTCAGTTAGAAATACCAAGGGTTCACACAAAACAAGGGGAGTCCACCTTTAGTTACTATGCCGCCCGCAGTTGGAATCAGCTTCCAGAAGAGATCAGATGTGCTAAAACACTAGTCACATTTAAATATAGACTCAAAACCCATCTGTTTAGCTGTGCATTTATTGAATGAGCACTGTGCTATGTCCGAACTAAATGCACTATATTTATGCACTGTTTTTTTATTATTATGTAAAATCATTTTCTAACTGTTTTTAAATTAATTTTAAATAAATGTTTTAATCATTTTAAAAGTTTTAAAATTGCTTGTTTTATTTTTGTTATTATTTTTCTTCATGATTATTTTACTTTCTTTTATGTAAAGCATTTTGAATTACCATTGTGTACGAAATGTGCTATATAAATAAACTTGCCTTGCCTTGCCTTAATGCTAGACAAGGACAAAATATTTCCACACGAAGATTCAGAAGACACGACAAGCAAAAGTTTTTTTGCACTGCAGGCTGTTAGATCAAAAATCATTCCTCAGGGGATGTCAGGATGCAAACATCACCTGCAGTAGATACTGACTGATTTCTCCTGAATTAAATTATTTCCTTACGAAATTAACTCGCCAAGCCAAAACTCAGGAGCTCACAGAAAACAGATACCATTCTGCCATGCAATAAAACAATAAAACTGATCTGGAAAAGAGATCTTCAAGGAGTGCAAACAACACCTATTTACGACCTCCTTCCTCCCTCTCCTCTCCCCTCCTTGCCTCTGACTCTCACTCTTCTCCTCCAAAAGCAAGAATATCGATATGCCATGTTATATCTTGTGAAAATGTTGTTTTTTCCACTTCATGTTTAGTATAATTTTAAAGGTCTCTGTGTGATTGGTAAAATGGTCTCAATTTCACAATAGTCATTTATATTATGAGAAAGATTAAGAACTTTTGTAGAATTGTGTTCTGCTGAGAAGGAGGTGTGTCTCCCTTTAGGGGTCTTTGAGAATGTTTAACTCCAACCAGGTTTGACCCTTATGTGACTGCGGGAACCTATTGAACCAAAATGACCGTTATGTTTTTTACAAATGATTTGAGGATTTCTTTGTTATCTGGTCTGAGTATTTAAGGGGAGTGACAAAACAGTACGGGGCGATTCTGTAGTCAGATCAGCCCATAGTGTGGAGTATATCTCATATGCTCCATACTATGTATCTTTCTGAAGTCAGGTATATTATTATTTACTCAAAAATGTAATCGCGTTGAACACATTGTGCCCTTAGAGCACATTGTATAGTTGTTTGTGTTACTACCTGTGCACATTGTCTAGTTAAGTTTCTCTAAAACACCTGAGTGCTTTGCTATACATTTTAGAACATGTGCCTTACATTAGAATAACTGTTACATGTGTGACTACTGTATGTTACATTTGTTTGTCTCCTGCGTGGATCATGTGGTTGTTGCCCATATGACTACAGTGTCTGTGCAGGAGCAAAGTTGCCACGTGGTTACAATGTGATTCGCAATTGCACTATCCTTTCTAAATTGGCTTCTAATTGTTTCAATATGTAACTAGCATCAGACTGGCGAATTTGTGATCGTAAGATCCACGTGAAACTAGCGTGAGACTTAAAAGAGACATTAGGTCCCCAGTGAGCGGATAATTGAAAGTATAGTGAGTCCAGAATAATCAAATATCAAAATTGATACATAAATCAACCTTTGTGATCAGTGTTAAATAGAAACATTGTCTAAATTTAATGATCACATGAAATTGGAGTCAGATTGACCATGGAGCTAGACTAGGATTTAAACTAAATCCTGATAAATTCAGAAGCGCAAGTAAAAGACCAAATACGCATTAAACCTTCGACCAGGCCACTGGATTCTGTTATTTGGGCTGGCGGGTGGATCCTTACAGTGTGCTGTCATGTTTATATAGCACACTGTTCCTTACACTGCATTTTTAAGACAGCACTTTAATGCTACTATGTTTGCTCTTGTGTATGACCATATTTGATTTTACAAAGACGTACAGAATTACAATAAAAGCACAGATCACCCAAAACATGAACATAATGACTTAATTGAAAGACTTTAAATTAATGGAACACAAAAGGTGATGAAAAATGTTTATGCTGCTCCATACAACAAAATAGCATATAGTGTTACAAATAGGTGTGTGCTAAACGAAAGACAAAGTGCTAGAGGAGGATTGGGATCAAAATTAGGAGTTTACTAGAAGACGAAGACTACACTAACAATACAATATCTGGTATCCATACAAATAACAGCATTGACATCACAGTATACATAGACAGAAGTGTTAATACAATCACGGACGAGGAGGAACTAAACAGACAGGGTATTTAAGCACACAGAAGGTGATGAGGGAACTGGAGACAGGTGGGGGATCAATCAATAAACCAAAAGAAGAACAGGAAGACCAAATAAGGAAACAGAAAGTTCATAAACGTAACATATAGTCTCTTGAGTGGGTTTTTTTCTTTTATGTTCCATGGAAAAAAGGAAGCCATACAGGTATGAAACAACATGAAGGTGAGTAAATACTGACAGAATTTACATTTCTCTGTGAAATATTCCTTTAATTAGACTGAGAAAACACAAATACAATCTTAATTATGATTTGACATTTATTGCCACTATTATAAATTTGTGCTGTATAAAGAATTGAAAAAAAATCAGAACAGCAGGTTTGAGCTCTCGGTTTTCCAGCTTCGTTTTGCATGTGTCCTTTTCAACGTTGACATATTCCTCTGAAAATATGAATATTTGAATACATAAGCCCACAGCAGACTGAGCACACACTGAGTCAGTTCAATGAAATCACACGAGCAGACGCATGCGTCGAATGACGTCTGTAATCTCATGAGCAGAAACCCCTCCACTGAACATTCTTATTTTCAGAAGTACAGTCAAATTTTTTTCTTTTTCGTTGGAGGAATAATATCCCTCTGATTGAGGTAAATCAAGCCACTACTGGGTCGGGAACTCACCAATAGTTCACCTTATAAACAGCTGCAACGGTCTGTGGTCCGTGTGCAGACCTCTGTGGGAGATCTGGGTTTGATAAGCTCCATAAATGTCTCTGAGTCACCCCGCCGAGCCCTCCGTTGCGCTCACCCTGTAAAATATTCATTGCTTTTCTCTTCTCCTCAAAGATTGTTTTTTGGAGGTTGTTGTTTTTCTTCAACATGGCCCTGACTCCAGTCCACAGTCTATTCAGACATTCATTATACTAACCGTGCACAAACTGTGCTTTTTCAAGGAAAACCAATGATGAAGAGACAGGGTCAAATTCTCAATGCAAATGAAGAGGAATACTATTGAAATTGTATGGGTGGATGCTGCTGCAAAAGAAAGGCTGAAATTGATATTCAAATGTGCTTGATATGAATTGTATGAGGCCTGTGTGCATTTGATGGCCGGCAATCATTTATACCTTATGAATTGACAATAGCGCAGTTGTTTATTGCTCTGTGTGTGTTATTAGCCCTCCTGGGTAGGAATACATTCATGATGGTGTGAGTCACGTGCATCTTCTTGTAAATGACTTCAGCGGTCATATGAGACTCTGAATCTGATAAAGGTAATAGTTTTGTGAAGTGTCATGTCCTGTCAAGCCTGAAGTGCTCTGACCTTGAAGCACCATGGATAAATGACTACGAAAGAAAAGATCAACATAAATACTGATGCTTTTATTTTAGTATGTTTTTATAATCCACTTCAAACCTGTAGAATCCACTTACATCCTGCTTTAAAATACATTTGAAACTGAAATATAACTACAAAAAGGCATAAATCTGTATCTCCATTCAAGTCCAAAGCTTCTTAAACAGGACTCGCAGTGTAACTCGTTAATATATGAAGTGGTTATTCATTATTGATGAAAATATAAATATAAATAATTAATATTCATGTGAATGTTTTTTTTCCAACAAAAGTACTTTACTGTAATCTGCAGTCGGTCCATATTCAAATGTTAGCAGTGTTTTACTCCATTTTAGCGAAGCACTTGTGACAAATGAGCAACTCGATTTAGGAGAGAATAGTACAATGGTAACTTTTCAGAGTTCCATTGTTCGAAGTGCTTAACAGAAGATACCCAAAATAGAGTGATGAAAGTAGGATAAATATTGGGCTAAGCAGGCATAGGCAGTCTGTCATCATAAATATGGGGCAAAATTTTCCATTCAGCTTTTATGTACATTTTATTATAATAATATCTCAATGCTAAAATAGCACTGGTGTAGTCATATTTAGAAAATCGTATTTTGTTGCTGTGATTCTACATTTTCCAAAAGCTTGAGCAATATGTTTTAGAATGTTATTAATCTATATAGTTCATTGAATATGTTGACCTTTTGTGTCCCCTCTGTATGAGGTGATTTTTCTCAATGAAACCTGCCATTATACCAACTATTTTTGACTTTTCAGTTAAATTCAAACACAAAAGTAAAAAAAAAAAAAAAGTAAAAAAAAAACATACAAAAAATACTGTAATTTGTAAACTACATACCTTTATCAGATTTAAAGTTCAACATTTCAGTTCAAATCTGTCATCTTTATATGGATCATTCTTGTCTGAAAGTGTGCAAATTTCATTGTGTTCACCTCACACTCATGAGCCAACAGCTATAGCATTATTATGATATTGGAATTTAATTTCCATTTTTTTTTTTTTTTAGAATTGGACTGACCAATTTTACTATTTCACTTCTGATGCCCCTTCTCCCTATACTGTGCATAATGTATGTATTTGTAGAAATACTTTGCCTCGAAGCTGCACATTAAACCGTTAAAGGTAGAGCCAGCCATAAAGCATGCAAATGTAGAGTAGCTATATTTCACAGGTACTTCCTGACTCTCTCTTTCTTTCTCCCCCTCTCATTTCATCTCAGATCCAGAATCGAGCAATTTTCTCCTCCATTCAATATATGGAAATGAAATGGTAACAAAACCCAGCGGCCGTTGTCAAACTCTCGAGGGAGTTGAATATGGCAGACTCATTTGTGTTTGAATGGCCGAGTGCAGTGGGGAAAGGTTGGGCTGGCAAACACAACTCTGCTGATGAAGTGCCATGTAAATGGGGCTGTAGACTGTGCAGATGGGGGCTCAGCAGATGGTTTTCCACATCACAGGGACGTGCGCCACACTGACCTGGAATACGGCACGCCATCGGTTTTCCCTCTCATCACCTCTCCACCCCCAGTCTATTATCATGAGAAAGAGCAGCATGCTCGCTGGCGGCGAATACTAATGGGCTTTGTGCTGATAAGTGGAAGGCCATTGTGGCTGGATTATGTTTTTTGACAGATGTGCTAAGTGCTTGTTTTGGTGATTTGGTTTGTGTGCTTTTATAGATTGTCTGATGTGGGCTCAATCTGTGCTTTACAGCGCTGTTGTTCTTAAATGCCAAGCATTTTATCAATGTACAGGCAAAAATGCTTTTTTCTTTCTCCGAAGTAAGCAGTGAGCAGCGAACAAATTCTCTGTGAGCTTTTGTAACGAGCAGTTATTTTAGTTCAACCATTTTTCAGCATCTCAGAAGTTCTCTCCACTGTTAATTTTCACTATTTCCCTCCAATAAATATGAGATATAAAGCCCATGGCAACATGTTTTGAACCATATTTGGTGATGCGTTTCTATCCTTAGTGATAGCAGTAAATAAAATAACATTATAAACCTTTAAAACAGAATAATGAAATATATATTAAATAGTTGTTGAAATCTAACATCTTTAAAATAATTGCATATGTATTGCATGCAAATAGCAAAAATAAAAATTATGACTTTTGGTACAAAATTTGCATAATTTCTGTTTGATATTTGAAAAAGTTTGTATCTGGTAAATAAAATATTGTAAGCCTGTGAAAAAATAATAGTACAATAGATTTAATTAATATTGAAATATCATCATTGTGTAAATCATTTTATATTATATTCTAAAAAAAAACTGCATATGTATTGCATGAAATAACAATAATGAAGCATAGTTTATTAATGATTTTGATTCCAAAGTCAATGAAGGCAATCTGAAAAACAATTTGTTTCTACCTCATTGTCTTGCTCTTTTGCATCAGAAAAACTTTCTATTCTGTCCAAGCACTGGCAAATCCACTTCTAATCAGTAAACCTTCCCATGGGACAGAGACAAATTGTCTCTCCTGTTTGCTCTCTTGAATCCTGTTGAACATCTCCTGAGACAGTTGATGCAAGCCTATTTGAGCCGTCACTGTTAATCCCACTGTTTCAAGTAAAACCCTAATCAACACTGAAAGAATGAGTGATGGATAATAACTGTCCACCTATCTATCTGTCCTCTCTCAGTTCTGAGGTTGTCTCCTAAGTTTACTGACTTTGTAAACAGATGACAGTTCATGCTCTGTTCAGAAACTGTAGTTACTCATGCCCAGCCTCTGGACATTATAATGTTCTTTCATGAATTCAGGGGCCATCAACTCCTATGCTCATAGGCATATTAGTTCTTTATTTTTCTAATACGGCAATAAAAAGTTATTAAATTTGAGAAACTGATCTCAATATTTCTGGTGCCATACTTGGTCTCTCAAATCTTCTAGCAATATAACATTTGCATTTAGTGCAACAATGAATTTGATGGCAAGGATGGAGGACTTCTTGTTTTCATAATGTTTTTACATATTGAAGGAAATCTTGGTATTTGTCATGTTACCATACCCTGAGAGCACCTGAATGGATTTGTCTTTCTTCCATTTGTTTTAGCAGATTTGAGTATGGCCCAGTTTTCAACAAACTAGCTGAGATCATACCGAGTGCTGCAGGGATGACGTCTTTCCACCAGCCCAAAGTCATTTGTTTGATTAAATGCCTGAAATAAGGTCTGTTAACACAAGCTCAAGATATTTTCACATTTTACTCTACAGCACAAATAGCATCAATAATACCACTCTTGCGGTTGCTATGAAAGGGACTGAATAGGTGGTCAAGAAGAGATTATTTACTGCAATATTCAAAAAGCCAAAATCCTATCATTTTAGTTTATTTTTTTTCAGTGCTAAGTTCCTGTCTGGCCTACAAAAAATACATAAACACTACAGCACTTTATTTAGATGAAGTCTCTCTAATTTTGGATTTTTGAGGCACAAAAACATATGGCTATAACACCAATATTTGTTTTATATGTTTTTGTGGATACTTACAAAAAAAAAAGACAGTAAGACAGTAAAAGGCTACAGTAAAGATCTTTCAGTGATACATTATAAATGCTGTATTCTGTATACTGTATGTGTTTCCCTCAGCACTCTTGAGTTTTCTGAATATTTGCCATATTTGATGTAAATCTCTCTCTTCTATAATCCTCAGCAGTCACTTTGAAGGTTGGAGCATTTGGGTGAGCGTTTCTTGCTCATTAAGCCTGATTGCTTATTGAAATTTTCGTAGGGTTTCTTGTTTGTCAGCAGTTGTGGGCTTGATGCTGAAGAGAGGATGTCTGGTTAGGCTTTGGAAAGCCTGTTTGAGGAAAGAAGATGTGTGTTCCCCAGACAGCTGAAGCTGCAGTTAGTTGAGTGAGTTTAATGAGGAAGATGTGTGATAAAACTCATGACACAGTGCTTGGCACTAAATTTCCTCTCTGTTCCCTTCACACTCAAATCCCGGTCCACCTGAATAACCATTTAAAAAGTAAACAGGAGAACATATGAAGTGTGTGTGAGTGTGGAGGGCAGAACAGAGGAGAAGATATTAATTATTTTAAACAATTGAAAAAAATGAAGTTTCTTTGGAGAAAAAGAAATGGGGGTGTGATGAGTGGGGCGGGGCCGAGGGACGTGGGAACGAGCGAGGCCGGTGGAGTGATTGGGAAATGAACGACACCTGTTCGACCCACCAGTCTTGAGTCCCACGGAGGAGATGGAAGGATATAAAACAGGAGCGACGACAGTGAAGGACGAGAGAGGACCAGGCCTGGGTTTTAGTTTGTGTTTTGATTTTGATTTGTGCGCAACAGTCGTCTGCGAGGGGCTGTTGCGCTGTTTTGTGTTTATTTTGATTATTAAATTTTCAGTTGATTGTCCGCCGGTTCCCGCCTCCTTCTTCCCGATGATTATGGAGTTTTGATTATTACAGTGGTGCCGAAGCCTGGGAGAAGGAGGGACGCGCTGCTGAAGATCCCTCGCCGCTGTGGTGAATCCGCGGTGCAGTCGAGCAGGCGAGGAGTGTGCCGCCATGGACGCTCAAGGCGGTGGGCTGGAGTGAGTTGCCGGGGACGGGCGAGCTCGCTGCCGGCCTCCCGTGATGTGGAGGGGCGGCTGCCGTCCGTGAGGGAGCGGAGGAGTCGGCGCCGGAACCTGCTGCCATCCGCTGGAACGGGTAGGAGCAGGGAACGGGGGACTCCTGCCGGCTGCCCAAAACTGGAGGAGCCGTCGCCGTCCACCGGGCGGTGGAGGAGTGTCGTGCCGTCCGCTGAGGGCCGTCCAGTGCCACCGCCAGGCACCGCGGAGGAGATTCACCCTGCTGGTGGAGGGCCGAGCAGCAGTGCGTCTGGGAACCGGAATTTTTATTTTTTTTTCCTCTCTCCCCTCTCTCGTCTCTGTCGCTCCTCCTTCCATCTCCTTTTCTCTCGCCTCGTCTGTCCTACCCCCAGGTTTCCGCAGGTCCCCGTGAGCGGTCCCCCCTGGAGGGAGGGGGGGGGGGGGGTAGAGCGCAGTCTCTGGACTACCCCCCGGCCTGCGAGGGGCGATGGGGGTATGTGACAAGTGGGGTGGGGCCGAGGGACGTGGGAACGAGCGAGGCCGGTGGAGTGATTGGGAAATGAACGACACCTGTTCGACCCACCGGTCTCGAGTCCCACGGAGGAGATGGAAGGATATAAAACAGGAGCGACGATAGTGAAGGACGAGAGAGGACCAGGCCTGGGTTTTAGTTTGTTTTGATTTTTATTTGTGCACGACAGTTGTCCGCGAGGGGCTGTTGCGCTGTTTTGTGTTTATTTTGATTATTAAAGTTTCAGTTGATTGTCCGCCGGTTCCCGCCTCCTTCTTCCCATAGTTATGGAGTTTTGATTATTACAGGGGGTCAAATAAATGTTAAATGCAAGAGTGAAAGATGTTTAATACTTGTTACAAGATGCCTAGAAATCCTAAATTACAGAGGGAATGATAAAGAGTGAACAAGTTGCTTTTATCACATTATTTTTTGTTCTGTCAGCTTTTTGTCTGGGTTTCTCTCATCTTTGTTGTTTGTCTGGGTTCTAAAGTATACCACCATTCCCCGCAGTCTTTAACAACATTCATTCTCCATTATAATTTGTTGTCTAAGCACAGTATTTTGCAGTTTGTCAGAATTGTAGAAGTACATCTAATTAAGACCAAACTGCTTGTATGTAGAATTATCTAAACACACACACACACAACGACAACAACCACAGTCTCACCTTCAAGTTCTCTGCTCTTTCTCCTGTAACTTTAAGAATTAGTTTATTTAAAATGACATTAAATTTGCATGTTGAGTTCTGCGGTGTTAATTATCAATGCTGAACCTTGGGGTATAACATGACAAAAATAAATTTGCCTCATCAAATTATCAACTTGTTGAAATGGTATTTCATTACTGTGTATGTTCATATAATGGGTGATTAGACTGTTTAATATACAGCTAAAAAATTATCCAATGTATCTAAAAAATTTCTTGTCACATTGTCCTAAAAAAAGCCCTAAATACTCCAAGGGTCCGGCAAATAAATATGAATGTCATACTAATAACTAGCCTGTCTTTTAGGTAGTGCTGTTTTATTGTCATCCTTCACATGTATCCTGATTTAACTCCTCATCGGCTTTTCACACCGTTACACAATCTAATTTATCATCAATTCTCTGTCAAAAGCTAGAGATTATCAGCCTCAGAATTTCCACTTGCTGTCTGATCCATTTCTGAATACAATCACAATAATCCAACAGAGATATTCTGATGCGGTGTCAGCTGGCCAAAGACTGTTTGTGCTTCACAGATTCTAGATGGATGTCACTGTGCTGTTAGACTCTGGAGGATCAGGGTGCTGTGATCATGGAGAGAGTTATTAGGAAATGGGCTGAAGCTTTAACTGAACAAAACTGCATGTCAAGATGCAATGACGTTGATTTTTAGAGCACACTCAAAAGGAAATGGTTTTATCTTTTTCCATATGAGAAAAATACAAATACAAAAAAATACAAGGCCACTGAAAAAGAGCCTTATGCACTGGTGCAATCAGTTAAGGCAACGTTTTTCATTGTACTGATGCTCAAACAAATAGAACAACATTTGTAGAAATCAACTAACAATTGGCTTACTTAGCTGTCAGTGAATACAATGCTAGGATAGGAAAAATACAGTACACACTTCATCTTTAAAGAACGAGAACTGTCTCTCCACTCCTAATCTGTTCAAAATGCGGCTTAGCTAAACATTGCTTCTGAACATCCACAGTGCGCTTCAGAAGAGAGTTGTGAATTAATGGAATTGGGATCTTTGATGTAAAACTTTTGTGAAATACAAAATGCCCATTCATAAAAGATATGCTATAAACTTTCCTTATTCTGGCACGTTCTGTTTATCGGCACAAGCTCATTGTTCATAATTTTTCTCCACAAACCTTAACTTGACATCTGCATGGACATCTGTTTCAGCACAGCACATAATTCAGTCAGTAACTGGGGAAACAGAAAGTGGCACAGAGAGTACATTTTACATATTTCTTTAGGGGAGCTGAATGACAATAAAGCGTGGCCATTCATGAGGGCATCAAAACATTGAAAAAATGCTGAACTTTATGCAAATCAGATGAAAAATTAATTAAGAAGAAAAAGTTAAGTAAGATTTTAGATGCAGTTGCCTGATGCCTGGTTAACAAAAGTGTATTAACATAATATATAATTGAGCATTCAGAAATAAAGTTTAAACTAATAAAAACATTTGCATTTTGCACTATGCATTTTGCAGACACATTCCAGAAGCAGCAGACATCTGGTGTTTTGGGCGCTACTTTCTTTAAGTCATTAAAAGTCGCCAAAGCTCAAAACAGCAATTTTACGTGCAAGTGTAAGAGGAAATAAAAGCTCATGCTGGTTGTTAAAGTATTGTGGGCCGAATGTTATTTGGCAGATTAAAGCCCAGAGGACCACTGGATCCCTGCTAGTTCAGCCCTATCAAACAGTTGCGCACATCTTTCCAATTGAATTGCAGGCAGCTTCCTCAAATGAGACCCATGGGGAGAAGAACAGACCAATGAAGCAGCATGAAGACATGTAAGCGGCCGTTGTGCTGTAGATAGGACATTTTCAAAAAAGTGAACAAAGAAGTGAACCCAAAGCTCTCAGTTTCACAGCAGGTAAACACAGTGGAGCAAAGAGGCGCATTCAGTTTGTTTTTTTTCTTCTGACAAATCAATGCTGACATTGGCCTGGATACAAGTAAACGACACAGAAATGAATGACGAGCGTGCCCTTCTATGGCTTACACCTGCAGCACCCTTTTAACCATTCATGGAATCCTTTGTTTCATGCTCTTTAGACTTTTGTGAGCACATCTCAACTAATCCATAAGCAAAAGCTTGTGCACTTGTCTCAAAAATATCCCCAAAGTGCTTCTAATAACAGCATGTTTGTCCAATATGGTGTAATAATGACGTACGTTGATTGTAAGACCTCCGTATAAGTATTAAACATGATTTGTGGTGAAATAAGCTTTTTATAGCTTGATTTTCATTTTGGATATGAATAGTCAGTTTGATTTAACTTTATTCAGGATGGTTGATTCAAAAATTGTTACACCTGCTCCCTTCTGGCCTGGGCATACTGCCACAAGAGCTACACACTCCATTCTGCAGTGCACACACACTTTTGGACAAACATTGCCAAGGGTTTTCCATGGCTATCAGAGTGTTTACCCTCACCTGTTCAGAACCTTGAGAGTTGAGTCTATCAGCATCCTTTCTGGTGATACATTGTTGTATACTGAGCTCACTAAAGAACAGCTGAAGGCTGCAAAGAGAGAGAGAGAGAGAGAGAGAGAGAGAGAGAGAGTGAGAGATAGAGGAGATGAGTGCTGGCAGGAAAGGCCGGTTCTGGAGCTGTGAGACTGAAGCAGATGGGCTCTTATCTCTGCATGTTCTTTTGATGATATTCCCCATCTTGTGAGATTTGTTGAGATTCAACCAAGTCGCCTCCCTTCTAAACGGTCAGGCAGATGGCTTTTTGCTCTATTTATCTGTTTCTTGTAGTGCATGTGTGTGTGTGTTTATTTAGCTCTACTTCGGGGACAATTTTGTCACCAGAAGTTAACTAACAAAACATTTATCAGAAACTCCAAAAATATACCTAAAGTATTCATTCAATTACATTTCCAGCTGAAATGAACACTAGTGGCAGTAAAAGACCAATATATTTTGATTCATGGGGTAGATTGTTAATTAATAAAGACACATTTTTGCATGGTTCTTTGCAGAATGACTTCACACACAAGTACCACAGTGCATCATTTTAAAACTAATATATTTTCACATAACTAGCACCGTATGTGGCTTTCCTGATGCAGTAAACTTGCTCAGTAGCTCACCTTACTGCATTGCAAGTGCTTGGCTACGAGAAATGGGAAAATTGAGTCACAATAAAAGAGCTCAATTGTTGTAAAAGCAAGCAATCTTTTGGATAAAACATGATGCACTTTAAGTTTTACCCACTTGACATTTATTTCCTTTGAATGTTTCGCATGGCATGCAAGAAGCAATGTATTTCCAATAAGCCTGAGTTGTTCGAAGACATATTCAAGTGGAAAGTCAATTTATAAATAAAATATGGATTTTTAAATTACATTTCTTTATATTCATTTTTATTCTGAAATGCAAAAGGTTTGAGTGACTCTGTAGTCCTTATAATTAGCTTTGTGTAAAAACAGTTCAGTGGCCTGATTTAGATAGAAGTGAATGTATGTGTGTGTGTGTGTGTGTGAGAGAGAGAGAGAGGGTGAGAATATTTGTGCATTTGAGTTTCTATCTGTGACAAGAACATAGGATTACACATGACAGCGCAGCTGCTCTCTGGGTCTTTCCAAGCTCAATTAAATTGAGACGGATCCCCATTAAATTGGATTTTGCACAGTCATTAGCATACAATCACTCATTTGCTTAATGAAGAGACTACACATTCAAGCTTCTTAATGATGCAAAGGTCATACACATATTTCAGTTCATGGCTGATATTAGTGCATGTATATTTTCATGCTTTATCTTATGTCACATAACCCTCCTGTGACTACAGTACCTGGCGTCGCCATTCATCACATGCTACATAACAAAACCACTGGTGAGTTTAAAGGTGAGCTGTGTCGCTTCTACTCTACAAATGGCACCAAAGGGAATTGTAAAATTAATGACTGTTTTCAAACAGGTTTCCCTAACACTCCCCAGATTTCTTTTGCACCGACAAACAGGTAGTATGACTTACCACATACTGGTTTAGCTAGCCCATTTAGTTATTGTGACCTTAAAATTGTTTGTACATTTTTAATTAAGAACTACTGAAGGTGAAATCAGTTACAGAGGTACATGTTATTTAACTCGCTGTTCGCTCTGCTTTGCTGTTGTTTCTGAAACAGCTTGAAAAAATTGTGAATTTTTGTTGCCTTGAATCAGTTTTTTGACAAAATAACAATAAGGAAGAGGAAGTAGCAGTTCACTTGTTTCTTTGCAAAATATGGAACCATGGGATTAAACGAGGTAACCACTTTTATTCACATTTGGTCAAGGGCAGGGTATGTGATGACAGGTAATTACGGCTGTTTTTCATCTAATAGGCCGTCAAGGGCAGCAGGCAACGTGGCATGAGGCAGATCTGCTCTGAAGAAGGAAGAGAGGAAAAAGACGGACAGAGAGACCCCTTAAAACCCTGCCCTGCTGTGACTGAATGCTCTACTCTCATATCAATCAGTCAAGCATGGCACCATGTTGTGTCCCCATAATGACTTTTCGGCAGAAATCATGGCAAATGCACAACAGTGACAGTGAAGCTCTAACTGGTCTGAAACAGGTGTTATAAAACAGTTAAAAGTGTTCATTCATCTTTATTTGTCACCTGCTGAATGGCGATGGAACTTGTAGCTGTTGGTCTTTTGTTCAGTTCCTCCTGGTGGAATGACCTGCCCAACTCAGTTCGAGCAGCTGAGTTCTAGACTTCTTTAAGAAATGGCTTTAAAACTCATCTCTTCCATCTTTATTTGACCATCTGACTCTTGCATTAGATAAAAGCGTCTGCTAAATGACTAAATTAAAATGTAAATGTATTACTGCAGTGTTCTTTGACTAAGTGGCATAAGATGATCCATTAATGCAATTTATACGTACAGTTAATCAAACATTCCTTTTTTTATAATGATGATGATTTTAAATTCAGAATTAAAATGGATTTTTAATGTTTTTAGGGAGCACAAAGCAAAAAATTTAAAGGTGGTAGAACTGTACTGATACAATAATGAAAAAAAAAATATGACTTTGATGTGCACTTCACAATCTTGCTGGAGGTAGTAGTAGGTCATTTGTGACCTTTTGTTTTTTGTTTTTGTGACATTAAAATAATTTTTTTCACCAACTATATAGTATGGAAGTATAGGGATATATATGCAGGGTGTCAAGGTCAGTTAAATAGACAATTGGAGCTTTATGTGAGATGATATAATGTTCAAGATGTAATGATTTTTATTAAGTAATAATTTATGATACTTGTAATATATATATTTTAGTTTTTAATAATATATTTAACAGCTTTGTTGAAAATAATGATTAAATTACAAAACAACTAAATATGTAAGGAAAATGTGGTATTCATATTTTCCTTTGTGGTTGGTTACACCATATGACTGTAGTCATTAAATTAAACATTTCTTCTTACATTTATATTTACATTTAAAAGGATGGTTGATCCAATTTTTTTTATAAGGCTTGATTGTGTGTATGGGGTGCAGTGTGTTATGTGTTCAGGCTTCATTAAAAAAAAAAAAAAAAAAAACTATTTTCACATATTTTACCTTTATTTTCCTCAAAACGGTTTCTTGAATTCTGGGTTCTATGAAGCCCCTCCCTCAGAAATACACAATCAGGCTCAGATTGGTTAGCTGGCCCAGTGTGGAGTTTCATGTTCCTGGGGGCAGGAATTTATGTAAACATATTAGTTAGTGATGTTGCAAACCCGGGAAGAAACTTGTTGTAGTCCCTACCAACCTTTTTTATAGTCTTTAAACAATGATTTATTTTTTTAAAAAAAAATGTTGTTTGTGCTCTATCAGCCACAAACTAACTAAAGTTAAAAAAGTGAAATCATAATCAACCACCCTTTTAATAGTTCTGTCCTTGGTCATAGCTGGTTTAAGCTGGTTGCCTCTAAAACCAGCCTCTAAACCTACTATGACTAGGCTGGAAGACCAGCTAAAACCAGTCAACCTTTGAATGTTAGTCTGTTATCAGATTTTTTTCAAAGGCATTCAGCTACTTCTGTGCCTTCCTTTTATATTTCAAATAATTTATTTTGGCAAATCCAGCAGTGGTTTCTTCTTAGAAAGTCCTTTACAGTGATTTCCAACAAACTGAAATGTGCAGCACATACAAAAAAATAATAAAAATAAATGTGTATTCAGGTTCCCTTCACTCACAGATATTATCATTTCAGTTATGATTTATTCTGGATGAAGGGCCAGGGAGAGGTAAATGCTTTTTGACCAACAGTGCTGATGGCTGGAGAAAGAGGATGGGTCATTTGAGCCACTAAAAGCTTCTCGAGTCCCTGTTGAAAGGCGAAGAAAACTGCAGTTGCCACAGCGGACAGCTATATATTTAGAGTCTTGCGTAATATGCTTTTAACAAAAAAAAAACAGACTGGATGCATTTTTAATGCCGATAGGCAAGGGGAAAAAATGAATAGAGTTAAGTGTTTAATCAGAGACATGCACAATTACCATGAGCTTGAATGTATGGCAATAAAAACAGGGACTAGAAATAGAGAAATTAAAATTGTCATTTGGGGGGGGGGGGGGGGGATTTTGGTTATGGTATAATGCTGATAAGGAAAGGAAGAGGAGTTATGCGGCCATGTTGTGATAATTTAAAAGAAAGTGAAAGGGAAAGGAAAACTGACAGAAACTTCACCCATGTTATCCAATTCCACACAGTCCATTTTGTTCTTAATGTTATTGACATTGTAAATTAATCACATCTGTTTTGAATTAATCTGATGGCATGCTATAATTGTGAGCCAAACTGATGTTGACTTCAAAGTCAATTGTCTCTCCAGCTGACAGCAGTGCAAGGAGCTTAAAAGCGTCCCTGCTTGGGTACATAATAGAAATATACTTATGCAAAACCGACTGCGGATTTGCTTGGGGTTATCAGAGAGATACTGTTGAATGTCCTGGGAGATGAGGGCCATGTGGAGAAAATTAAATGATGCTTTTAAAGGCAGTTTTAGTGCTGATGCATATGATTAGCCTTGGCCATCACCCTGGCAACGTTTATTTATTTTTTGTTGGAAATACTACAGCTACAGACAACAAAATTACAGTTTTTCCCCTTTTCACATGTATTTATGTTCCTTTAGGACTTTTTTGATAATAAAAGATTCATTTAAAAATGATTAACAGTCATGTCTTTGCTAAGGCATGCAGACGCCTTTGAATTCAAAACTTTTTAAAGCATGATGTCTGAATAAGGCAACCTTGCTTTGGTTGTGTTGTCAAGCTTGGCACTGCAATATCAAATGTTGCAAGCATAGCTTAATCAAGTACTAATAATTCAAGTCAAGCACCAGGCAGGGTCATTATAGTTACCTAAAACCACGATAAAACATGTTTGTTGCCTTGAATAAAATAAACATTAAGTGAAATAATAATAATAAATTATAAATAAAATGAAAATGGAAAATACTAAGATAAAAGTCCAACAATATGCAAACTTATTTCCACAGTGTGAATAAAAGATGCCTAAACTACAGCACATGTGATAAGTCAATAACGTCAGCAAGCAAATTAAGATAAGCATTTTCCTTGTTAACTGTTAATATGTCAATTCAACTTTTAAATATATATTAAAATATTTTTTTATTTGCATTTAGCATTGTTCTTTCCCTTACAGTCAGGACAGAACAATCCCCTTCAACCAAGGGTATGTGCTTCACCACTAAAGACACATTTTGATGATCAGCCTCAGGTCTTTTTTGTTCATAATGAGAATCCAGCTGGTACGAATGTACATTTTGTAAGTAAAATTTACTGTGTGAATGCTCAAGATCTTTGGCTGTGGAAGTTCCAATCAAGGCTGCCTGGGTCATGCTGGGCATCTGCTTGTAGCCGTTATGTTAAGTGATTTTGTTGCCTTCACTTTGAGTACAATCTGTAGTGATTTGTGAATAACGGCATTTGTGAATAATCTGTCAGGTTAGTATGGCTCCTGATGGGATATAGAACAACTAGAGATGTCTATAACTAGCTAACAGAGTGCAAATTTATCATGAAAACAAATGTGCAAAATAAATTTTAAAGTGGGGGACAAATTAATTGATAGCAATTATTCAAACAGTGAGAGCTAAAAGACAGAAACAACACACTATTTAAAAAAGCAAAGTTAAATGTAGCATTTATTTTAATGGGTTTGTGAATATTGTGTCACATTGTTCATAATATATTTATATAATATACTATAATTATTATAAATAATTACATTCTCTTTAGAGAGACATCAGCATCAGTATTGGTATCTGGTATATTGGACTTGATTCATTGTACTTAAAAAAAAGATGACTATAAACAAGTGCTTAAAATATGAAATAATTAATATGAACAGAAAAAATAGTTCCAATGTGAAAATACAGTGATTAGAAATAAAGTGATTACAAAATTTAATGTTGGGTGCAATATCACACTTATTTACAGAAATCTGTATGATTTTTTGATTGATTGACAGCTGTAATATATTATAAGTGTACTTATATTTTCATATTTTGAAGAAACAAATGTGTAAATACTACCATAGTTTAATGCAATGCAAGTAGCCAGTGCTCATTTCACCTCTCTTAAACTATATAGGATTGTATTACTGAAAAATCTCAATGGATGTAGAAATTCTAGAGCCATTCATCATTCTACCCAAAGTGCAGTGACAAGGAAATAACCTTGCACTGAGTAACTTGATCTGTTCTTGAGATCAGAGTTTATTAAAAATACTGAAAAAGAACCTACTCACTTCCCAGTTTTGAATACAAATTCAAAGCACAGCACACAGTGTGAGTTTTTTCTTCTTCTTTCTTTTAGTTTTTAGAAGAAGCTTCTCAGTGTTCTCATTTCATTGCATATTTGCAATTACATCTATTGAGGAATGTGTGAAATCTAAACCCAGACACCTGCATCTGTGCGTTTTCCATCTGGTCTCCACTCTTCATCACACCAGGACCAAACTGCTAATGGCATCTTTGACAGCAGGCAATGTGAAGCGTTTTTGTGAAAGAATCAGGAATGCAGCTGTTTCAAGCACATCAAACAAAACTGAACTGGAATAATGATAATGAACTAATAACCAAAGGGCCTGAACATCACGCTGATGTTGTGTTTTGGTTAGTTTTTCAGCTCAGCCCTGCACTCAGTCTCTTGGACCCATGCTGTAAATGCAGTGGGTACTAAGATCAGAGTGGTTGTCATGTCAATGCGCATCATCCCATTGAGAGTCATCATCCCATCCTTCAGGCATTTTGAAGTGGTTTAGATCACTGGCTCAAAATCCCAGATTAACCTGCTCAGACCACTGCTATCTTAACAGGTCCACACTGCTTAGGCACTGTGGGACGCATTTAAAAAATGTAGACATGGAATATTACATTCGCACAACTGTTTTACTTTATCTGTTGGTTGCATCATTTGGGTGGTGCTGATTTCCAAATGCAGGAAAAAAAACAGTCTGAGTTCAAAATCATTGGACCAAAGAATAGGTGCTAAGGTTGGAGTTTACTATTGTTTTACTATTTCACGTTCTCATTAGAGAAGAAGTAATAGCATCATTTGTATCAATGACAAAAATAGATCCATTAGTTTTGATTGTCTTTGCTATCAGAGAATGATACTGTTACGTTCCACCCAGTCTAGGATAGGGGAAAGCAACATTAAAGTAAAAAAAAAATAAACAACATAACTGTGATACAACAATTTATTTGATGTAACACAAACAAGGAAGTATTAAGTCTTCAGGAGTGGATGAAAATCCCAAAGAAAATACAGTAAAAAAACCAAGTCTACACTTACCTAACCGAAATAAAAAGGAAATAAACAACAATATAATTCCCTTACTCCCTCTCTAGTTTAAACAGGAGAAAATAGTTAAAAAATAAAAAAAGAGGGCACCCACTCCCTAGAACTTCCCGTTTTGGTATGTTATAATATATATATTGAAAACAGAAGATACGTTTCCACAACTGGTATCAAAATAAATACAGAAAGAAACTAGTGTCTATATCAATGTAACAATGTTTACAAGTTAACGGCAAGGCAAATAATTAAATCGAAAGGTTTTACACTCATTCACAACTGAACAGCAGCAAAGCTTAAAAACAACCAACTACTAGCCAAAGCCCCAAAACAACAAAAGAAACACGCACTCTCTTCCCTTGAGCGCAATGAGGCTTTTACATTTTTTTGACAAGACCACTCCCCAAACGAGCATCCTTCAGTCCAGGAGATCACCTTCACCTGGCTTTACCTGCACAGAAATAAGGCAATGGGGGGTTGGGAAGACATACAACATATGTATACAGAATAAAATTAGTCTGTAGAACGTAACAGATACAATCAAGGACTTTCCCATGATGGAAGACATTGTTTCTTTGGTGATGGATAATGCCTGGGAATAAGGCTGTGTGTGTTTATAATCACTAATTGCTGTCATTAGCCCATTCTCAGCTGCCTGTTGGGATTCCCTGGCAAACGTTTATTTCAGAAATCATCACATTCATGGATGTCCTCTAACTCTTTGGTTTTGTTTTAGGACATAGAATTTACAATGGAACTCAGTGGTGACCTAACAAATGTAAAAATAAAATTATAGACTAACATGCTGCACACAAAAAAGATATTATAAAGAATGTTGGTAACCAAACAGTTGATGTAGCCATTGAGTTTCATAGAATGGAAAAATTGCTTTCTTTTCTTGTGCTCAACAGAAAAAAGAAACTCATACAGGTTCGGAATAAATAGCACAACAAGTTGTTCACTGGCTTGCAATCATGGGGAAACACTACTGTATATAGCACCTTTGTTGAATGGTGCTATGTAGAAGCAGAGGAATCCCATTCTCCTCCTTAAATTAAAATCCACTCTCATATGTTTGCTATGAATTGGAATTTATTTCAATGGCAAAAGATGATTTGAATCACTTTTATGCTTTTCTTGGGTTAAAAAGTCTTGAATCCTTTCCGCAAATAAACTAACTGAGTAAGAGAAAGTTAGAGAACCTTCAAAAAACTATACAGGGGCTTATCAGGATCTTTGTATTGCAGTAGAACCAAATTTTCCCAGCAGGCACACAATGCCATAAGATGTGGATATTTGGTTATATTTAGTGTAACGTGGGAGCCGATGAGATGTGCGGATCCATATGCAAGCTTTTATTGGACAGAGATGTGGTCATAACAGGCATGGGTCAAACATTGGCAAACCGGTATACATAGGGCAAGACACAAGAATAATCCTAGGGCAAGCATGGGTCTTCGATGAGCGAACAATATCCAGAGGGCTAAGCAAGAGGAGTAATCCAGTATCCAGAGCAAAAGGGTCAAAACACGAGTAACAAGGCAAGGCAAGAAAAAGACTAAACTATGAAAACTAGAAACTGAAACAAAATATGAAAACTAGAAACAGAGACAAGAATATGAAAACAAGAATGAAAAGAAGGAACTGAAAAAAGACTATGAAAACTAGAAACGAACCCAGGTGCATTTGCAGTCACCTTACATCATCACAAATGCACACGGAAAGCGCACGGAGAACACAACGCGACTGAGCATAGTTGTGATTTTTTGTTATTTTGGTGCTATTATGCACAATATAATAATTAAATTGAATTATTTTAATTATTTAATTTTAATTAATTTCATTTTGACTTTTAGGAGTGTGTGGAATCAACCTCTGCTCTCTCGTGTGTTGAGGAAAAAATGATATCGACAGTGTTACACATGCGTGGGATGCTTTACTTCCTGAACAAGTGCGCACCCGAGTCCATGTTGCTTGCACATTCACACGAACTGTGTCACAGCTCGGGAGCAACCGAACTCACACCACCTTCTCCAGGTAGTCTCGGGTTCGGTACCCCAGTGCGCACCAGGGTCCAATGACAGTGTTCACATTAGCGATCTGCCCCGTTCCGCACTAAACTGCCAGTGTGAAAGCCCCCTAGGAGAACTAACACGGAAAAGCTTTAGTATCACAGCTATAGCTAGGAGAGGGATATACGCAGAACAATACTCTGCAGTGTGTGAGAGGAAGTCCAATGCTTATAAAGCATGTCTGATGATTGTGCTGTGTGCATGTAATTGGTGGCAGCTGTGTGTGATAGTTATGAGGTGAATGTGGTTGGTGAATTGGAGCATGGAAAATGTAGTCCAGGGAATACTGTGTAGTGTGAGAGTCTGTGTTGAGAATGATGACCTCTGGGGGTGAATTAATGGAAGTTAATTGAGCGTATCTTGACATTTTGGTTGCGATGTCAGGAGACCAAAATTCATTGTCAATTCAACATCTAATGTCAGTGTTAATTTGATGTCGACTACCAATGTCAACTAATGTTGATATTTGTTGATTTTAGGTTGTGTAAAATCCAATGTTAAGTCAATTTGAAATTGGCGTCAAATAGTGAAGTCAGCTCGATTTTCATTCTCAAACAAAATGCAACGTCTGTCCAAGATCAACCTGCCATCATATTGACGTCCTGTGCCTGCTAGGTTTTGTGTGTTGAGGGTGAAGTAAATGGTTACAGAATTGGCATTTCTGGAGGAATTGTCTTTAATTCAAAAAACTTTTTTTTTCTTTAGGGAAATTTTTAAAAGAACTTAATTTTGAGATCCACTTATTAGAAGAGCTTCTTTCAAAAAACACTCTTAGAGGCCGTTTATCTTTTCATTAACAGCAGCTTTATGAACAGTTTGAAAGATGTTAATGTGCAATATTTTCTACTGGCTGCATTGTTTCAATTTGTTGTAAAAAAGTAGCTGTCTTGCACAGAGATCACACTGAACTGGAGAGTTGGCTTGAGTGCAACTACTCAACTGAGAAGTTAGCCACTCTTGTACTGAAGAGGATAATGAGCAAAGATGGTGGCAGATGCTTGCTGAGTAATGAGAGCTACTCTTTGGGATGCAGTCGCTGGGTTAGAGAGCACCAGTCAGGGTCACAAAGTTTACCTCTCCTATTAGCAATCTCCATTATCACTACATAGGCACAAGTGCCCAGTGATAATGACTGATCTGCAAAACTCAGAAAACAGAAGTGTTTTCAGAGTGGTGAGGTGATACAGGGATCTGATTACCCTGCACAGTACTTCAGAGTAAGGTCTTTATAAGAAATTTGATGCAAAGTAAAATAATATTAAAAACATTAATTAAATAAACACACGCACACACACACACACACACACACACACACATATATATATATATATATATATATATATATATATATATATATATATATATATATATGTATCAATCTAGTCTTGCTGTATTCATTTTTATTTTACATGTGATCAGAATGAATTATAATATTAACTGGTTGTTATTTGCCCTTTCATTATAAATAAGTTCAGTATTCCCTGCTGAGAGGGACTACATTGTGTTCTTATCTGTCAAGTACACCTCCACACCAGCTCTAATCCTCCTGAAAGATTCTGTGCATTAAGGGCAGCTTAAACCCACATCATGCCCTGGGACAAGATTTTGTTTGTTTAATCCCTTTTTAGTGCCTTAGAATTTCAGGTCAGTGAATATTCTGGAATATTAAGGGTTTGTGGACAATGTAAATAACTGTATGCTGAAAAAAAAAAAGAAAAAAAAAAGAAATTATATTTTTGACTCATTGCAAAATAACAGTATGCTGTTGATATACAACTGTGTCATCACATAGACTGCTGTGTGAGTTCAGATTAAGATGACACTAATTAAGATGACTTACCTTATATATAAATAAATACCTTATATCTATTTTTATCATTTTTATCATTCAATCATCTTTTTTCTACACAAAATATCTAAAACTTCTAATTACTATAAATGAAAGCTTTTATTCCTAAATAGGATGAAAACATTTATAATAATCATTATTAGTAGTAGTAGAATTAGCAGTAGGTTTTCCTGCAGTCACTAATTTTAGCCTTTAAAACCTTTAAAAAACCTTAAAACCTTTAGCCTTTAAATCTATTTCTAATAAAACTAAAGTATTTTTTTCTTTTGAAAATAATTTCTCAATGCCTTAAAATGGATTGAATTAAACTCAAGTGATCTTCATGAGTGATTAACTGAATCATTCACATTTCTTTCACGAACAACGATACAGTCAGGATCGAAAACCAATGCTGTTTTGTTCAGAGATGCAATGGTCAATTATTTGGTGGCTTTGCTAGCAAAAATAGGAACAGGCAATATTGTGTATAAGTAATGCAATTTTTACTTCCTGTTGTATAAAACAGTGTGAAAGTATGTTTATTTTAGAAGGGAGTGTGTTTAGATGTGGTAGTTTTAGCTGAGCAGTGGCTCTCATGAGGGGTTGATTAGTGGTCCAGTAAGGATCTTCTGCCACTGAAGCACTTCAGTTCCCTGTCAAGGGAACTTCGAACTGTGTCCTCTGAGGGGACACTATGGGGAACACCTCGTCGTGACCCGTGTCTGAAGCATACTTTGAAAAACGCCAACGTGTTGGCCGGCGACAGCCTCTGACGTCACTACCAGCGCGACTATAAATACGCGCCTGTAGGACCCGTCACTCATCTTCTTCGTCTTCATTGACTGTTTTGTTTGAAGCGTGCATCTGAGAAACGACCAAAATGGTAAGAGCGATCTATTATTATTATCATCATAGCTTCCACTAGCAAGGCGTTTAGACAGTGTGTGCATCTGTGTCAGCGTTATCTGACACCCGATGACACAGACACTCTTTGCGTCTCTTGTTTGGGCGAAGAGCACGCGCGCGATGTCCTTGAGGGGGCAATCTGCGTGCACTGCGAGCGTTTTTCTGTGAAAAAGCTCCGCTCTCGTTTCTCTCTCTTTTCGAGGAAAGAGGGACAGTCATCTGGATCCCGCGGCTCAGGACCCGTGGGGATCACAGGTGGATCTCGCTGAGGAGTGTAGAGAGGGACTTTCCCTTTCACACTCTCCGGCGGCGAACGAGAGTGAACTTCGGGAGGAGGATGCGTTGTCATTAACCCATTCTGACACTGAAGTTAGTGCTCTGCTGGGTTCTACCCAGAAAGAGCAGGAGATGTCTGAGAGTGGCGAAGAAGCTGACGCTGAGCCTTCTCAATCCTCCTGCCCTGCGTATGAGGAGCTGTTAGAGGTTATGGATTGCGCCACGGCAAAATTAGACTTGCCATGGAAGCGTGCCAGAAAGGTAACGTCACGAGGTCGCCTCAATGAGCGTTATTTGTCTGACCATAGCCCTCCAGCCCAGGTGAGCCTTCCATTCTTGCCTGACTTGCATGCTGAAGTCGAAAAGGAATGGAAGAGGCCGTTTTCCTCTCGCATCCATCGGTTTCAGCATACGAGCTATGCTAATATCGAGGACATGCACGAAAAAGGCTATGAGAGGATGCCCCCTGTAGAAAAGAGCTGGCTAGCTATCTCTCTGTGGGGGAAACGTCCTCTCTTAAATCTCCCTCTTTGCCATCTAAGCCCCTCCAGGATACATCCCGCTTAAATGGCAGGTCATACGCGGCAGCAGGTCAGGCTGTGTTTTCATTGCACATGATGGCGGTGCTTCAGGCCTACCAGGCTGACCTGCTGAAGGACCTGGATACAGGCGAGGGCCTTCCACCTGAGCAGGTAGCCGAGCTGCGCCGCACCACAGACCTCTCTCTCCGGGCTACCAAGCAGGCCGCCTCCGCCATGGACAGGTCTATGGCGGCCATCTGTGACATCTGTGGGTGAACCTGGCAGACATCGGGAGGGAAGAAAGGTGGTTTCTTCTTGATGCTCCGGTCTCGCCTTCTGAGCTTTTCGGTACCTCCGTCGAGATGGTGGTCGAAAAGTACAGGGAGGCAAGGGCGCGCTCAGCTGCTTTTAAATCCTTCATTCCACGAAGGTCCAGGTCCGAGCCCACACAACAAAGGGGTCCTGGCCCATCTCGATCTGAGGATCGTAGACAGGTGCAGAAGGCTAGTGTCGCGGCTCGCGCTCCTCCCCCGCCTAAGGGCAGGGGCAAGAGGAACCGCGGGTCACGGAGAGGTAAGCAGGATCTGAGGGACGTGATTCAGACGAGGCAGCGTCCTCGCCCGGATCAGAGCGATAGAAAAACATAGTAGCTCCAGATGTTTTTAACCTCTGTTTTAACTTCTGTTTTTATCCTCCCCTGCCTAATTCCCCTGTAGCCACCAGCTCTCCACCTGATCGAGGTTAGGTGGAAAGTCTCTCACATAACAGTCTCCTTTCCTGGACCTATGATATTTTGGTTGGTTCTATGTTCATAGTAACCGCCTTACTGATGGTCCGGACCAGAAGGGGGCGCCCCGCAAGCGGGACTCCAGTACAGGAGGGTGGGTGAGTACGTAACCCTTGCTTTACCTGCTTATGGATGTTATGTTGCTGGTGGTTATATGTCTACTAACAAACTCTGTGAGTTTCCTTTACAGTGCTCTGAGTAGGTGGCCAAGATCACAGGCTTTCGGTAGGCGGCCGCGCTGCGTGGGTTCCGCCCCCCCGGAGCGCGACACCCACCGCGGATGTGAGACCCACGCGTGGGAAGCAAGCTCTCTGCGGTTGTCCATCCCACACCCCCTCCCGAGGAGCCTGGCTGATCATCAGAATTGGCACAGCACTGCAGGGAATTCCATGGATGTCCGGCCAGGTCACCCTGAGGGGCCGCTTGGCGCATCCGGGGAGGTGGTAGTTACGGAGTCCTCTGTATGTACTGCCTCAGGTGATGCTCCCCTCGCTTGAGGGTTGGAGCTCACCTCTCCCGTGCGATCCAGCGCCTCCGCGATGCTTGGGAACCTTTCTGTACACACGCTAAGCCTGTGTACTTTCTCAAAACCACATGGTGGTCAGTGTGCACGTGAACACTTTGCACACTGTCTGAAATCCACGTAAGTGGTAAGTGTGCACGCAAGACTTTGCGCACTTTCTAAAATCCTGTACTGTAGGGGTTACGCGCTCGGCTTCATTCCCTTTCTTAAGATGATTAGCCCTGGGTTCCATGGGCTTCATTCAACCGGTGTGTATTTGTTATACACCTCAAGCATTGCTTCCCTCAACATGAGGGGCTGGGTGGACTCCCACATATTGTGGTTATCAGGTAGTAGGCTTCATCAGGCCTCTCTGATGGTGAGCTCCCACATACTGTGGTTGCCAGGTAGTAGGCCTCACCAGGCCTCTCTGGAGATTTAGCTCCCACATAGTGTGCGTTTCCACTAAATAGCATTTTGTGGTTTTCAGATAGTAGGCTTCACCAGGTCTCTCTGAAGGCGAGCTCCCACATACTGTGGTTGCCAGGTAGTAGGCCTCACCAGGCCTCCCTGGAGATTTAGCTCCCACATACTGTGCGTTTCCACTAAATAGCATATTGTGGTTTTCAGATAGTAGTCTTCACCAGGTCTCTCTGAAGGCGAGCTCCCACATATTGTGGTTGCCAGGTAGTAGGCCTCACCAGGCCTCCCTGGAGATTTAGCTCCCACATACTGTGCGTTTCCACTAAAAAGCGAGCTCCCACGGTTTGTGGTTGTCAGGTAGTAGGCCTCACCAGGCCTCCCTGGAGTCGAGTTCCATATTACTTTCAGTTTCCACTTGAGGTGGTTATCTGGTAACAGGTAGTAGGCCTGTCTAGGCCTCTCTGTAGGTGAACTCCCACATATTGTGGTTATCAGGTAGCAGGCTTCACAGGTCTCTCTGAATGTGAGCTCCCACATACTGTGGTTGCCAGGTAACCTTAACGCTTTGCACACTGTCTGAAATCCACATAAGTAGTAAGTGTGCACGCAAGACTCTGCGCACTTTCTGAAATCCACGTAAAGTGGTAAGTGTACACGCAAGATTCTGCGCACTTTCTAAAATCCTGTACGGTAAATGTTACGCGCTCCACTTCGTTCCCTTTCTTGAGATGATTAGCCCCGGTGTTCCTTGGGCTTCATCCAACCGGTGTGTACTTATTGTACACCTCAAGCCCCCTCAACATGGGGGGCTGTGTGGGCAATTCTCGCGCTAGTTTAGCAGCGCTCCCCTTTTCTGAAAGGGTCACCTATGAGCATGCTGCTTGGAGCTCGGAGTCCTCCTCTCTTGGGAGACTGATTCTCGGTTCTTTCAGAGCGCTCCAGTACTACATACTGTTTTGAGACGCACTGTGAGAGCAGATATCCTGCTGAGGCAGGGGCTGAGGCTCGGGGAATGGCTCCTTCACACCAAGGTGTTGAGGCAGAGTTAGAGAGGTTGGCCAGATTTGGGTGGATCGGTTTTGCGGCTCGAGAGGGAACCATGGTTACATTCGTAACCTGAGACGTTTCTTCCACCTCTTCCACCAGAGAGTTCAGTGCACTCTCTGTGTAGCTTTTACATTTGTATGACTTCTTTTTTTATATCAACCATAAGTTATTTAAAATGAGAGCTTGACACCAAATGTCATGATGATCTAGCCTTGTGGTTACAGATAACAATGGGTTTTATCAGTCCTATATCATATCATATTGTGCAATCTCTTGACCCACAGCTACCAAAAGTGTGGGAACTGAAGACATGAGAGCGTGTGGCCTTTTAAACATATCCCTCTGAAGTCCTCTTGGTTGAAATTGGAGCCACAGTGGTTTGATATCACTGAACTGTGAAATAGGATACGGGAGAGCAGCAAACTGTAGCAAAGAGGGTGATTAGACCTTATTTTGATTTTTTGTCCATAGGCACAGCACATCTGGAGCACAGGTTAAGAGGCTATTGCCAGAAGCATATTTCATAGGATGAGGACAGAGGACCTATGGTGAGCAGTGAACAGCTCTCAGTCATCTCCATTCAGACATGTGCCATTGATATCTGTATTATAGTCTATCTAACAGTTCTTTTTGTTTTAGACAGGCTCTAGACATTGCTCTCTAGTGAACTGGATTTTTTTTAGTTTGGTCTATGCGATGTGCTAAATGTGCTGGTGAAAGGACTTGATTTTAGGAAAGAAGTAAGCCTACCCAATGGTGAAATAATTAACAAGAACAAAAAGCTAAAATAACTTGACACACACAAATATGACACAAATGACGAATTCTTGATGTCAAATGAGCACAGTGTAAAACACAGGACTGATATGTATGTTTACCAATAAATAAATGTTCATGAGCATCTTAGTAACAGCAACAAATGCAATGTATTTAATGTTAACTTTAATGACAGAACTTAAAATGTATTTATGAGTGTCACACGGATGTATATGACTCAGCTCTGTTCTAAAACCAAAATGCCGGGAATGAACAGCGCTCTTCCAGCCTCAATATCCATGGTTGAAGTGCTATTGAGCAAGACACTGAACATAGGATTGGTTTAGGCGACTGTCCCTCTCTCGCAACCATGGCAACCACCCTTTTGCCACAC